>NC_073405.1:17727872-18327872 GCF_028641065.1 Leucoraja erinaceus
GTCCACTGTGGCCCACGTGATCTCCCGGTTGCCAAACACTTTTAACTCCCCTTCCCACTCTTGACCTTTGTGTGCTGGGCCTCCTCCATTGTCAGATTGAGACTAAATGCAAATTGGAGGAGCAGCACCTCCTATTTCGGTTGGGCAGTTTGCAACCCAGCAAATTGAATATTGATTTTTCTACCTTCAAGTAATACTTGCATCCCCTCTATCTCCATCCGTCCCCACCCTAGTTGCCGTACTAGGTTCACAGTCATTCTGATGAGATTTATTGTCTATATAGCTCATTATCACCTAACCCATAGCCAACAATAGACCATCATTAGTTTTTTGCATATATTTAATTAATTTGTTCTATATCTTTCTATATCTGTCGTTTACCTTTCCCCTGATTCTTAATCTGCAGAGGGTCTTGACCCAAATTCCTTTTTTCAGGGGATGCTGCCCGACCTGCTGCGTTTCTCCAGTTTTACCAGCATCTGCTGGTCCTTCCCACACAAATCCTTCTAGTTCAGGTTTACATCAAAGCTTGTAAATGGCTTCATAATAACAAAGTTATTGTTGAGAAGGATAATTTTATCATCCTCATGAAACTCTTTTCCCAGGAAGGTTCTTCCTCCCTAGTAGATTGCCTAGGCTTTATTTGAAGGTGTTCAGCTTAAAGAACAACTTCACTGGTGTACAATTGCTGTCCCACAAATGGTGATCATGTACTTCATTAAATGTTGGTCAATTTCAGGTATTTCTTTGTTCAGTAAATGCCAAATGAATGTTGTCTACAGAGCAGTGAGAAGTCGTTCTCATTGTAATGAGATTATATAAAATTATTGGATAGTTGGAGAGTCACAAATCTGAAATATTATTGGAGTTAGGAATGCCCAGCCTGATGAGATGCAGAAGAAAGATGAAGGCATTAAAATTTGCAATATTTAGGATATGCTGTGTTTGTTAAAAACATTTCAATGTTAGCAATTGAGTTAAAAGGAAAAATACAACCCATTTAATAATACAATCAATTTGGCCTGGCTAATTTCTGGATTGTCATTTCAAATGGAACCAATGAATTTTATTTTACGAATCGTAATCAACATTTCTACTTTTAATTGAGTCCAAGGTAGTTGATGTTCAAAGCTAAAAGCTCATGAAAGTAACCATTTATTTACATTGTAACTGTGCAGAACTGTGGAAAGTGACATGAACAGCTGGAAATCTGTCCTTGATTGGAGGCACAGGTTGCTTCTCCATATATGTGTAGGAAGGAACTGCAGATGCAGATTGAAACTGAAGATAAACACAAAATGCTGGGGTAATTCAGCAGGACAGGCAGCATCTCTGGAGAGAAGGAATGGGTGACGTTTCGGGTCGAGACCCTACTTCAGACCAGTCTTGCTTCGCCATATATTAAGCTTGCACCATTGTCCTATCTCGGGAGAGTGAAATTCCACTGGCAACGGCCTAGGTGCAGGTACTTGTCTGGTGAGAGTGAAGGGAGTGAAAATCGGAGGGAATACATTTGTTTACTCCACTTGGTGATTTCGTACAATAAATAAATTGGATGTACAGTATTGTTTAGAACAGCTTTGTAGGCAAATGTTTGTCCAGGTCTCTTGATTATTTACAGGTCATGGTTGAAGGAAATCTATTCCAAGTAAGGTAGGGAGCCTTTTTTTTTACCGCTACCAGTCCAAGTCTGAGTGATACTGAAATGGTGATCTCAAATTGGCAGTGAATATTGGGGTTGATTTTTTAATTTAGTGTAATTTATTATTATTACGTGTACAGAGGTACATTGAAAAGCTTTTTTGTGTGTTATCCAGTCAACAAATGACTTTAGATGATTACAATCAACTAGTCCACAGTGTACAGGATAAAGGGAATGATGTTTAGTGCAGCTAAAGTCCAGTAAAGCTCGATTAAAGATATTTAACATAAAGCATAAGGATATGCAGTTTCACAACCTCTCTAGAAGGGTTTCGGCCCAAAACTTTGCCTATTTCCTTCGCCCCATAGATGCTGCTGCACCCGCTGAGTTTCTCCAGCATTTTTGTGTACCCTCGATTAAAGATAGTTCCAGGGTCTCCAATGAGGAAGAAAGTAGGTTAGAGTCACTCTCTAGTTGGTGATAGCGTGATTCAGTTGCCTGATGTCAGTTGGGAAGAAACTGTCCTTGAATCTGGAGGTATGCATTTTCATTTCTTTGCCTGATGGGTGAGGGGAAAAGTGGGATTGACCAGGGTGAGACGTCCTCGATTATGCTGGTGGCCTTGTCGATTCAGCACGAAGTGTAGATGGAGTCAATGGAACAGAAATTAGTTTGCATGATGGTCTGGGTTGCGTCCACAATTCTCTGCAATTTCTTGTGGTCTTGGATGGAGCTGTTCCCAAACCATGCTGTGATGCCTCACGATAAAATGCTTTCTATGGGGCATCTAGAATTTTTGATGCAAGACTTTTATGTTCAGGAAAGAACTCTTGGGAAAGAGGAAGGTTGCAGAATGGTTTGACATATCTCTTAGTTGGTTTTATAGTTATGTAGTATGTATCCTAGTCAATTTTTAATGTCTGTATGCAAGTCGAGCAGTAGACAAATAACTAAATTCTATTTTGGCTCATTGGCTTCAACACACATTTGAAATGTCTAGATTTTATTTAATACTTATTTCAGATCACAAAAATCCAAAGACAACTTGGACATGTCAGTATATCGGTACAGAAACTCATCGTTAACTTTAATGAACAATATTCTGTTTTTTTTTTTGTCACGTGTTAGAAATTGTAATAGTGGAGAATGATTTCATAAAGACTTAAATAAAGGCTTACAGCTACGTTGTATGTATTATGGTTATTTTGAGTCATTGAAATACCTTTGAAATGTAGTCACTGTTGTAACTTGAGTATATTAATATTATCAAAAAAGGTGAATTAACGCCAAGGTAATTAGTGTCAGTCACATCCTGAAAAAGTAGAAGATACTAGTATGTGATGAAGATAAATCACAATAAAGGATGTGTAACCTGAACCATTGGGTAGTGTTTTGTGTCACAAAAGCAGATATTGGGTTTCTGCTTTCCAGTACCTGGTCTTGATATCTGCATCTGTTCATCTTTATGATCCTGCAGCTGCGTCTGGGGGAAAAAGATCT
Organism: Leucoraja erinaceus; assembly: GCF_028641065.1. NCBI lineage: Eukaryota > Metazoa > Chordata > Chondrichthyes > Rajiformes > Rajidae > Leucoraja > Leucoraja erinaceus. The sequence goes on from NC_073405.1 coordinate 17,731,015, forward strand.
TGCTTGTCCTATTGTGTTCTCTATTTTGCCCTCAAACCTTTTATGTTCTAGGATATTATTTGCCTTTTAGTTTCTGACACATTTGTTCTTGTGCCTTTTTACTTTCATGTGCCTGCTCTCTACTGCAAGAGCGCATTTTTCTCCCGTTAGAGTAAGTGCACCAATGTCTTTCTTTTGTTCTGCATGAAGATCTCTCTGCTTCCAGAAGGTGTCAGTATGTCATGTTTACCCCAAACCTGAATGTCGGCAAGAGAAAACTATTTATTTGTTCGTAATATTTTATCAATTCAGCTCACTTTAAGCAGATGAGTAAATGGTGATTGTAGTCCAAAATAAAATTATATGTCCCTTTTCATGCAGATTAATGGCATTTTTTTTGGTTTTGATTACTTCAAGTTTGGTTTGTATTGACCAACCTGGATGTAGTATATTTTTGTTTGTTGATGGCCATATTTGGTGTTTTCCCGATTGCCTAAGATCACCACACAAATGAGCATTGTTTTACTAATCTAATTTAATTCTTAAAATGTGCATTTATGAACATAAATCCACATTTATATTTGAATGATTGATTAATCTGCATTACCCTAATCCGAGTTTTGGATTAAGCTAACCAAACAAGTTCATGTTTTCAATGTAAATCAGCCTAAAGATGAAACATCCTTTAATAAAGCATCACACAAGTTGCTTAAACAAAATTTGAAATCATGTGTTATGGGTAAAATACCGCATTGGTTTGAAGATTGGTTAATGGACAGAAAAAAAAGAGTAGGAATAAATGGGCCATTTTCAGGTTGAGGCAGTGCTGGGATTGAAGCTGTTCTATAATTTATATCAATAGTTTGGATGAGGAAATAAAGTGTAATCTAAAGATAGACAATAGGTGCAGGAGAAGGCCATTCGGCCCCTCGAGCCAGCACCGCCATTCAATGTGATCATGGCTGATCATCCACAATCAATACCCGTTCCTGAAGTTTACTGATGGTACGACATAAGGTGGCTGATAAGGAAGTTAAAGACTTGCTTCCAGGGATGTGGGCAGACTATGTGAATGGTCAATGGAACACGACTGAGTATGATTCTATTGAATTCATAGACACTGAGAATGTACAGGTATGAAGAGTTTTTGGCACATTTTTTTGTTTTTTATATATTCTGAACAAAGTTTATTTTGGAAAAAAATCTACTTTGCATTAAAAATAAGAAAGGTAAAACATTTTGAAATGGTGAGGTAGCAAAGGTTTTGAAGTTTTAGAAGAACTTGGGTGTTCAGTACTTCAATCACTGGAAGTTAACATATCGAACTGGCTAATTTGACCAAGCTGAATATTTTTAAGGTCCATCTTAAGTTGAACATGAGATTGGAATTTGTCTAACTGAACTGATGCCTGCTTCAAGGTGCAAAGGAGTGCATCATCCCAATCATCTCAGTCTGTCATGGTATTGCATCATCACTGGAGATTGTAAATCAAAGGACTGCGGTGGATAGGTAGCTGGAATTAGGGGAAAAAAGTAAACTGCCTCTTTTTTGAGTTTCGATTCAAATCATCAATAGAAATAATCTGTGCTGCTGAAATATTCATCGATAATTTCTATTCTGTCATTTTTAATGAACAATGTGCAGTTTTTAGACTACCACAGCATATGTGTTCTGAAATTTGGATTAAGAGGTCATGGTTCATGTCGTAAGCATTGAACTGCATATCGTTTCAAACTTTTCTGAAAAGCACCACATTACGTGATATTTGTCTGAAAGTTGCATCCTGGTTATCGAGAACTGACATCCATCACAATGGCACATTTTGACTAATTAGTGGATTTACTGCATGGGAATAATATTGAGAACTGTTCATGGAATGGTGAATTGTAAGTAAGCATTTTCCATATAACATCCTTCAGTATCTCTTTCAGCTAATATTTTGATTTTGATTAATGAATTATTTTTCCATTAAATGAATCTTGTTTTCAGTGTGCTATGTTTCTGTTGTGCTGCAGCAAGTAAAACTGTAATTGTTCTATCTGGGACATATGACAATAAAACACTCTTGACTTTTGACTCTTGTTTATTCCTATTGTTAAGGCCCTGTCCCACTGTACGAGGTTACTCACAAACTCTCCCGAGTTTTCCCCTTGATTCGAACTCGGGGAATGTCGGGTAATGTCAGTAGCGAGCCCGTAGGAGTCCGTAGATGTTTCGTAGCGGCTCGTAATGCCAGCCGTAGGAACTCGGGGCATCGGGTAAGTCGGGACGTATTTTCAGCATGATGAAAAATGTCCACGAGTTAAAAAAAAAATAGTCCCGGGTACCTACGAACGGCTATTACAGTAATTCTCCGAGTTTGAATCAAGGGGAAAACTCGGGAGAGTTCGTGAAAACTCGGGCAAGTGGTACAGGTCCTTTATTATTTTTCATTTTCTTTCAACTGAATTTCAAATTCATTTAATTAAGAATCACATACAAAAGCAGAAATATTGTATTTTTGTGGCAGACGTTTAGTGTTTTTCATGCAAAGCATCATTTATATGCAGTCAGAGCAGTTATGGCTCCTGAGGGGATAAACCTGAAGTATTCGGATTTATTACAATCTCCAGTTCCACTTCCCTTTATACTGACAGTTGTTTAGGTAAGAGATTGGTGCTTCCTTAGCTGGCTCCTGATATTTATTTCACAAAATTCAGCTGCTTTACCCAGAGGCAGCTATGATGTTAGAACTTTATTTTGGAATGATAAAGGATTATTGTAGTTTAAAGCAGTGTGATGCCAGAGCCAGTTCTGGGATTAGCCACTTTGGGTTTCTCTCCATGAGGTGTTTTAATCATTGGACAATAACAAATGGAAACTTTTGTGTTGGGACTTCAAGTGGAACCAGGGAAAAAAAGTTTCTCACCTGTTGGATCTTAAATCTAATTCAAGTGTCACAGTCATGCCGCCACAAATGACTGGTTGTAACCTATTAAGCATACAATTATTCAAAAGGACAGATTTTCCCATTCTCTTTTAAAGCCAGTTATTTTGTTTGACATTGTTCTGATAAATACTGAGTGTAACCTCATAGTTTGTATGTTTTGAAAAGTACTTTTTTTGGTATTAATTTTGTTGCGAAGCATTAGCAATGTTTTAGTATCTGACTAGTTTACAAAAGCTGTTGAAGAATGAGATCACGTAAGAGTGAAATGTGCTCTGGCCAGGATATAAATTGAAGAATAATTGTCAAATCCACTTGAAATGTGTTGTGCAACTTTCATCCTTTTTTTGCACTCATGAAACTAATACATTATGTAGTGACTGTGACAACTATAGACGAGCGATAATCTAGATTAGAAGTTCAGTAACTAACTCGTGAATTATACCTTATAATTCAGCTTTGCAAGTGGAGATGTTTTTTATCTTTCTGTGTAAACCATGACCTATTCAATTTAAATGTTGTGCTAAAAGCATGCTTAATGTAATGTCCTAGCAACTGTGGCGATTCTTGAAGATTCATAGCAGCACTTTAAACCATATGTTATAATACGCAGCAATAAAAAAAACTTATGTCGGAAGTCAGTGGGTCAAGCAGTATCTGTGGGGAAAGAAATTGTTGATGTTTCAGGTCAAAATCTTGCATTAGAGGGTGGACCTGAAAAATCAACCATTGCTGTTCCGCCATAGATGCTAAATCTGCTGAGTTTCTCCAGATAATTTTTCATAAATTATCAAAACTTTGTTCTCTTTCTCTTCAGGCTCTAAGTGTTTCAGGAGGCCAGTTCTACAAGCTCAGTGGATAAGGATATTATAAGGATATTAGGTGTATAGTAAACAAACTACTGGAAGAAGCCAGCGGGTCTACTTAGCGGCAAGACCAAAGACAACTGGGCGATTGTTTCGGCGAACACTCAGGCTCAGTGCGCCTTGGCCTACACAATCTCCTGGTTGCCAATCATTTTGAGCTGAGCTGCCTCCACTGTCAGAGTTGAGAGCACATGCAGATTGGAGGAACAGCACCTCATATTTCACTTGGGCAGCATACAACCCAGCGTTATGAAGAAGGGTCTCGACCCGAAATGTTGCCCATTCCTTCTCTCCAGAGATGCTGCCTGTCCCGCTGAATTACTCCAGCTTTTTTGTCTATCTGCGATATGAATATTGAATGATCTAATTTCAAGAAACCCTTCCATCCCCTCTCTTTCTGTCCCTCCCTCACCATAGTCTGTTGGTTTTACTGTTTGTATTCCCTTGTTATCACCTCCTTCACAGCCAACAATGAACCATTGTGGTCTTTGTCATCGGTGCCAGCTCTGATCTGTTCTGTACCTTTCCACACCTCTCGTTTACCTCTCTCTTGACTCTCAGTCTGAAGAAGGGTCTCCGCCCGAAACGTCACCTATTTTTTCCAGAGATGCTGCCTGACCCGCTGAGTTACTCCATTTTTTTTTTGCTAACTTGGTTGGGCATAAAAATCCCGGAACCGCTTTGATTGGTGGGGCATGAGGCACAATGAGAAATAGCTTTCTGGGAATAGTTCAGAGTGAACTCTTTCGATAAATACCAAGTTCAGTTGACAATGGCACAAGTGGAACTCCAGCCAGCTGCGTAGTACTGCCTTCTAGTTAGATAAACATAAACATAAACAATATTCAAACATTAGTTTCTTATTTTATCTTTGATTTAATCATCATTAGAGGGAGCTTGCTTTATTGTCTTAACTATGTTGTATCAGTGTCTACATTCAAAGAAGTTCTTTCATAGGTTATGACCTGGAGAGATTGGACAAAGTCATACTATATATTCATAAGAGCGCAGAGGATCCATTTTAAACTTGTACAGCAAATCTGATAATTAAAAAAAATTAGTGATATTTGCCTAAATCATTCAGTGCCGCTGTCAAATGTCAATCTCTGCTTGAAAAGCCAAGTTCTCATTACCAAAACTATTGAACTGCAACGTATTTAAAAATTGTACCATAATTTAAATTGACTAATTTAATATCTTTCAATTTATTATAGGTATGCAATACCACCAGAACATGGGAAAAGGCTAGAACGGCTCGCAAAAGGTAAGCAAGCACAAATATCAGCAAATAATCTTTCTGCACTCATTTCATTACTTGGATCTTGATCCTGGAAGCACTCAAAAAGCCAAATAAAACAGGCATAGCAATAATGGACCATGGTACTGTAAGGAACAGGAATAAATAACAAAGGTAAGTTTATAGTATATATAAATATCAGTTATTTTCTTTTGCTTGTACTTACAGCTGCAATGGTTGAAATATTTGATATAATTTTTACACAGCCATATTTTTATGAAAACCTGGTCTTAGCGTTTGCTTGAGATGAGATCAATGCACATTTATACCCATTCTGGTATTCACTTGACATGTGCTATACATATTGGCAATATTCTGGTATCCTTAAACACCGTTTTTTTTGATAGCATCAATTAAATTCTCACGTTATTGTCACAGGAAGTGCTGCTTAAGGTAGAGAGTTAAAACTTTTTTGGAAAAAATATCCAGTATTATTTTATTGGCACTGGTTGTTTTAAGCTAATGCTATCATCTATATATGTATAAAAATCTGATCTTGGATGGTTGCCGGTTATATTTAATAAGCATCCTTTATCAGAATTGTATCATTCCAAGTAATTGCTGGAAATGTATTCTTAACTCATCGTGTTAGAATGAATTTTAAAAACATCTTCATGAGCTAGAATGTGTGAAGAAACAAATAAATACATATTTATATTATAATTGTGTTGAAATATCTTGAAGCATTTATAGTGGATTGATTTGTAGCCAAGCATGGCATTTATGTACATCTTTTGGTGTTATTTATTGAGGGAGCAGTGTTAAACTATTGGAATATACTCTGCAGTACCTCATAATCACAATGAATGTCTGCTAAATTGTTGAGCATTCAATTTTCAATTTACTACAGCCCATGTTGGAATCATTCTGGGAGAAAGAGACACACCTATTTATATTGTCAACTCTTACTGATGCAACAACTTTACGTTTGACGCATCTTTAAATTGCATATGTCCAGGTTAATTGAATTTTCCCTTCTAAATTGATAAAATCCTGACTGGGAAATTATCACTTTCTTTATTGTTATTGGCTCCACATCCTGGAATCACCGAATGAAGAATGTTATTTCTCAGAAGGATCTCAGCGGCTTAAGTAGATTATGTAATTTTGTTGGGGAATGTTCTCTTTCACAAATCGAGGTCAGCCGCTGTATAGTTACTATCCATAAGCAATTTCTAATTTTTCATTGGAATTGGTAAAATGATAAAGATTTCACTATAAATTTATTATGTTGGCATTTGGCAAGGCAGCATGCATTTTTTATTGGTAAATATTGATAAATGTTCATGTTGCAGCAGTTATTTAAACTGCAATAAAACTAGCTTATTTGATGCTTACATTTTACACAGTTCTGAAAATTCAAAACATTAAGAATCAAAACGGGTGCCTGGAAATAAGTGTGAATATTATTTATTGCAATTATTTTTTAAAAACCTGTCTGCTAAGCCTAGATTTTGGCTGCTCTGGCTATAAATGTGTTCTATTTGTCTGTATGCTTCACATACTTTTCACTTAACACTGGAGGTGCACAATTATTTATGTAGGACAAAAATGGACAATATTCTTCAGTTATTATTTTGTCAGCCTTTGATGTAGGCTTCCAGAAGTCTAGTCATTCAGCTTTTATTCCCATCATCTGTACATCACAGTTAATGCTCTTTCCATAATTGAATCTATACTGATTCACTATGTCAAAGATTAAGTATGAAATATCATAACGTTTCCTTTAATTTTTTTTATAATTGGTTTTGAATGTTCTCTTTAAACATGAGCAGAAATGATCCGGTGTCATCAAAAATAATATTTTTTTTTGCATCTCATTTACTTAAAACGTATTCACTTATAAATAGTAGAATATTATTTCATTTATAGTTTAATAAAAAATGTTGATTCATCTAATTATAATGTACCTGCTATACAGCAACTTCTGGTCATTGCAGATGTGGTTCTGAATGCAAAAAAAGTGAATGTTGATAGCTGAACACACTATTTAAAATGGCGTAAAATTCTGCTTCACTGTATAGATACCCATTCAATTGTAACGAACATTGAAATTTAGATAAAGTTAGAACTTGTCGTTGATAGTTATGATGTGTCTATTTTAGTCAAATAACCATTTAAGAGTAACAAAATAACTGAAAGATCAACTCTATTTCCATAGATGCTGCCTGACCTGCTGAGCATTTCCAGCATTGCAGTTTTTCTTTCAGATTTCCAGTGCCTGCAGTTTTTTAAAAAATCCGATAACCATTTTAATATGCTAAATTTTATATTCTGCTGAACAGCCTCTCTAGCATTAATATTACATGTTCTGGTTGTTGCATCTTATTAATGCTCCTTAATTGTTACAGGGATTTTCATTTAAAAAAACAATCTTTCATCCATTTTGTATGAAAACTTCCTTTCCCCTATTGGTTTGATTTTGCACCTGATTTGGAGTTTTTTTTCTCCAACTAACTCTTTCCAGTTCAGACACTTCAGGGTTTGCGAATCGCTTTCTCAGTTTAGTTGGGTTAACGATCATGCATCAACAAGGGCCCCACAGATCTCAAAGTTAGAGAATTAAATCTTACTGACAGAAGTAAATTTTGGCCAATTTTTCTTCCTTGCAGTTCATGGCCCTTCATAGCAGCGGATCTTCCATACCATTGCTGTGTTCTGTAGTTACCTACTTGTATGTGGGCATATTAATTACCCACCATATCCCATTCTGGGAAAATTGAACTGAAAGGGGTGATTTATGAGTTTTGCTGAATGCCCCAAAAATGTTTTTAAATGTCACAACCTTAATACTCTTAAACCTCTAACGCTAACTTGTTTTTCACAAGCTCGGCAACTTATTTCCCTATTTGGTCTTGGTCCATTTTTAAAGTAGGCATGCTGAGAATTGATGTGTTCAGAAGTGATTTCATTTTTGAAGTAGTACTTTAATAAAAGGAGTTCTTCATTGGGAATAAACATAGTACAATGAGAAATATTTTACAGTTTTAAATGAGTTTTCTCACGCACAATAATGTAGCAAATGATTTGCTTTTAAGGTATAAAATGAAACCGGGTCTTGTTGGCCACTTTTGGCCCAGCTTGCACTTAGATCGATTGCAAGCAGGGGGCTGAAAAACAGACTCTTCTGCATCTGAAACGTACCTTGGAGTTGAGTGAGGCTTCAGCAGTGAACAAGCCTTGAGTGCCTGTTGATGCCTCATTCTTTGACTTGGGGGTGGAGCTTTGTCTTCTGTCCAGGCTTGTTTACAGTTTTTGGATGTTTCCCGTAATTCAAAGAAATATGAAACCTATGAAGAGTGGTTTAAATATTAGGCATTATACAACGGTTCAATTTGATGCAGCCTGAGATTTACTTCAAATTATAGAAATAATTAAAATAGCTAAAAATGTATCATCTAATTGCACTTACTGTTTCGCAGCTATTTCACAATGCTGGGAATCCCCATTTAAAGCATTGGGGTCGGTGTGAAAATGGTTGAGGCAATTTTCCCAGCAAGATGGTATGGAATCCCAGCCTGTTAGGGGCTTTGCTGCTGGACCTCATATGGAGAGGACATCCACCATGTAGTTACATAATGCAGTGGTGATTATCACTCATTTCTAGAATTTTGCCAGGTAGCAGTAGCTGAATGCTGATGGTTCAGTGCAGAGCCAATGGTCACAGTCAACTTGATGCAGTCTGAGATTTATTTGGTGTAGTGTGCGGTCAATGTTATTATCAAAGCCTCAAGACTACTTCAAATGTTGAAAATTGCAGGAAACAAGCTGCTGAGAAGAAATCTCATTGCATTAATGCTTTCTGATTTTGATTGCCTTCAAAATGTGGTTAAGTCGAGTTGGTCTTGGAATGAACAAATAACTTTCAGGCGACTTTTGCTTATTCATTTTCCACTGTTAGCCAACATTATGTTAAGACAACAAAAGACCCTGCAAACATTGTGTTGACATGTTAAGTCATAAGATTTTTCTTTCGTGTTATTTTTCTTGTATAACTTTTCCCCGTTTGAATTTTCTTTTGCCCTGCCTCACAATAAGTTTATGGAGCGAAATTAATGGAAGATTTCTGCTGCTAAGGTGTTGAACTTGATTCATTCTGACTGGAGTGATTGAGATAAATATGTAACTTAAATTGGCAACATTGGATTTTTGTTAATGGTGAAATCCATCATTGTCAAATGTGCTTTTCCACTAATAGAATTGATCAGAGTTGGTGTGTGCTAGCTGACAAATGTGATAAGGTGAAAGTCATGTTGTGTTGTGACATTGTTAGTAATCAGTTACAAAATAAAACTGGTAACTTCCACGGATCTTGACTAATTGGACAAAAAATCGTGTGTTTTTGCTAGTCACAAAAAAAAATCTGAATAAAAGCTGAAAACACATATACTATTTTTCTGACCTGGACTACTCTGTGCAAAGATCATGATCATAAATGATAGGAATAGAATTAGGTAATTCGGTCCATCGTTTACTCCACCATTCAATCATGGTCTATCTCTCCCTCCTCACCCCATTCTCCTGCCTTCTCCCCGTAAACTCTACACCCATACTAATCAAGAATCCTATCTATCTCTGCCTTAAATATATCCATTGATTTTACCTGCACAGCCTTCTGTGGCAAAGAATTCCACAGATTCACCACCCTTTGACTAAAGACATTTCTCCTCATCTCCATCTTAAAAGAATGTCCTTTAATTCTGAGGCTATGATCTCTCGTCCTAGACTCTCCCACTAGTGGAAACATCCTCTCCACATCCACTCTATCCAAGCCTTTCGCAATTATGTACGTTTCAATTCTTCTAAATTCCAGCGAATATTGGCCCAGTGCCATCAAGCGCTCATCATATGTTAACCTACTATTTCTGGGATCATTGTTGTAAACCTTCTCTGGACTCTCCAAAGCCAGCACGTCCTTCCTCGGATATGGTCCCCAAAATTGCTCACAATATTCGAAATGCAGCCTGACCAGCGGCTTACAGAGCCTCAGCATTACACCCCTGTTTTTGTATATAAGGCACCTCGAAATAAATGCTAGCATTGCGTTTGCTTTCTTTACTACTGATTCGATTTGCAAATTAACTTTTTGGGAATCCTGCACTAGCATTCCCAAGTCTCTTTGCACCTCCGATTTCTGCATTCTCTCCCCATTTAGAAAATAATTTACGCCTTTATTCCTAAGGCATCTCACCAAAACAACCTACTCACCTGCATACTTTAACTTTAATTAGCAGCCATTTCCTTTCCTCTCTAAAACACACACTTTGATCTTTCCAATTGCCATTCTAGTCCACTATCTTAAAATGTCCGTTTGTATAAAATTTCAGTTTCTCAACTCTAAAACCAATGTCTGCATTTGCTTTGTGGCTCTTGTAAGTTAATTTTGTATTTTTCCTCTCCTATTGCTGAGCTAGAGAAACTGGCAAGGACAGAGGTTGTTGATCTTTGTACACTCTGATAATCTCTACCCTTCATGCATTCATCTCTGATCCCTGAGTCACCCCCATCACTTTTTTTATCCCCCTCTCTTTCCTCTCCCCATCTTTTTCCATTCATATACCTCTCCCCAGCTTTACATTTCTGTACTCCTCTTCTCACCTTATCTGACACCCTTTTGTTCATTTTATCTCTAGCCTTCACCTCCATGGATTTGAGAATACTAAAATAATCTAATCATGCTTCTGATACTCAGTGGGCATGAATTTGAAAATGTTTCCACTATGTCCTCAGTCAAGTTTCCAACGATGTGTCGTCAACACCTTCAGGAAGAGGAGGGAAAAAAACAGTTATATACATTGTTTAAGAGGGAACTGCAGATGCTGGAGAATCGAAGGTTACACAAAGGCAGATGCTGGAGAATCGAAGGTTACGCTCGGTCCGCAATAACCAAGCTGACCTCCCGGTGGCTCAGCACTTCAACTCCCCCTCCCACTCCGCCTCCGACCTCTCTGTCCTGGGTCTCCTCCATGGCCACAGCGAGCAGCACCGAAATTGGAGGAACAGCACCTCATATTCCGTTTGGGGAGTCTGCACCCCGGGGGCATGAACATCGAATTCTCCCAATTTTGTTAGTCCTTGCTGTCTCCTCCCCTTCCTCAGCCCCCCTGCTGTCTCCTCCCATCCCCCAGCCTTCTGGCTACTCCTCCTTTTCCCTTGCTTGTCCCCACCCACCCCCGCCCCCGATCAGTCTGAAGAAGGGTTTCGGCCCGAAACGTTGCCTATTTCCTTCGCTCCATAGATGCTGCTGCACCCGCTGAGTTTCTCCAGCTTTTTTGTGTAACCCTAGTTATATACATTGTTTTGTTTATTATAATTAAGGTGAATCTGCAGAGTTTGACCATTGGCTTTCAAAAGAAAAACTAATTATGATAGATTACTGTATTTTAATGTTATGCAGTATTAATAGTGTCAAGAATATTATGACTTTTTTCTGTTTCTGTCTTTGTTTGCAGGCTTCTTTCCAGGCAGCTCTCAAGGATGTGATGCATTTCTTCGCCACAAAATGACTCTCATATCGCCCTCCATATTGAAGAAGTACAGCATTCCTTTTAACAGGGTAGGTCTTTCTGTTAGGTCTGATTCAGATGCATCCTGTCACATATTGTTAGTTTCTTTACACGTGCTACCCAGAACCAAAGATAATTGAGATGTAAATCGTTCTGTGCGAGGTAAGGCAATTGCTGTTATTTATTGCAGCAATAGAACTAGAGCAAGAATTGTTTTCTTGTAAAATTTTGGAAAATATTAAAATTCACATCAGTTGGTTTTCAATTTTGGTCAATAAAATGATTAAATTCCTCCAAATGTACCCTAGTTTACAAGATAAAATAAAAATAAATATATGTGCATTTGGAATTGTTGTTAAACTATTCCCTTAAGAGGACGATGCACTTTTGCAATATAGTAGTTATTACAAAACTGAATAAGGATGTGATTTTGGAAGCATGTCATTTTAAATTGCATTTAAACAGTTGCAGTTCTGCTGGAGGTTTCTTTAACTTGCAGATTAAGTGAACCTGATAGTACACAATCTGTGCTCTGCAGAATCTCAGCTTGCCTTACTATGAGACAGAAATGGCCTACAGGGTCAATGTTGACTCCCAATAGACCAATCCTATCAGCTCTTATGCTCGCTCCTTTTTTCCCTGCAGTTTATGATCTTCCACATTCCCTTTTGATTTGTTTGCCACTTATCTATGCTGAAAGTTAATTTGGTAGCTAATCAAGCTGCCAACATGTTTTTGGGGATCTGGGAGGAAAGAGGTGGCGTACATAGCAAAAATGTAGTTACAAGTTACCCCTTGATTTCCATTCACATCATTTTTTATTAAGGCATCACATTTTTTCTTTTGATGCCACCGAACCTCCGGAATTTAGCTCTTTATTCCATGTTCAGATCAAGAGTGTAATGTGTCCTGGAGCCCAGTAATCTTTGTAAAACCTAAAGTGATGATCGGCGAACAGATGACATCTTCTGTTACTTGGCTGAAGTTAGAAAGTGGATTAACACGGTTGTTAATTAGCTGGATTCGTTTCGTCGTTTAATTTCTGGATAGATTGTATCTGGGGAATCTTCCACATTGTCAGATAGCCAATGTTGTACTTTCACTTGAATAACATGACTGGAAGTATATAGAATTTCTGGAATATGTCAGTGCTGATATCCAGTGATGATGACTGTTTCATAATAGCTTGTGAAGTGAATCACAGTTTGTGGTCAAACTAATGTTCAGGGGGAAGCCAAGATGGATCATCTTCTCAGCACTTGTGGCTTCTGTGATGGTGCGGACTTCACTGGGTATTTCTCTGTATGATTTTATAAGATTCTATAAAATGCGCTGCCATATTGCTTCCTGGTCCTATATTAGCATCACCAGCTATATTTTGTACACTCTCGCCACCTTAAAAGTTAGCTTTCTTCATCACTGATGTAACATGACTCTAGAGTGTAGTATCTGCAACATACATAAAAATGCAGGCTGAGACTCCCCTGACTGAGATCTGTGACCTCCTACGGTCTTAATTTAACCCCCAGTACATGCCTGGACTATAACTGTGAATGTTAGTGTCACAGTCACGCTCAGATTCCTGGCCTCAGAATCATTTCAGGCTTTAGCCGCTAATGTTTGACAGCACCTGGTGTCTTCGGCCTTCTACAAGGCCAAGGATACCAGGTGGGTGGGAATAACAATTGATTGAAACGTGAGCTCCAAAATTGAACCCCATCTACATTTTCGACTCAAAATAATATCCCTTTCCCTTTGTCACTGGGTCAAATTTCTGGGGTTCTCCATTTGATTGAATTGGACATCACATAATTTCCATGGTGATTAGGATCATTGTTAAATATTATATTGTCATTGATAACCAATGAGTAAAAATAATTAAAAAAATGCAGAAAGTGGACAATGGGAAAAATTATTTGGAGAAAAATAATCTGGAAATCAGTTGCAGGCAGAGATGGAGTTATGATGAGCATATGATATTGTGGTCAAAGTTAGAAAAAAAAGACAATTCTTACACTTAATCTGCAACATTTTACATTTGACTTGTTATATTGATTGTCAAAATATAAAAATCAAGTCTTTCAGTTGGAAATTTTTTGTAATGTTGCAAATTGGATCGACTAACAGATTGTTTAAAATGACTGCACACATTGTTTGGAGCTTCACTGAGAATGAGGAATATTGGAGAATAATTTTTCCAATGATAAAAGTGTTGGTAATGTTGAATTGATACAATCCTAAATTCCTTTTGCAGGTCATGTAAACAATTGAGCAAATATTCTTTAACAATAAATAAGTAAATAGGGTTAAGAGCATGCATATGCTAATACAAAGACGAATAGCCTGAAATCCACGTTGAGTGAGATTGGGCCATTGTGATGATAGCACATTTAAACTTGTAACTGGATTTCAACAGAATATTGGGAATGTCAGCCTGTTTGTCTCGGAATGGCTGTTGTAGGAATGAATGAGTTAGCATGCATGTTACTGTATTTTACGTTTACTAATATTTAGTAGCTCTATTGAATTGATGTATCTAAAGAAAGGTTTGCATTTTACAATAATGAGAGATGGTGTTGGGGTGGTTTTGGAAGCTGTGAAAAATAGGTCAACCATGCAGAGGTTGGGGGTAGTTATGTTGATAGCTAGCTCCAGATTGTATGGGAGTAGAAAAAGTTGGGAAATAAATAACAATTGTTATTGTGGACCACTCTTCAGAAGGCAATGTTGCATTAGTTTTTGTTTTCTCCATCAAAAACCTTGGATGGAATTGCATCTTCAGTAAGTATGTCTGAAGGAGGTATGGTTTAGATAAAAGGTCAAATTTACCCTCCAATTCTACCATTAGGTTCTGACAATTATTCACCAAAGGATTATGTTGTTCTTCAAAAGTATTAAAATACTGTATGTTGATGTGAAAACCTTACTGTATGTTGAAAATGTATTACCCATTGGAAGATGACACAATATTAAGGTATTTAAACCGTATGGTGACTGATACATTGCATTTGTTGGGATGTGTGACTGGTAAATCCTATACTGCATAATCCACTTGCACAAGTTAATTAACAAGCATCAGAGGGCAAGCAGTGACTATCTCCTTAGTTTTATTTCAAACTTCATCTTGCGCTTGAGTAATTCTAAATAAATTGTGAATTGTGAATTTATTTAGAATTGATTTTGTTTTAATGATTTTCTTCTAACATTGATATTGTAAAAGGGACTGGGTCAGGACATTCAGTGACATGGAACAGAATCTGAAGGACCCCTTGTCCCTCAAATGTGTTGCACAGTCTCTCCATATAGAGTCGGCTATATAGCAGAGAGATCAGTATTTCCCACAAGGTACACAGGGAATAATTGTCTTAAGTATGAGGCTATTGGTTTAATTTAAAACAACACTTTTAGGACAAGTCATTAAGGTCTGGCAGATGTGGCTATTCAGTTAGAAATAACATTTATAAATTGGAAAGTGCTCTTGTATAAAAGTTAATTTAGCTGAAATACTGAAATAGAAGTTTTATCACGGCATAATTCACATGAGATAGGTAATCCGTAATTCTTATAATTGGAAACAATTACCTGGTAGGAAATGTTATCTGTTTCATCATCTTTGTTTTGCTGCTGTTGGAATTGATTGATTGTTAATTGTGTGGTCACAAAGTGAGAAATCGGTATTGATCATGCAATACAAGAACTTCTAAATCCACCACAAAAAAATATTTTAGAATTAGAGGTTCAAATAAGACAATTCATGATTAATTGCCAAACCAGATTAGCTGAGAGCATGTACATTCAAGAGAGACATTACAGATGAGTGCTGCATGTCTTAAAAAAAAATAGCAATTTAACTTTATTAAAGTAGATATTGGCTTGTAAAGCCTGTTGGTGAATATCTCAGTCTGATGCGGTGGTACAATAAAGGCATCTGTTGCAATAGTTCACTTGATAAATTGTATTGCATGTTGGCTAATAATCTCTTTGCAAGTTCTTTCATTTTCTTTCTGTCTCGTAATATTAGTCTTCCTGCACCTCAGACTTTTGTATATCTTTTTTCTGCTTTGTTTTTTTTTAATGGGACTGGTGTCCAGTGTTGCCCGTCCACTGCTTCTCAGCATTTGTGTTGTCAATAGAATGTGTATATGCTGCTACAAGGATTTTCCTATCCTCTTGCATGGTTTTGTAGCAATTTCATTACTCTTCCTGTGAGGTGAGCGCCAAGCTGCTGCTTATTATTTTGTAGGTGAGCACAGCTGAAGAGATGGTCCTGTTGAAGCATTGGTGTGATCCTACAATCGACTGCTCCCTGAATAAATAAGGAAATCAAATCATTGACACATGAAACCGTGCATGCAGTTCAATAAACAGTAGTCAGGAAATATGATCCTGTGATATAGTCCAAACATATTTAGTCACTGATTTTAATTTTTATTGTTAAACACATTAATCATTTTGTTGATTTGGATAAATAAAGGGCATCGGTAACCATTTTGCATATCATATTTCCTATTACTCTGCTGTGGTTAGTAAATCTTTCATGTTGTTTGGCAGGATTTTATTTCTTGTGCATTTGGCTGGATACAGGAAAAAAAGCCATGCAAATACAAACCAGACAATTTCCTGAAAAACAAAGTAAAGTTTTAGTTTGTATATCATCCTGACTTTTAAATGTGTTATGTTTCTTTATTGTTCATGGGATTACATCCTGGAATTTACAACCCAACAGTGCTGTGGGAGTAACTCGATCTAGTAGTCTGCAACAGTTCAAGGAGATCATAACCATAACCTTCTCAAGCCCCCTTAGTAGTCTGGATCATAAATACCAAATTTTCCAGTGGCATCTATATCTTGTAAACAAACAAATAAATGATTGGTATTGCCGGCTTCCCATCATTTCCCAGAATGTTTCTCTAATTTATTTTTTCTTAGGATTTGTTATTTGCTCAACAGATTTATTTTTTTGTATTGAGAGCTCATACCCACTAGAAAAATGTCCGTGAAGCTTACAGAACTGGAAACATTTCCATACTTTTTTTTGGTTTGATTTTAAGCTATGAGGCAGAAGTGGAAAGAATGATCACAAATCTGATTTGCTCTCTGTTTTACTCTTTAAAAGAACACAAAATGCTGCAGTAACTCAGCGGGTCAGGCAACATCTCTGGAGAACGTGGATAGATGATATTTTGGGACAGGACCCTCCGCCAGACCTGATTGATTCGGGGGTGGGAGGGGGAGGAATGGAGGGGGGGTAGTAGTGCTGGTGGTGAGGGATGGCTAGAAGAGGAAAATTGTGGAGCTTGCCCCATCCTCCTCAATCAGTCTGGAGAAGGGTTTCAACCTGAAAAGTCATGTCCATTTGTCAGAGATGCTGCCTGACCTGCTGATTTTTTTGTAAACTTCTGCAGTTCTCGTTTCTATATATTTTTTTCCTTCTATTTACTTGTGCATGTAGAAATGTATATTCAACTCGGTAGTCTTTTCCATACGATGCAATAGCCAAAGCTGTGGACACTGCCTCCTCAATGAGCTGAAGGTTATTTCATTGTTTCGGTGATAAGATGAAGAGTGGTTCAGGATAACGTCCTTTAGTGGTTTTCACTATTTTTGCTTGAATAACTTGTGAAAAATTTAATGGTGTATTTTATAGCAACACAATGTAGCATTATATTAGCAAACGCTCAGAAGCTGGCAAGTGTGGTGATGGAAATGGCTAATTAAGTGCCATGATGTAGGTGTTTTACCATTGTAGTTGAGGCAAGGAAGAGGGAATTTGAATCAGCAATATGATCTCCATCAGCAAAAAAAAGTTTTCTCTAAAATAAGTGGTTGTAATTACTTAGGTTTTTCTCTGCCATGCCTTTTGTGTCACTTATTGCTCTGTATAGAAAATTGGAACAATTTATATTGTGTAACTTTAATAAACTACTATATTTCATCTTCTGCCATGACATTAAATATTTAGCCAGTATTTAAAATGTCTGTAGCCTGTAAAGAGATGGTTATGTGCAGGATTATGAATAAGATTTCAAGCTTTCAAGGAATTGTATGAGCGTGGTATTTTTTGTTAGAATGTTTAGGAAAAATGTACATTAGGTTATACCACATTTATTTTTGTAGGCTATATCTCAGGATTAGCTTTCAGGAAAATCCAAAGGTCACCTGTACTGTGAAAGTCAATGATTACCTGAATTTTATAGTTGCCACGTGTAGATTACTAAAATAAAACTGTTCGCACAAAAATGATGGAAACTGAAACAATAAATTGAAATAAAGGTACTGAGATTCATATCTGTGGGAATGAAAAGGTGGATTTACCTGAAATTCAATTCAATCTTAACCCTTGACCATTGTAATGAACCTTAGTTGAAAGAAGATATGCAAAAACAAATTTAAATATTAAGTCAATTTTCTGATTGGACATGTTTGTGACCATTCATCTTTTAATTTACCCTTTTTCCTATTTCTTTCCCTCCATTGGACACCTCTGCACCCCTCATTTCAGTCCTATGTTAAAGATGAAACATGGTGGTCTGTGCATTCTTAATTTTTTTAGAATTACTTTTATTGCTGGTAACAATCGTTATTTAAAATGGCTGGAAACACTTTTCACAATCTCAAGACTTGCAATCAATCGAGAGAAAAATAAGTCAAACAATGCAGGAATGCTCAGACATTGTGATGCAGAGCAAGAAAAATCTTGTGCCTTCTGTCAGAATAGGAAGAGTTAGAGTTAAGCATCTCGGAGAGAGTGAATTACTTGAATGCCTTACCTCTTGCAGGTGCATATCCTTTCCTTGACAGGCAGATTAAAATTCATTCCAGTAGTGTCCAAAACAAATCCTGGAGGATTCCAGGATTTCATTGCAATGCAATATTTATTAGTTCTTATAATTAAATACAATTGTTTTACTGTTCTTCCTATCAAAAGTGAATAAATTCATTTTTTCTCTTGATTTATAGAAAGAGATAATTTATTCTCTCTCTGCTTTCTCCTTGCTCACTTATCTGCTGTCCTTTAGATTATATCTTTAGTCTCCTCGCAGCTTGATTGCCCGCCTGCCTTAGTATCACCAGCAAACCTGGATATATCGCCCTCTTTTCTTTTCCAAATGTGAATATAAATC
Organism: Leucoraja erinaceus; assembly: GCF_028641065.1. Taxonomy (NCBI): domain Eukaryota; kingdom Metazoa; phylum Chordata; class Chondrichthyes; order Rajiformes; family Rajidae; genus Leucoraja; species Leucoraja erinaceus. The sequence goes on from NC_073405.1 coordinate 17,749,714, forward strand.
GTGAATAGCTGAGGGTTCAGTTGTGATAATGCATAAATTACAGCTTGCTAAATTAAAAAGACCAGTTATTCCTAAGGTGTGTTTTCTGTCACTCTATATTATCGCCAACCTCCTGTCCTTACTTTAATAGCCTTTTATATGGTACTAGACCAAGTACAGACCCGTTGGGTCTGTTTCCCCAACGGCGTTTCCGGGGGGGGGGGGGGGCTGCGGCATTACACTCACATTAACCACCCCCCTCCCCAAACACACAGGTGGGGAGGGGGGAGGTATGAGAAAAGGAGGGGAGGGGAGAGGAGGAGGAGGAACGGGACAGATTTGGGAGGGAAAGGAGAGCATAGGGGGTAACCACCCCATGTGGAGGGAGGGAGGGAGGGGGTGGGGGGTGAGGGGGGGGGGGGGGAGGGGGCGGGGGGGGTGAGAGGGGGTGTGGGGGGGGGGGGGGGAGAGGGAGAGGGGGAGAGAGGGGGTGGGGTAGAGAGTGAAGGGGGGGGGTGGGAAAGGGAGAGGGTGGAAAGGGGAAACAAACATAAGATCTGTAAGATCCCCCTCAATCTTGTAAATTCTAGCAAGTACAAACCGAGTCTATCCAGTCTTTCATCATATGAAAGCCCTGACATCCCAGGAATCAGTCTGGTGAACCTTCTCTGTACTCCCTCTATGGCAAGAATGTCTTTGGGCATTGGGCATTGTGACATCACACGATGGAACGTTCACCAGGGGCTGGGGCTGGTGCAAAGGCATATGTAAATGGATCCATTCCGATTGGACATCTGCGAGCATTGGGCATTGTGACATCACACGATGGAACAAATCAAAAGGCAGAAAGGCAGCCGGACGGACGCCAGACGGCAGGCGGCAGCCACAGTGTTTTAAACAGATAGATATTTTCAAGTCTTCTTTTTGATAAGGTACTATTTTGTAATAGAGTAGAAAGCAAGAGATATTAACTGACACAACCTTGATATTGCGGGGATAAAAAAAAGGTTGGTTTTGGTTCTGTAGGAGTAGGAGCAGGAGAACCTCGTCACCGGCATTTGGTCTGAAAAAGACTGGTGATTTTGATTTGCAGCCCCTGAAATTAATATTAAGTCCAGAAGGTTGTGAACTCATCTGTTTATCAAAAGATTAAGTAATATTCTTGCTTTGTTGAGTTTCTTGAAGCTCGTGGTGTTCAGCAAAGGTCCGCCAAACCCACATGCAAAAACTCCGCGATTTTTTCCATTTCGCTGGCGAATTCACTTTTACATTCACTCATGCACTCCTCAAAATATTTGGACATTTTTATGTACACGTACCCATTTTTAAAACCCCCCCCCCCCCCCCCCCCCCCCCCCCCTCATTTTCTCGCCGCATGCTGGCCAGCACCATAACTCAGTACTCTGGGTCTGAAGCATTTTTTGTCGCCTCCTGCTGACCAGCGACCATAATGACTGCTGACGCCTGGCTCTGCTTGAAAAACACCAACATTTTTCCCAACCGGGGTCTGAAACACGTTCGGGGACCAGACCCAACGGGTCTGCACTTGGTCTGGTATCTATTAAAACTATGTGTGTGGGTGTATGTAATTTTGCCTTTGAAACGTATTTCCTCGAAAACCAGACGCAAAACGCAGAGATTTTTACATATTTTGGTAGGGATTTGACTTATGGTTTCAGAAATCGACTCCTCTCTAGATTTGGTCAATTATTTCCCCAGATTTTGAATAAAATTGTTCACTAAACGTAAAAAAAATATAATTAAAATCAACCTGTTGCATTAGTCACAATGCCACCTCACAGATTTGCAATCACAATTGATCTCATTTACATATGATATCACAATGGGACAGGGGTGGGAGATCTCTCCCCCTCCCTCCCTTCCACCCCGTGCCTTTCCCCCCCCACTCCCCCTCTCTCTCTCTCCAACCCTTCCTCTCCCTCCCCTTTCTCTCTCTCCCCCTCCACTCTCCACTCTCCCACTCTCTCCCCCTCCACTCTCTCTCGACCTCTCCCCTCCCCCTCTTCCTCTCTCCCCTCTCCCCTCCCCTCCCCCCCCTCCCCTCTCCCCCTCCCCTCTCCCCTCTCTCCCCCCCCCCCCCCCTCTCCTCTCCTCTCCCCCTCCCCCCGTCTCCTCTCCCCTCCCCTTCCCCCCCCCCCCTCTCCCCCCCCCCTTCCCTCTCTAACACCCCCTTTCCCCTACCCTCTCCCCCTTCCCTCCCTGCTCTCCTCCCCCCCCTCTCTCTCCCTCCCCCCCTCCCCTCTACTCTCTCTCCCCATCCCCCTCTCCCTATCTCCCCCTCCCCCTCGCAACTCTCTCCCCATCTCCCTCCCCCCTCCTCCCTCACCCTCCCCCCCTCATCCACCCATCCTCTCCTCCCCTTAACCCCTCTCTCTCTCTGTCTCTTGCCCTTCTGTCTCTGCCCCTCTCTCTCTGTCTCTCCCCATTCTCTCTCTGCCCCCACTCTCTACCCCTCCCCCCCTCTCTAGACGCGCCTGCGAGTTGGGGGGTATGCGTCAGTGGATAGGGCGGTTATGGGGTAAAAGGCCGCCATGCAGCCCCCCCTGCCCCTCACGCAACTGAAAGTTGGGGGAACAGACTCAACGGGTCTGCATTTGGTCAGTATACTTTTAAAACTGTGTGTGTGTGTGTGTGTGTGTTCCCTTTGAAACATAACTCCTATGTACATTTGGTACATTATTTTCCCGATTTAAATTTTTTTTTTAAATTGTTGACCAATCTGACCTATTTTTAAAATCTGACCACTGCCCAGCTGCTGACATTATAATAACAGTTAAATATTTACATCTTCTGGTAGAAATTTTCCTTATCATTACAAAAATCCACTTCTCAATAAATTTGGTCCTGCCATTGCTGTTCCACCATCATTCCTGCTACGATCTTTTTCCAGTTGACCCTGGCCAGCTCCTCTCTCATGCCTTTATAGTCCCCTTTGATTAACTGCAAAACTGACACTTTTGACTTAATCTTCTTCCTCTCAAATTGCAGATTAAAACATCATATTATGGACATTACCTCCACGTGGTTCCATTACCTTGAGTTCCCTTGTTAAATCTTCATTAGACAACACTAAAGCCAGAATTGCCTTCTCTCTGGTTGGCTCCAATACAAGCTACTCTAAGAATCCATCTTGGAGGCACTCTACAAACTCCCTTTCTTGGGGTCCAGAACCAACCTGTTTCTTGGGGTCTAGAACCAACATGTTTCAATGTCATGCAAGATGTATAAAAGGAGAGGAAATAGCAGTACACACTGAAAACAGAGACACAAACTTGTTCTCTAGTTTTCAGACTGCATTAGTATGAGGGTCCTGACAATCTGCTGGAAACTTATATTTTTAGTTGATATGATGAAATACGTCACTTGCAAAGGTGTATTTATTGCTAATCCTTCGCTGATCTGAGGTGGTGTGCTTTTGACTTGAATCAGCTTTACCCTTGAATATCGTCATGTGAGAATTACATTGACATGCAATTCCAGGGTACTTGTGATGAAGCAAAGGCAGTATAGGCCCTAGAGGGACGATGTGTGGTGAATGTACTGTGAACAGTCATGGTCTCGCATTATAAAAATTAATTGAGATACTGGTGTAGATATAGAAAGGTTTTCAAGGATGGTGCTCAAATTAAGAGGTTATATATAACAGGAAATATTGAATGGGTTGGGGTTTTTTAAAAAGACAATTGTGTGGGGTGATCTGGTAGCAATCTTTAAGATTATTCCTTGACTTAAAAAGAAAAACGTGGGCAAGACTTTTTTCAGTATTGTGGTAGTCCAAAAGGATAAATCAATAATATTATCTATTAAAATCATGTTACCATTCGTTATTGTTGGGCTGTCCAATGTATACATAATTAAAGGGAAGCAAAATAACACTAGTGCGAGAAAATAAATTAAAGGATAACAAGGATGAATAGGGGTGGAAGGAGACAACATACATGCTGGCTTGGATCAAATATAGATCAAATGGCCTTTCCCTATTGTCCAATATCATAATGAGACAATAAATGGAGGTTTTTGTTGCTGCCAAGGCCCTAAACATTTAGAATTCTCTTCCAGACTGTTATTATTATCACCAGCCGAGCACATGTTGCTGGAGGAACTCAACGCAGGAGCCAGCATCTGGGGAGGGAATGGATAGATAACGTTCCGGGTTGAGATCCTTCTATAGACTAATCCTCCAGCATTTTATGTTTTTCTAGCATCTGCAGTCTCTTTTGTCTCCATTCATATTTACCTCTACCTTGTTAATGTTTTTAGCTCTCTTCTTACATTATTGACTGAGACTATGTTCACCTATCTTCATTTCTCTATGATTTATTTTGTGATTGACCATCTCTCGTATTTCTTCACATGGAAATATCTCTAGTACAATGTGATAAAATCCCTTCGCAATTTTGAAAACCAGCCTCATTTCTTTCAAAAATAGCTAATTCTTTAGAGATACAGCACGGAAACAGGCCCACCGAGCCTGCGCCGACCAGCGATCCCTGCACATTAACACTATCCAACACCCACTAGGGACAATTTTTACATTTACCAAGCCGATTAACCTACAAACCTGTACATTTTTGGAGTGTGGGAGGAAACCGAAGATCTCAGAAAAAACCCTCACAGGTCATGAGGAGAACATATAAACTCCATAATATTCAAACGTTGCTAATTTTTTCCTACTTTTTAAAAATATTTTTTCCAATGCTCCTCACCAAATGTTCAATATTAGAGACATGTGGCATATAGATTTTGTTTTTTACTTAATATTTATATGCATAGAACAAATGAATGTGATCTGTACTTTCAGTCTAATGCACAAAACAAAGATTTGAATGGAAGTGAGTATGCTATTTTAATGACCAATCCAAATAAAACTAGCGCTCCCATCATGGGTATAATTTTCTTGGCACTATTGATTTCAGCATGTACTGCATTTATCGTGGATTGTATTTGCCTGTTCTTTACAGGCATATCTTGAATAGCATTATAGTTGAGAGATACAGTGCGGAAACATGTTCTTCAGCCCACCGAGTCCGCACCTCCGGCGATCCCTCCACAAGGGACAATCCTACAAACCTGTACGTCTTTGGAGTGTGAATATCTGGATCATAAACTGAATTATTCTGAAATAGATTTGTTCTCATTAATGAATTACTTTAATGATGCATGGAACTTTAAATAAAAGTAAACTACACTGGTAGTAAAGAAGGCAAACCCAATGCTGGCATTTATTTCAAGAGGGATGGAATACAAAAAAAGGATGTAATGCTGAGGTTATAAGGCGCTGGTCAGGCCGCATATTTTGGGCACCGTATCTGAGGAAGGATATGCTGGTTCTGGAGAGGGTTTAGAGGAGGTTTACAAGAATGATCCCAGAAATGAGTGGGATATGAGCATTTGATGGCATTGGGCCTGTACTCGCTGGAGTTTAGAAGGATGAGGGGGTACCTCATTGAAACTTACTAAATAGTGAAATGCTTGGATAGAGTGGATGTGGAGAGAATGTTTCCACTAGTGGGAGAGTCTAGAACTAGAGGTCATAGCCTTAAAATTAAAGGATGTTCTTTTGGGGACGAGATGAGGAGGAATTTCTTTCGTCAGAGGGTGGAAAATCTGTCAAATTATTTGCCACAGAAGGGTGTGGAGGTGGTGTGAATCTCTGCCCTCGTGGAACTTTAGACATCGTATAACCGTGGTATAATTGATCTTGGAACATATTTCTGGTTGACGTGTCTTATACTTTCCTCAATCAGAAGGCAAGGTTATACCTCATGATGTGAGGCTTTATCTAGAGTGTAGATGGGGATAAATTGTAAACGTTGTACCATGTCATGAGGCAATTTGCCAGTGCTAGTCCCTATGTATTTAGGATCATTCTAATGCTATTTTTCCAATATTGTTTTAGTTTTAATTAAATGTTTGTCCAATTTACTTTGAATAAACCTGTTTTGGATCCTATTTTTACTTCATCTTTCTGGCAGAACATTCCAAGGCCTTACTGCCAATGATTTTAATTGACTTTTTCCATAATCCCACGTTTTCCTTTTGTAGTCATTGCAAAGTTATACTCTCTGTTTCCAGCCTTCTGTGGAATAGATTTTACCATATTCGCCTCATCAAAATTAAAAAATTTTAAATCAATATTATAGTTCTAAGGAATTGAATACCATTTTCCGTTCATTGCTCTGCATTATTGAAGCCAGTCATCTTGGCAGATCTTTTCTGTACCACATTTGACTTTTTACATGCATCACATTTAATGCAATCGATATGATGGGTGTTAGCCATCATATAGCTTGTATTATGGCTTTTGCAGTAATTGGTGTGTTGGAGTCAACTAACCATGTGTATAGTCTTCCATTCACTTATAACATAATGGGAAAATATTTGGCTGTCCTCTCAGTTTAGAATATCATTCATGCATTGAAATATAAAAATGGAAAGCTCCAGTAAATTGCTCTTGCTTTCGTTTCTGTCAGGAAAAACGGCTGTACTTGAATTTAATTATACCATCGTGGAATTTAATTATTTCATTGTCCATTATCCTTGTTTTGCTGAAAGCAGCATATTAGGTAAGTGATCTCAATCCCTTGGGAAACTAGATATAACTATACAGATTGTTTGGTACTATTTTCTTCCTTCAGTGTAATAATTAGCTTGCATCAATGCTGCATCTATCTATCTGAGCTCAAGGTTCAATGCCAAGATCAAGGCTAGAACTGAGGATATTTTCTAAATGCAATTACAGTATAACTATAGCTCATTTGAGAAGCAGTTTCATTTAAGTTGTGGTACAAATCCAGAAAGGAGATCAATGAATTTGAGCCCCTATTGTAAAACACTTTGAGCAATTCGAGATAAATTGGTAGATTTATCGTGCGGGAAGAAGCGTTGTTTAATTTGAATAAGTGTGTAGGAGAAAAATATTAAGAAATGTGGCATGTTATCAGTAGAAAGATGCTGAAAGTTTGGGATGAAAAATGGATATCTGATGATGAGCACATGATTTGCTGAAATTATCAATTGAAGGTATCAAACCTCTTACAAATATATCGGCAAATGGCGTATTTGTTTTATTGTAGATATGATAGTTTTTTGAAATTCTGCTTGCTTGATAAAATTGGAACAGAAGAAAGTTATTCAGCCCCTCGAGCCGTTTAATTTAATCAGATTCTACTGATTTCTGCTTTGATTCGATTTACTTGCTTTTATCCTTACCTAGGAGTAATCTTTTTTTAAATCAAGGGATATGAACGTTGCTGCCAGATCCAGCATTTTCAGTCCCTCCTTTGAAAATTTTTGGGAATATGTTAAAGATGGTGTAAAAATAAAGTTATTATGAACACAAACAAAATTATATGTGACTGTTGAGTAATTTACATGGAAGCTGAATGTGTAAAATTGCAAAACCTGAACCAGGGGAACCAATTAATCTTTGTTAACTCACACGTTCACACACAAGCAAAATAACACTACATTTTAAAATGTATTAATTATTAAAACAGTCAAAATATCCAGGCTTTGTCTTGTGTCCAAAGGGGATCCCCCTTGAGAACTTGTTTTCTGTAGCCTTCCAAAAACAGAAGGGTGATAGGTTGTTGCGATAAATGACTAAATACCTTCACTTCTGAGTGTGGGTGGGAGGATGATGTCGGGAGTGTAGAACCAGTGTGCTAAAGAAAAACTGACGGGTGGCAAATCTACCCTTCATTCTCAGCTCAGTCAATATATATTCAATATTTTCAAGCATTTTTTGATATTTTGAAACAAAAGCTTTCAAAAAATGAATTAAACTTTTTTTTTAAACCCAATAAAACACCACAATGTAAATGTTATTATTCAGGGTTAAAAACGAACTAGTTAATGATTTTAAGTGTACAGTGAATCAGTTTGACAGTTATTGGTCCAAACCTCTTCCTGAAAATCCATATTCACTCAGGAAAAAGTTTAAAGTGTGTGTTTGTTATCTCAAAATTTCTGATTTAAATGCCTTCTGTATTTGCAATCTATCAATATATATCAATACAACAATAAAAATAAAATGTATTATGCTGTTATTAATGTTTTAAAACAGTCCGTTTTTTTTGTCATCTTTTCATTGGCTTATTCAAGCTGAAAGGTGAGTGATGATGGCACTTTTATTTTTGTACCAAGATTTTGCATGTGAATTGTGATCACATGAGGACAGGGAAATAATATTTATCACAAATTAATGGTAATGCAATGAATAAGAAGCAGATCTATAATAAGTGTAATGGAATCAACATGGATTTGGAAATTGAATACATACGGCACTGAACTCGGGGTTAAAAACAAGTAACTTTGGGACCGTAAAGCGAGAAAAAATAGCCAAGGATAATATTGAATGAATGAATGAATAGATTTATTGGCCAACTATTCACATTCCTGTCTGTAGGCAGATTCCTGCCCATCCTGGATCAGTCCAATCAGGGTTGTGTCATCCGCAAACTTGAGAAGCTTGACAGAGGGGTCGGTGGAGGTGCAGTCTTTGGTGTTGAGCGGAGAGTACGCAGCCTTGAGGTGCTCCTGTACTCCTATGCTGAGGGTGTGCGGGTCCAAGTTGTGCTTTCCCAGCCTCATATGCTGCTTCCTGTCTGTCAGGAAGTTGGCGATCCACCGACAGGGGTTCAGGCACAGCCAACTTCGAAAGTTTGGAGTGTAGTAGCTCTGACACAATGATGTTGAATGCAGAGCTAAAATCAACAAACTAAATCCTCGCATAGGTCCCCTGGCAGTCTACGTGCTGGAGGATGAAGTGCAGGCCCTGGTTGACTTTGTCATCCACAGATTTATTGGCCCAATATGCAAACTGCAGAGGGTCCAGCAGGGGGTTTGTGATATTTTTCAACTTGGCCAGCACAAGCTTTTCAACGGTCTTCATGACTACAGAGGTCGGTGCGACACATGTCGTCATTAAGACCAATAATCCTTGCCTTTTTGGGTACAAGGACAATAGTGGAGACTTTGAAGCAGGCAGGGTCAGTACAGGTTTGCAGGGACTGGTTGAAAATGTCTGTGTAGACCGGTGCCAGTTGTTCAGCACAGAGCTTGAGGGTAGAGGGGGAAACATTGTCCGGTCCTGGAGATTTCCGGCTTTTCTGTCTTCTGTACAGCCTCTACACCTCCTCTATTTTTATTGTTGATGATGGAGAAGTGATGTTGTGCAGCACGGAGGAGGTGGGTAGTGGACAAGGTCGCAGTCTTTCGCAGTCAGGCTGTAATTGGATGTTAAGTGGTGTTTGGAGAGGGATGGGTGGGAAAGGGTCCAGTCTTTTCAGACTGGAGTCTTGCTTTAAGTAAGTGTGAAGTGGTGATTGGGGAGGAGTGGGTGCACAAGGGTCCAATCTTTGCAGACTGGGGTCAGGCTGTGAGTGGGTGTGAAGTGTCGGTTGAGGTGGGAAAGGGTCCAATCCAATCTTTACCATATTATTATACGCGCCATCAATCTCCGCTTTAAAAATACCCAGTCTTGGTTTCCACAACTGTGTGCCATAATGAATTTCACAGATTCCACATTCACCACCCACTGGCTCAAGAATTTCCTCATGTGCCATGGATGTGCCAGTAAAACCATTTCTAGTTAACCCAATATTTGAATAATCATTTGAAAGAAAAGCCTAAAGCTTGATCAATAGTTTTAGATTTTTCAGCTGTAGGAGCTACCAATAAATATGTTTTTCATTGTTGAATGAGTAATAACAGTACAGTTTTTTGGATTTGGCAGACCCTTGATTATTATGTCAAACAGAATTGCAAGAATGGGTTGAAGGGGCACCAGTTGAAATAAAATTAGCTTTCACACCTGGAAACTCTTATTCATGTATACAGTGGTATTTAATTGACCTCCAGCCGGATTTATTGAGTTGAAAACCCTAAATCATTGTTTTGACAAATTAAATCCTGAAATGTTAGTTGGAGTAAGGGCGTGAATTGATGGGGTAGTGTTGAAGATAAGTAGCCTTTGAAGTTAGTTTTCGTTCTCCTTCTGAGTTTTGTCTCCAGTTGCATGAGATGGTTGTTTTGGTATTATTATTTGAAGTTAATGGGTTCATTTTATTGTCTGGCATACTATTTTAATATTTTGTCAGTACATATTGCTATGATGCTGAGCAAATATGAGTAACAAGACCGCAAAGAGCAATATATCACCCTGATCTTGTACAACAGAAAATGGTGACAAACTGTGAATTTAGAACGCTAACATCTGTAATTTTATTGTTGGATGCTTTTTCACTGTAAGGGCAAAATCAGCAAGTTTTATGCTTTTTTCACATTCTTCCTGTGTCAATTTTAACTCAATTTGCACATTCATCCCAACCTGTTGGTAATTGAAGGTCAAACTATGCATGCTGCTATTTCTGACTGTTATGATGTGCTTTAGGCGTTTTGGCTTTAAATAATGTTTTGGTTTACATAATGATTGGTGATATCTTCGTGTGATCTGCATTGGAGGAGTTGCTTAGCCAGACAGTTCAGCTGCACTTTCCAAATGATGACATTGTATCCTTGGGTTAATGAGACATTCTATCCAGATGTTAATGTAACTGCGCAGCACTTTTAGGCTCAGTAAATATTTTTTCTCTCTTCTTTATTAATTCCCTCTTCTTCCTATTGAAAATGCATTGAATAATTCATATTAATTTGAATCTCAAATACCAGAGACTGGTTAAAAAACTAGGAAAAAAAAGTACACCGTACAAATAATCCTATAATAAGAGAATGAAAAATAACTGTCGATATAGCTAAGCTATATGCTGCTTATTTTAAATTACATCTGAAGTTCATCACCTCATGGGAGTTCCACCATTTTAAGAAAGCAGTTGGAATGGTTTGGAGCAATGGAAATTTTGATTTTAGTTCCTCAAGTTGCCGTTTCAGTCCCTCCTTTTGTCTTCCTTCATCTATTGTTAAGCTTACCATAGTATTTACAACTATGAAGCAGACCATTTGGTTCTACATATCATGCCACAGATTATGCTCTGTAAAAGCTCGTCCCACGCTTCTCACCGGTCCTCCAATCATTTTCTCGCCCATATTTAACTGGATTCACTTAAATTCCCTCAGTTGACCAATTAGCTTTTGACTTTAGTGTTTTTTTATTCAGTATTTCAACCAAAAAAATGCATTTCCTTTGCTAAATCTCCCCGCAATTTCATCATTTTTTACCAGGTTATTCTTAATTTGCCATTAAAAATAAAAATGCTCAAGGCTTGACCACTACTCTTGTATTAAGATAAGGTTTTCCTATTACACTTTGCATTCCTGGAGAAAAATATTGGCTGGAATCGAAGGTCTGCAAGCTTATGATACAGGAAAAGAAGTGAGGGATGGTGTGTGCTTATAACTCCGTATGTCTGTGATTTGCACAGTAGCTGATAGCTTGTGCTCGCTGATGCCTGCCAGCCATCCTCCAGGCAGTGACACCTTTACGTGCTTATTAATTGTATTTCATACGAATTATGCTTGCCTTCATTGCCCCAATCTTGTGCTGACTTAGACGGGAATTTACAAGAACTTAATTTCAAAATAGAAATTGTGGACCTGATATAAAAAAAATATTCAATACAGTGCTGACTGTTTCCTTACTAGAGTTTCAAGACCCCCACCCTCCTAGCACTTATGGTAGTTTGATCCACTGCAAATATATTGTACATTTGCTTGAAATACATGATTATTAAACAAGTAATACTGTAGATGTTTGAGGACTAGAGGTGGTTTCAGGTCTTGATCAATTGTGAGAAAATGCTATTTGGCCTTCCAGTTCCACGCCACACTGACCGACACAACTTCGAAGTATGAATAACAATTGTTTTGCAGAAGTGCAAGTGAGCATCTCCAACTATAGAGAGAGTTTAACCACCTATTTTTGGCACTTAACATCATTGCCATTACTGGATCCCCAGCCACCAATATCAAAGGATTCAGCATTGGCCAAATATTCAACTGAGCCATCATGATACCATGTCTTAAATAGACAGACAGAGGCTGGGTATTCTTTGCCCAGTTACTCATCTTTAGATGCGCCATGTTTTTTTACAAGGGATAAATTAGTGATGTGATAGACTATCCTTCCACTTGCCAGATGCTCTCTACTTACCTGAAACTGTCAAGAAAGTTGACCCTGTGCACGATAAAGCAACCTTATCAAACTTCCTAAACATTCATTGCCTTCATAAATGGCTACAGTGTGGACAATCAAGGGTGAGAAAAGCATTTTTTTCCATGTTGCACACCATTCTGATCCGGAAATATATTATTGGCCCCTCATTCTGACTGAGTTTAAATCCTGAAAGCTTTACAACAGAGTATGAGAGTACGATCACATCTACCTTATTCAGGGTAAGTGGAGATGAGCAATAAATGCTGGCCTTGGCAGAACTGCAGGTGTCCCTGAAATTAATGCGAAATAATCCAGAGTATATTTTATCGGCAACTATATTAACCCAAGCAGCTCCCCCGTCTCCTCCTCACCTATTCGGAATCCCTGGTCCCAAAATATCTTTGTGTAGGAAAGAACTGCAGATGCTGCTTTAAATGGTAGGTAGGCACAAAATGCTGGAGAAACTCAGCGGGACAGGCAGCATCTCTGGAGAGAAGGAATGGGTGACTTTTCGGGTTGAGACTCTTTTTCAGACTGATGATAGGAAAGTGGGCAGGACAGAGATAGAATGTAGTTGGAGACAGTAAGACGGGTGGGAGAACTGGTAAGGGGGAAGGGGATGGAGAGAGAGGGGAAAGCAAGAGCTATTTGAAGTTAGAGAAGTCAATGTTCATACCACTGGGATGCAAGCTACCCAGGCAAAATATGAGGTGCTGTTCCTCCAATTTGCGCTGGGCCTCACTCTGACAATGGAGGAGGCCCAGGCCAGAAAGGTCAGATTGGGAATGGGGGGAAGTTAAAGTGCTGAGCAACTGGGAGATTAAGTAGGTTAAGGCGGACTGAGCAGAGGTGTTCAGCAAAATGATTGTTGAGCCTGCGCTTGGTCTCGCCAATGTACAGGAGTTGACACCTGGAACAGTGGATACAGTAGATGAGGTTGGAGGAGGTGCAAGTGAACCGCCGTGTAGGAGCCATTCATGCTTAGGCTAGTTACTGTTAGCATATTTTATTGTTTTGTCTAGATATTTCTTGTAGAATTATTTTGAAAGCTTGGAGGTGGGCCTTTGATACGTAGATTAATGTTACATATAGCGAAACCACAGGGAGTGGTCAAATCAGACTGGAGCGGGCACGAGAGAATGAATACAGTTTTACCAGATCAGATAGTAAGAATGGAAAGCTACAATTTGTATATGAATAAAGAGGATCTGGTATGTTCACTTCTTTGTCTGTACAACTACTTCAATAAAGAATCAATTAAACTAGAAAGGACAACTGAAAGGTTTGTTTTTGCTGTCGTCTGTGTAAGTTCTACTCCTCCCTGCCTGTGCATTAACGGCAATGAAAAGTTGAAGCTTGGAAAAGATTTAAATTGCCAGTACACTCTGCCACACCTGGAATGACTGTCGGCGTCTTTGGATGGAGTCTAGGGGGGGAGGTAAAGGAACAGGTTTGCAGGGTAAAGTACCTGGGGAGGGGCTGGTTTGAGGTGGAAAGGGATGAGTTAGCCAGGGAATTGCGGAGGGAAAGGTCTCTGTTGAAAGCAGAAAGGGTTGGAGATGGGAGGATGTGGTCAGTCGTGGGATCCTTTTAGAGAAAATGTTGGAGGATTATGTGCTGTATGCGATGGCTGATGGTGTGGATGGTGAGGACAATGGGGACTCTGTCCTTGTTACGACTTGGGGGGAGGGGGAGCAAGAGCGGAGCTGCAGGATATCAAGGAGACCCTAGTGAGAGCCTAATCTATAATGGAAGAAGGGAACCCCCGTTTCCTAAAGAATGAGGACATCTCTGATGACCTGGTATGGAAAACCTCATCCTGGGCGCAGATGCAGCGTAGACGGAGGAATTGGGAGTATGGGATAGAGTCTTTACAGGAAGCAGGGTGGGAAGAAGTGTAGTCCAGATAGCCATGGGAGTCAGTGGGTTTGTGATAGATGTTACTTCCTATAAAGACTCCACCCCATATCCCCATCCTCTACCCAAAATATCTTTACCACACCATCAGTTTGAACAGTGGAAAAACTCTTAATTCTGCATTTTATTCACATTTTATTATCAGTCAACTTTAATTATATAACTTGCATTCAATACAACGTTTACAATTATTTCTAATTTTCGTATTGAGCAATGGTTGGTTCTGTGATTGTTGATCAGCATAGTTTTTTAATGACATCAAAGCCTTTAGCTTCTACTTTTTCACTTCAGATTACACAAGAGGCTGGCGAGTTTATGATCACCTTTCCCTATGGCTACCATGCTGGTTTTAACCATGGATTCAATTGTGCAGAATCAACCAACTTTGCCACACTTCGCTGGATCGATTATGGGAAAATGGCTACTCAGGTAAGAAGTGTGTAAACTCTGATTTGCTTGCAATTCAGTTACATGGGTCATTCATTGGATATTAGATCTCACTATTCAGTAAGCCACTACTAAAACCCATTCTAAGAATACATAATGCAAGTGGAAAATCAATTTGTCGTTTTCCTCTCCTGACCCCACCCATTGTCTCCATGTGTTCTCCCTCCAATTTCCCCTTGCCACAAATCTGCTCACTAAATGGAAAAAAAACAGAAATCTTTTGAAATAGAAAGCTGTGGACACAATGCTTCGCTTTCTTTCTCTTTGGAATCTACCCAACAGTCAGTCAATGTATTAGTTGTGGGTGAGAAGGATACTACTAACAATGGCGGTCATGTGAGCAAATAATGAACTTTCCTGAAGTTGAACACTGGATCATTTATTTTAACTTTATGGCACATCATCAACATGTTTTTGAAATGTTTTAACATTTTTAATATGTTCTTTCAGTTTTCATGTGATTATTATCAACGTCAATTTTGTATCTCACTGTTCAGTTTACTTTGCTCTGCTGGGTAATATAGGCTATCAACTGCATTAGCAGGTGTGTGTAATGGAAATCTCTGTTGCTTGGTAGTCTGTCTACCTGTTGAAAAGCTTCTGTGTGATTAGTAAGTAGAGGTACAGGATAAGGAATTGGCTCGTAGCCAGGCTGAAGTATTAATTACCAGGTGTATCACTAGACTGTTCAATTTGTTTCTGTGAGTGTGATCCTCAGGCTATTTAGTTCTGAAAATAAAAATATGTAACATTGTAATTTTTTTAACTTGGAAGTTAATGGATGTGTAAACATATTTCAAGACTGCTTATAAAACCCTATAGAGTGCAGTACTTTTCATAGAAAGTATTTATAAAATGTATTATCTTTGGATTTAAACTGCTATATGAATGTGTGAGTGCTTGTGGCTTTTAAAGTAAGAATCTTAACTCCAAATATCTTGGCATGTAATGACATGCAAGACTGAATTAAATGAGTCAAGTCATTGTCAGCCACGGTACATGGAGGGCAGGAACTGAGATTTCTCATTTTATCTTTGCCCTCGGGACTTGGGTTACTTGACTAATTGGTTTCTAATAAGTTTGTAAAATAGTACAGTCATAAATTCAATTTATAGCTGTTGAAACTAAAGCAGAAAGCTCGAATATAGTATTTCTGCAATTAAACAGTTCATTGAAAGCAAGATTACAAGTGGGAAGAACAACGTATTGAAAAAGGTTAGCCTTTGTAATTCATTTGTGGGTATTGATGCCATTGGCACAACCATGATTTGGTGCCCATAGCTAATTGCTCATAAACTACAAACTTGAAGTGCTGTAGAGAATGTGTGAAGGTGCTCTTACATGTTAAGGCCAGGAGCTCAAGGATTTGGGTGCATCCTGGTTAGGATGGTGTGTAACTTAGATCTGATGCTCCCTTAATCTAATTTTATGCAATTTATTTAGAAAATAAGCAAAATGGAAATACATCAGATTTGCAAGGGTAATGGTAAATCACCCTGGAATCTTGAGGGTTTGACATCATTACTAAATTAGTAACAAAGCCACAAAGATTTGTATTTATCCTCTGTTTTCGTAAATTCTATAGCCCATTTTTACAGACAGTGAATTACTCTGGAATTATAAATGCTAAAAAAGAACCAATTGTAATGACACCTACAGTGCCCTCCATAATGTTCAGGACAAAGACCCATCATTTATTTATTTACCTCTGTACTCCACAATTTGAGATTTGTAATAGGAAAAATATGGGTAAAGTGCACAATGTCAGATTTTATTCAAGGCCATTGTTATGCATTTTGGTTTCACCATGTAGAAATTACAGCTGTGTTTATACATCGTCGTTCCCCCAATATATTTTCATATGTGATTCGCATCTCCTCGAAAACCCGATGTGGTAACGGTGACATTTTTTAATTTTCATGAGGTAAATCAGGCGATTTTCCTCATTATTTCAAAATCCCCTTAATCTGAAAATTTGATTCATTAATCTCCCCCCCTCCCTCCTCCTCTCCCTCCCCCCCCTCCCCCCTCCCCCCCCCTCCCCCCCCTCCCCCCTCCCCCCCTCCCTCTCCCCCCCTCCTCCTCTCTCTCCTCTCTACCCTCCCCCCCCTCCTATTTCCCCCCCATCTCCCCCCCCCCTCCTCTTTCCCCCCCCCCCTCTCTCTCCCCCTCTCTCCCCCTCTCTCCCCCCTCCTCTCTCTCCCCCCCCCTCTCCCCTCCACCACTCCCCACCCTCCCCCCTCCCCCCCCCCCCCACATAACCTAAAATTATCTAAAGCAATTGATATTGTCCACCCTTTGGAACACTTTGAATTGTTAAATATGGCAGCAGGTAATGCAGTTTCAGTCTACTTTGTTAATGTCTTGGGAAGAAACTTTGGAAGTGTCATCAGATCTGCCTGACGCCGCCTTTTTCCAACTGATAAACAGTTCAACTTGTTAGCACACTCTGGTTTTGACAGATCCTTTACTGTTTCTCTCAAATTTAGTTTTCTTTTGTGACACTTTGCAGCAAGTGCTTTCATCTTCAGATAGATGTAAGATGGTAGGTTTTGCAAAGTTATAATTTTACATTTGTGAGTGCAAAAGAACAGCATTCAACTTACTGAACTTTTTTACTCTGATATTGATTTATTCTCGTACTTATTGTCTAGAAATTCTGTCTTCATCAGTGGTTAAACTTCCCTTTGTGTTAATGAATTCTTGGCCTTGATTTTCATTGTCACAAGAGTACATTTGGGCTAGTTTGTAATGCTTATATTCAAAAGACTTGCAAATGTAGAGTGTTTTGGAGCAGATGCATTCGCTGCAGAGTATTTCAAATATGGTGTGAAATATAACTTTTTGTGTCGACTTTCAATGGAATGCTAATGACCACTGCAGAATCAATTCCGAGTGTGGCATTAGTCGTGATTGCAATTTTAGCTATCAATGTTGCAAACAAGTATATAATTTGGCTGAGCATTAGTTTCCGTTCACTTACAAGAAACTTCTCATTTAGAGTATTTATTTCTGGAGGCATTGCTACGCTTGTTTCGCATTCTGTTCTGTGAAAAAATGTGCATACAGATTTGTATTCTGTTGCTATTCTGTCGTTTTTCTCACATTACAATCCTTGAAATGAAACACTTATCCTGAAGAAAGGCACTGCCAAGGCTAATAAAGTTTGATTCAAGCAATTTGATGATGGGGTAGAGTGGTTCTCTAAATTGCTTGGAGACTTGCAGGAATGTGTGATTAAACCAAGTATGAGCGGAGCTGAACAAGAGTAGATGGTATCTTATTGGGATAAACTATGCTGACCACCTGGATGCTGGTTTTGCTCTTAAAACTCTGCAATTGCAGTCACAAGATTGGATCAGGAATAGGCCTTCATGCCCTTTAAACCTGCACCGCTATTTAATATGATCATGGCAGATATATACTGCCCTCATATTCTCTTTGGTTTAATTTCTCCATAACCCTCTGTTCATTGTTCTACCAAATATTTATCCATCTCCATTTTAAATACTTCTAATGATTCAGCTTCCACCATCGACTGGGGGAATTTTAATGAACTCCCGTGTTAAAGATGTTTGGCACTCTATTTGGTAGCTATGCCCCCTTGTTTGAAATTCCCTTGTGAGGAAAAACATCCCAACATCTACTCTGTCAAGATCCCTTAGAAACTTACGTGCTTGAATAAGGTGGCTCCTTATTCTTCTGAATCTCAAGGATTTTGTGCCCAAACTCATCTTTCTATCTTAGTTTTAAGTAGGGAGACCAAAACTGCACACAGTACAATAGGTGAGGCCTCCCGTACCCATTGTACAAAGCAACGGACCTCCCTATTTTTAAACTCCAAACCAAAGGCAATGTAGGATAAAATAGTATTCATAGTCAAGAGATAGTGGGTCCAGGTTATTTCTAAGGTAGAACTTGATATGACCCATAATCAACCTTACAAAGCACTTCATCGATACGGACGTCAGTGCCACTGGTTAGTAGTGATTGAGGCATGTCACCTTACTCTTCAATGTTGATGTCAATGTTGATGCATGTGTGAATCTCAGACCTCAGTAATGATGTTGAAAATGTTTGGGAAAATTGCAGCCAGTTGACCTGCACAGGTTTTGAGAATGCAACTAGGTACACCATTGGGTTCAAATGCTTTCGGAAGGTGAACCCTACAGAAGGTTCTTCTGATGTCGGCCTCTATGACTGTGATTACAATACTATCTAGGACTATGCGGCCCGAGAAGGCACATCAGTGTTCTCCCTATCGAAATGTGACTTTACTACTTAGCCTATTAACTGCCTAACCACTTAACTCCTTGTTGGACCACTCGTCTAGCCTTTTGTTATTTATGCGGCAGAACACTTGGATGGAAACAATGTCAGGTCAGCGCTGTTTGTGGATTTTGGGTAGGAGATAAAAACAGGCAGCGCAGAGTTACAATACTCTCAGGTAATGGTGGATATTTCTTTGTTGGGCTGATTTTAAAAATAATAATTTTAATGTCATGTTTGTAGATTGCTTCCTTCCAAGCTACATCTTTTGGAGCTACAACAACCAGGCTTTCTTGTTGATAATACATGATAACAATCAGAATAGATACAAGGGACTACAGATGCTGGTTTTACAAACTAGCTGGAATAACATCAGAGACAGCATCTCGGGAGGGCATGAGAATAGAGGCCATGTTTCGAGTCAGGGTTCTTCTTCAGACTTCGTAACAATCAGATTGGGTAATATCGTAAAGGTTAAACTAATGCAGAAATAAGTCATCTATTTAAATTTCACCCGTTTAGAATTGGTTCTTAATTATTTTTTAAAGATTCAACAATTATGGACATAAAATGTGATTTTTTTGTTTTAAAGATTTTCGCAACTGGTATTAATTGCAGTCATATGCTTCGCTAACCATTTGTTTTCTAGGGTATCAATTTTAATAAATGATTGTTTTATTTTTTAATACATGCTAATTAAATGCATTACAAGCTATTTTGAATAGGTTGCAATATAATGGTCTGATTCTGCATATTTTACAATTGTTTTTCCGTGTTACGCATTGAGGTAGTTGATAGCATTCAAACCTGAATGACTGTGTTGCCTGATGAACATGCAGGCTGAGCCCTCCTGTTTCTGCACTCTGTGCCAGCAAAGTTTGTTCGAAAATACATTTGATGTTTTATTTCTGTATCAGTTAGAAATAGAGAGCTGTATCATAATGTGTAATCATCTGGATTTTCTCAGAATATTATTTTTGAATTAGGAGAATTTACAATAAATGCCTTGGGATGCAGTTTCTTCGTGAGACGAAAATCTCAATTTTATAACATCTCTTTTATTCCTTACGATTAAGTAGTTCAAACATTCTAGGCTGAATTACCAGAGGAAAACTGGGCTGTGTAAAGTAGTTACACATTTATGTTATGATATGGCAAACAAGATGACTTTTAATTATATTTGCAGAATATTTTGCATGTGAAAAATCCAAACATAGTATTAAATTACTCCTCTCCAGGGCAGAGAGAAAAGAAAATCACTCATCGGGTACAGTGCAACAGTTTATGAAATAATGCCACATGCCAGTCAATCACCCAACTCACTTGCTATTTCTCGGTCTTGAGGTATGTAGGTTAAATGATATGCCCAGTCAAGTAAGGAAAACATGAAGTGATTATTCATTTAAACATTATTCTGTTGAACTATCTCTGACAGCTCTATCCCTTTCCTCGATCTTTGTCTCCATAACTGGCAACAGACTATCAAGTGATTTCTATTACAAACCCACTGACTCCCACAGTTATCTTGACTGTACTTCCTCCCGCCCTATCTCCTACAACGACACCATCCTTTATTCTCAATTTCCCCGTCTCAGCTCTCAGGGTGAGGCTTTGCGCTTTAAGACGTACAAACAGTCTTCTTTCGTCAGTAAACATGCTGTCACAGATGGAGCCCTCACACGCGTCTCCTCTGTATCGCGTAGTTCTGTTCTTGCTCTCCCTTTCCCCAGAGGGAACAAGGATTCCTCAAATTATTCCAGCATTTTTTTTTGCTCCTGTCGAGTGTTTTGATTTTGTACTGCTGAAATTTTGTGAGGAAGCAGTGAACGTTGATCTCTTTTTATCTCTTGGAACAAAATGGTTTAACCCATAATTGGACATAAGATTTGTAAAAGATAATTGTTATATAAACTATAATAAGATCATATTCCAAAGTAAATACTTTGTTTGCATGTTGAGAAATGAACACATACTCTAAAAGTACTAACCCAATCTGTGAATACAATGAGCTGTCCATGGTTCAATCCTATTCTGCTCCCCTCTCTCTCAACTCATTTTCCATTATGAAGATGACTGTACTTTCTGTATTTCAACTGCATTTTCTATTATGTAGATGGTGCTGCCTCCTACACTGATGTAGAACCCAAATTTTATTACCTTTAGACTTTTTAACTTTGGAGATATTGCATGGAAAAGGCCCTTTGGCCTATCAAGTCCGCACCGACCAGTGATGACCTAAACAGCAACCTCTGGTGACCTTGCCCGCCACCCAGGGTTTCCATGAGGTCACAGGAGGGTTTGGTCACTCTCCCTAATGGTCGAAAGTGGTTTCCGCATGGTCGAGGCTTCATCTAGGTTGCTGCTATTTTTTCATCATGATTAAAACCGGCCTCGACTAAAAATAGGTTGCCATTTTAAAAATCGATAATTTTTTAGTCGCAGGTCTAGTCGAAGCCGGTTTTCTTCATAGTCGAGGAAGGTTTTCAACATATGCGTGGGAGGTGGTAGGAGGTTGCAGGTCACCTCGACCTTGATTTTTATTTGGGTGGCGGGCAAGGTCACCAGAGGTTGCTGTTTAGGTCTCCTAAGTGGGACAGGCCCTTTACTATCCTTCACACTATGGACAATTTACAATTTTACTGAAGCCAATTAACCTACAAACCTGTACATCTCGAGTGCGGGAGGAAACTAGAGCACCCAGAGAAAACCCATATGGTTGCAGGGGGAACGTACAAATTCCATACCAGTCAGCACCCGCAGTCAAGATTGAACCTGTGTCTCTAGCACAGGAAGGCAGCAGCTCCACCACTAGGCCAGTATGCCGCCCTTTGCTGACCATTTCCATCCTGCTCTCAGTCTCATGTGATCCATGTCTGACTCTTCCTGTTTTTTGGGGGTATTTCAGTCTCCTGTCTTAAGGGATATTGCGATGCTTAACATGGAAAACAATTACAAAATGAGCAGCATCAGTCCAATAAATTACAGTCAGATAGCATGTAATCCATTCAATCTTGTTTCTTTGTAAATAAATTTAAACAGGAATGTTTTACTTAATTTTAATGAGAAGTAAAAGCTTTATTATTAGTTTTCTGGCACTTGACATACCTGTCTATTTTAGGTCCATTGGCATCCAGCATAGCAATTAAATTGAGATTTCTATTAGAAGCTACTTAGATTTTTTGGCAATCTTGATACACCACATTGAGATTATAAGTGTGTTTGATTTCCATTTGGCTGATTAAAGTCCTGTGTGATTTTCAATTGTATGCAATAGGAATGCTCAGTTCCACATCGGGTTTGTGGAGATTAAGCTGATGTAACTTTAGGGTGTAATAGAATGTGTCGTCCCAGGAAAGGGACCGGAAAAACATCAAAGTCTGTCAAATGCTCCTGAATATTATCAAGCTACCCTTATTGAAATGTGCATGGCTGAAGCACAGCGAAGAACATTCATAATGATTGGTTTACTGTCCAGTTTCATTCTTGGACAACACAAGGTATTTCTGGCTATGGTTCCCCATGGAAACTTACCTCACCATCGATCAGGACTGGAGAGCTGGGAAAAATTGATGTTTGTGGATGATATCTGCTTACAGACAAGCTTCCTGAGCTCACTGGCTATGCACTATCTGGAAAATGTTGTTTCTTACAGTGTTAAGCCATTCCAACCAGAAGTGCGCAAAAATGACATCCCACCATAAATTTCACTGCTGGTTCCCTGGTTCATAGGTACATGTTTGCTTAGTCTTTAAAATGAACTCGACTGTGAGACATGGGGTGGGGGAGGAGTTGAGAGGTGGGGTTATTCTGCAGGGCAGGCTAGCAGTAAGAGGGGAGGCAGTAACGTCTAAAAAGGGTGATTAGAGTAGATAGGGATGCGAGACTGATGGTATTGTGGGGACTTGGAGATTAGGAGTTTGATGGTGACTGGAGGTTGAGGAAGATGGTGCCACACTATGAAGGTTTAAAGCATTTGAAAAGACATAAAGTGCTGGAGTAACTCAGTGGGTCTGGCAGCATCTCTGGAGATCATGAATAGGTGACATTTTGGGGTTAGGACCTTATTTCAGACTGATTATAGTAGGGGAGAGAAAGCAACAATGCCTGGCAAGCCTAGGTGGATACAGGCAAGTGAGGTTTTTGATTTGACAAGGGGGAAGATATGAAAAGACAAAAAGTGTGAGATAAGGAGATAATGATATGAGGTGCAAAATGTGAATATTCGTGGAAGGGAAGAAATGGGTGTGCATCAGTGGAGCCCTGGGAAGAGAGGCGGAGAAGGCAGTTGGGTTAGTTTCCTAAAATTGGAGAATTCAATGTTGATAGTGTCATTGAGTGATACAGTTTAGTAACATGCCATTCGGCCCAACTTGCCCGGCAAGGCCAACATGTCCTAGCCACACTAGTCCTACCTGCCCGCATTTGGTTCATATCCCCCAAACCTGTCCTATCCATGCACTTGTCTAATTGTTTCTTAAATGTTGGGATAGTCCCTGCCTCAACTACCTCCTCTGGAGCTTGTTCCATGCATCCGCCATCCTTTGTGTGAAAAAGTTACCCCTCAGATTCCTTTTAAATCATTTCTCCTTCCCTTAAACCTCTGGTCCTCTCTTCACCTACTCTGGGCAAGAGACTCTGTGCATCTACCCAATCTATTCCTCTCATGATCTTATACACCTCTATAAGATCACTCCTCATCCTCCTGTGCTCCAAGGAATAGAGACCCAGCCTACTCAACCTCTCCCTACAGCTCAGACCCTCTGGTCATGACAACATCCCTGTAAATCTTCTCTGTACCCTTCCCAGCTTGACAACATATTTCCTGTAACACAGTGCCCATAACTAAACACAATACTCTAAATGCGCCTTTTCCAACATATTTTTCAACTGCAACATGAGCTCCCAACTTCTATACTCAATACTCCGGCAGATGAAGGCCAATGTGTCTTTTTGACCACCCGATGTACCTGCAATTCCACCTTCAAGGAACCATGCACCTGCACTCCTAGATCCCTCTGCACTACCCAGAGCCCTACCATGTTAGACTTGTCAAAATACAACACCTCACATTTCTCTGCATTAAATTCCATCCACCATTCCTCAGCCCACCCGGCCAATCGATCAAGATACTGCTGCAATTTTTCACAACCATCTTCACTATCTGCAAAACCATCCACTTTTGTATCATCTGCAAATTCGTTAACCTTGCTGTGTATGTTCTCAGCCAAATCATTGATATAAATATCAAACAGTAACAGGCCCAGCAACAAAGTCTAAGTCGCAGGCCAGTCTGGGAAGCAACCTTCCTCCATCACCCTATGCTTCCTTCCGTGAAGCCAAATTTCTATCCATTCAGCTATCTCTACTTGGATTCCATGCGGCTTGAGGCAGGGGCTGGCGGGGGTGGGCGAGCGTCCTGGAGCCGGGGGAGGGAGAAGCCGAACGTACCCGGCGTGGCCTCTTCCCGCCCCAGACAGCCCAATAACCCAAAAGGAAAATTTGTTTGGAATGTTTTTCGCGGTGGTTTTTTCAATTTTAGTAAATAGCTTTATTTATACATGATAATGATATAAGAATAAATAATGAAACAGAAACTACAGATCCTAATAATAGTATGCATAGGTTAGTCAGAATAAGTAAGAGAAAAAGATTGTTTCGTATTTTCAAGTGTTAATCCATTGTTACAAATGTGTGACCTGATAAGTTGTCTTTTGTTTATTTATTAATGAAACCAGCATATATTTCCAGCATAGACTCTTCATTGGTTTCATGTATATACTTTTCTAAAACCAGCTGAAACCCTCTATTCCAGGCATTGAATTCTGGTAGGAAAGGAATTCCTGCTGTGCTTTTTAAACACTCCAGTGATTGTCTGGCCACATCTTGGAAGACTTTCATTGTTTTTCACCTTGATCGCTGCACAGGCAGCTTTAATTTCTCTGGTGGATTTTTAATTTTTTATTAATCTCATTTTGTTGGAAATTAAGGAAGCTGATATTGAACATTAAGAAGAATTTTTAGTTCAGCGATGTGTTCACATGCAGTGACATAGAGAAAGCAGTTGATTGAGCTGCCTTGCTTACACTGTTATGCAGCGTAGCGTGAAATTACAGTACAAGCACTACTGAGAGGTTCCCTCTTCTTTCTGTTCCTCTCTCTCCTCCCCTGCCAACCATTTTTATTTATATTTGCCCTCGGAAAACAGCTTCTTTTCTGAATATTTCCTATTTTTTTTACGCTTGCAGTATTGTGTTCCAGGAAATGGTTGTAACTATGTCATTGGATTGGAATATTGCTATTCGTTATTAACGTTATGATGAATGATGCTGTAAATTCCTGAGAAGGGTGAAACTATGTCACTAGGAAAACAGTTTCCATTTACATCATAAAGGACCCAAGCAACATGAAGAAATCCACTTTCCTCACATTTGTTTGTTTAATTGAATGTATATGTCTATTTTTGTGAATATTTGATGGGTATGCATGTACATGTTTTATAAATGTTTGTTTTATTTTAAAACAAATGTAAGTAGAAACAATTTGTCCTTGGTGCTAGTGCTTGGTGCTACTGTGTTATGTCGGCCAACAATTTCAATCCCATTACTAACTAAACATTAAGTTGATTAGCCCTGCTATGCTACATCAGAAAGAAACCTTGCTGTTTTCCGAGCATCTTCACTCGCACACACAAACATTAGTAGAATGCCCTCATCCATTTATCCACTCAAAGGCCATTTCTTTAAGGACTGTAATTAAATTGTAATTACTTGCATTAAAACTGTAGATTACGTGTCATAGCATCAAATTTCACTAAGAAAACTAACAACTTCTGTAAAATGGCAACTGACGAGAAAATCCTTTCAAATCACAGTCAGCCACAGAATTATCATTGCTGCAGTGGCATGGCAATTAAGATTATTTACCCATCCTCCCCTTAATTTGTGCAGTTTGCTGCATTGGAGTATGGAAGTTGCCAGAGAGTCATGGGAATATTGTTCAAGTTGCTACTGGGACTTCTGATATGGTGTGCAGCCATTTCTCCAGATGTTAACTCCTTGACGCGGGTTCCTCAGCTGTGCATACATGGGAAATATTATTCTTCACTTGTTTGAGTAAGACCATGACTGATGCCTGAAGATCATGACACCTGAAGGGTCCCGACCCAAAATGTCACCTATTCATGTTCACACATGCTGCCTTTGCCGCTGAGTTAGTCCAGCACTTTGTCTTTTTGGTTAACCAACAAAAGCAGTTCTTTGTGTCTCCAGTCGATAGTGTTGCATTGTGTATGTAAATGGCTAATTCGATCAATCTGGACTTAAAAGGTGCTGGAGTTATAGTGCTGCTTTTGCATCAGTGGTTCTTGATTTTCAAGATTCTCTTCATTTGGATATAGCCTCTGTTCACTTGCTTCTTTAATCTCAGCCTTATGAATGTGACAGGCAATTAGTAGTAGATAGTAATAGGAATCGCCAGAAGTACCAGTCACCCAACCAGCGACTACTGTTTCTCACCTGTAGAAAAACGTATTTCTGTTAAATCAGTGTGAACTGTAACGTCCAGATTCAGGAACAGCTTCTTCCCTACAGTCATGGCTATTAAACACTACAACCTCATAAGCTATGAACTACAATAGACTATTATTATTATTATTATTGCACTGTTCTTGTTTGTTCTTTTTTTTTTTCTGACTTTTTGTTATATTATTTAATATGATTACATATTCTGTTGTGCTGCAGCAAGTAAGAATTTCATTGTTCTGTCTGGGACATATGACAATAAAACACTCTTGACTCTTGACATTGTGAATTTGAGGACATTTTCAAACTGTCACAGCATGATTGCTGACTGCAGTAATTCAAGTGTATTATGTCTGTGTGTGCTGCAAAAGGATATTTCAGATATCTCCTGCATAGTGGGAGGAATCACTTATTAGCATGAGAATCTGTAGGAAACACGACTAGCTGCATCCTGGAGGTGAATTTTCCCTGCATTATGTGTGAATTACTAGCACTCCCCAGATAATTTCTGACCCACTCCTCCATTGTACTAATGAAGATGGAGAGGAGCGTTTATACATTAGAAGTGCTTAGTCATGCGGTTGTAAAGGTGCAAAGAAATCACTCTGTAACGAGCTTTAGTTTTGCGTAAATGCAGCCATTTCTTTATATGAGACCACCTAGACGATTTCTCTAAGATGAAAAGCTGAGCTTCCTCCTTTTTTCTTTTCATATCCTAGAGTTAGGCACCTCAGTCCAGTTTGATATCTCTAAAATGTGCAGGTGCCTATAATTGGTTGAATGTGAGTTTGTAATTTTTTCTAATAAATCTAGCTTATATGGACAGTTGTTATAAAGTTATAGGGTCAAAAGAGTTGTACGACTGCATCGAAATTGGCCCTTCAGTGCAACATGTCCATGTCAACCTTTTTGCCCATCAACGCTAATCTCATTAGCCTGCATTAGGGCCATATTCTTCTGTGCTTTTTTATTAACATACCTATTTTTGAAAAATCTCTATGTTCCATCACACTTTGGAGAGATTGTTAAAATTATACAGCATTGAAGCAGGCCCTTCTGTCCACCCTGTCCATGGTGAACATTAAGTACCCAACTGTACCAATCCCGTTTACCAGCATTGAGTTTATAACCTCCTATGCCTTGGTTATTCAAGTGCATGTCCAAATGCTGCTTAAATATTGTTGGAGTATCTGTCTTAGGCAATGCATTCTACACCTCAACCACCTTCTCAGTGGGGAAAAAAGTGTAACCTCATGCTCCTCACCTTAAACATATGTCCTCTGGTCTTAAACATCTGGCACTGAGAAATGGGTTCTAGCATAAACGAGCATCTTGGTCAGCATGGGCGAGTTGGACTGAAGGGCCTGTTTTCTTGCTGTATAAACTTACGTTTCTATCTCTGCCACGAGGAAAAGTTTCTTACTATCTACCCTATCTAAAGCTCTCATAGTTTTGAACATCTCTACCAGCCACCTCTGTTCCAATGGAAACAAAGTTAAAGGAAACGTGGAAAGGGGGCTCTGGAATATAAGACCAGACATAACCTTATTGAATAATTGAACAGGAATAAGAGGCCATACTCCTATTTTTTAAAATATATTCTTATTTCTCCCCACCAATATCCACTCTTATTATATGTGGAGAATAAAAACGATTCATTTTTGTAATTGCACTACATTCTATTGTTATTGCACTGAGAGTTTGAGAGTGACCCCAATTTGAAAACATAGACCACAGTACAGAAACTATTGTTGTAATTTCACATAATCATAGCGTGATAAGTATTTTTGTGTTCTGCAAGCCTCTATTGCTTTACAAGTATAGTAGCTATCCCATTGTGAGGAGCAAGCAATATTTAGAGTTTATTGTATATTTATATGATAACATTGACCAGAGACACAAAATATTTCCTAAAATTATTGCTTTATACCCTGACCTTAAAATGGGAGCTATTCAGAGTTATCAAATGAAGATTTGTTCTTTCGATAACTGTACCGAAAATGAACTGCTGCAGCAATGTAAGAGGCAATTACACTTTTGTGTGTCGGGATAGCTGAATAAGGTGACAATATAAATTGAAGTAAAATTGTTTCATCATGTAATTGAAACATTCTCTTGGAAAAACAATTGCATTTTGCAATGTGAGGGCCTTATACTTTTAATATTTATAAAGTATTAAAATATCCATTGGCATCTAGAGGTGCAATTCAGATAAATTACTTGCATCCTAGATCTGTGCAATGTTTGGGTGTTGTCCTTTTAAATTCAATGCAGTTAATATGTTTTTCGCAGCTAAAGTATATAGGAATACTTTAATAAAGCTTACTATTGAGATAAGTATCACATGCTGAATATATTCTGAATGCTGAATTACACCATTTTCAACCCATGTTTCACAGATTGTGTCTGGTTGTTTTATTACAAAGTCTAGTTAATTACTGACAAGACTGAGGGTGTGGCCGGTAGATTTGGAAATGGTTGTATGAAGTACTATCCCATTTGTTTGAATGATTGAATTTTTCTTCTCGTGAAAAAGTTATATAATTAAGTCTTTAAATTGCCAGCAATCCCATTATTCTACAAGTGCTGCTGAAATTCATAGAAACATAGAAAATAGGTGCAGGAGGAGGCCATTCGGTCCTTCGAGCCAGCACCGCCATTCATTGTGATCATGGCTGATCGTCCCCTATCAATAACCCATGCCTGCCTTCTCCCCATATCCCTTGACTCCACTAGCCTCTAGAGCTCTATCTAACTCGCTCTTAAATCCATCCAGTGACTTGGCCTCCACTGCCCTCTGTGGCAGGGAATTCCATAAATTCATAACTCTGGGTGAAAATATTTTTTCTCACCTCAGTCCTAAATGACCTCCCCTTTATTCTAAGACTGTGGCCTCTGGTTCTGGACTCGCCCAACATTGGGAACATTTTTCCTGCATCTAGCTTGTCCAGTCCTTTTATAATTTTATATGTTTCCATAAGATTCCCCCTCATCCTTCTAAACTCCAGTGAATACAAGCCTAGTCTTTTCAATCTTTCCGAATATGACAGTCCTGCCATCCCAGGGATCAATCTCGTGAACCTACGCTGCACTGCCTCAATCACAAGGATGTCCTTCCTCAAATTAGGAGACTAAAACTGTACACAATACTCCAGATGTGGTGTCACCAGAGCCCTATACAACTGCAGAAGAACTTCTTTACTCCTATACTGAAATCTTCTTGTTATGAAGGCCAACATTCCATTAGATTTCAGATTCAGATTCAATTTTAATTGTCATTGTCAGTGTACAGTACAGAGACAATGAAATGCATTTAGCATCTCCCTGGAAGAGCGACATAGCAAACGATTTGAATAAATAATAATAAGTGTCCGGGGGGGGGTGGTGATTGGCAGTCACCGAGGTACGTTGTTGAGTAGAGTGGCAGCCGCCGGAAAGAAGCTGTTCCTCGACCTGCTGGTTCGGCAACAGAGAGACCTGTAGCGCCTCCCGGATGGTAGGAGGTTAAACAGTCCATGGTTGGGGTGAGAGCAGTCCTTGGCGATGCTGAGCGCCCTCCGCAGACAGCGCTTGCTTTGGACAGACTCAATGGAGGGGAGCGAGGAACCGGTGATGCGTTGGGCAATTTTCACCACCCTCTGCAATGCCTTCCGGTCGGAGACAAAGCAGTTGCCATACCATACTGTGATGCAGTTGGTAAGGATGCTCTCGATGGTGCAGCGGTAGAAGTTCACCAGGATCTGAGGAGATCACCAGGATCTACAATGAGCTCCTTGGTCTTCTTGGAGTTAAGGGCCAGGTTGTTGTCAGCGCACCATGCTGCTAAGTGCTGGACCTCCTCCCTGTAGGCCAGCTCATCGTTGTTGCTGATGAGGCCAATCACTGCCTGCTGTACCTGTATGCCAACTTTCAGTGACCGGTGTACAAGGACTCCCAGGTCTCGCTGCACCTCCCCCTTACCTAACCTAACCCCAATGAGATAATAATCTGCCCCTTGTTTTTGCCACCAAAGTGGATAACCTCACATTTATCTATATTACACTGCATCTGCCACGCATCTGCCCACTCACTCGACCTGTCCAGGTCACCCTGCAACCTCCTAACATCCTCTTCACAGTTCACACTGCCACCCAGCTCTGGGTCATCCGCAAACTTTCTAGTGTTGCTCCTAATTCCCTCTTCCAAATCATTAATATATATGCTAAACCGTTGCGGCCCTTACACTGAGCCTTGCGGCACTCCACTCGCCACTGCCTGCCATTCTGAAAACGGACTCGTTCACTCCTACTCTTTGCTTCCGGTCTGCCAACCAATTTTCTATCCATGTCAACACCCTACCCCCAATACCATGTGCTCTAATTTTAGTCATCAGTCTCCCGTGCGGGACCGTATCAAAGGCTTTCTGAAAGTCTTGATACACTACATCCCTTCATCCATTTTACTTCCATTTCACATCCTCAAAAAATTCCAGAAGATTAGTCAAGCATGATTTCGCTTTCATAAATCCATGTTGACTAATCCTTTACTGCTATCCAAATGCCCCCATTATTACCTCTTTAATAATTGACCCCAGCATCTTTCCCACCACCGAAGTCAGGCTAACTGGTCTGTAATTCCCCGTTTTCTCTCTCGCTCCTTCCTTGAAAAGTGGGATAACATTAGCTATCCTCCATTCCACAGGAACTGATCCTGAATCTATTGAACATTGGAAAATGATCACCAATGCGTCCACTATTTCTAGAGCCACCTCCCTGAGGACCCTGGGATGCAGACCATCAGGTCCAGGGGATTTATCATCCTTCAGTCCCATTAGCCTACCCAATGCTATTTCTCGCCTAATGAAAATTTCTTTCAGTTCCTCTACCCCTTTAGATCCTCTGTCCTCTAGTACATCTAGGAGATTGTTTGTGTCTTCCTTAGTGAAGACAGAACCAAAGTACTTATTCAACTATTCTGCCATTTCCTTGTTGCCCATAATAATTTCACCTGTGTCTGCCTTCATGGGACCCACATTTGACTTTGCTACTCTTTTTCCCTTAACTTATCTAAAGAAGCTTTTACTGTCCTTTTTATATTCCTGGCCAGCTTCCCTTCGTACTTCATCTTTTCAGCCCGTATTGCCCGTTTTGTTTCCTTCTGTTGTCCGATGAAAGTTTCCCAATCCTCTTGCTTCCGGCTACTCTTTGCTGTGTTATACATCTTTTCTTTTAGTTTTACTCTATCCCTAACTTCCCTTGAAAGCCACGATCGCCTCCTACTCCTGTTAGAATCTTTCTTCCTTTTTGGAATGAAATGATCCTGCGTCTTCCGGATTATGCCCAGAAATTCCTGCCATTGCTGTTCCACCGATATTCCTGCTAGGATCCCTTTCCAGTCTACCTTGGCCAGCTCCCCTCTCATGCCTTCATAGTCCCCTTTGTTCAACTGATTCAACTTTGTTCATATGATTATACATGTAGAAATTATGAACACAGAACTAATTTAAATGCAATAACATGCATGAACAGACAAATAAGTCTGAACAAATACTTGTGTACATCATATAATTTGTTATCAGTGATACATGATACCTAGATGTAAAATGAACCAGCACATTGGTCAACGTTTGCACGCTACTTTTCATCTTCCATTCTGATTCTGAAAAGAATCTAAAAAGAACAAACTCACTTTGATGGTCGTGGAGTACACAAGCGAACTGAGTTTAGGGTTTTTTCAGATGGAAGTGAATATTGCAGCATTTTGCTGAAGGGCCAGGTTGGTGTTTTCTGTGCAAGATGTATAACAAAATACCATCCATCCACTGATTGCTTAAATGGTGCAATAGTCATTTTTTTAAAGTGGACTGATCGAAGAACATCCAAATTTCCTTGTAATTTCCAAGAGCTAAATCTCTAAGCTTAAAATCTTTAATAAAATGTATTCTATTCTCAAAAGCAGATCTCTGTAGACATATCTTTCAATTTTCAAAAATGAAAGCACAAAAGACTGCGGACAATAGACAATAGGTGCAGGAGTAGGCCATTTGGCCCTTCGAGCCAGCACCGCCATTCAATGTGATCATGGCTGATCATCCCCAGTCAGTACCCCATTCCTGCCTTCTCCCCATATCCCTTGACTCCACTATTTTTAAGAGTCCTATCTAGCTCTCTCTTGAAAGCATCCAGAGAACCTGCCTCCACAGAGAATTCCACAGACTCGCCACTCTCTGTGAGAAAAATTGTTTCCTCGTCTCCGTTCTAAATGGCATTCTAAAAGTGTTTTCTCGTCTCCGTTCTAAAAGTCAACAGCATCTTGGAAGCTTGTGAGGTACAAATTCTTTAAGAATCTCTCTTCATGGCTTGGCCTACATTTTCTATATTCATCTTTAAAAATCTAGATACATCCTTTCACATTCAAGTCAGGAATACTGGTAAACTGGTGCCAAATGTAGCAAGTTCTTCTCGGTATGTGCTGGAGCAATTCAGGATTTCAACATGAAACCAAAGAGATCACCAGGAAAGACTTTGGAGGAATGTAGGGAAATTTAATTTTGTGAATGAGAGAAATATTGCATTAAGCAAAATTGTACATTTGTTGAACAATCTAAAAAAATTCAGTGGTTGGTGGAGCAGGTAATTTATGTCTCAGTTGAACAATGGCCTGCACCTGCACTCTGACAGGCTAATTTCCCCCCCCCCACCATTTAAAGTGTTAATAAAATGTTGTGTATTTCCATTATAAAATGCAGACATAATGAGATAATATTTTGGCATTTTTAATTATTAAAAACGAATTATTAAAATTATTAATATCCTTATGTAGAAAACCCATTTATTTGAACAGTAAGTCATAATAGATATTTTGCAGCAGGGTCTCATAGGAAACAGACAAGAGTACAGGGTTCATTTTCTGCTACTGCCAGGGTTGTTTAATGAAAGACTTGTCGCCAAATTCTGCCACAGCAACTCTCGCCCCTAGAAAACAACATCCAATAGGCCAAAGGTCAAGTCTAAATTATTATAAATGGACGTTTGCTTCTGGATTAATACTTACATTCTCACTACATTCAAGATTCCTAATTGTACCAATGGTGCAGCAAAGTAATAGCAGAACTATTGGCCCAGGCTGTGTTTATTTGCATGCCAGACTATACTTATTTTACAGGAAAAAGCACTCCTTAAGGGCCTGTCCCACCAGCATGCGATTGCATGCGTCTAGCGCGACCAAACGTGGTGGCTTGAGGCGTACGGCCTCGCAGGGCCGGTCCCACTTCCGTCCGTGGAGACGTCTGGAGTTGTGCAGGGCTGGTCCCAACATCATACTCACCAATCAGCTGGGCAGGAGGCGGGCCGACTGAATTTGGACGTCGCATGGCGTTGGGCGGTGACGTCATCACGCAACGGCATGCCGGGTGGTGACGTCATCGCGCAATGCCACGTACTAGACGCTGCATACGGCGTCAAGACGCTGCATATGCCTGTTGAGGCACTGCCTACGGCCTCAATGCGGCTGCGGGCCGACAGGCCGTTGTCGCGAGGGATTTTCGAGCAGTGCTAGATTTTTGGAGCCCCGCGCAATGTCGGGACCAGCCCTGCACAACTCCATACGCCTCCGCCGATCGAAGTGGGTCCGGCCCCGCGAGGCCGTATGCTTCAAGCCGCCACGCTTGGTCGCGCTAGATGCATGCAAACGCATGCTGATGGGACAGGCCCTTTAGTGAAGTTCATCAGTGCCTAACCACATTTCTCAGTGGGCATCTGAGTTCACTCCATTAAAAAAAAGTGTGGTAACTTTTACAGGCAAATATGTCAGTCATTTTGTACACATCAAAATCCCTCAAACGGCTTGAGATTAATGACTGAGTGATTAATGTTTGTGATGCTGATGCTTGTTACAGGGTGTTGAACAGGATAAAAATCCTTTCCTTTCACTCGACTGACTTGCCACGAGTTCAATCAGGATTATATTGTCACCTGAATTTTACAGCTTCATGGAAATTCTAAGAGTATTATAGTCTTTTCAAATACCTAGAACCTTGTTTATACTTTATATTTTGAACTTCGGTTACGGATGTGGAATCTCGATAAGAATATTGTCATCACCATTAATGGCATCAGCTGCTAGCAAAATGATAATTTGTTTAAATATTCTCCAATTGTTAGGCTATTCTTTTGATACTATGTGCTATGAAAGGACGGTCATTTTGCAGTAATTTGATGTCAGCGGTATAGTGCCTATTTGCTAGTCAGTGTTCTTTTGCCCAATAACTTGAATAAAATATTGAATACCTGAATATTTCCATACTTAAAAGATTAAGTATGGAAATATTTTTAAATATAGCAACTAATTATAAGAACATTAAATGTCCAAGAAACAGACTTTACTGCAGTTAAAATATCTTAGCAAAGTGTTATCCATTAATGGATTAACCATACTAATTATGGAGGCAGAACAGCGGGGCTGGAGAACTAAGATCTGCCCGGTAGAAGTTGGATGTCAAGGATTCGTGGCAACATCTACCTTAAGACTGATGAAGGACCTGGGGACCAGCAGACAAGCCCTTCTCCAGGCCATCAAAGAAACATCACGGGTGGCAGAGCGGAGTAGCCAGTGGCTCTGGCTGAAGAGGAAAGACCCCATTTGGTCTCCCAAATAACCGACTAGACAGATGCAAAGGGGGGTGGTTCTGGGACGCCAGAATGCACCGCTGAGTCTACTGGAGACGTCGTGGGTTCAATCAGTGAAACGTCGATGAAAGTAGGTGCCCACTTGATAACCCCAATGACGTGTCCGCCTAGCCTTTCTCAACATCGGAGGAGCATAGGTGAGTGCAGAAAGCTCCCATCACCATCGGGAGTAAATTTATATTTAGCACTTTGGACTTTTAACATCTAATCCTGTGTATTTGTTAACAGGGGCAACAGGAAAAAGGATGATGACAATCCATGCATAAGATGCAAATGTTTTTTTACAGGAAGTTATAACTGCCATTTTGCTGTTAGAAAACATGGTCAAAAGCGCAGGTTTGATTTTAAAAGAGGTGTTTAACAAAACTTGTCACCAGCACCTAACTCCACATCCCTGAAGAAAAGGCCATCAGATAGGCCAAATGCCAAATCTGGAATATTGCAAAGCATGTCCTTCGGAAGCTTAATTTATTTGCTGAGAATGTTTATGTTAGTTAACACTTTTGTTGGTTCTATAATTCCATTTCTCTGTACTTGGATATTTCATAAAACATATGCACATACACTGGTGACACAAGACTGCAAATGTTGCTTTTTTGAGCATAATCAAAACTGCTGGAGGGACACTTTATATTAAAAAAATATAAAAACAATTCAAAATAGACTTTCTTCAAGTAATAAATATATACAATACATGAACAGTGCAAAATATTCATCCGACATTTTCGGAGGCTATACAGACATTGTTTAGACACATTGCTCAGATTTTACAAACTTCTCCCCCTTCCTTGCCACTCATGTGGCCCACTGGCGTGGAATCCCTTCCCTTATTTTTGTGGGGCTTCTCCACCACACCCTGCCCCCCGTGTCCAGCAGCGGAAAAGCTCTAGATTGTGGTCCTCCCCCACCGAGCCTTGGCGTTGGCTGCACCAAGCTTCAGTGCGTCCCTCAGCACTTACTCCTGCAGTCTGCAGCGGGCCAGTCAGCAACATTCCTCAACGGACATCCCGCTCCGCTGGGAGGTCAACAAAGCTCGGGCAGACCTAAGAGCGTCTTTCACCGAGTTGATAACCTTCCAGCAGCACTTGAAGTCGGTCTCTGAATGCGTCCCTGGGAACAGTCTGTAAATCGCAGAGTCCTCTGTCCTCTGCCTACAGGTGCTGTCTGTTGGGAGTTTGTACGTTCTTTCTGTGACTGCGTGGGTTTTCTCCGGATGCTCCCGATTTCCTCCCATATGCCAAAGACATGCAAATTTGTAGGTTAATTGGCTTCAGTAAATTTGCCCCTGGTGTGTAGGTTGCAAAACTGGGATAACATAGAATAGATAACATAGATGCGGGTGATTATTGGTTGGCATGGACTCGATAGGCCGAAGGGCCTGTTTCCTTTCTGTATCTCTGAACTAAACTAAAGTTAATGCTCAAGGTGCATTCCCAGGAATGAGAATTCTAATGGAATTGGTACTTAAAGGGATCTTAATCTATATATTACTAAAAGTCTGTTCTTGACTGGTTTTGGCCATCTGTGCTGCGATTTCCGAAAGGATGCCGCCACCTACGGCCGTCATTTTTGGCCACCTCGCTCAGAGCCCCCCTCCGCCACATGTGTGCCGAGGATTTTCCCCGTCGATTAAAAATTACGGAGATATTAATGTTTTTACAAAATTCCCCACTCTCTCTGCTGCCCCCGCTGGCAGCAGGGGGGAGCGACTATAAAACCAGGAAGTGGTGTGCCACACAGTCTCTTCAAGATGGAGGAAGGCAGAGGGTCACGTTTCTCTGAGCTGTGAATAGCACTGAACACATGTCTACTCAAATGTAAGTGCCCTTAGTGGTTCTAAAATGCTTGCAGAATGTGTCTATTGGTTCTAAAGCTTGCAAAAAGTGTCTCTATTGGTTCTAAAGCTTGCAAAAAATGTCTCTATTGGTTCTAAAGCTTGCATAAAAAATGTCTATTGGTTCTAAAGCTTGCAAAAAATGTCTATTGGTTCTAAAGCTTGCAAAAATATGTCTATTGGTTCTAAAGCTTGCAAAAACCATCTCTATTGGTTCTAAAGCTTGCCAAAAATGTCTATTGGTTCTAAAGCTTGCAAAAAAAAGTGTCTATTGCTTCTAAAGCTGGCAAAAAGTGTCTCTTGCTCTCTATTGCAGCTTGCAAAAGTGGTTCTAAAGCTTGCAAAAAATGTCTATTGCTTCTAAAGCTTGCAAAAAAATGTCTATTGGTTCTAAAGCTTGCAAAAAATGTCTATTGGTTCTAAAGCTTGCAAAAAAATGTCTATTGGTTCTAAAGCTTGCAAAAAAGTGTCTATTGGTTCTCAAGCTTGCAAAAAAATGTCTATTGGTTCTAAAGCTTGCAAAAAAATGTCTCTATTGGTTCTAAAGCTTGCAAAAAGTGTCTATTGGTTCTAAAATGGTTCATACTAGCGCTGCAAAAAGAACCCTCCCTCCCCTGGTTGGCTTGGCTTGGGTGTGTCTTGAAGTTGAAAGGCACTTCTTACTGCAAATGGTGGCATGAAGTTGAAAGGCACTACTTACTGCAAATAGTGGCTTGGGAGCTTTGGCTTGAAGTTGAAAGGCGCTACTCACTGCAAATGGTGGCTTGGTTGCTTTGGCTTGAAGTTGAAAGGCACTACTTCCTGCAAATGTGGGCTTGGGAGCTTGGCTTGAAGTTGAAAGGCACTACTTACTGCAAATGATGGCTTGGGTGTGGCTTGAAGTTGAAAGGCACTACTTACTGCAAATGGTGGCTTTGGTGTGGCTTGAAGTTGAAAGGCAGTACTTACTGCAAATGGTGGCTTGGTGTTTGGCTTGAAGTTGAAAGGCAGTACTTACTGCAAATGGTGGCTTGGTTGCTTTGGCTTGAAGTTGAAAGGCACTACTTACTGCAAATTGTGGCTTAGGAGCTTGAAGTTGAAAAGCACTACTTACTGCAAATGATGGCTTGGGTGCTTTGGCATTAAGTTGAAAGGCACTACTTACTGCAAATTGTAGCTTGAGTGCTTTGGCATTAAGTTGAAAGGCACTGCAAATGGTGGCATGAAGTTGAAAGGCACTACTTACTACAAGTGGTGGCTTGGGAGCTTTGGTTTAAAGTTGAAAGGCACTACTTACTGCAAATGGTGGCTTAGATGCAATGGCTTGAAGTTAAAAGGCATTACTTACTGCAATGGTGGCTTGGGTGCTTTGGCTTGAAGTTAAAAGGCACTACTGTAAATGCACTTACTTCCTTTTTGCACTGTATATTGATTTTAGATAAAACGCTACCACTTACGGCTGTGATTTTTGGCCATCTTACTCAGTCCCCATCCGCTGAGCAGATGCAGAGAATTCTTCCCATCAATGAAAAATAAAAGTGTTATTAGTTTTTTAAAAAAATGTTGAGAATCTCTCTCCTATCAATCACTCCATGAAAGCCACACCTTTTCCGGGGGGGGGGGGGGGGGTGTGTTATAAAACCAGGAAATGTGGGTGTGGCTCAGTCTCTGCAAGGGAGGAGGGAGAGGTCACGACTCGCTGTCTTTAGTGGCTTTGCACCCTACTTCAAATGGTATGAAACTGCACTTGAATTTGGTGGCCTTGCACCCTGCTAGAAGTGGTAAGAAACTGCACTTGAATTTGGTGGCCTTATACCCTGCTTGAAATAGAATTTCAAGGATTAGCCATGAGTCAACTACCAGCCCACCAGCCGTGAGTGAGTGAGTTGCCGGCACAACAGGCTTGATTGACTGAGATGCCAGCCCAAGAATCCATTTGGCGCACAATTTGCATACTAGCCCTCTGGAAACCAGTCCCTTCAACCCACAACACCCATACTAGCGCTCCAGAAAGCCCCTCCCCCTAACTGGCCACCAATATAAGAATTGGTGGAGAGGTGGAATATTGCGTTGGATGACCAGCCCTCCTGTGTGATGCTGGGACCCAACGGGTCCCACTTGGTCTAGTACTAGATGTATTTTACCTTAGTATTGTTATTAGGAAATAGCTGCAGAATAATCCCTGTGATATGTGATATATGTAGCTGTGTCAACCCAGCAGGAGTCGATTGATTTAGTTAATTACCCTTTTTGACTATGAAATCCTGGAGCAGTTTGTTTTCATGACTGGATACGAATATAATTATTCTTTCGACCCAATCACAGTTTGAGTCAGATTACAAAAAATGTAAATTGACAATGATATTTATTATGTTTTTCCATTAATGACTATTTCTTGATCGATGAGATATCTTAATCAGTGTTGCAGGAATGTTGTTTTTTTATTTTCGGAGGTGCGTTTTGGCTGGACCTTCACGAATCAATTAAATTTAGATTTTCACCAAGAAGTAATGTTTCTTCACTCCCAGATAAACTCTTAATAAACGACCTACTGAAACTTGAAATGGTTCCCTCCTGTTTTGTCCAGTGTCACTTCTCCAGTGAGGGTGAAATTTTCTGAGCCGAGCCTGACTTTTCTTTAAGTTCAACATGCAGCCTGCAGAATGGTCCTTTCCTGCTTCAATAGCCTTCTGATTTATGATGTTTAAGTGCCTTGTTTATTTGCTGTTCGTAACATGCCTAATGGGTAAAAGTTTGCAGCTTGTATTTGCTATTCCCTTCAGTCAGAAGGGCATGGGGCACCTTGTTGTTTTAAGCTGATTTTGATGGATTGGTTTTTGCTGCGATTTGCTGCCATCACATCACAGAGCTGACAGGATGTTTAATGAAACTTTTGGCTGGGATTTTCAGCTTTATTGTTTGTGAAATGCAGTGCAATGTTTGTTGTGGTACATTCTATCCTCCGGTGGCCACCACTTCCTTGGTGGTTTAAGAGACAAGGGGTTCTTTAACATTTCTCTATTTAGCACAAACCACCTTACTTGACAATCAATAAAATTTTAAAAATAGAATCTCACTCTCCAGTGTAAGTGGAATTATTGTGAAAATAAACTAACCAGATTTATCTGTTCCAGATTTATCTGTTTCAGATTTAAAGGAATAGTTACTTTCCTCTTTGATTATTTCCACACTTTTTTGCATAATTGCAAGGGAAATATTTCTCTCATTAATTTGGGTAACAACGAAGCAGTTCGAAAATTAATTAAAAAAACAGCTATCATAGCTGCCTTGCACAGCCAAATATATTCTTTGAGATGTTGCTGCCTTACAGCGCCAGAGACCTGTGTTTGTTCCTGACGACAGGTGCTGTCCGAATGGAGTTTGTACCTTCTCCCTGGAACCGCATGGGTTTGCTCCGGGTGTTCCGGATTCCTCCCACGTTTCAAGGTTGTGCAGGTTTATAGGTTAATTGGCTTATGTAAATTGTCCCTGGTGTGTACGATGGAACTAGTGTGCGGATGATCATTGGTCAGCGCAAACTTGGTGGGCCAAAGGGTCTGTTTTCACACTTTATCTCTAAACAATAGTGTAATATTAGAAACTGGCAGTTGCAAAGAATTAAGGCAGCATGATGGTGCAGCAGTTAGTATTGCTGCCTTCCAATTCCAGGGACCCAGGTTTGATCCAGACCTGGGGTGCAGAGTGTGCATGTTCTCTCCATGATTATGTATTTGCCCTGGGTGTTGCAGTTTCATCCCATTTCTTGAAGACTTGTCAGTAAGTTAACTGGCCAAGATAAGTTACCCCTTAGTTTGGCTGAATGACCAAGAGGAATCAGAGTAGTTGATCAGTTGCCAGGGTACAAAGAGATAAGGGGGTGAAGGGATAAATGTGATTTTTCCCTGAACTAACATGAACCTGATGGGACAAATGGCAACCTGTGTTACAAAATAGTTATTAGTTCTCAATGGAGCAGCGAGGAATAGATTATGAAGACACACATCAACATTGAAATTACAAGTATGATACTTCCAGAGTTGATCTATCACAATGACATTTCACACCATAATAGTCACATGAAAGGAAGAATTGTATGTTCTTGGAGGGCACTCAAAAGAGGGCATCTCAAAATATTTTACACCCAAAGGTTTATTTTTGAAAAATAGTTGTTATTGTAATGTTGCAATGTGATATTTTCAAAGGACGCCCCCGTGACCATATATTCTCTACTCTGTTTCCTCTCACTTTTTATTTACATTTTGAGAAAATTCACACACATTCCACACATGTGTTTTTATAAGGAGACCTTGCTTAGTTCAATGAACACTATCAGTGCATTGCCTTTATTGCCTGCATAGAATGAACTGAAAAGCGCTGAAAAATGTAAACTGAAGCGCTGAAAAATGTAAACTGACATGTGAAAACTATTCAACCTTTGATAATCCATGCTGTGATTGCTGGCAGATTTCCCTTTTAAATTGCCGCCTTAAGTATGCCTGAAATTATTTCCCCTTGCTTTATTTACTTCGTTCAGGTGCAACCCACCTAAACAGAGTAAATTGACTACTGCCTCCTCTCTACGTTGGAAGATTAAAAACAAAGAGATTATGTTTGTAACGGTTTCTTCTGATTTTGTTCTTCATTGCTATTATGTAATTTATGCACATCACCTAGATTTAAGCCATCTGAGAAATAAGTACTCTTGAGACCCATCAGATTTCAGTATTCTTTATGTTCTTGTTCTAGACATGCAGGTTTGTTTCATAACAAATCACAATAGGTTGTTGTTTAAAATTAAACACGCTCATTGTAAAATTTCTCAGCAGCCCCATGCATGGGTTTTTTCTGCTGAAAACCTGGAGGCGTGTGTAATTGATGTTGTACACAAGCGCAGCTAATGCGGTAACACAGGCGTCACTGGCATCATTCTCCCGTTTAACATTCTCGTTTCTTCAAGAAAAATGCCAATGCTCGTACATATCCATATTGATGTCAGTGATTATTGATGTACATTTTTTTACCTCACTCTTAATGGAGCTTAGGTATAATTAAACCTATTGGTTTATTATAGAAAGGAAAATTGTGAACTGAAAATCAAAGTTACCAAATCCATTTCATTCCTCGTGCATTGAAGTTAATTATCACTTGAATTGTTTATTTGAAAATGGAATTGACTTTTGTACTGCTATGTTATTTTTGCAGGTTTGTCTATAGAAAATATATCTGGAAGGGATTGAAATGTCTTCAATAATATAATTCCATTTAGAAGATGTATTACATTATTGCCCTTTGGCAGCACAGTGGCACAACGGCAGAACTGCTGCCTCACAGTGCCAGAGAACCTGCCTCGATCCTAATTATGCATGCTGCCTATGCCGAGTTTGTACGTTCTCTCTGTGACCGCATGGGTTTTCTATGGATGCTCTGGTTACCTCCCATATTCCAAGAATGTGCAGGTTTTGTATGTCAATTGGCTTCTGTAAATTCCCCACAGTGTGTCGGATATAGAAACAGTGTACAGGTGATCGATGATCAGTGTGGGCTGAAGGGGCTGTTTCCATGCTATATTTTTAAACTAAATTATATTATATTTGAATGATCTTTCAAAAGTTCTACTTTGATAATTTAAGTCCTAAGTCTTTTATATGTTGTATACCACTACAAAGTAGATATATCTTCACTCGCTCTACAGAGTCTGCATCCCGGTTTTCTTTTTGTTGGTGATAGTTCATCTGAAGGCAAGCATTTACCAGTATACATGTCATCAATCTTGGGATTCCCTCTTATGGAAGCAGACTTGAAGGGTGCCCTTTACCAATGTTAGGCAGA
The DNA here is from genome assembly GCF_028641065.1 of Leucoraja erinaceus. Classification (NCBI taxonomy): domain Eukaryota; kingdom Metazoa; phylum Chordata; class Chondrichthyes; order Rajiformes; family Rajidae; genus Leucoraja; species Leucoraja erinaceus. The sequence goes on from NC_073405.1 coordinate 17,792,290, forward strand.
GTTTGGCATTGGATTCCTCCAGGACTTGCAACATATTCCATTTAATTGAATTATGAATTATCTACATGTTTTGAACTAATGTTAATGTAAGTTTCATAGAGTTTTTTATTATATTTTCTAATAGCATACATTTAATCTTGAATTTTTTTGTTTTGTAATGTTTTTTAGTGTCCAACAATTGGGAAATTATTTTTCAATAACTGACTCATTTCGGAAGGAGTTTATTATCTGGCTCTTCCTATCTAGTGTGTTAATATTCAGAGGCCCCTGCTATTTCAATTTGCCAGTGAAAATGGAACCACTCTCAGCCAGCAAGTTGGCTGTAGGTAAATGTGGATTCTTCTTGTCGCTGGCAACTGTGTGGCAATGATTGCATAATTTTAGTATATTTTGTGAAAATTATCACAACTTACGGTCTGGTTTATAGTTTACTATAACTATGACTAGCAAATCTTTTGCATTTCGCCGCATAAACACGACTACTGAATTCACCTTTGCGTTGTTTTTATGGAGGAGCTACCAGGAAAATGCTTTTGATAGGTTTTCCTCTGAGCAGTGTTCTGAACAGTTTGACTTGAAGTCCTCTAGATGGTGCTCTTACTCAATTTGTTGGCATTGATGAGTCAAGTATTTCCTTGCCTCTTAAAACCAGAGGAAATTTAATCACTTAGCTTTAAAAAAAAAATCTAATTTAGAACATCTTGCTTTGCAGATTGGCCATTCCTGGATATTGAATGCTGAACCCTGTGTTCAGTTCTGAATTTGATTGCATTTAGGATCGATTTCACAATTTTAAATATCTGTGAAAATCAGTTGTGAAAAAAGATTTAAGGGGTCTGTCGGCTGTGTGGGGGATAGTTGAGAACATTCAGATTTCTTGGTGTTTGAAGTCATTGCCTTTTTAAAAAAAAAAAAAAAAAAAAATAGTTTTTAAGACTGATTTTTAAAAAAGTTTAATAATTGGTACATGTGACAATAAACTGACCTTGAAACCTTACTAGTCTTCTGCTACTTATCTACTCTTCATGGTTTCAACATTTCTTTTCCACAAGAACAAGAGTTTGATCTCTTTGAATCTGCCCATAACGCATTCCAGCCCGCCATGCTATTTTGCAAATGCTCCAAAGCCTTTACAGCCTTCCTAACCTTTGGTGTCCAGAATTGAGCACATTTCTCCAGCTAGATGTGTATCGGCGATTAACAAATGTTGGGTGTGACTTTCTTCAGTTTGTAGCTATTATATTATAAACATGAAATAAGTATGTTTTTTTAATAACCTTTTTAACATTGTCTTACCATTTTCAGGCCTGCAGGGGTCTCTATTTGTACAACTGTTTAAATTGTACCAGCAGGACCATAATCTCTCCACAGCCTCACCAAATATGCAACACTTTATACTTATACATTTAATTATTTGTCTTGCGCCTGCTCTATCTGTCTGTATACCGCTCACTTCTGCAACTATTCGCCCCTCACTGCACATCAGGCTTTTGTGTCCTGTGGAAACTTTGGAGCCAAGCCTTCGATATAGATGATAACAAAAATTTAAATGAGCAGCAGCCTTAGTAAAGATCCCAAAGGGCGCAACACTGTTGACTTCTTTCCATCTGGAAAAGGAGTCATTCTTCATCCACGGTGCGTTCTGTTCCTTTGTCAGTTCACTGTTCATTTTGCCACTGCTCCATTAATTTCACAGGTTTCCATTCTGCCGACAAGTCTCTATGGTGGTGGGGGGGGGGAAGGGGAGGGGGGGGGAGAAAGAGGGGGAGGGAGGGGAGGAGAGGGAGAGGGAGGGGCGGGAGAGGGGGGGGGGGGAAGGGGAGGGGGGGGGGGAGAGGGAGGGGGGGGGGGGGAAGAGGGAGGGGGGGGGGAGAGGGGGGGGGGGGGGGGGGAAAAAAGAGGGGGGGGGGGGGAAAGAAGGAGGGAGAGGGGGGGGGGGGGGGGGGGGAAGAGGGAGGGGGGGGAAGATTAGAAATTTCCATTGTCAGAGGGGGAGGGGAGGTAGAGAGGGGGGGGGGGGAGAACAGAGGAGGGGGGGGGGGAATGGGGAGGGGAGGAAAGGGGGGGGGGGGGGGGGGTGGGGGGTGTGTTTGAACGATAGATAAAAGGGTCTATAAGTTTCTGATTACGTTTCAAATTTCCATTGTCAGCAGCCGTTTTCTTATCAGTGTAGCCAGTTTAATTTATTCACACCTGAATTATTTTGCAATGAATAACTTCACATCAGTAAAACTGTCAAATTTATCCCTCAAACATTGCAGGCTTCAAAATGTGGCATTTGTGTCCGTACTTGCAGAGTATACTATGCAGCCAATCATTACTTAAATTGCTGTGTATAGTATCCTTTGCACTGCTTATATCACCACCCTGAATTGCATTCCTCTCTAACTTTGCTCCATTGACTACTTCAAATTGCCTATTAATAAAATTGTCATCTGGCTTTTGCTACTTGTCTAACTTTTTGTGTCAAGTGTTAAGACTTTTATGAAGTAAATTCAGAATATTTACATGTTTGTTGGAACTATATGAAAGCAAGATGTTATTAAATAGAGAACTTATAGGATGTTTTCATCCAACTGTAAAGCAAAACAAGCAGAAAATTGCTTGCTTGTCTGAAGTGTTGTCTACTTTCTGTGGGATGCAGATAATAACCCGTTTCCTCATTACATTTAGACAATAGACAATAGGTGCAGGAGTAGGCCATTCGGCCCTTTGAGCCAGCACCGCCATTCACTGTGATCATGGCTGATCATCCACAATCAGTACCCCGTTCCTGCCTTCTCCCCATATGCTTTGACTCTGCTGAGTCAAGGGCTATGGTGAGTTGCTGAGTTACCTATTGTTTATTTCTTACATTAACCTGTCAGAGATAATCCTTAAATCCAGGTTCTGCCATTGGTTTTCAACATTTAAAGTTGTGTTAGATCAATAATAATCATTTTGATTTAAAGCAGTAATTAATCAGTGGCTCTCATTGACTTGAGCATTTGCTTGCATTGTGAACAGTATGTTTGATTTGCATACCACAAATTAAGAATCTGCCTGTAGACATAATTTCTCACTATTAGGGCTTGAGATTAAAAAAAAGAGTTTAAGAGTACACTCACTGTGGTTTTGTCAAGAAATATGTGCACAGTCAGGCATTGCAAACAACTGATTTCAACGATCACATAATCTATCGTGATGATATTGGTTGAGAGAGAAATATTACCAGAATGCTGCATTCTTCGTTGAATAGTTTAAAAATGTTTTTTATGTCCAATCAAGCAGTCGGACAGGCTCGTAGTTTAAAATTATATCCATAAGACATGATCGCTGATAATAATTTACTGCAATGTAGAGGTGGATTCATAAGGAATAGGAGTAGAATTAGGCCATTCGGCCCATTAAGTCTACTCTGCCATTCAGTCATGTCTGATCTATCTCCCTCCTGACCCCATTCACCTGCCTTCTCTCCATAACCTCTGACACCTGTACTAGGTCAAGAATCTCTCTGCCTTGAAAATATCCACTGATTTGGCCTCTACAATCTTCTATAGAAATTTCTCCTTTGAGTAGAGTAACCTTTGAGTATGTTTGAGTAACCTTTGAGTCAGCATTCTGTTATCATTTGACCAAGCTTACTCTTGCATTAATTAGAAGATTGACACAAAATGCTGAAGTAACTCAGTGGGACAGGCAGCATCTGTGGAGAGATAGAATGGGTGACGTTTTGAGTCGAGACCCTTCTTCAGACTATCTCTCCGACTATCTGACTATCTTTGGCGTAAACCAGCATCTGCTGTTACTTTCTCCAGATCTTGCATTAATTATACCCATAAAATTGTTTTGTTGAACGGGATAGCTAACATAACTGCAGGAACGTAATGCAGTTACTTTTCTTATTTTTAATGACAAACATCTTAGCTAGTATGTGAAAGCAATTGTTTATTCAACTGGCTGAACTATCTGTGAGGAAACAAGTAATTGAAATTAAATTAGATTTCAGTACGTTCTGTGTAAATGTGATTTGTGATGCATTTGCTCTGCAATTGTAGCACCAACCCACCCACCCACAAATACATAAGTAAGACGATGCATAATCGTACGGATAAGACAAGGAGAGGTGTGAATATTAATAACTTTTTTTCCTTGTCTGTTTAAAATAGCTGTCAAGCTTCAGGGGCACATGCCCTTAATATACAGAGTTTAAGGTCAGAGATACTGAATTGTGAACACCATGTAGCATGTAATGCTTATAAAGTTCTTTCAAGCAGGGTTGAATTTTCAGGGAGTATGGCATAATCTGAGTCATATGTTAAATATTAGGGTAGTTGACGATGAAGTAGTTTAATAGTGCATGATCAGCAACCTACGAACATTGTCTTAATTGCAAATAGTATCTCATGTTTTGTCAGACATTTCACAGGGATTCTATCTTGGTATTCCCTCCTCTGGTGAAGACTGAGTATATCCTAAATGAACGCTTTAATAGATAGCTGAGACAACATTTATTTTGTACATAAACCAGCTTTTAAACTGTCAAGTAAAGATGTCCTTTTAATGAAACCATAAAGTATAATTTTGAAATTTGCATTGGGAAAAAAAGTGATTCTTAAATTCTACACTGGATGTATTTTTCAAACATCCATTATCTTATGCGTGTGGAATTTTAATTAAAAACATTTTAATTTAATAGTTCAACAGAACCAGATGTTGTGATAAAACAGCGTCAACGTGAAGCATCTGTTTTTTTGCCAAAGATGTTGTGTGATCTATTGAGTGTATTTATCATTTTCATTTATAAAAGCTCTTTAATCTTTCAATTATTGATGCCACCAACACTTGAGTATTTGAAGTGATTTTAAAAATGTCCTTTGTTCTGATCATAAACTTTAAACTTAAGTGGGTTATTTATTAATCTTGAGCTCTGGGACTTGCCGTCAATTACTTATTTTTTACTGATGTGTCAAGTGGATTGCAAGTTCAATGAGAGACTAAACTGGCACAAAACTGATGTTTAAGATTTCTTCCTTCCCAATTTACACGCTAAAATGAACAATAGATTTATGTAATATGCAGTTTTTTCAGCTCTGGAAAAATAATTAACATGTTACTTGAAGCCAAAGTTATTTCAATAAATCTATATCTGTTTTGTGGTCAAAGCATATCTTTTCTTTTTGTGCCAGAAATTAATTTAAAATTAACTACCTTGGTGTATTTGCTTTTCAGGTGTGTAAAGCCAGTTGTCAAGTTAAGGATTTTTGCATTGTTTCACATGGCCTGTGCATGGTGTGATTTTCTGGGAGTTAATGGTTTGCTATTTTATTTTAAGTATCTAAATGTATTGCACAAAGCTCTTCTGCAATGTTATCAGAACACGAGTCTCCTCCTTAACAAAAGGCAGTTTTTGAAATCTCCAAATACTAGTAAAAAATAATGGCATAGCTGTGAGAGCCATTTTGTGATCCAGATATCAGTTTTCTTGCTAAAGGTGCTGTAACCTCACTCAGTGAACAACTGTTCGCATTAAGATTTGCCAATGCTCCTTCCAGCTGTGAGTACTTCATGGAAGCAATGCTATAAAACAGCGTTGTTAAGGAAATATATGCATAGAAGGATCCTCTAACAAAATGGATGGTTACAGAAGCACCAACCATCTAAATGTGATCAGACCAAGCTTTATCCATGTGTTTACTTCAGTACAGCCATTAATCCCCAAGTTTAGATAACTTAATCTGTTTATTTTTCTTTTGCTAAAAGTTCTTTATGAATGTACACATTTGGTTCGTATTATAGCGGCTGATGTAGCATGTTTTGCTTTGAAATGCTTTCTGTCTGCTTCAGATCGTCAATTTGCTGAGTTTGCATCCGCATATTTCTTCCTAGGCTGGAGTAAAACATCATTTTTACGTCTACTTCTCAGCGGTCTGCAGAAAGTAATTCCAACTCAGCTGGAGCTTTGTCGTTTCTGATACAGAATTATTACTCTTACAGAGCAAACAAATGAGCAGCTCTGTCCTGTGTGCCTCATTATGTTAATACTGCTGGAATTCTACAGGGCAACTTCATCCCATTGTTTTTTTCCTTTGACCCCTGTAGGTTTCTTCATCTCTTGTATGGGCTATGCAGAAAGGTGACTATTAGAGTTTTATAATGGATCCTGCTGCTGTTAAGTCCTGTAGTGCTTCCTCTAACACAACGTTCATTAACCTCCTGCTGCCATCTAAAATGCTTTTTTGCCCTTGTTTAAAATCCCATAAAACGTGTGCAATGCAGACCAAATTATATCATCCATTTACCCTTAAAGAGTGACCTATATATTAACCCTTTCACTGATATTGTGTGGAAATCTGAGCAACTTTAAATGTTTTTTAATAGTTCTCCACTTCTTTCCCCCTTCCACAACCCCTCAGACTAATTATTGTAAAACATGGCTTAAACCTTCTATTATCTCTTGTTTGATTGAGAGTATGATACTCAAGACGCAATATTTAAAATGAATAGTTAACATTTTAACTAGCCTATTATATAGCAAGATTGTACGTTAAAGCAGTTCTCCGCTTCTTGAACTGATAGGAATGTTTCTAGTGTAATATGGAGAGCTTGTCATTGATTCAGCTTTTAGGTAGATCAGAAATATTGTGAACAACTTGAAGAATAGGTATTTATTTTCTGCATTAAGACCACAATTTCTTATTCAATGATAAAGCTTATGTTGTGTATTGATAGATCATCTCATGACATCTTGAGTATGTAAGATGTAGCCTACAGCCCAAAAGTATCAACATTGAAATTCCCAATTTTAGTTAGCAAACCAACAACAACCCTTTCCTGTCCCCTGTCCAGAGGAAGAGTCCTTTCCTCTGACTTCATATTCCACACATCTTCTCTCCTTTCCACAGCCTTTTTGTCTTCTTCCCAACTCTGGCCTTTGTCCACCAACTGCCAACCTCCCTTTCCTGTATCCACCTACCACATGCCAGGCTTTGCCCTGCCCCACCACTACAATCAGCCTGAAGAAATCACATTATCTTAAATTGTGCAGACAAAAAGATAATAGTTTTTGATATATTATCAAAAAGATAATAGTAGATTAAAAAAAATAAGAATTTCGTCAGCATTTTTTGTCTACTTTTGATTTTTCCAACATCTGCAGTTCCTGCTTGAACATCTTAGATTGTGTGCTGGGAATGAACATGTACTACACTGATTCCGTCGATTCATGCTTCCAAGATAGTGCAAAAACAAATCTGCTGTTGTGGAGAAGGCGACTAATCAGTTCCCAACAGCTGAATAGATCGGATTGAACTAAACCTCAGACCGCTCACTTCTATTTTCCTATAGTTTGTGTCAGAGGTGATACTTAGATTCCTGCACATACTGCTTCGGAGAGAAACTGACACCTGGCAAGATGGCAAAGGGATCATTACATTTTGACACCGGCAATGTTTGAGCACAGACAGAATGTTGCATGGTCTAGTGTCAATAAAACACACAGAATAGCTGTCTATAAACATATGTCTAGTAATAAACGGTGGCTAGAGCCACTTGTTATGGAATTTAATGTATAGGTTTGTTTTTAGAATTAACCAATTACTATGATTTTTTTCATCAAAATACAGCATATCACTGAAAGTAGGCCATTATCCTCAGTCTGTAAGATAAAAAATATCCAATAATGGTAGTATTGATTCATTAAAAGAATAGATGTTTAATAATACCTAGAACAACAATGTATGTTTTCAATTTCCTAATTTAAAGATATTAGTTTGTTGTAAAAGCAGGCAATGTAGATATATTTAAAGAATATACATTATGCAGACCATCCCAGTACCCTTCACCAAATGCAGCTGTGCTAATTTTTGGAATTTTTAATTAATTGTGAAATTAACAATCATGAAATCCCTTACAAATGATTTGATTGGAAGTTAACGGACTTCTTGTTAACATGTAGAATAAATAGGTCTGAAAGCCAAAGTGTATGAAATCTAGCATGTTAAGATGAAGCAAATGTAAACCAAATAAAATTCCGGTCATTAAGTGCAAAAAATAAACGGAAGGAAATAGGGGTTTTGTCGATCCATCACAAAGAAAGGCAGTGTTGTAGACTAAAAACTAATGAGAGCTAATGAATAATAAATAGGGATGTGAATTGTACTAATGTGGTTACAGAGAACCACCGAAAAAGCCCAAAAGAAGACATGGAATGCAGCTGTGACGACATTGATTATCAGGAACTTCATTGATTATGTTTAGCATGCACCCATTGTTGTAACTGAAAATTGGATCTACTGTCAACTAAGTTAAACTTGCGGATAATCATTTTACACTGTAAACAAGACCTAGTTTTACTGTTATTCAAGTTTCTGTGAAATCTTATCAGCTAACAATATAAATGCTGTACCAAAGTCACGTTCAGCAGATCAGCTTTGACTGGTCTCCTGATGCACACTAGCTTTAATAAATCGCCAATACATCAAACACCAACTCCGCGTGGCACCCCCCCGACATGCGCTGGCATTTGGCTCTCTGAATCCTCTCTGTTCTGTGTTCCTCTCTGTGAACGAGCAACTTCTGCAGATCCGGACGACAGGCGAGATCCTGGGGAGGTGAAGAGGGATTGAGGGAGGAAGAGGGGGGAATGGGGGAGGTGAGGAGAGAGAGTGTGGGAATAGAGGGAGAGGAGTGGGGGTGATTGGGAGTGGGGAATAGATGGACTGGCCCCACCCCTCTCCCTCTCCCCCTCCCTCCCCACTCTTCCCCCTCTCTCCCCTACCCCATCTCCCTCACCCCATCTCCCTCCTGCCCTCCCTCCTTCCCTCCACCCCTCTCCTACCCCCTTCCCTCCCCTCCCCCCCCCCTTCCATTCCCTTCCCCCCTCAGCCCCCTCTCTCTCCCTCTCCCTCCCTCTCCCCCCTCTCTCTCATCCCCCTCTCTCTCTCTCCTCTCATATCTCTCACCCCTCCTCCCCCACCACCTCCCCCCCACCCCCTCTCTGTCTCTTGCCCTTCTGCCTCTGCCCCTTTCTCTTTGTCTCTCTCCCCATTCTCCCTTGGCTCTCACTCTCCCCCCCCCCCCCACCCCCCCCCCCCTCTATAGACGCGCCTGCAAGTTGGGGGCTATGCGTCAGTGGATAGGGCGGTTATGGGGTAAAAGGAGCAAATTAATAATATTAATATAATATCAAGCAGGGTAGTTAGTGTGTGTGATGCTGCATGCTGCCCCCAGCCCCCCCCCCCCCCCCCCCCCGCAACCACACGTTGGGGGAACAGACCCAACAGGTCTGCACTTGGTCTAGTAAACTCTAAATTCCCAAAAATGCACCCTCTCCAAAGCCTCTATGTCCTTCATGAAGCCCTGTGCCCAGAAATGCACCCAACTGTAATAATAGTGCTGCAGACTTTTCTTACAGAACACAGTCTAAAACTCTGGCTAATAATTATTGCATACTGCAATTCCATTTGTATAATTTTGTGGGTTTGTATCATTTCTTTGGTGGGTGGTGGGAGTACAGGGGGCGATTTTGATGGGAATGGTGGAAACCTCTCCTTTATAATGTGTACCAGCTTGATGGATTCAAGCTGCTTTATGTCATTAATACTTAATGATCCATAAAAACCTAATCCTGGGCCTGTATCTCACAGCAATAACGTGGAAGCTAGCTGTGTCTATGAAAGGATTGTGCTGCAGATACACAGAATCCTGCAGCGCTGGGTCATTGTACGAGTCGCCCTCGAGCATCAGTCAATCACCAGCGGGCAATTAACTGCTTGCAATGGGGATGAAATGTTCACATGCATTTCCTTGACAAATAGAAATAATAGCAGCGCTTACACTGAAGTAGACATTGAAGCAAGCATATGCGTTGAGAAATATAATAGTGAATAAATGTTAATTTAATTTCCAAAATCTTATAAGAGACTGAAAGCCAAGCCAATAACATTGAGACTGGGGTTTAGAAATCAGAGTTTTAAGTAGTGTTTATGATATTGTATAAATACAAATGTAATATTTGCATGATACAATTTTAAGTTTTATTTTTCTTCCAGTGCCCAACCACTCCACTCTCCTCCCCCTACCCCCAGGCTATTTGCAGGGCGTACATGTTGAAGAGGGAAGAAAGTGATGTTAATATGGATTCTTCATACCAATGCCTAAATATTTTCTTATTTTAGGGCTATTTAGGACTTTGCTGTAATCTTTATTGCATCAATTCAGTGTAGTTGGTAGGGTGGGCTGAGCAGGGGACATGAGCGTGGAAGAATCATGTACAGATTATTTAAAATGTATCTCTTAGCTACTGACTTCTGTCTTTTAAGGCTGCAATAGCAAATTTGTTTTTGCTGAGATATTTTGAAACTGGCCGGACTATTCCAGAAGGCTGTTTAAAAAAAGCGTTTGGTGTCTTTGTTCTCGATGATCAACCGGGTACAGAATGGAAAGATGAGTTCATAACATATTGGTTAGACCTCAGTGTGACGTCCATTTTTGTTGCAGCATATCATACTTTAGGAGGATGGGCACATTCAGTAATACGGCAAGTAACTTATGTGGAGAAACCGGTGAAAACGTTTAAAGGATTATTTGTTCGAAATGTTATAAACCACAAACCACAAAGAGTATGTTTTGCTTGAAACCAAACGAGGAACCATTTCCCAAAGAACAATGGTCAATAAATCAGCGGGCGACAAATTTAAAGCATTTGAAAAAAATCAAGAGGCAATATGAAGGGAAAACATATATTCTTCACATTATTATAATGTGGAATGTACTGCTTATACGGGTAATGGAAGCACACTCCCACAAGAAAATTGGATGAATACTTGAAATGTCTGGAAAAAAGATAACATTGGAAAAAGCTAGAATGAACACTGAGTATGTCACCCTCTCTAAACAGACATGATGGTGTAAAAAGGACGCAAAGTGCTGGAGTAACTCAGCAAGTCAGACATCTGCTGAGCTATTCCAGTACTTTATGGACTTGTTGAGTTACACCAGCACTTTGTGGACCTGCTGAGTTACTCCAGCTCTTTGTGTCATGCTGTATATTAACCAGCATCTGCAGTTCATTGTTTCTACATGACAGTCTAAATGTTTTGCTCTTACATTGAATTGTTTGATTTATCTCTCTATCCTGTCTTCAGGCTATTCTTTCTTATCTCAAGCTCTCACTCACCCATTTTGTGCCCCTCCTCGCTCTCTACCCCCAAACATCTCCTGAGAGAGATTTAATTCTTATCTTGTAGAATTTATCCTGTTTCTTGACACAAATAAATTATTTATTTCTGGCTTAATTTTGAAGCAAATAATCTTGTAAAAGCATCTGACCACAAAGTAACTTTTATGCATATCTATCTCCCAAAGCTGCTGCACCACTATCATGGAGAAACTTGTTCTTGGAAGTTGGACGACCAGTAGCTGCTATTGTCTCTTTTGTCAAATCATTTTGGAATGTTTCGTGCTTAAATCTGGTTAACATTGAGATAATAAGCATCTTTCACAAACTAATTAAACTTGAAGGGAACCATTAGGTGAGAACATTCTGGCTAGATCTGGGATATTAAGTTAGCTGTGAAAATATAGATGTACTGTACAGATTTAGAATTGATATCAAGATGATATCTTATGGAAAGAAAAACAATGTCTCAACAAAGACAATGTTCTTAAATATTATGGAAGATTGCACTTGGCCAGAGAGTGTTAGCAGGGCTGCCAACTCTCACGCTTTGAGCGTGAGAGTCACGCATTTCAGCCAATTCTCACACTCTCACACTGATGACAGAATTCTCATGCTGCCTTCAGTCCCTGCACAGTTTGTCTCTTTGCGCCACGTGCGGTCTGGGGAAGTGCGTCGGTTGACGGCTATGAGTGGCGTCGCGTCTATTATCTTCTCTCTTGGTCGGATGTGCAGCCGCCGACAACATGAAGCAGCTGGAGATGGAACTAACCTGGTGAATTGGTTTAAAACATGGGGGGGGAGAGAGTCCCACAATGAGGCCAAACATCTAGGACAGGGTTCGGCAACCTACAGCACATGGGCCGATCCGGCCCGAAAAAACACATTTTTTTTTCCCAATTCATTTTCGCGGATCGGGGCAAGCGAGCCGACCTGGGAACTGCAGCCAGTCCTGGAGCACACAGAATGCCAACTTGATCAGTATGGACAAATTGGGCCAGCCATGTACATGTTGTATAACTCTGACTCTATGCAGATCTGAATGGGCTTAGAATGACCATTTAAGCAAAATTGCCCCCACTTTCCTCATTTTGATTCTTGAGATTAATATCCCTTTGCTCTGTTAACAGCGTTAAAGTACATATGAGGTAGAGTCAGGAAAGGGAACATGTTATTTTTTTTTAGTTTGCTTTAATTTGTTAGTTGATTGTTAGTTGACTGCCATCATTTCTGAAATGGTCTTAAAGTAACTTCACTGTTATAAAGCAGTAATAAGTGATTTTTGTCCAATCAATTGGAACTTGCATGAAATGTTTGCATTATTAGCAGGGCTGCCAACTCTCACGCATTGAGCGTGAGAGTCACGCATTTCACAAAATTCTCACGCTGATCACAAATTTCTCACGCTCAAAATCTGCAGATGCTGGAAGTTCAAATTAAAGCAAAAATTGTTTTAGAGGTGAGTAAAAACCATGAGGGGAATATAAGGTAAATGCATAGTCTTTTTCCCGAGATATGTGATTCAAGAACTAGAGGGCATTGGTTTAATGCAGGGCTGTCAAACTACCAGCCCGCGGGATGATTTTGGGGGGGGGGGGGGGGGGGGAAAGTAGTTTAGTTTCTCCCGTGTAGATGGTGTGATAGGTGAGACACTGTGGTGGTTCTAGCACAAACCCCCTCCCCCCGAGGCATCGCTCATACCTCCCACCCTCACCTCCGGCGGGCCTGTGTCCATCGGCCGCTCTGTCCACACCCCATGGAGTTTTAACCCTGGCCCAGAGCCAGGAGCGGACCGGGTGAGTGAGGGCGTCCGTGCCGCCTCTGGAGCCGCGGGGACAAATCTCGGGATAAGGCTCTGCTCCGATGCCCGACCCCCAGGTCACTGACCCTCACCTCCCCCGGACCCCAGCTGGAGACAGAGCACCTGGGCCAGCCCACATTCCCGGGGGGGGCGCGGCAGAGGGAAACGTTCCCTGGGCATCGCCAAGTCCCTGCTCACTCCGGATGTTGTCGCCGCTTCACTCACACACACTCTCACTCACACACAAGATTTAAAGTGATATGAGCTAAATTGGACTAGTTTAGATGGGTCATCTTGATCTGCATGAACAAGTTGAGATGAAGGGCCTGTTTCCCTGCTGTAAGACTGACTCATTGTAGAAAGGGTGCAGTTGCTCTAGCGAGGATCCAGGGACGATTTATGAAGATGTTGGCAGGGCTGGAATTTTTTTTTCACTTTGAAGAAAGATTTGATAACTGGGATTGTATTCTCTGCAGCAACGGAGGTGAAGAAAAAACTGGTGTATGATAAATTGCTGGTCGGTGTAGACTTGGTGGGCTGAAGGGCCTGTTTCCATATATAATTTACATATATATCTTAATTTCATTGAACCATATACAATTGAATATGTGGCATTATTTTTGTCTTGTTTCGCTTTTTTCTCTATAGTATGCATAATTTAAGAGGGAGTTAGATGTGGCCCTTGTGGCTAAAGGGATCAGGGAGTATGGAGAGAAGGCAGGTACAGGATACTGAGTTGGATGATCAGCCATGACCTTTTTGAATGACGGTGCTGGCTCGAAGGGCCGAATGGCCTACTCCTGCAACTATTTTCTATGTTTCTATAACAGCATGAATTATAATCTGATTTCCATACATGAATAAATCATTCACGTGCTGCACCTGTTGATCAGAGCCTGGCTCTACTGTGGAATGTAATTAGGAATGTAATTTAGCCTTATTCATACCTAATCCAATTTAAAGTTTGCATAAATGTTGCATTCAAGTGTAAATTAAAAGACTCGCTACAGTATGCACCGGATTGCACAATTTCAAGCTGAAAAATGCGAAAGCTCCTTACCGTGGGAGGGGGACCCTTCCCCCCGCATTCGCTATGCTCCCTCACAAATTCTCACTCTCAACTCTCACCCAATGTTGGCACCCCTGGTGTTCGTATAAAACAATCAGCAAAGGTTAGGGAAGAACATTGTATGTTGATGAAAAATGAGATGTGGAAAAGAACACTTATTTATGATCTTATCTATTATTTATTATCTTATCTATTATGTATCTTTCCCTACACTTGACCAGGATCTAGTCAAACATGGTGTCAAAACTAACAGCATGAAGCAGGAATATAGCAAAAATCAATATATTGATGTGTGAGTTTGGCAAACAATTTAAGTGGCTTTTAATGCTCCCAGCAATCTTTTTTTATTCTTTGGAGTTTAAAATATAGAAATTTACCAATGATCCAATTAGTCAATGCCAGTGATTCTTTATGACATCCATCAAACTTCATTTTACTCAGCTTAATCTAATTCACTGAATGTATCCTGATTCCTTTCTCCTTCATTACTTACGTGGCTTTTCTTAATACTAATCTTATTTGCCTGAGTGTTAAGATAATGCTGGTATGCTGTGATATATAAAAAAAGCTAAATATTATTTATTGGGGGTGGGACAGACAGAAAAATGCTGGGCAGCAGGGCAGGCAGTAACCATGAGAGTGAAATGGGTTAGCATTTCAATTCTATGATCTTTCTTGAAAACTGGGAAAAGTTGGGGATATATAACAGGGATGATAGGGTAGAGAGAATAAGAAAAATAAAGTTTGTGAAAAGATGTTGGGGAGGGGAGATTAAAGAAGAAAAGTGGTGATGTGCAAGGCACAAAGGGATGTTCAATGGACCAATTAAAGAAACAAGATTGGCCTATGAGAGGTTCAAATGGGTCAGGCAGATTCTAAAATTGCAATAAGGAATATATTGTACTTTCTGGAAATCAGTAATGTGAACAAAGTAATGGGAAAGCAGATTATCTGAAATTGTTGACCTCAGCTTTGAGTTGGGAATGCTGTGCCGTGCCTAGTAAGAAGATAGTGTGGCGGTGGGGTCCTACAGCAATTTCTAAATCTTCTCTGGCCACAGAAGAGATATCACACGACTGCATGGCATAAAATGTGGTTCTATTATTCAAGGGATAATATGGATAAGAGAGGGAAGGCAAGGGGTTACTTGAAGTTAGAGAAGTCAATATTCATACTGCTGGGGTGTAAGCTGCCCAAGCAAAATATGTGATGCTGTTCCTCTAATTTGCACTGGGACTCACTCTGACAATGGAGGAGGCCCAGGACAGAAAGGTCAGTGTGAGAATGAGAGGGGGAGTTAGTGTTTAGCAACACTTTAGCCTTCCCTCTCTCTCCATCCCTCCTCCCTTCCCAGTTGTCCAACTAGTCTGACTGACTTCATTTACATTTTGCCTGTTTGCTTTGTTGTTACCTTCTCCTAGCTAACTATGATCTCCATCCCCTTTGTCTCGTTTTCACACCTTACACTTTCTTATCTCTGTATCTCACTCTCCCCTGACTCCGTCTGAAGAAGGGTCTGGACTCGAAACATCACAAATTCCTTCTACCCAGAGATACTGCCTGTCTCACTGAGTTACTCCCGAATTTTGTGTCCAACTGACTCTAAACACTTGACCAGACTATAAGAAAGAAAGCAGTTGAAATGGGAGTGCAAGTGGATACACAAGTACATTGCAACACACTGAGAGGTGATGCAGTTAACCATTGCCGTTTGATATCTTAATGGAGCTAAATTTGTTGGATATTTAATAATTTGCAGATTTGATGGGCTTACTTTCAGAGTGGGTTTGGATGTGTTTTGACAAAATGCATATAATCGGAATTTAGAGGATATACTCATATCCAGAAATGAGTTTAATTTTAAAAAATCAAATATTTTGAAAGGATTTAATAGAATGGGTGCAGGGAGAGGTTTTCATTTTTGTGAACAATGTGAATGTGAACAATGAGGCTATGTGGCCTTTTCCTATATTCAAGACTTAATCTACCTATGTAATCTATGCTGTGAACCACAACAAAAATAATAGAAACCTTAATGAGCTGCATTATTGATTAAAAAAAATAAGGAGTGTTCCAACAACCTAGATGGGTGTATTCAAATTGTTTGTATCAATGAATCAAGTTACAAATTCAAAATATATATTTTTTACTGACTGCACACTGGCATATCAGATGTAAGGAGGGAAGTCATGGAAACTGCACAGGTCATGAATGTTTATAATGGCCCAATGATGCTGCTACAGAAATCTAAACCCATTTATCACCACTATCTAAACAAGTCATTAATCGATGTTTACAGTGATTTTTGGTTTTCTATTTAATTTACACAAGATTGTATTGAAGACTCTTTTCAAAAACAAAGTCCACAGCACAGCACTGCAATCAATTAAAATGGTTCTTTAACCTTTTGGGTTTGTTAAAGTATAGTTTTATTTGTTTTCATGGATGAGGAGATATGGAGAATTGTCAAATTGCTAATTAAAATGACAAAATAATAGTTCACTTGAATTGTTTATGAACATGGCTGTCAATTGGTCATTGTAAACATCAACAGCTACTGTAGTATCAGGATAATCGTCGGAAGTTCAGAGGTGGCCGGGATTATTTGCAATGAAACAGCGTTGAAATATGTTTTCTAGTTTTTTAGTTCCTATTTCAATGCGAAAAAGAAACAATTGTTCTAATTTCTTCCCTTTCCGCCTCGAACAGGCATATTTCATCAAATTCATGTCAGCATTGGTGTTAATGGTAATAAGTGATTTCCAGGGTTCCCTTGTGCCTGGCATTGAATGAGTGGCACTGTTTCTTACACAAAGCGTTAACACAATTACATAGATCAGTAATTTCAATTGTGCACTTCTTTTGTTGTGTTAGGTTTTAATCCTCCATGGATTTGTGCGGGTGAGGTGGAGAAGTACAGAAGGAAGTTAACTTGAAATTAGAATACAATTTATTCGATTAACAACATTTTGTCCGGATTAATATTTAAGAGTATTACAGTTTAGACTTTAGACTAAGACATTAGACATAAAATGAAGAAACAGGCCCTTCAGCCTACTGAGTCCACACCAACCAGTGATCAATCACTCTGTACACTAGCACTATCCTACACACTGGGGACAATTTTATCAAAACCCATTATCCTACAAACCTGCACGTCTTTGGAGCGTGGGAGGGAACCGGAGCATCCGGAGAAAATCCACGGCCACAGGGAGAACGTACATAATCCATACATACAGCAACTGTACCGCTGCGCCACTGACGTAGTAAGGCAGCAACTCTATGGCTGCGTTATTGTGTCGCCCAAGTTAGAATAGAGCATTGTGCATAACTTTTAGTTCCTGATTTAAAATATTATGGTCATGGCTTGTGTTTTACAGCAACCCTTATTGACATTTTTTAAAAGCCTGTAGATTAGAAGATGGCATGGAGTTTTAATGCATTCCTCCTCTGGCACAGAAGTGGAACTGGCCTCTCGGCAACATAAAAATTTGTGTTGAATTGAATGTGCCCAACCATGTAAAATGATTTCCACCATCTAGCGCTATTGATGTCACACTATCCTAATACTAATTGCAATTATCACATGCGGCATTTGGTGTTGATAAAAAATATCTCCACATGAGCTATGTAATCATTGACCATAAAATTACTGAAGCATTTAAAGCTTAATGATGGAGTATCATGGAAGTTTTCAAAGTAGCTTGTTTCAGCTTGTAATCACTTGGTAAATGAATCGTTGGGAAATAAAAACCTGATCTGGTAATTGCATCTGTACCATAATGTCATTACAGAGTGTGTGTCTCCCTCTCTCTCTACCCCTACTTTACCATTCTCCAGTTACACTGCCTGTCTCTCCTTCACAAAAGTTTTAAGCTGTTTTGCTTTTTTACTTTTTTTTGGGATCGTGTATTTCCGGCAATGCTTGCATCCATTGCCTCTCACTAAATAGCCTTGGGAAGGTAATGGTTGACTGAACCGCTACAGTCCTCCTGCCTGGGTAGATCCTGAGTGTATATAGTAAGATATGATACACATGTAAGTCTGTTATTTCTGGTTTTTCAGTAAATTGCTGCATATCTTAATGGTGTTCAATTGAATCTTTGAATAAAAACCAAATTCCTTTGAATATGAACGAAGGACGAATTATTTCGATTGTTGACACATGCTGGCCAATATTGAAATGAAATGAAATGTAAATTAGGACGCCCAGAGCTTGTGCAGAATGATGGCAAAGCGTACAGCACTGGAGGAACTCGGTGGGTTAGGCAGTATCCGTGGAGGGAATGGTTAGCTTGAAGAAGGGTCTTGACCTGAAACGTTGCTCATCCGTTCCCTTCACATATGCCATTCCAACTGCTGAGTTCCTGCAACATTTTGTACAATTCAAACACCTGCAGTTTCTTGTGTCAATAGAATGATGGCCACTTGGAGCAAGCATGTTGGGCCTGATGATGGAGTAACTGTGAAAGGTGCTTTGTGGAGTTGTGCCATAGTTTTGCTGTAATAAAACAACTTGACCACTGTCAATCAAGAACGCATAGCGCTCTGTTCCCTGGGCGGGTCGGGGTCTCTCTGATCATTGTCTAGTTCACCTTATTCTGAATTACAGGGAGAAACTAAAATCTGCTTAGCTTGTGGTCAGAACAACGAAAAGGTGGACAAGCGAGGGCATTGAGAACCTACAATCCTGCTTTGACTGCACGGATTGAAATGTGTTCAGGGAAGCAACCACAAGCCTCGATGAGTATACAGGCACTGTATCATCATATGTCAGCTTATGAGAGGACAGTTGCATTCCAACTGGGACCCGGACCTGGTTCAACAACAACAAGCCTTGATTTACTGCAGAACTCAGACAGCTCCAACAGTCTAAAGAGGAGGCCTACAGGAGCGGGGATGCAGACCTCTACAGGCAGGCCAAGTACAAGCTGAGAAGAGGAATCAGAGCTACCAAGGAAAGGTACTCTGAGAAGTTGAGGAGCAAGATCTCAGCTAACGACTCTTTTTCAGTTTGGAAGGGCTTGCAAGAAATCACCAGCTACAAGAGGAAAGCCCCCCGCACTTTGGACAATTGTCAGCTGACCAATGACCTGATTGAGTCATTTGACAAGCAGAAATGTAACCCTGGTACCCTTTCCCCCCCGCCCCCCCCCCCCAAACAAACACAGCCAGACCTCGGTCTGCAAAGAATGGACCTTTCTGCTCCCACTCCTCCCCATTCACCACTTCACACCTACTTAAAGCAAGACCCCAGTCTGAAAAGACTAGACCCTTTCAATACAATACAATACAATATTTATTCATTGTCATTTGAACCTCAAATGAGGCTCAAACGAAACTCTGTTTCTACAGCCATACAAAAAGAAACAATTTCTACAAGACACACAAACAATTCAATGCACACAAACATCCATCACAGTGAATCTCCTACTCACTGTGATGGAAGGCAAAGTATTTTTCTCTCCCCTGTGTTCCATTTTTTCTCCCGATGTTAAAACCCCCAGGCGGGCGATGGTAAGTCCCCCGGCCATTAAGGCCGCGCCGGGCGATGTAAGGCCCTGCTCCGTCTTGATGTCTCAACGGGGAGCCCCGGGCGGGCGTTGGCATGTCCCGCGGCCATTAAAGCCGCGCTGGGCGATGTACGGCCCCGCTCCGGGTCGTTCCAATCCCGCGACACGGGGGAGAGAAGTTGCGTTGCAGAGTTTGCCGAAAAGCAGCGTGGAACCGGTCGTTGGGCATTTTCACCACCCTCTGCAATGCCTTCCGGTCGGAGACAGAGCAGTTGCCATACCATACTGTCATGCAGTTGGTAAGGATGCTCGCGAGTTAGAAGTTCACCAGGATCTGAGGAGACAGATGGACCTTCTTCAGTCTCCTCAGGAAGAAGAGACGCTGATGAGCCTTCTTGATCAGAGTAGAGTATTGTGGGTCCAGACCTAGAAACACGTTCCACCTCCGTCCCGCTGGAGCCCGCCTCCCTGAAGTCTCCTTGGTCTTCTTGGAGTTAAGGGCCACAGCACCATGCTGCGAGCCACGTAGGCCAGCATCCCCAATCACCGTGCTCCTTGATGAGGTGTTAGTACTGTACAGGTGTGCAGTCATAGGTGAAGAGGGAGTAGAGGAGGGGGGCCCACACAGCCCTGATGAACGCCGGTGAGTTGAAGAGGTGTCCCTCACAGCAGAAAGTCCAGTATCCGCGAGGGAGGGGTGGCCCAGCCCCCTGTAATCGATGTTCTTACGTGTCTAGTTGTCAAGACGGAGTGAAGTGCCGCATCCTCCGTACTCCTGTTCTGGCGGTAGGCACGTGTGCAGCTTTTGAGGCCCCAACGACACTTGGTGATGACGACGACACCTGCAGAGTTCCGAAAAGCAGTCTCCCAGCAGGACCCGCGAGTTCCCGATGTCACTGTCCACTGGACCTGCAGCTGGAGCCTCCGAGCTCTGGAGTTGGGCCACAGCAGCGAGCCACGACCGCTCCCCATGCTCCAAGGCTGGCCAGCCCCACGATGGTGAGTAGTCCGCAGGCTCCGCGACTGGAGCCCCCTGGTTCCGGCTGGAGACCGCTCCACGGTGCTAGGCCCCAACGACAACGGACACCTGACAGGAAAAATGTTGGGTCTCCCGTGCAAGGAAGAGATTTAAAAATCCCCCCCCCCCCCATATATACACAGTTAAAAACAATATAAAAAGAACACAACAGACTACATACAAGTGGACAAAAAAATAAAAAAGACACCATCCCTCTCCAATCACCACTTCACATCCAATTATCCCTACCCTCTGTGCTGCACAACATCACTTCTCCATCATCAACAATAAAAATAGAGGAGGTGGAGAGGCTTTTCAGAAGACAGAAAAGCCGGAAATCTCCAGGACCGGACAATGTTTCCCCCTCTGTGCCAAACAACTAGCACCGACATTTTCAACCAGTCCCTGCAAACCTGTACTGACCCTGCCCGCTTCAAAGTCTCCACTATTGTCCCTGTGCCCAAAAAGGCAAGGATTACTGGTCTTAATGACTACAGGCCTGTCGCAATGACCTCTGTAATCATGAAAACCCTTAAAAGGCTTGTGCTGGCCAAGCTGAAAAATACCATGAACCCTCTGCAGTTTGCATATCGGGTCAATAGATCTGTGGATAACGCAGTCAACCTGGGCCTGCACTTCATCCTCCAGCACCTAGACCACCAGGGGACCTATGCACGGATTTTAGCTCTGCATTCAACACCATTGTGCCAGAGCTACTACACTCGAACCTTTCCGAGTTGACTGTGCCTGAACCCCTCTGTCGGTGGATCACAAGCTTCCTGACAGACAGGAAGCAGCATGTGAGGCTGGGAAAGCACATCTCGGACCCGCAAACCCTCAGCATAGGAGCACCGCAAGGCTGCGTAGTCTCCCCTATACTCTCTCTACACCAATGATTGTACCTCTACTGACTCCTCTGGCAAGCTTCTCAAGTTTGCGGACAAGATAACCCTGATTGGACTGATCCAGGATGGGGAGGAATCTACAAACAGGAAGTGTCACAGCTGGCGTCCTGGTGCCATCGCAACAACCTGGAGCTCAATGCTCTTAAGACAGTGGAATTTATTGTAGACATAAAAACTTCTTTTTTTCCACGAGTAGCAGCTCTACTCAATAACCAAAAATCTGTAGCCTCCTTTTACTCTGGTATTTTATTTAATTCACATGTTCAATCAATAATGTTTTATTATTAATGTTTAATGATTTTATGTATCAGTTCTTTACTGTCACTGTATGTCATGTTGTCACTTGTGAGCGGAGCACCAAGGCAAATTCCTTGTATGTGAATACTTGGCCAATAAACATATTCATTCATTCATTCCCTCAGAGCATAAGTACAAAGGCTTTAAGGCAGAAAATTATTTCACGAGTTGCATTTATTTAATGCATTTCATGACCATGACCTAAGGCCTTTGAAATCAGTTTTCAATCATGGTAATTAGCATAGGAAACAGCCAATAACCTGTACCAAGCAAGCTTCCTCATGCAGTAATGTAACATCATCCAAATATTTGTTAGATGTTGGGTGGGATAAATATTAGCCAGAACACCAAGGATAATTGTTTTCCACAAAATATGAAATAGCATATTTCAGCTATATTTGAAAGTGCATATGGAGTCTTGCTTTAATATTTCATCTGAGAGGAGATATGTCTATCATTGATGCTGGTTTGAGCAGAACGCACTTCTCTTCCAAGATAGTTTGAGGCCAGAGGAGGTAATGCAGATTCATAGGATAAGTGGTGACAGACGGGGTGTTCAGCAGTTCATAAAGGGACCGGCATCCTTTGCTATTTATGCCGCGCTTCTGTATAAGACTTGCATGGTTTCATTTCCTGAATTCTCCTTCCCCACGTTGAGAGATCATGGGCCGGAGATTCACAGGAGCTGGTGGCTAATTTGCTTGCATTGAACTATTTCTCTATCAGTCCAGATCTTTGGAGGGAACTTGAACCCATACCATCCCAGTTATCAGCTCTGGTTCTATTGTTGAAACCCTCTAATTCATTGTTACTAATGATCAATTGTTAGTTCCAATGAGTGGTGACAGAGATTCAACAGTTCTAATGCACTGTCAGACAAATATTATCTATACCAGTAAGAAATCCTGTGGAATTGATGGAAACGGTAATTTTTGTATACATTCTTAGTTACGTCCCAAAATATACAGCATTATTTGCTAAACTAGATTCCTCACACTCTTGTAATGGACTGTTCGAACTACTTCCCTCCGGCAGACGTGACAAGACCTTCTACGCCCGAACCTCCAGACTCAGGAACAGCTTCATTCCCAGAGCTATAGTGGCTGAGTGCCCCCCATCCCCCCTGGACTGTACCCCTCGGATGGTCACGTCTCAGACACATCTGCACTTTAGTCTGTTGAACTGTTTTGACTGTTTTACTGTTCTTTTTACAATCCATGTTCTCGGGATATCTAAATCCAAATTTTATTAGTTATTTTTGTTATGACATCGGTTGGAAGCTGCATACCAAATCTCGTTGCGCTTATGTGCAATGACAATAAAATATATTATTAATATTATTAAATCAAGCCCTGCCATTTATGATACTAGCACTAGTAATTGGTTGCATTCCAGTGATGCAGGAAAAGATCCCTGCATCTTGGATTTGGAAGATGGTCATAGAGTCAGAGTAATACAGCGTGGTATCAGGCCGTTCGGCCCATCTTGCCGACCAACATGCCCCATCTACACTTGTCCCACCCATCTGCGTTTGGCACACCTTCAGAGTTTTTGAAGCACTGTTCCCCATGATGTATCTACCATTCCTCTTCCCCTTAGATTTCAAGAGGTTTGGGGTCAGTAATAATTTGGAATGTCTTCCTTTTATGTATTCAATAATGAACATACAAATTAGAATGTTCTGGCCTTGAAGTCTGCTCATGGTTGATCTGATTGTAACTTCGGTTCTACATTCCCAAGAGCTTTTAGTAACCTTTCACCCCCTTGCTTATCCATCTCTACCTTTAAAATATTCAAAGAGTTTGCCTTAGCTTTGAGGAAATTCTTTGAGGAAAAGCATTTCATAGACTCATGATCATCAAGGAAAAATTCCACCATATCTATGTGTGAAGTGGGAGACACCTGAGTTTAAGACAAAACCGAGTTCCAGATTCTCTGATCAGAGGAAACATTTTTTGTCTATCTTCGATTTAAACCAGCATCTGCAGTTCTTTCCTAAACATCTTTTTCACCTGGTCAAAATCCTTCAAGATTTTATATATTACATCCAAGTTGTATCTTAACTCCATCAGTGGATACTGAATTGGAAATTACCTATTTTTACATGACATGAGAATTTTCAGCATTACATTGACCTAGCAATGATGTTTTTATGCTTGGTTGAGCTTTGATAGAACTGAAGTTGTTTGAAAATTGTAAAAAAAATCATGAAGAGATTTTTATAGAAATGTTTAGAGTGATGAAAGTTAATCCACTGCATTGAGCTCTTATACATATCAATGGAATTGTCTCAGCTACTTCTATCTTTCAGAGTTCACCCGAATAGGAATAATTTTCATTCAAGCTTATTTTCTCTGTGTAAAAATGCAAATATCTATTCCAGGGCAATGGCAAAATTTGCCAAAAAAAATGTATTTGTCTGCAGAATAGTATTTTTAATCCTGACGATCGCTTCAGTTATATGAATCTATGAACTATTTCTCTTTAAAAGTTAGCCAGCACCTATTCTGGTGGAGTTGTTGAAAGACAGTTGGAAAAGGATGAATTTTATCTCCATAGCAATTACATAAAATGTAAATGGAACATTTGTAGAAGGCTACCAATTCTAAGATTAATCAAAACTCGTGGTTCACTGATTATTGCTATACAGGTGCACAACCTTTTATCCGAAATTCCAAATAACGAAAAGCTCCGAATAGCGGACATTTTTTCGGTCCTTGAAGAAAGGTCCTTGAAGACGTTGACCGAGGGCGGCCCGCAGAGGTGACAGCGGAAACTCCGGTCGGTCCTCCAAGAAAGGGGAACTAAATCCCCATTCATAAAAGAGGTGAGGGTATATTGCGCGGGAGGTTTAATAATTGACAATCTGATGCTGCCTGCCCGCTAAGTTAAAAAGTTCCCACGGTAGACTCACGATACACAGTCTTGCGTGGGAACTTTTTTACTCAGCGGGCAGGCAGCAGCAGATTGTCGCTCCCTTCAGTTTCTCTGGAGTTGGAGGGACAGGGAGACACAGCGGCTTTTGAGAATGGTGGGCAATCACTTCCAAAGTTCTGCCCACACAGTCAGTACACCTCTCCTACACTTGTCTCCCGCACTAAGATCATCTCGCAGAGAATGATCCCAGCCTAACCCTCCCTATTCTGCAAGAAAAAAACTACATTGAAGACTCAAACTCGCGATCGAGTAACTGCCGGGATCGAGGCGCAAACTCGCGACCTTGCGGATATGAGCCGAGCACTCTACCACTGCGCCAGCCGTTAAAATCTACGCTAAAAATCTTCCATTCCGAAAGCCGAAAAATTCCAAATTACGAAAAGTGTCTGGTCCCAAGGCATTCGGATAAAAGGTTGTGCACCTGTATTGCAAGAAAACTTTGAACAACAACTGTTTCTGTCTACAAATGCATTCAGCCAGATTTACTATCAGGCATAACATGCCTTGCTCCTTCATGTGCACTCTTTTGTTTTTTGAAAGCTTTAAATGGTGCATGGTGGCCTGGATTTGGAGTATTTATACATCTATTCCCCATAAAACTCCATAAAAACTTGTGGCTGGTGTGGCAATGTTAACGTTTTATCACCATCATAAGTGTTATTGCCATCAACTTATGTAATTGTTGTTTAACTCTCTTTCTCTCTCAACCCTACTATCTTTTATAATTTGTATTCTACTCCCTGTTCACATTTAAGTCTGTTTTATAGTTTGTCCTGTCTTAGGGATTTAGTTGAACACTCCTGCCTTTTTCGGTTCTACTTACCAATGGCTCAAATACTGCTCTGTTTTGAATCCACATTGACAGTGTTGTGCTATGTGAGAACAAGTCTCTGCTCCAATCCCCTCAATAGCTTGATGTTCAACTGACAGCAGGTAAAGTGTGTGTGCCATTGGTTTATCCTTGACTACAATATATTCAAACCAAAGGGTGCCAGGAAAAGAAAAACACACACACGCGCACACACACACACGCGCACACACAGACACACACACACATGCACACGCACACACTAACACTCTCTTTTCTGACTCAGTAAAGCCCACTCACCTTCTACCATGCACAAGTCCTAGGTTGTGCTGGAATGTTGTTTCCATTTGTGTGGATGACTGCCAGTTCCAACGACACTCAAAAGACAAATCATCCAGGACACAGCAACCGCCTTGATTTGATTTCAGTTCACCAATCTAAACATTCATTTACTCCATAACTAGCACACCCCAAGTGACTTTTACTACATGACTTCTGTCTGCATCATCAAATAAATGAATTGCAACAACTGGCCAAGGCTCCAAGCCTGCAAGCTAAAACAAGCTGCAGATATATGTTTCTAGTTTCACTGTTGCCTGTTTTAAGTCATGGAACATAACCAACCAACCAGCAACACTGTGGGAATACCTTCACCAGATGGACTGTCGAGGTTCAGGAAAGCACTTCCTATCATTTTTTTCGAAGACAGTAAGAAATGTCAAATATATGCTGGCTTTAGGACAGAAGATATCTGTAAATCTATATACTATTAAAACTGTGTGTGTGTGTGTGTGTCATTATTTTTGCCTTTGATTTGATTTGTTACTCCGCCAAAACCAGACACAAAAACGCCGAGATTTTTACCATTTCGCTAGCGATTTTACTTTTACATTCGCTGATCCACTCATTAAATTTAATAATTTTTCTGTACACATTTTTAATAAAATCCTCCCCCCCCCCCCCCACTCACTAATTTTGTTGCCTCCTGCTGGCCACTTGTCTAATTTACGGCAGCTCCAATAATATTCAGAGGCTCAGCACCATGCAGGACAAAAAACCTTGCTGGATTGATACCCCGTTAGCCATTCTTAACATTTATTATATCTGCAACCTGTATACCGTGGCAGATGCCATTTTTAGTCTTTCTTTGAATTTTTCTTTATTGCTGTATGCACTATGTTATGTAAGTTTGTAAAGTCCTTGAAGTCTCGCCGATGAAATGAGATGCTATTTTTCAATTTAATGATGTATTTTGAGAATAATCTACTCCATTACGCATGTGCGTTTACAGACAGGGTAATTATACCGGCACTTCCATATACGCCTCATTAAAATATCAGAAACTGATTATTCAGTAAACCATTCTGGTGTGAATTACTTTATAAAACTTTGAATAGAAAGTGCTTGGTTTCTCCGCAGTTATCTATTTTGCATTGGAAATTAATCAACTCTCCGATTCCATATTTCAGTAAAATAGCTGTTGTTTACCATCTCATTCCCCCCCCCCTTTCACTTGAGAGCATTGACCATGCATGGTTAACGATTCTGCGCAAACCTTATGTGGAGCAGGGCGTTACTGAAAGGACCAGGGTGAAATGTTTGAGAGGACATAAGACAGGAAAGACCTTTTGCTACAGCTACCACACTCTTTCATACACTTGCCCTATTTTGCATTTACAAAATCCAATCAGAGAGGCAGCTTACTAGTGGATGTCTCCATAGCTCTGCACTCTGCTGAATTCTTAAAATCCTGCTGCAAATCTTGTAACTTTCTAAACTGGAAACGGATCATTTGGAATCAGGAGTTCATTGCAAGTGACTTTTTTTAATAGGTAGGTATGGCGTAAACTATAATTAATTTTAAAATATAATTTTCCAAATTCTATTATAACATGGTAGCCTACCACTTAACTACTTTGCACTTGGTATTTTTAGTTAAGTTTGCTTGGTTGAGTTGGAAACAGTTACCAGCATTGACCCCTGACATACAATTAGATTAGATTAGATCCTTTATTTGTCATTCAGACCTTTCGGTCTGAACGAAATGTCGTTGCCTGCAGCCATACATATAATAATAAACACCAAAACACACATTAAACCCAAATTAACATCCACCACAGTGAGTTCACCAGGCACCTCCTCACTGTGATGGAGGCAAAAGTCTTAAAGTTACTGTCTCTTTTCTCCTCATTCTCCCTCTGCACTAAGGCGATATGTTGTTACCCCAACGGGCGATGGTAGTCAGTCCCGCGGCTCACCGAGCTCCGCGAACGGGCCCGTGCAAGCTCCGCGGCCCGGGGTGGTCGAAGCTGCTGCCCTCCAGTCCAGCGGACGCAGCTGTTGCCGCGGGAGCTCCGCACAACAGGCACCAGCCTGTGACCTGCGAGCTCCCGACGATGTCGTCCACTGGCCCGCGGCTGAGCCCCGTTTCAGGTCGCCGCCTCAGCCGCCGGAACGCCGCCTCAGCCACCAGAGCGCCGTCTCAGCCCCGCGCCGGGCCGCCCCCACTGGAGCGCCGCCCCAGCCCGCGCCGGGCCGCCCCCACTGGAGCGCCGTCCCAGCTCCGCACCGGGCCGCCCCACTGGAGCGCCATCCCAGCACCGCGCCGGGCCGCCCCCACTGGAGCGCCGTCCCAGCCCCGCGCGCCGGGCCGCCCCCACTGGAGCGCCGTCCCAGCCCCGCGCCGGGCCGCCCCCACTGGAGCGCCGTCCCAGCCCCGCGCCGGGCAGCCCCCCACTGGAGCGCCGTCCCAGCCCCGCACCGGGAGCCCACCCCAGCCCGCTGGAACGCCCCCAAACCGCGCCGGGCCGCCCCCACTGGAGCTCCGAATTCCCCGCGCCGGGCCGCCCCCAGCCCGTCGTGTTGGGGAGCCCTCACCTGGCCCGTCTGTCCCAAAACTGGCCACTGCCTCCGGAGCCTCGGCAAACATCGTGTCGGTGAGTCGGCAGATTGGAGGCCACCGGGTCTTGGAGGCCCAGCTCCATTAGGCCTCAGTGCAGACGGAGGCAGAGAAGGGGGGATACGACAGAAGAGTCGCATTCCCCCGAAGGGAAAGACAGAAAACCATGTTTCAGCCCCCCCCCCCACACACATAACACAACTAATAACCAAAATTTAACTAAAACAAGACAAAAAAACAACAACAAAAAAGTAAAGACAGACGGACTTCAGATTTAAACCAGCATCTGCAGTTCTTTACTATACAAACAAATCATGATCTTTGCTATAGTATTGTAAATACGATGGATGCTGTTCACTGAAGGAAACGCTTCCCTCCGATACTATGTTGTGTAATGTAATGTAGTGAAATCCCAGCAAGCTCCCCTCTCCGTGTCTCTTCCCTTTCCATGTTCCTGGAGCCAGCAGCCTAGAGCAACGGATCCCCCTCCCCCCCGGCTCTGGATTGAAGCCGCTGAACAACATGCAGTCCTCTGCCTGCCTGCTCACTCCCATCCCCCCTCTCCTCCTCCCCCCCCCTCCTCCTCCCCCCCTCCTCCTACCCCTCTCCCCCCACCCCCCCACCTCCTCCCCCCCTATCTCCCCCCCCCCCTCTTCCCCCCTCTCCTGCCCTTTTCCCCTTTCCCCTCCCCCCCCCCTCTTCCCCCCCCCCTCCCTCCTCCCCCCCCCCCCCCTCCCCCCCCCCCCCCCCCCCTCTCCTTTCCCCCCCCCCCCCCCTCTTTCAATAACCTGGGTTAAATCCCATCTGGACTTCGGGTACCCAACACTCTTCTTTTCGATATCAAAATGCTCAAGAGTATCAGCATGCCCCTCCCTGACCTGGCTGTCCTCCATGTTGTCCTTCTTGGTGAATACCGATGTGAAGTACTCATTTAGTACTTTGCCACTTCCTCTGGAGGAAAGATTAGGTGCTGAGAGCTCTCTTATACCTGCATACACACGTGAGCAATTACCAAGACCTGTGAAGCCATGTATCCCAATCATTATGGTGCCCTGAAATGGGGGGACTATGTATAAACACTGCTGTACTTTCTACATGGTGAAACCAAAATGTATAAAAATGGCCTTTGTTAAAATCTGACAATATGCACTTTAACCACATGTGGCTAATCCCATTACAAATCTCAAATTGTGGAGTACAGAGGCAAATAAATAAATGGTGGGTCTTTGTCCCAAACATTTTGGAGGGCACTGTAATTGTGCCGCCAAATAATTTTGAATGTTTGTGTGTACGAAGGGTTTGATTTGCTTGTCTGGTAATTTCCAAACCCTGTTCTTGGTAATTGAATATATGGCACACAATGCACTTCATAAACTAAAGAATGATCTTACAGGCGCCTAAGCAGAACATACACGATGGAGTTATACAGACTGAGATCATACAGCATAAATATTTCAGAGAGTCTGGAGCAAATAAAATGAGGTCCATTTGATGTGTGTTCTTTGTTATTTGATTTGGCCTCTAACAGAAGTTGAGAGTGATTGAAAAACATGTTGGAGGTTTTGGAGGTTCCCTTTCTAGTATGCGAATAAGTCATGGGGTTTGCAGCTCTCTTTACGGGATTTTATTTTGTGCATTTTTTATTTCCTTCTACAAACAATTGAAAGCTCTAAACAGCTATTGAGTTTTCCACCTGACATTGTTCAACGTTGCCTCAAGGGCCTCTCCCACTATACGAGTTTACCCATGAGCTCTCCCAAGTTTAAAAAAAAAATCAAACTCGTGATAAGTACGTAGAATGTCCGTAGTGGGTACGCCGGAGCTCGGGACGTCGCTTAGCGGCTCGTAACGCTAACGGCAGGTACTCTGGGAACGCAGTAAGCTCGTGAAGTTTTTTCAACATGTTGAAAAATGTCCACGAGAGCCCCGAGTACCTACGAGCGGCTATTACCGTAATTCTCCGAGTTCGAATCGGGGGAAACTCGGGAGAACTCTTGAATTACCTCGTACAGTGGGACAGGCCCTTCACTCTCCTATTCTGATAAGACTTAGGTTTGCACAGATGTCGGTAACTATTTTAGCATAGTACTTTGGCCACATACATTTGATGTGGAATTCGAAGGCACGTAGCTGCAATTAATCAGTATCACCTCACTGATCCTGCATAACTTGATATAAATTTAAAGGAGGGTTGCCTTCTTGAATGGTTACAGTCCTTCCGGTGAATGTACTCTTACAGTTCTGTGAGCAGGGAGTTCCAGGATTTAGCTCCCATTTTGGTTTTAATAATTCTGGTGATTTATTTGATTTGCGTGGATATATTGCGAAGTTTGAAAGTTTTGTACAAGTTGCAGAGAAATTTGCACCCATCTGAGGTTTTCTTTTTGAATTGATCCACAGCAAATAATTGCTGATGCTGAAATAAAAACAGAAAAAGATGGCAACACTTTACATGTCAAGCAGCATCTGTGAAGACACAGAGTTAATGTTATCTTTATTTCTGTCTCCACGATGATGCCTGAGCTGCTGAGTATCTCCAGTGTTTCCTGTGGTTGTTCCTTTTACACAATGCGCTAGAGAAATATGACTTGTCGTGAGCTCGGGTGAAGGAAGAATGGGAAATACCTGCTGAGGCTGGGAAATACCTTACTAATCGGCAAAATATGCAGTTTATAAAACCAGCGATTGGAGTTTTGTCCAGCTGTGACATTTACACCCTACAAAGTTAATTTGAATAAATTCCCAGGAATTAATCTACTGCCTACTCCTCTAACATCTTGTCTAAGCACATTTATTATCTCTCTTTCTTTATTGGGGAGGGGCGGCTCGTGAATATGTTATTGGGCTTGGTATCTGGAGGCCTGGATTAAGAGTCTCCAGTGAGCCACTGAATTTAAATTCATGTAATTAAATAAAACTGAAATATTGTTCACGGTGACCTTGAAGCTAACTGTTCAGTTCTAATTATCTACTTCATTAATCCCCTTTAAAGGCATTTGTTGTACAAACCCTTCATCACTGCGCACAACAAAGGGCAGAATCTGTCCTTTACTCTCTCCCTCCCCCATTTCCACCGGCTTCTGTTACCTACAACAATACATTCAGTCATGGGTATGTGCTGCAATAGAGGATTATCCCACAAATTTAGCCAAGCAATGGCCTATTACAGTCTAGTTTCGTTTAGTGTGGAGATACAGCGTGGAAACAGGCCCCACAGCCTACTGAATCCGTACCAACATGCAATGCCATTGCATTAACACTATCCTACACACACTGGGGACAATTGACATTTCTTCCAAGCCAATTAATATACAAACCTATTTACGAAGCGATTTACAATATACATTAAAGATTTAGATGAAGGAATTAAAAGTAACATTAGCAAATTTGCAGATGACACAAAGCTGGGTGGCAGTGTGAACTGTGAAGAGGATGCTATGAGGATGCAGGGTGACTTGGACGGGTTGGGTGAGTGAGCTGATGTATGGCAGATGCAGTATAATGTGGATAAATGTGAGGTTATCCATTTTGGTGGCCAGAATGGGAAGGCAGATTATTATCTGAATGGTGTCAGATTAGGAAAAGGGGAAGTGCAACAAAACCTGGGTGTCCTAGTACATCAGTCACTGAAAGTAAGCATGTAGGTACCCTTCTCCCTTCCCCTCTTCCCCCTCCTTCCCTTCCCCCCTCTTCCTCTCTTCTCCCCGCTCCGCTCTCCTTCCCTTCTCCACTCTCCCCCCCAACTCCCCTCACATCCCCTTCTCCTCCTCTCACTCCCTTCTCCCCCCCCCCATTTTCCCCGACGACCCCATTTGTGGACCCAGCCTGTGACCAGCGATCCCCCGCACACTATCCCACACACGCTAGGGACAATTTATACAAACCTTTGGAGTGCGGGAGGTAACCCTCACCCTAACTCTAGGTTGATAGGCTTGGCATTTATAAATGTTCCTTGCATGTGTGGGATAGTGTGCGGGTCGGCGTGGAATCGGTGGGCCTAAGGGCACTGTATCTCTTAGCTAAATGTGATACAGAGGCCCCAGGGGTTGGACTCGAACCCCAATATTCTGCACTAAACTGTTTGTCACAAGTTGTCCCAGAGGCAGATCTCTCTTCCGATGGTCTCTCCAAACCCCCAGAGGCAGCGGGCTTTTCAACTGCATACAGGCAATGTTCTCAATGTACCAGTGCCACCCACCTGCTCCGGCCACTGAGTCTAAATACCCACCACCCATTTTGAAGCAAGGCGAGGGGGCAGGGGGGAATATTGTTCCCAAAGCCTGTATTTATCCCTTAGTCAATGTTATTAAAGCAGATGATATGGAGTAGACTTTGTGCAGCACTATTAGTGGGATCTAGCTGTCACAGGCTGGGTCCACAAATGGGAGGCGTTGGGGAAAGTGGGGGGGGGGGGGGGGGGTTGGAAAATGGGAGAAGCGAGGGAGAGGGGGGAAGGGAAGAAGGTGGGGGGGGGGAGAAGGAGGGATGGGGTGGGAGGGGGTAAGAGGGGGGTAGAAGGGGAGAGAGAGAGGAGTTCAGTCTACACTCACTGAATCCATCCCTGTGAAAAGATAGAGACAGTGATTTAGATCTGGAAGCGGACCAATACAAAATAAAACTGAACGGTTCAGACATGTTTTCATTTGCACGATTGTTTTTATTGTATTAATTTTAATATATTAATGTTTAAAATCCATGCATCGAAGGAAGAATATTTTATAGCCAATCTGTGGACCCTAACCGGCCTTAGGACAGCATACGTCAGAGTGTGACAGGGCGCACGATATGATGAGACACCCAAATGTCGCCCCTGGATTTTGAACATTCCAAAATCCTGGGGCAACTGGGAGACACCGCGCGTCACTACATGCGTCACGACCCAACCACGACGCGGCAACCTCTTTTCAAGCTGTCGCCGAAAATGTCGCCCAATTGGGAAAAGGCCCTTAAATCTCTCGCCCCACGGGAGGGGGAGAGAAACTGCAAAGCCACCTGCCTGCATTTGGTCCATATCCCTCCAAACCTGATCTATCCATGTACCTGTCTCTGACCCTGTCTTTCTATCCGTCTCTGTCTCTGCATCCATCTCTGTCTCTCTCTGTCTCTGCTCTTTTTATCTCTCACTGTCTCTGTGACTCTGTCTCTCGCTTACCAGTTCTCCCCCACTGTTTCATCAGAAACCCACCCCGAAATTTGGGCATTGTAGCTCCCCCTAATGCTCCAGTGTAGTGCCAAGTAGCCATGTTGCTGAAAGGGTTGTTGTGATACAGCATGGTGTTCCTGAAGTCCCACACCAGAAGGGCTACCTAACATCTGCTCTCTCTTTGACCGCGTCCTTACCATAACGGCAATTCAGCTGAGGATGAGTGAGGCTTCAGCCGGCTGAAGCAGCTGAAGATCACCATCAGAAGTTCCCTCCAGGACAACCAGGTGACGGACCAGCTCCTCATCATACTGCAGGCCAGTAACATCAAGGACCTTGATCCCCGGCCAGCCATCAGCTTGTGGCATGCAGGAGGGATGAGGGCAAGGAGGCCTGACACGGGAGAAGACCCAGCTGCAGCATCTGCCTCGGGACCTCACCCTGACAGTGACAAGTCTGATGAGGAGGATGCTCTGCTCGAGAGTGACTCAGATGACAATTAAAGTGACTTTACATGTAGTTGAACAGCTCTATCTTTACTTTGCTTTTCAGGAGATGGCTTAAATATCAAGCAGAAAGGTTACACAAGTTCTCACAAACTTGGGCAATCTCATTTGCCAAGTTCCATGATTGATTCAATATAGTCACCTACTTCCATGATTCATCTTCTTAGTGGGTACAGAGTAAAATAGGTACTATGTACATTCAAATGTATGGTATAGGACTGGTCAAGTAATAATAATAATGATAATACTGTAACAAGTATTTTACAAGAAAAAGAAAATCAAAGTACACTTCCATTCTCTTTATTTCTTTTAAATTACAACATCCTAGAGTAGAAGGGATATTTTATGTATCTATTTTTCCCCTCTTGATGTTGTTACTGTGTCTACCTTCAAAGGTGTTAAACAGATTGATTCAATTCTTTATCAACTCACCTTGCTGTGACTGGGCAGAACAGAGATTGATGATTGAAGATTCAAAAGGAAAAGACCCATGCTATGGCCGTCATGATAATTTTCGGTCCTTCACAGAAAACATGCTTGCATCAATCTGTAGTGTGCATGGTTAAGCATATATGTTACCATGGTCCAGGATTTATTGACACAGGTTGATCATACGCTGAATAATCCAACCACATTTTTGTTTGGAAGTGGAAAGAAATAATAGAAACTGCATTCATTGCAACATGTAAAAAGAGTTGAGATACTGTATTATAATTTTGCTGCATGTCATTGTGGTATATATCATGTCTTGATTGGTGAATATGTTTAGTCTGTGACTTTATTTGAAGCAGAAATAATGTGTGAATGCTTCATTGAGCATAATTCCAACTGGTAACTACGCACTTCGTCCGAGCACATTATTGCACG
Organism: Leucoraja erinaceus; assembly: GCF_028641065.1. Lineage (NCBI taxonomy): Eukaryota > Metazoa > Chordata > Chondrichthyes > Rajiformes > Rajidae > Leucoraja > Leucoraja erinaceus. The sequence goes on from NC_073405.1 coordinate 17,827,211, forward strand.
CGTCATGCAAGCCGTCTTAAATGACCACCTAAACTGTCATTTGGCAGCCTAAAAAGCTGCCTAGGTTGCCCGGCTGGCAACAGTGCAAAAAATGTTAAGTGAGAGCCCTGGTTATGGTTGTAAATTGCCGTTCCTGACTTGTGGCTACAAGGGGGAGAACCGGTTTGACACTGAGTCTAGTACCTTAATGCAAATGGGATTATGTCCAAAACAGATCATAAGTTCAGACCTGAACATTACCAAGTTATTTGACTGTCGATCATCAAGATTGAAATGTTTTTCCCACTATAACCACTTATTTGACATCCATCACTCTATTAATATAAGCAGACCTCACATTACAATGTTCCATCACTGTGAAAATGGGGTATGGGAGAGGATCACAGACACAGCTGTGATGGGAGAGCGAGCAGGTGCAGGAAGAGTGGTCGCAAGCTGGCCTCGCTGACCTAGGGAGTGAGCAAATGAGGCCGCTCAGTGCGTTCAGCTTTGCTTGGTTTGACCCAGTCTCCAGTTGTTCAGGCTCAGAAAAGAGGTGGAAAAAGGGAAGAAAATATGCCTACAGCCCCACAGTAGCCAAAAAATCCACCTTGTCATATTCCCAAAACTGTTCATATGTTCTGGGTGTATATAAATTGGACATTTATAACCCTGGGACCAAGCTTGTCAATGAGCCTGCCAGAACAATACTTATAAAATGAGGTAGAAACAAGGAACTGCAGATGCTGGTTCATATCAAAAATAGACACAAAGTGCTGGGGTAACTCAGCAAGCAGGCAGCATCGTTGGAGAAAAAGGATGGGTGATGTTTCAGGCCAGGACCCGTCTTCAGACCCGAAATGTAACCCATCCTTTTATCCAAAGATGCTGCCTGACGTGCTGAGTTACTCCAGCACTTTGTGTCTATCTTTGTGTCTATAAGGTATCAGCCTAGAGAAATTATGGCTCTGTATGCTAAAAGTGGAAGCAACATGCAGCACGACAGCACCAAGCAATGAGTGCATCTCAGCAATTGAAACATGACAACCGTCTCATAAACCAATAGATCAGAACAGAACAGTTTAATCCTGCCACATCCACATCCACTGGTTGTGGAAAGCTAAACAAGAAGGCTTTAAGCGATCACCGTTCTGAATGCACAGTTGCAGATACAAGCTGAAGCATTTGAAACTAACATTCGGGTACTATTGATCAGAAAATTAATTAGACAAGATGCATAAAGTTGTCAAGAAGAGCTGTTCAGAGGCCGAATGTTTTGTGACAAAAGCCTTTCCAAGATCAACAAAGCACAAGATTGTGATGGAATTCCTTTCACTTGCCTGATGAGTGCAGCTCAAATAAAGTTCAAGAAACTCATCGTCCATGTCAAAATAATCTTTTGACTGGCATCCTATTGATTTCCTTGACTAACAGCACATTGTTAATGTTGTAAATATTATCTAACTGTCACCGAGACTATCCTGTAACACTAGTAACAGCACGAGGGCTACATATCTTAACCACATGAATTGAATTGGCTTCTCTCCATATTCTCAAGGGCAATAAGAGATGGACAATAAACATCTATAGTATTTGAATGAAATTCTGAAAATCGCCAGAAATCCAATTGCAGTCAAATGTTGCTGTGACAACACGGGTGTTTCTAGATGACAAATGTTTATTTTACAAGGTATGTTGCGATATATTGGACATGCAGATGCAGTAACTATACAGCCAGACAAAGAACTGAAATAGGTAACAAGTAGGAAGCAGTGCTTTTATCTGGACATCGAGGGGCTGGTACATGAGTATCTTCAATTGTGCTGTCCTTTTTCCTGCTCCTGAGATTTTTCTCTTGGATCAGTCTTCAGCACCATTATAGTTGTGCGCTATCTCCATTTGTTTTCACCATGACTGTGCTTGGGATTCCTTATTTGATGTCCAAACCCTGGCTGATTTCCAGGTGAATTGTGACTGTCTTAAAATTCTTTTTAGTGTTTTATATGCAGCTGCATAGAAATTTCCCAACACGTTCTACATTTTATATAATGTATTAGACATAATTAAAATTTACATGATTAATAAAGGCTTTTTATAAGCAATTGGGTATATTTTTGTACACTGAAAGACATATTAATGACTAGCATATGCTTTGTATACTTAATCTGTTTGTCTATCTCCTCTTCTCTTCCCAACCTCTCATGTTTACAGTGCAGCTGCAGGAAGGACATGGTAAAGATATCAATGGATGTATTTGTGCAGTTCCTTCAGCCTGATCGCTATGAACTGTGGAAAAATGGTAAAGACAATGTCAGTATTGATCACAACAAGCCAACTGCCCTGTCAAGCCCTCAGATGGATGACTGGCTGGAGCGAAAGGCTTCATTAAAAGCCAAATGTATTCGAAGGTAAAACTGTCCCTTCATCTTCTCGAAATTTAATCTGGGGAAATCAGTAACTTTTCAGTGTTTACTGAAAGCGGATTTACAGTAGAATTAACTTAAACTCTTTCATCTGCATCGCCCTGTTCTCAAGTATACTGGAAGCAGGTGGCTGTTCTTTATTCCCATAATACTTGGCCATCTTTATAGTTGCTGTCAAGATGAATTAATATCTGTTTTATCTGGAAGAATTTGGTAACATTTAGGCACTTTGGAACTTGACCTCCAAATTTAGAAGATCTGATCCTATTGAGTAGGTATGTTACAAAACCTACCTGAATCGTGGCTGAGCATCTGCCCCACCCCTTGTGTGTGATTTTGGCGCTGTTAAGAGGGGGCGGGTTTAAAACGTGATTTTTACTAGGCTGTTGCAATCGAAAATGTTCAGCCTAGTAAATCATTAACGGAAAATCGCTGAAAGACCCCGTCGCAAAAGGTATTATTAGTTTTTATGGCCTTGTAAAATAGTTAGAGTAATTTAAAAATCACTCTCTCACTCCGCAACCTCTCGCAGCCCCAGGGTTTTATAAAGCAAACAATTAAAGGTATGTACCTTATTTTTACATTAAATGGGGCATGTATATAACCCTGTAATTAAAGTTTTCTATAGCGAGTAGTTCATTTTGGGCTCTTTATATCCCGCAGTATTTTTCTGGGCATTTGAGGGCATAAATCTAGCGCAATGTGAACGTTCTAAACCAGCGCGTTCCACATGAACCCACTAGAAAGCCGATTTAAATTGACTTTAATTTACAGCAATTGAACACTAAATTCCTTCCATTTGACCTATAAATTGATGTAAATGAGATTTAAAAATCATGTTTTATTGTGAATTATTTGTGAATATTATTTGGACACTTGGGCTATTTAAAAATGTTAATCATTTATTAAGAAATGGATAGATGTTTAGATCTAGTAAATTGAAGTTTGAAATTAGCTACAATTGGGTAACTAACTAATTATATGCTTTAATTTCAGGTCATCCAAGTTAGATTATTTTATATTTGTTTCAGAATGGTTCAATTTATGATAACTGAAAATTTCATTCAGTTCTCTTAATTTTTAAGAAGGTTATGTGCTTTTGACTGTCCACGATCACAGCTTTTTTGTTATGTCCATAGAAAATCAATAGGGAACAAGATGCTAATTTCCGAGTATGAAAATGGCCATAACTTTTTTATTACTTGAGATATGAAAGTGAATTATGTGTCAAATTAAACTTATTGTTATGCTTTACCTGATGGGATAAATTGCAGACTTGATTTTTTAAATCTCAAAATTTTGTAACATTGCTATATTGAGCATAACTTGCCTTTTGCAAATTAGAAGAGTGGAATAAATGTGTTTTATTTCAAAATGTGACTAAAAGAGGTATGATGAAGTGTCATGAACCTGAAACATCACCTATCCATGTTCTCCAGAGATGTTGCCTGGCCCGCTGAATTACTCCAGCACTTTGTGTCCTTTTTATGTAAACCAGCATTTGCAGTTCCTTGGTTCTACAGGGGTAAGCTTGCTCTAACCTGCTCTATCAGTTCAAATACTGGCAGGTACACACAAGTAACCTATATCATCCTGTGTGGGTTTTATTTTGTTCTTTTATTCCTTTGTCTTTGAGGAAAATCACTTGCCATCTGTGTAGGGCTTCCAGCCTGACAAAATGACTGGGATCCTGCATTCATGTTGGGAATTGTAAGCACTGGCTGCATTCTACCCAGTCTATGGCACTGTGTCTGAGGTCATGCAAATACCGTTAATTAAAAAATGGTTTATTGTTCTTGACATAATGAGTTTAGCTCCAGCGTCCAAGATTCATGATCTGTCCTCATCTCCCAGTAGCTTAAAGCAGCTCAAATTAAACTTACATTTGCCATATTATTAATCAAGTAAGATAACTTTGAATTTAAAAATTACTTTCCCCCTGACCAAAAATGAAAATCTTACCATTGTGAAATATGGAAAAGTGTACTATAGTGTTGGAATAACCATATAAGCTATGCTAAGTAGAAAAATGCCCTTGTAAATGTCCTCCGTCTACGCCACATCTGCGTCCAGGATGAGGTGTTCCATACTAGGGCATCGGAGATGTCCTCCTTCTTTAGGGAACACGGGTTCCACTCTTCCATTACGGATGAGGCTCTCACCAGGGTCTCCTCTATATCCCGCAGTTCCGCTCTTACTCCCCCTCCCCCTATTCGTAACAAGGACAGAGTCCCCCTTCTCCTCACCTTCCACCTCATCAGCCGTTGCATACAACATATAATCCTCCGACATTTTTGCCACCTCCAACTGGATCCCACTACTGGCAACATCTTCCCATCTCCTCCCCTTTCTGCTTTCCGCAGAGACCGTTTCCACCCTGGTCAATTCGTCCCTTCCCACCCAAACCACCCCCTCCCCGGGTACTTTCCCCTGCTTTACCTCCCCCCTCGACTCCATCTAAGGACCAAATCAGTCTTTCCAGGTGAGGCAGAGGTTCACCAACACCTCCTCCAACCTCATCTACTGCATCCGCTATTCCAGGTGTCAACTTCTCTACATCGGCGAGACCAAGCGCAGGCTCGGCGATCGCTTCGCTGAAATCCTCCGCTCAGTCCGTCTTAACTAACCTGATCGACCGGTTGCTCAGCACTTCAACTCTCCCTCCCATTCCCACTCTTACCTTTCTGTCCTGGGCCTCCTCCATTGCCAGAGTGAGGCCCAGAGCAAATAGGAGGAACAGCACCTCATATTTTGCTTGAGTAGTTTACATTGACTTCTCTAATTTCAGATAGCCCCTGCTTTCTCCCACCTTCCCCTCCCCCCTCCCCCTTTCCAGTTCTCCCACATCCTACTGTCCCTGCCTACCTCCTTTCTTTTTCCCGCCCTCCCCCGATATCAGTCTGAAGAAGGGTCTTGACCCGAAACTTTGCCAATTCCTTCTCTCCATAGATGCTGCCTTACCCGCTGAATTTCTCCAGCATTTTTTTGTCTACCTTCGATTTTTCCAGCATCTGCAGTTCTTTCTTAAACACTTGCATAAACTAGGCCTCTTTTATCACTGAAACACTAACCTTCACCACCTTCATATGATGCATAAATTTAAAGAAGCTAATCAGTCAGAATGTACAGCAGCTGGCTATTGAATGGCAGCGGTTGATCATTACATTACTCCTGCCTATTTAATGTTTGGGTTTTTGTGATGCTAGTTAATAAAAGTTAGAGATCCAAAGAATGTGGAAGCCTCCCTGGGGAATAAAAGTGAAAAGAGGAATATTTATAATATTTTCACCAATTATATTTTCGCCTGTGATTTTGCTCATCGGGGCATCTGGCAGTAAAATGCACACGCTGAAATAGACATGCGCTGACATTTTTGTAGCTAGGTTTATGTATATTTACCATTTACCATGCAAGTATTGGGATTTCATGCTCCTTACTACATTATATTTATAGAAACCAAACAGCAAATCATTGATTTTGCACAATTTCTGGAGGAATAGTACATCCTGGACAGCACCACCTTGATTATCATGTTTAACCGTACAAACCTAAATTGATGACTTTTTACACAAAATACTGATACAAAGTCTCCAATGGATTTTGGTTAATGTACTGGTCACGAGAGGCCCAAAGAAACATTACGAAAGATTGAAAGAATGACTGGAGTACCTAAGGTTATTCAAAACATTGTTTTTAATTTTAATATAATTGAAGAAAGATCATATCATTGTTAAAATCAAATCAAAACTTCAGGTTGAGGAAATCTGGGATAAAATCAGAAAATGGTGGAGATACTCAGCAGGTCAGGCAACATCTATAACGAGAAACAAAGTTAACATTGCAGATGAAGACCTTTATCATAACAAATGTTGGCCTGATATAACTAGGTTATAAATTAAACTGGAGACATAAGGAACTGATTTAACAATAAGAAACACACAGTGCCGGAGTAACTCGGAGAGAGTCAGGCAGCATCACTGGAGAACATGGATAGGCAACGCTCAGGCACAATCAGTCTGAAGACTGTCCCGACCTAGAAACGTTGCCTCTCCTTGTTTTCCAGGGATGCTGCCTGAATTGCAGAATTATTCCAGCACACTTAAAAAATATATATAATTACAGTTGAAAAACCACCATCATTGTCCCAAACAGTTCCTGCATCTGCACATCTGTGCAGCCTGCTCTCAAATGCCACCTTGAAAGAAACTGCTTGCTTCCTCCATTCCAGTATCCCAAAATGGCAAACAAATCTTGTGATTATCATATCTTTTGATAGCAGGATTAAGATAAAGCCTCCAATGAGCAGGGCCAAGAACAGGTTGTGCCCGTCATACTGTCCACCATGCTATGGCACCAAACATGTCTTAGACCACAGGGTAGAGGACTAGAACTGTTTTTCACAATAAATAAACTGTTATTTTGTGAGAACTTCGCATCCCATTCCTCATGAGTGAAGGGATGCAGATTGCTGTTAATTGAAGACATGGACTGGACGCAGTAGACCGCTGGGGTCATCGACTTTAAGAAAAATTCAAGAGGTGAAGGATAGGAATTAATGTGAAACGTGGACTGGTTACACATTTCTTATCAGGTTATTTTTGTATTGTAAATTTGTAATACAGTGTAATTGTCCTGTGTGATTCAGTTGTAGGGTTGAAGGGCATCATATATGTATTGCCTGTTGATTTAAATTATAAGTGCTGTATCTGGGGGGAAAAAAAAGACCGTGAGCAGTTGTAGATGCCTTTTCATTTAACCTCACTGCTCAAATTGCCATTTTACCTTTCTATTATATCATTCTTTTTTTTCTCCTCAAGAGCTATTGAATGACACTGTCACAATATCCATATAATTAAAAGTTCTCTGTCTGTCACACGTCTGAAGTGCACGGATAAACTGTCTATCAAGCTTCAAGGTGCCTATTACCTGATTGGCTCAAATAACTGTATCTGCTAAATTAACTGAGCTGATTTATTCAACTAAAAATCTGTCAGTCCTGAACCAAGATCTGAGCAACACTGAAATCATTTGATATTTTTTCAAAGAACGTTTGGAGCTCGCAGTTATTACAAAATAAATAGATATGGCGATATTTTTCCAGCTACCTTCTTGCATGAATTTTCTTCTTTGAGCTGTTCAAGATATTTGTAGTTACAATAATAATAATTAAAAAAATCACTGCCTTGCCCACAAAGATAATTAATATTAGAAATCTCAGTTGTTCTATGTGTATCCAAGAAATCTGAATCAATATTTGCAATGCATTTTGTTACTAGTCACTTGACATTGGTTCAGTAAGTGTACATTCTCTCAGTGATCGACAAACTTCAATGAGAACAGGGGGAGAGGAGGGCATGTGGCAGTTTGAGCCATCTCTGAAAAACAACAGGATCATTGAGGACATTCCATCCAGTGTCCATTTTCCTGCACTATCCCCATATCTCTTGATTCCCATAATATTCAGAAATCTATTGCTCTCTGTTTTGATTGTTGACTGAACCTCCCCAGCCCTTCAGAGTAGAAAATTCCAAGGAAGACATTTTTCCTCATCTCTGTCGAAAATGATTTAACTATGACTCCTGGTTTTACATTTCTCAGGCAAGATAAATATCCTCCCTGCATCTGCCCTGTCGAGCCACGTAAGAAATGTGAAGTTTCAGGGAAATTACCTCTGATTCTTTTAAATTCCTAGAGAAAACAGTCTGAACTTGGCTTCTCCTCTAGTGACAAGACTTGCCACCTCAGTAGTCCGTGCGGAGAATCTTTTGCATTAGCTCTATTGGAGATATTTTTTGGTAGAAATACCTAAATTGTATATAATACTTAGGTACAGTCTCAACAGGGCCTGTGTAATGTTAATAAGACATCTTTACTCCTGATAGAGGACAATATACCATCCTTTGCTTGCTTCTCCTTTTGAAAAACAATATTACCCGATTTGTCACCATGTAAAAATCTATGGTTTTCAGTTTTATGCACTGAAGATAATTTGCACATTATGTTCTTATCTGTCATTTTCGTACCTACTCCTTCAGCTTGCTTATATTCTCACAAATAATTTTTATATCCTCCACCCTACTCGCAGTCGCACCGTGTGAATATTTGGAGCACAAGCACCGATCTCTGTGGTGTTTCACGTGTCATATCCTGTATATCTGACAAGGTCCTGTTAATTCTCACTCATTGCTTCTTATTTGTTAACAGATACCTCAATACATACCAGTCCATTACACCCACGCCAATCTTACCATGAGTTTCATGTGCTGTAACTTTATCCCTCTTCGTAAATTGAAATAAGGGTATGGTATGAGGCTGAGAAAGAGATTTTTGGACATAAAGGAATCAAGGCATATGTGAAAGAGTGGAAAATCAGACTTCAATTACTGGCTCGGCTAACATCTTATTGAATGTCAGAGTAAGCCTGAAGGGGTAATTGAGTATGTTCTTATATCTTTGAATTAGCAGTATTTCAGAATGGAAATAGGCCAATAGAACAAAGTTTGCGCTGGTGTTTTTTCACATATTCTCCTGTCAGTCCCCATCTTGCTCTTTCTGTTTGCTTTTTAAACATTAATCTTTCAACAAATTATTGGTATCTTTGTGCTTTGACAGTTGTATGACTGAAGATTCTTTGCAGTGACCAGCGTCTGTGTGGTACCCGTTTGTAATTTTCCTTTTTTTTGGGTAATGTGTATTTATGTTCTTCCCTAAAACATCACACCAGGTCACATCGACGAAGAACGCAGACAAGGAGACAAAAAACTGAAGAACAGAAACCAGTGGGTGAGGCTGCGACTGAGGAAACTGTTGGAAAAGATGTGATTGATGAGGATGCCAAAGTCAGGGAAGAGCACAAAAGAACAATGGACACGGAAGAAGGCAGCAAACCTAGCAAAGTTACAATATTGGAGATCGGACAAGATAATCTCACAGAAAATTTGTTTGATCACCGTTTTCCAGGTGTGCATTCGAAGCTGCTACTGTTCTTTCCATTGTGTTTTATGTAGGATGCAATGAAAATGAATAGTGCTTGTATTATTTTCTATTAGTACACAGTGAACATAGATAAACTTCCCTTGGATATATGGAACAAATGAAAAGTGATACAGTACACCAGTGAAGGTGGAAATGATGCATATGCTTTCTTAGTTCACTTCCACATCACTTTTTGAAAAATGGACAAGCATTACAAATCGAAGGCCAGCTGATAACATCAATCTGTTATTCACTCTAGTTTAGTTTTGAGATACAGCGCGGAAACTGGCCATTCGGCCCACCGTGTCCATGCCGACCAGCGATCACCGCATAAAGTTTTTTAGTTTCATGTCAGCATGAAAGACTTATCTACACTTTGTCAGCTTCTGACATTCTCATGCTGTGTTTGGAGAACATGGATTTTCCGTACTTTGCTGTTTTCTGCAAGGCTCTTCATTATCTTGATGTTTTTTTCTAAACCATTGCGATTGTTCATTTTCAGAAATTGTGCATCAGCAGTAATTTATGCGCTTGCTGTGCAATAGCATTATTATTTCTAGTTTTAGATTTGTGAATTTAAAATTATTTCACTTGCCGCCATGGAACTTATAAAAAAAAAGAGTGATACATTAGTTCTATTAGTATGTGCTCAATTTTAACACTGGCTCCAAGTATTCAGTCTCTATAATACATGTATTTTTCCACTATCCTCGGGCATTGACAACTTTTGACAAGTAAAGATCTAAAGCATATGAAATATGCACTTTAACCTTTCTCAAAATAAAAGTTAAATCAAGGCATTTTTTCAAATGCTCTTCCTTTCCTGTGACATGATTGTGTGGATTACGGATTGAAAATATATCTAGCACATTGGAAAAGATTATTGTAGTTCTTATTAATGCTTGTTTTATAAGTTGTACTTGAAGTGGCAATGGAAATACCTAGCCTAAACATTTTTTTGCTTTAACTGGACTATCAATATCATTGTAAAACTCTTGTCAGAAATCACAGAATTCGCAGACATTTAAGAGGCCATTTTTCAAAATTGCTTCCCAAAACTGCAAGAGGCAGCATTTTGAATATTTCCACATTTGAGGACATTAGTTAGTCAGAAAGTGCAGGTTATTTCTTTTTTTTTGTTAACAGATTCCTCAATACATACCAGTCCATTACACCCACCCCCATCTTACGATGAGTTTCATGTGCTGTAACGTTATTCCTCTTCTTAAATTGAAATGAGGGTATAGTATGAGGCTGAGAAAGAGATTTTTGGACATTAATTTAAATTGGTTTCTTGTAAAATTGAGTTCACGACAAAGCAGTTAATGTGCTTTAATGTTTCTATCAATTGAATGTAATCTTGAAGCCTATGAATTTTATTGGCAATGATTGAGATGTAATTGGATGGAGCAGACCAAAATAGTAACTCAGACTTTACCGTCAGCAAATGTTGCTCACTCTCATCCTCAATGATTCAGTGGGTTCTTTGACATGAACTCCTCTTTCCTAAAACAAATATCATCAGTGTAAGGGCACAATCAGAAAAAATCTGACTAAATAGACTGGAAAGTACAATGCTCTAACCTTTGTGAATTTGAAAAAAATATTAAATAGATGAGAATGAAAAATATGATATGCATGTTGATTAAGAAAAAATGCAATGTCATGAACAAACTTGAATGATTTAAAAATCTCTGGAATTTTGAAATAATTATTTTTGAAGAATTTAACAGTCTTCATGTAACGTTAGTTTTTGGGGGCAGCGAGGATGTATATTTCACATGTTTTAGATCATACCATCAGAATTTGGAACTCGTAAATGTTCAGAAATGGTGCAAAGAACACAAATGTATCGTACAGATCCCAATGCTTTGAGCCATGGTTAAAATTGAGCACAAACTCATAGAATTAATACATGTCTCTTTTTTTTAATCAAGTTGCTAGGTACCAAGTGTAATGACTAAATTTACAAAGCCAAACATAATTAAGACTTGCCATAGCAGTTAGAACTCATTTATACATAACATTTCCAATACTCTTAAAACAGCAAATCATACAAAAGCTGTTGAAGTGTTAAATGAGATCCATTATGGATCCTTCTTCAGACTGATGGACTTGACAATATTTTAGTGCTGAATCAAGAGTCTTGATAAAAATTGAGGTCAACAGCGGAAGAGAATCAGTGGGCAAAACAGAAAGTGATTGGGTGACTCAGCGGGTCAGGCAACATCTGTGGAATGGATAGGCGACTGAAGTCTGAAGAATGGTGCTGACCCTAAATGTCACTTATCCCTTCCCTCCGCAGATGGAAGTATACTGCCAGTATGCTGAGTTATTCCAACACGTGTTTTGCTCAGGATTCCATCATCTGCTGTTCCCTAAATCTCCAAGAGAACCAGTATGTGTGGTCATACCTTGCACAAAGGGTGTTGATGTTGGAGGGCAGTCATTTCAGCTCCAGGTCATTGTGACAGGAGTTTCTCAAGGCAGTGTCCGAGACCCAACCAACATCATGAACTTCCATCATTGTTTCAGAAGTGTGCTTGCTTGCTGATAATTACACTATCATTAATTCTTTTGATACCTTCTCAGAAATTGATGTCATCTTACATGCAGACCTAGAAGCATTTAAGCATTAAATCTTTTGCGAAGTACCAGATAATGATCATCTGTCAAGCCTCTTGTCATAATGTGGATCGCCTTGATCAGAAATTTAATTTTCTAACACCCTAAAGCTTTTACCATGTCTGCCATCTACAAAATGAGCTGCAGTAACATTGCCTTGGCTTTTCAGGTAGTATGTGAAATTTCATGAAGGCAAAGATAACATGAGCAAGGCAACATGAACACTTAAAGGATTCCCTCTTTGACTCACACCACCCTGACTGGGAAATACATTGGCCTTTCATCATATTAGAACTTAATCTCAAGACTTTGCACTGATCTGCTGTGGGAGTTTCAGAAGAAATGCACTAGTTCAGGAGAGTTTACTATTACATTCCCAAGGATATTTAGGCATAGGAAATAGATGCTGCCTTTATCAGCAATGTCTAACTTCTGTAAAAATCATTTAAAATAACAAACACTTAATGGTGCAAGTTTACACAAATAATTGGAGACACAAGGAAATGTACATACTGGAATCATGAGCAAACAGTTCTGAAGAAGGGTCCCAATCCAAAATGTCGCCTGTCCGTTCCCTCCACAGATGCTGCCTTATCTGCTGAGTTCATTCAGCACTTTATGCTTTACACTAATAATTCGTCCTTCATCAAATTCAAATGGAAACTGCTGAGTGGTGCATCTCGTAGCTTCATCTGTGGCGAAGAAATTTATTTGAACTTGAGCAGATAGGATGTGTCTATACACTTCAGAATTCATTATGCTACTATCATCAGCAGTTGTATCATCAATGACGATAAGTGAGCAGCCATACATTCCCAGGCCATAACACCCCCACCACCGTGTTTCACACATGAGGTAGTATGCTTTGGATCTTGGGCAGTTCCTTCTTTCCTCCATACTTTGCTCTTGCCATCACTCTGATATGCGAATCTTCGTTTAATCTGTCTAGACCTTTTTTCTAACTCTTTTAAGTACTTCTTGGCAAACTGTAACCTGGCCATCCTTTTTTTGCGGTTAACCAGTGGTTTGCATCTTGCAGTGTAACCTCTGTATTTCCGTTCATGAAGTCTTCTGTAGACAGTGGTCATTGACAAATCCACATCTGACTCCTGAAGAGTGTTTCTGATCTGTTGGACAGGTGTTTAGGGATTTTTCTTTATTATAGAGAGAATTTTTCTGTCATCAGCTGTGGAGGTCTTCCTTGGCCTGTCAGTCCCTTTGCAATTAGTAAGTGCACCAGTGCTTTCTTTCTTCTTAATGATGTTCCAAACAGTTGATTTTGGTACGCCTAATGTTTGGCTGATGTCTCTAACAGTTTTATTCTTGTTTCTCAGTCTCATATGGCTTCTTTGACTTTAATTGGCACAACTTTGATCCTCATGTTGATAAACAGCAATAAAAGTTTCCAAAGGTGATGGAAAGACTGGAGGAAAGATTTGGTGCTGAGAGCTTTCGTATACCGGCATTAAGGAGGCAATTAAACACATGTGAGAAATTACAAACGCCTGTGAAGCCATGAGTCCCAAACATGGTGCCCTGAAAAGGGGGGACTATGTACAAAGCCAGCTGTAATTTCTACCTGGTGAAACCAAAATGCATAAAAATGGCCTTTAATAAAACCTGACAATGTGCACTTTAACCAAATGTATTTTTTTCTATTACAAATCTCAAATTGTGGAGTACAGAGGCAAATAAATCAGTGATGAGTCTTTGTCACACGCATTATGGTGGGCACTATATGTATTGGAAGGGTTCAGAGGTGCATGGGCCAAAAGCAGGACCCTCAGTACTGTACTTGTGTGTCTACTACATTTATCCAATACTACCTTGGGAAAGAGCTGCTACTGAGCTGATATGATGCATGAAATAACCCGTCCTTGACAGATGATCTTTTACTTTCATTGTATGCCTAATTTCTATAGCGTTTGATTGTAAATGAGTGTGAAAACTATTACAAGGTCTCAATCTACATTTTTGTTTTTCTGTGAACAGCAAATGGCAAACCACTGAAATCATATTCTCGTTCTTCAAAATCCAAAAATGAAAAGAGAAAGAAAAGGGTGGAACCAGACACAACAGCAGCTACCTCAAGTGATGGCACCGAAGCCAGAGCAGAATCATCCCGTGCAGATTCACCCACTGCATTGGCAACTATGCTGTCAGAGAGTTTTGCTGCTGATGCAGAATTTATGCCCAGAAGTCAACCCACCATGATGTACGTACTCCCAAAATCAAAAAAGGTGATCTTTGACAAGATGCACATGTCCTGCCAGCAGGCCTTCGAGCGGTTCGCCACCAGGAACAAAGTGGCATCGTGGAAGGAATCAGAGACCAGCAATGAGGGAGCAGCAATGGAGGAGGAAGCAAGTGACCATGAAAGTGTTGACGCCACTTTTGAAACTACTGATGTACAGGTACACCAAAGAAAACATTTAATTTGTGGATTTCAATTAAAAAAATCCTCGCGAGTGTCATATATCCCAAAACGGAACAATGAGATTCTTACGAAAATGCTGGAGAAACTCAGCGGGTGAGGCAGCATCTATGGAGCGAAGGAACAGGTGACGTTTCGGGTCGAGACCCTTCTTCAGAGGTGGGGGGCGGGAAAAAGAAAGGAAGAGGCGGAGACAGTAGGCTGTGGGAGAGCTGGAAAGCGGAGGGGAAGGAGGGAGAAAGCAAGGACTACCTGAAATTGGAGAAGTCAGTGTTCACACCGCTGGGGTGTAAACTGCCGAAGCGAAATATGAGGTGCTACTCCTCCAATTTGCGGTGGGACTCACTCTGGCCATGGAGGAGGCCCAGGACAGAAAGGTTGGATTCGGGGAGGGGGAAGGGGGAGTTGAAGTGCTGGGCCACCGGGAGATCAGGTTAGTGCGAACCGAGCGGAGGTGTTGGGCAAAGCGATCACCAAACCTACGCTTAGTCTCACCGATGTAGAGCAGCTGACATCTAGAGCAGCAGATGCAACAGATGAGGTTGGAGGAGGTGCAGGTGAACCTCTGGATAATAACACATGTGCTAAGTTTTCAGCCATATTGCCCGCTTTTTCTTTATCCGAAGCATATTGTCCTTCCATATCAATCTGTACCTCATTTAAGAAGAACACAGTTAACTTTGAAAATCTCTGCTCATTGCATTTTTGGATGAACTACGCCAGATGCGTTTCTGTAAAACTCATAATCCCATTTCATTTTCATCTTTTAAAGTGGTGAATGTGGAAGAACTGCATGGTGTCCAGGGATGCAAAGTCATATTCTGAAGGCTGCATTGGCTCTGAATTTTAAGTTGTCTTTATATAGTCCTAATAGTTGAAAATATTACACAGGCCAGCAGGGTGGCTGTATTTTTCAATCAAGACTGCTAACACACATACGTTTATAACTATTTGTAATCTTAAACTTTTTTTCATTACATTTGTATTAGAATATAATGGGATAAATATTTCTGAGATGAATACAGCTTTTGGTAAATGCAAGAACGTTTGTAGGTATAAGGAACTGTAGATGCTGGAATCATGAATAAAACACAGTATTGGAATAATTTGGCGGGTCAGGCAGCATCCCTGGGGAACATGGATAGGTAATGTTTTAACCCATCTTCAAACCATTGTTTTTCAATGAAGGAATAATTCAAATTAAAAATGATCAAATTAAAATTGATCAAAAAGTGTCATTTATATATAAGAAACATGTTACTTATAAGTATGTTATCAAAGTTAAAGGATAGATAATAAACAAGCTAATTGCAAAGCAAAAACAGCAGATGCTGGAAATCTGTACCACTCTGAAATGTTTCCAGCATTTTCCCTTTATATTTATGACTCTTCTAAAAGAATTGCTTTTCAACACGTGTTTTAGTCACTGTAGTATTAGGCAAATCCAAATCTGTGGATTATTTCTTGATTCCTAATCTCTTGACTATTTCAGTTGCCTCCAGTTTATCCAAAATTGAAGAAAGAGATCACTAAGAGTCGACGCCATCCATTCAGTAAACCACCAGCTAGATCGCCGTTATCAGTTGTCAAACTTGAACCAAGCAGTGATGAAGGTGAGTGAACTTGTTTTTAACCAAAAAAATGGAAAGCACAGTATTTGTTGAATATAGAATGCTCAAGACTTTGTCAAACTCTTTGTGCACCCATAACAAAAATGTCTCGGAATAGTTCTAATCTCAACCATACCCCATTCTTACCAATTTACTCATCGAGCAATGTTCAATCCTATAATTCTTATCTATGCTTTATTATTATTCCGTCTGTGTAATCTCCTCCATTCCGGTAACCTTCAAGATTGGTTGTGCTTCTCAAATTCAGGCCTCCTGATCTCTTGCAAACCATTGGGTCAAGATTTAGGGTCACTTTCTCTCAAGTGCAAAGTTGCAAGAAAAGTGCAAGTTGGAGAAGTAACAGAGATACTTTGTGGAAAATCATGAGTTTGGATTACCGGTGAATGGAGAATTTATATATAGTGTGAAGACTAGAGCTGATTGAATGGTAAAGAACAATGGAGACTGGATTATTGGTAAAGATTTTAACACCAAGGAAATGAAGGAGTATTGTGACTGAGGAAGTAAGGTATTGGAATTGAGTCAGCATGTGAAGGGAAATCATTTATAGTTTGCCTTCGAAGCAGTAAGAAAATCAGTTGAAGGATGAGGGAACACAATATTAAGATGTAAATGCGAGTTTAAGGAAGAAAGTAAATTTGCAGTTTGGCTATATAAAAGAGGTAGTGCAGGGTTCCACGCTTGAAAGCAATACGTACTGGAATTCAAACAAATTAGACCAAAGTATGGTTGCGAAAATAAACATTTGGTACATTAGATCAACTTGCTTTTCTCAAAGTGTTGTCGACGTAGAAGAACTTGAGCTATCAAACTCGTGTGCTATCAGTCTGTGTGCCTCCGCCAAAGTTGAACATCCCGAGTCTCAAATACTGATATTGATATTTTCATTGGTTCAATGAAATAGTTGAACCAAGGTTTAATAATTTTAACCATCACTTTGCAAGAGAACTGAGATTGTAAAATTTGAGGATTGCATCTGAAGGAAGCTGATGAACATGGAGTTGAATAAGTTCGTAAAAATAAGTTTGGAGGAAATATTATATGCTATTTAATCATTCTGAAGGTCATATTGAAAACATTCTTGCATATTATTCTGGCAGATCAATATTATCCTTAATATATTTTGATCAAGCAATGCACAAACTAGTGACGTTCTCATTATTGTTATTGGTTTCATAGTTTGTGCTGTAATGTAATTGGAAATTATGATATGCACATCAGTTTATGGATTTGAAATATATTCCAGGCACTCCCTGACTTGCGTAATATGCAATTTATGTAAACTCACACTTGCATAAACTATGCAGAATAGGTGATGCCGTTTCCGGAAAGACCTTTGTTATTGCAACGGGAGAATGTAACCCTTGCTGCATAAATCGTGGAATGTCTGTAATTGCATAATTCTAGATAAATCATTTAAAACTTTTTAAAACCATTGAAAAGATTATCGTGTATTCCCAGAGCATTTCTCAAAGAAAGTTCCTGCGAGTGTCATTGTGATAATGGCAAATAATATGTTTCTGAAGTGTTGAGTAAAGATAAATCTTTGCCGGGCTGCTGAGGAAACTCCCTGCTCTGTGAAATAGACCCATGGGAGCTTTTGAATGGAGCCTCACTTGAATAGAATTTCCAAAAAGGAGCATATCTGATAGTCCAGCACTGCCTTAGTACTAAACTGCATTGTTAGCCAATTTTTATTGTGCTTAAATTCTGCTGTGTTGCTTGAACCCACAATCTTCTGACTAGGGTCAGTACCATCAGATATTTTTAAAGAGGAGATAGATAGATTCTTGATTAGTACAGGTGTCATGGGTTTTGGGGAGAAGGCAAGAGAATGGTGTTAGGAGGGAGAGATAGATCAGCCATGATTGAATGACGGTGTTGACTTAATGGGCTGAATGGTCTGGTTCTGTTCCCTATCACCTTTGACCTTATGATCAAGTGCGGCATTATACTGGACATGAGAGGTTGAACCATCGAACCACAGAGGGAGGGCAGCACAGTAACACAGCTGGTGGAACTGCTGCCTTACAGCTTCAATCCTGACCTTGGGTGCTATTTGTGTGGTGTTTGCACATTCTCCCTGTGACCGTGTGGGTTTCCTCTGGGTGCTCTTATTCACTCCCACATCCCAAAGACGTGTGTGTTTGCAGGTTAATTAGCTGCAGTAAAATTGTCCCTCGCGTGCAGGGAGTGGATGAGAAAGTGGGATAACATAGTGTGATCATGTGATCGATGATTGACGTGCTCAGTGGGCCGAAGGGCCTGTTTAGATGCTATATTGTAAAGAAAACTGAGTGAATATTAAAAAAAATAATCAGAACAATTTTACTTAATGGTATCATTAGATGTGCTTGAGGGATAATTTTTCTTTGAGCTGCTTAATAAACCATGGTTACCACCGAAGTGACTTGTATGATGTTAGAAATATAAAGGTGTGGAAGGAGAACAATTAACTGGTGACCCTGACATGTGAGAAAGCCTCTGGATTGTGCATTTATTACAATTTTATACCATGAAGGAAGCGGGCCATATCTTAGATACAAAATGTGAAACATGGCTAACAGATTTTGGAAGAATTCAAATAAGCTGATTAATTTCCTGATGTGTAATGATATTACTAATATATATTGTGCAATTTTATTTTGTATCGCTGCATGTTTTAAGTTGTGGACGTCACAGTTGAATTTTACAGCAATTAAAGGAAGCGTGTTAACTCAAAATAAAAGATCTGCAGATGATCAGAGCGTGACTACTAACTTTAAACATCATGCAACTTGTGAATTTGCTGGCATATGATGGAAATGTCAGCTCTGTGGTTTTTATCATTTGTAATTTAGCCAATGCAGTGGGGAGGCTTTTCATTACAAACATTTTTCCCTTTCAACCAATAAGTTAGTAACCTTTTGCGTTTAAAGCATGGCAATTGCCATGTTAAAGTTGACCTTTTGAAGAATTGAATAGTTGTAGCATTGTAGGCGTGAGCTTGAAGAGGCTAGAATGAAGTAGATTGCCTGCTGTCATTCACAAGTTGATCTCTATCCATTTTATTTAGTCAGCTTTTCAAAGGTCACTCCTGTACGTTAGATTTCAAGTATAACATTTTACAGTTTGTCTTCCATTCTTTTACCCTCTTCAAAAATAAATTGTTGACTTTACTCTCTTATCTCTAAAGGGCCTATCCCACTGTACGAGGTAATTCAAGAGCTCTCCCGAGTTTAAAAAAAAAAATCAAACTTGTGGTAAGTACGTAGCGGGCAATTTGGAGCTCGGGATGTCTCTTAGCGGCTCATAACGCTAACGGCAGGTACTCGGGGAAACGCGATAAGCTTGTGAAGATTTTTCACCATGTTGAAAAATGTCCGCAAGAGCCCCGAGTACCTACGAGCGGCTACTACCGTAATTCTCCGAGTTCGAATCAGGGGAAACTCGGGAGAACTCTTGAATTACCTCGTACAGTGGGACAGGCCCTTTACTCGTTTATTAAGTAATTTCTGCTTACCTATTATGCATTGTAATGTTTTGCCAATGAAGAAAGAACTGCAGATACCGGAAAAATCGAAGGTAGACATAAATGCTGGAGAAACTCAGCGGGTGAGGCAGCATCTATGGAGCGAAGGAAATAGGTGACGTTTCGGGTCGAGACCCTTCTTCAGACATGCATTATAATGTTGTAAGACATTGTAATGTTGCAAGGTTGTGTGCAAGTTCCTACTTGACTGGGATCTTGCATGTGCCATTTGTTCCATGTACCCTGAGTTGTAGGGAGAGATTTGGCAGGCTTAGAGTGCAGGAAGTTGAAGGGTGATCTCATTGAGGTATATAAAGTTGTCAGGGGAATCAATAGCAGAGTTTTTTTCCCTGTGTAGGTGAATCTGGAACTAGGGGCAAAGGTTTAAGGGGAGAGGGGAAAGATTTTATTGGAAACTGGGAGGCAACTTTTTCACACATTGCATGGCGGGTATATAGAACAAGATGCCAGAGGAAGTAGTTGCGGCAGATACAACTTCAAAAATACATAGAGAGAGAGCTTTAGAGAGATATGGGCCAGGCACTTAGACAGGATATGTTGGTCAGCATGGACTCATTCTGCCAAAGGGCTTGTTTCCATGCTGCCTGGTTTGTTGACTGGCTTTTTTTTCAAGAAGATTTGATTGAATGAATTAAACCTGTGTGCATTGCTTGAGGTAGATCTAAATCTTAACTATCTTGGCAAAATGCTTTTGTGCAACATGCAGCTCTATTTTCACACCCATTTGTTCACTTGATTCATGGGTGACATAGTGGAGCAGTGGTAGAATTGTTGCTTTCCAGCACCAGAGAATCGGGTACGATCCTGATTACAGTTGCTGTGTGTACGAGGTTTGTACGTTCTCCCTGTGATCGCGAAAGTAGAGTGATAACTGAAAAATGACAAGCCATCAGTTCTGCAAATTAGTTTCAAAGTCTGCTGAGCAATCCAATGAACCCCATTCTTTTACCGAGACACCATTCTTTAGTGCTGACCAGTGAAAGGGATAATATGAAACCTAAATAAATCACAAAACAACTAAGGCAAGTAGCATGCAACTGGATAAATCTTACCATCTGACTTTGAGTAGATATATTCTGGTATATATTCCAACACCTAACTTATACAGGTTTTCTAGCCATTTGAAGGTGTTTTATAGAATGAACAGTAGGAAAAGTTTAATTTGAATTTAATGTGTTCTGTTGTGACTGCTGTCCTCCTAATGCAATCATGTTCAGTTCAGTTTGCTTCAGTTACTTGTCAGATAATGAAGCCGTCCTTCCAGCTCCCTTGTGGTGTTTGTCAGTAATCTTGATGGATTTTTGTACATGAACCAAAGAGATGATATTTGCCTTTAGGGAGCGATGGGTTCATTAAAGCAGGAATGTCGAGTGAATATCCCTAGCTGGGATCCTGTATGCAATTTCATGCTCTTTGTTGGGGTTTATTTGTTCTATTAAAGAAAACAAATTACTCACCAAAAGCTGCCTGTTTGCTTTTTCCTCTTAAATTCTTACAAAGCTATTGAAATGTCAATGGATATGCAGCACATTTAGAGGTTTAACCCTCTACATCACACATTTCCTACATTCTGAACACTGGAGTAAAGTACGGCATTTTGATCAGCTTTAGGAACGTGCCTGCTGGTTTTTTTTGCCACTGACAAATCCTGACCAGCTTGACCCTTGAAGGAGGGTCCCAACCATAAATGTTGTCTGTTCATTTCTCTCCACAGATGCTGCCTGTCCCACTGAGTTCCTTCAATACTTGTTTTTTGCTCCTGGAGGTGCTCCAAGGTCCAGGGTCATCCACACTAACCACTTACAAATAGGCCAAAGCACCTTATTAAAAGCAAAATAGAAATGAAACCTAATATATTTCGCGGTCAAAATCATTTGATTAACTTTGTGTTTCTGTTAAAGAAAGTCTGGGGTTGACTTACCACACCAGATGCAGGCAAGCATTTGTCAAGGAGCTCTGTGGGCAATCAAAGCAATTAAGGTTGGTTTGGCGACAGATTGTCAGCGTTGTTGTCATTTTCCCCATGGTTTTGGTTTTGAAAGACAGTTATTGATTCAAGGATCATGACTTCCAATTACCTGCCTTCAAAGTCACTTTGAGCAGGTCAACAGGGGCTGTCATTCCAAGCTTCTCAGGGTGGTTGAAACACATATGTGTAAGCCGCTTACCACTGTGTGAGAAAGGGCTTCACGTCAATAGACTTTCTCATCTGGCAGATCATCCAAGAACAGCCAGAAAAATAACTATTTAGGGATGGCAATTGGCATCACTTTCATCATTAAAAACCCAAAATAATACAGGTTCATCTAATACTCTGGGTTTTTTAGCTGCGATGGCATTATGCATTTTATTGCATTTAACCTTTTTCATACCATGCTTAAAGTGAAAATCTCAAACTATTTCACACTGCATAATATACAAACTGCAGAGAGTGACTTTAACGTTACTATTTAATTTCAGGCCCCAATGATCTAAATTACAGCAATGGAATTGTATAAAGCTTACATTTAGCCATGTAACCTAGCTCCCTGTTGTATACTTATCTATTTCAATAATATCTGTGTAGATTGATGCTTCTCTTCTCTCTCGCCCCCTCTACTTCTCACCATCTTGCCCCATCCCTCTCGCCTACTTCAATGCCCCCTTTCATGGCTCTGGTGCATTTACCTCGCAAATGTCACTTGTCTTCTTCGGTTGGGGCATTCAGTACAAATGTCAGAAAGTCATGTTGCACCATTATAAACGTATAGTTTGGCTGCATTTGGAGGATTGGGTGCAGTTGCGGTTGCCCCATTACAGGAAGGATGTGGGGGCTTTGGAGTGGGTGCAGAAAGGTTTTACCAGTATGCTGCCTGAATTAGTGGTTATTAGCTATGAAGTGAGGTTGGAAAAACTTGGATTGTTTTCTCTGGAGCAATGGAGGTTGAAGGGAGACCAAATATAATTTTATATAAAGTTACTAGACTAAGTCGGACCCGTTGGGTCCCAGCATCACACGGAAGGGCTGGTCACCCAACGCAATATTCCACCTCTCCACCATTTCCAATATTGCTGGCCAATGGGGTGGGGGCTTTCTGTTGAGCTAGTATGGGTGTTGTGGGCCGAAGGGATTCTTGGGCTGGCAGCTCAGTCACTGAGGCCAGGCAGCTCAGTCACAGAGGCCTGGCAGTACAGTCACTCATACCTGACAGGCTGGCAGCTGAGAAACTGCCAGAAATTTTGCCTAAAACAGGTGACAGATTGTGAGAGAGAAGGGGGAAAGGGTGGACTGAATGGATTATTGGGCTGGCAGTTTAGTCACTTACGGCTTGTGGGCTGGCAGTTCACTTACTCATGGCTGGTGGGCTGGCAATGCAGTCACTCACGGCAGTTCAGTCTTACAGCTGTGGGCTGGCATGGCTGGTGGGCTGGCAGTGCAGTCACTCACGGCTGGTGGGCTGGCAGTTCAGTCACTTACAGCTGGTGGGCTGACAGTTTACTTACGGCTTGTGGGCTGGCAGTGCAGTCACTCACGCCTGGTATGCTGGCAGTTCACTCAGTCACCCCACCTACCCCCCCCCCCCCCCCCCTACACCCCCCCGCCCCCCACTCTGCTCCTTCCCATTCCCCCCCCCCCCCCCCACACGCATTCAGTCCATCTCCCCACAACCTCCCCCCGTGCACTCTTAGTGGCCCTCCCACAGAGCATCCATTCCTGCCCATTAGGTTCCCATTGTGATGAAGAACACGCAGGCATGAAAAGTGGAAAAAGGATGTATTAAAGTTTAAAATGTGAATGACTCTTACAATATAAGAACAATTTAAGTGTTAAATATGATAATTATTAAGTTCTTTCTTGTATTGTCTCTTGTTGCTGCTCACTGTATCTTCATGTCTCTTTGCTCTTGATAAAAAAGAGACAATTTAAATATGGAGAGATTGAGCGGTCAAATTTTAACAAAGAATATCTGAGAATTTATCTCAGAAGTCATCATTCAACGAAGGACTCTTTTAATGACACCATTCTTGGTCGATGTTCCATCCTTCAGGAAAACTTTGAAAGAAAACTTACTTTTCCAAACACCACTCGTAAGTCTGGAGGGTTTTTTTAATGATAAATTTAGCTACAGAAGCATTTTCCTTTTTCATGTAAAAACCCATTTCAGAACCATGGCCAATTTTAAAATTTTACAGCCAGATTTATCACTTCTGAAACTTTTTAGATACCAAAGGAATCAAGAAAAACCACAAATAATGCCTTACTGTTGATGAAATGCAGTGAGCAAAGGCGATAATTCCCAATATTTTCAATCTCGTATCTGCACGGCCAATGTTCGCCAAGCACTTTAGCTGTTGTTGTCCCTTCAGCTCTCACTTCGCTTTACCTTAATTTCTCTTCACTTTTGGAATTCTGAAGTAGGAGTGATGTCTCTCTCACACACACACACACACACACACACACACAACTGACACACACACACACACACACTGACACACACACACACTGACACACACACACACACACAAACACACACACACAGACTCACACAGACACACACACACACACTCACACACACTCACAACCAATACTAAAATGCCAAATAACTTCAGAACGTGGTAAACATACAGTGTGTAAACCGAATGATTCAAACGTTTAAAGCCTCCTGTAGAGGCTGCTGCTGCTGAAGCAAAATCGTGCTTTAAATAACGTCCAACAAACACACTCACCATAGACAGATCAGTCAGCTCACTTGAATAATTCAATGGCTTCTTCTGCACTCAGCGCCATCTTGACCTCACCCTCTCTCTCTCTCTCTCTCACACACACACACACACAGACTCGCGCACACACACACACACACACAGATTTCAATAATGTTAAGGGGGAAATTTAATGAGATATGGGGGAAACGTTGCTCATATGAAGTGGTGGGTGCCTTGAAAACACTGTGTGGTGGATGTAGATGCTATAGTGGCATTTAAGTGGCCTTTAGATAGACACATGGATACACAGGGAATGGTGTGATAAGGATCAAGTGCAGGTAAAGAGGTTGTATTTAGCTGTATGGCACAAAATTTGGACAGCGCTACACTGTTCTATATTCTAAAATATACGTATAATGTTTTAAGCATCTTTGATGGCAATGGTTCTAAACAATGTTATGGATGTTATTTCATAGGCTGATATTTAATTAGCTCATGCAAACCACTGAAAAGATGGCCTTGTCTGACATGTAATGCTTCCCTTAAAACATTTAGCAATATTAGAGACAGGAAAGATCCAGAAAATTGGCTTACTTATTCAGATGAGGCAGGTTTCCTACTGTCATCTCCAGAGAATAAAGCTGTCAAGATACTAATGCTGATCTAAAGTCAAATCAAACAAGTTGCTGGCAGTTTTCCTTTGCAGGTCAGAGGCTATTGAGAGCAGGTGCATTGGATATCGCTTTAATCCTGTATTTTACTGAATTGCCTGCAGGTAAAATTAGGGTTTGGAGAAGGATGCTTATGGTTTAGTTAAAATGGTTCTCAGCCATGTCATTGTGTGCTTTGGAGGCTGCAGTGTGATCTGAGTGGAGTGCTTTACATTTCTTTGATTGCTCTAGAGATTCATAGGCAATTCTACTT
Organism: Leucoraja erinaceus; assembly: GCF_028641065.1. Lineage (NCBI taxonomy): Eukaryota > Metazoa > Chordata > Chondrichthyes > Rajiformes > Rajidae > Leucoraja > Leucoraja erinaceus. Next base: position 17,852,417 of record NC_073405.1, read on the forward strand.
TTTGGAAATTAAAAGAGTGAGATATCTTGTACTTTTATAGTGTTTTACATCAGGAATTCCAGTCTGTACAGTTAATGTAACAATTTAATCTTTCATCTGAAAGACAGCAGCTGACATGTTGGTTTGGATTTTGTGCTCAAAGATCTAAAGTGTAATTTAAAGCCACATCCAACAGATTAGATAGAGAATACTGTGACCAGGACACTTGTAATATTGACGAGGTTCTAAGATGGAATCCTGCCTCTTCCCATATTATACCTTTTCCCGCATTAACTGGGTAGATATATACAGTTATCAAAAGCACAATTTGAAATGAGCATGAAAATAAACATGATTTAAGTTTTTTTTTCCCAATCTTTGGGAATCTGGACAATAGAAGCAAGGCCATCATGTATTGGCCATTGAGGAAAGTGCTGTTGAGTCACCTCTAATGCGGTCCTTTTGGAACCTCTGCAGTTTAACAGAAAACACCATTTGTTACTAGATGGAGAATGACAACAGAGCTTTGATCTGATCTATTTTTTTTGAAATGTTTTGACTTTGTTTATTTCCTGCTGTTTAGCATGCATATGGTCTTGTGTTGCAGCTTTACCAGGATGGCACTATATCTCTAGGTACATCTAGTGTTGCTCCTGATATTCCCTCTGCACTCATTGAATTTGGGTTGATCCAATTGCTGGATAGTAATGCTAGGCCATGAATCTTTAGATTGTGTTGATGTGCATATCTTCTGCTGCTAATAGACCGAGCATCTTATAGATATCCAATTTGGAATCTGTCCACTTGTCACAATTGTAGTGCCACATAACGCCTTTCATTGATGATAAGGTTTATATTGCAAAGGACTGTGCAGTTGCCAGTTATGGACAGATGGATTCATCTGGCTCGAAGGGTCGAATGGCCTTCTGCACCTATCTTCTATGTTTTTCTATGGCCAGATTGGTCAAAACAAGTTCAAGCAAGTTTAAAATTCATATTGGCTTCCTCGCTACAGACTACAGGTCCAATATGGCAACCATATCTCCAGAATTCAGCCAGTGGTGGGGCTGCCAAGATGGTGATGGACATCGAATACCTCCACCCATTCTGTGTCATCCTCCTAGAGATATTTGATATTAAGGAACATTGATTCATCAATTGAGGATGGAAGGCAGGAAATAGTCAGGAGGTGGTCTTCTTACTTGTGCTTGACCAGAGATTTCTTGCGTCTGAGTTTAATGTTGAGTATTCTCACGGTGCTCCCACCCACGTCTATGTCACTCTGACATTTTATCTTTTACTTGACCAAGTGTGACCCGTTGGGTCCCGCTCTCCCAACGCAATATTCCATCACTCACCCGTTTCCCCAACGCAACCCGTTCCTCCAACGCAATATTCCACCACTCACCTATTGCCCCCTACTGCGCAGCTTATTTTCCCTCATCCCCCAGCACTCCCCCCCCCCTCTTCTTCATCCTCCCTCTTCTTTTCCCTCTCCTCCTCCTCTCCTCTCCTCCTCTCCCCCACTCCCTAAGGAACAAATCATCCACCACAATAATTCTCAATATGGGGGCTCCGCAAGGATGTGTTCTCAGCCCTCTTATTTACTCCTTGTACCCACGACTGTTCAGCCATGTACAAATCCAATTCAATTTTCAAATTTGCAGACGACACCACCATTGTGGGCAGGATATCAAATAATGTTTAGACGGAATATAGGAAGGAGATCGAGAGCCTCGTGAGGTTCCAGAGAGCAGTGCTGAACTACTATCTACCTCCTTGGTGACCCTCAAACTATCCTTGATCGAACTTTGCTGGTTTTACCTTGCCCTAAACGTTATTCCCTTACACTGTAAATGGCTCAATTGTAACTATGTATTGTTTTACTGCTTACATGATAGCACGCAACAAAAGCCTTTGACTGTACCTCGGTACACATGACAATAAACTAAACTGAACTAGATAATTAATGCCAGAGTATAAGAGTCAGGAAGTCATGATGCAGCTTTACTGGACTTTGGTAAGGCCGCATTTGAAGTATTGCATGCATTTCTGGTCGTCCCATTACAGAAAGGATGTGGAGTTTTTGGAAAGAGTAAAGGAGAGGTTTACCAGAATCATTCCTGGATTAGAGGGTATTAGCTACTGGGAGAGGTTAGACAGTCCCAGGATAGAAAAAATCTTGAGATGAGAGAGCATAGCTTTAAGGTGAGAGGAACAATGTTTAAAGGATATGTGCGGGACAAGTTTTTTTGCACAAAGCATGGTTGGTGCGTGGAACATGCTGCTGCAGGTGGTGGTTGAAGCAGATATACCAGTGGCATTTAGAAGACTTTGGGATATGGATATGCAGGGAATGGAGGGATATGGGTTACATGCAGGTAGATAAATGATGGCCTTGGCATCATGTTCGCCACAGACATTGTGGGCTGAAGGGCCTGTTCTTGCGCTTTCACTAATCACTGTTCAATGAATTAATTACCAGGCATTGAAACAGCTTCATTCTTTGTTCCCTTACTCACACATCTTCTGAATGGCCCACTGTATACTTTCTCTTTTAGAGTGCCCCCAATCTCCTTGTGTTTCAGCATAGAAGGCATTCTTAGAGTAATCCTATACCCCCCAAAGTCCTGCAAAGTATTAGCTCTCCAGTTCTTGTACAATTCCCCTCTGAATGTACTGATTGATTGTATCGTTACAGGCAGTGAGTTTCTATCCTCTGAAATTCTCTATCCAAGTCCCACTTTTCTGTCACAGTTCAGTCCTTCTCAATGAACTTTGAGTGCAAGCTGTTGTGAGAAGCTAAATGTTTAATTGCTAATCTTTTGTTTAATTCACAGAAGCTCCAGGATCTGACTGCTCACCTGCAATAAATAATATGTAGCGAAGATATAATTAAAAAATCTGAGAGAAAAATTTAAATTATTGAAATTTAAGTTACTCAGTGAATTGTAATTGGATTGCTGTCCAGCAGAACTGGAAGTTCAGTAGATAGACACAAAAAATCTGGAGTAAAATCTGGGTCAGACAGCCCCTCTATAGAAAAATAAAGGGTGGCGTTTTGGGTCGAGATCCTTCTTCAGATCAGTAGTATCAGTTCAGTAGTTTCTTGTTAAAGAATTGATTATTTATTTGAAGCATTTGATCAGTATCCACGCCTTTTCTTTTTTTTTAAAAGACGAGAAATGTTGGGTAGCCCAAACAGATCTGTAATCATACACGTGTAGCGATTTTCCATATAATGCAAGCAGTGGGCAGAGGCAATGTTTCACGTGATCTAGAAACCATAGGTTTTTGTTCAAACTGTACTGTTTTTATTTGTTCCATCTACATGGAGTCTGTGGATTTGCCATTTGGTGGCTGCAGAGAATAGTAATGCCATATTATTAAGTTTAAGCACAGCAACCAAAAATATTACCTTCATTTGCTGAAAAGTAGCCAATATCATTTTTGGACTGGATACTGGCAATCATGTACATAAAGTGGTACGATTAGTATTGATTTGCAATTATCCCCCATAGAAATGCCCGTTTTCTCCAGTGAAGAAGATCAAACTGAATCAGAGGCTTGGAAGACGCCGCTCACTCACCTTTGGCAAAGTCAATCATACAACTTTTTGGCAGAAAGGAAGTTTAATGGATCTGCTGCACTCACTGAGCCATTCTGCGCTATCTGTACGCTATTCTATCCCTACTACCAGGTAAAGAACTTCTTTGCACACTTAATACTGATAATGCTGATCCGTATAATTTATTGATTATATTGGTTGTTGTATATGTTTGATCTTCATTCTTTAAAATCTGATTTTAACAAGAGATTGCAAGTGCTGGAATCTTGAGCAATAACAAACTGCGAGAGGAACTAAGTGACTCAGGCAGAATCTGTGGAGGGAAGTGGACAGTGCGAAGATGGGTCATGACCCGAAATGTCGTTTCTCCGTTTCCCTACCCTCTGAGTTGCTCCAGCAGTTTGTTTTTTGAACAGGAACCCTTTGCCACTTAAATGTGATTTCAGAAGATGAGAGTTGCTATGGCCTGGCTCGCAATGCTGAGTAGATGAGGAATTTGGTAGATCTGATCTTTCCACATAATGCCAAGGAAGTACCTGTGCTTTAAAACAGAGCACAAAGGTCCCTTGTGCACAGAGATTTTCAATGGTGCTTGCATTCATTGTCAACAGAGTGGTGTATCTCCTTGGTGATAAACCACACGGTGCATGCTGCTCCAATGCAATGGGTCTCTTTGGCTTCCTTGTTGACTGCGAAAACATGGGCTCCGAAGACAAAATGGAAGGAATAAATATGAAAGATAAAACACCCTAAACAAGATGCATTTAGTCACTCAATACAAATTACATTTTTGAAATGTTATTTCAAGAATTAATGTTAAATTATGCAAAGTTCAAATCTGTTTAAAATTAAGGTTCAAAATTAACATATTGTGAGATGAATACTAATTAGCCATCTAGAAGTCATTCTGGTGTTTTGGACCAAGGAAAGTACTTGTGCAGTTCAGTGAAGTAGAAATGGAGAAACTCAATTAGAGAAATGCATTGTATTGTGACCTAATTGTTTGTAATTAACCAATTATCCACATCTGTGAAAAACCATTACATTTTATAAAGATTGGCACCAAAGATTTGTCTTTACATGGGTAAATCAAAGATCATAGGGCTTAATTGAGCTTTACATAAGGCAGGCAGTAAACCTTGACGTGATTGTTTATAAGTAGCAATATGATTTGATTCGCTCTTCATGTTCCTTTTTTGACCTCTATGAAATGTGCAAAGCAGGGCATTTCAGACTCGGCTTTTCTGGAAGCAATTGAACAAGGAATATCAGTTCATGTTGGATCAACCATATTCTTCAAGGGAAAAAAAAAGCATAGTCAAAAAAATGGAGATCCAAACTTAACAAAGTTGTGATGTTACTGTGTTTGAGAATTACAGGCTACATAGAGAAGTTGTTGGAATTTGGATTAGATGGGTAAAATGACTTTCCTGTCCTTGTGCTTTTCTGACAAAACAGTTTTGTGCATCAGAATCCTGGCTTCAAAACCACATGTTCCACCACTGGCTGAGCTCTTACATTGTGCTGGTTGCAGGATAAAGGTTTGAGCAGCTTCCACATTCAATATCGTAAAAATGGCTGAGCCAGTTGGGATCAATAGATCAGCAGAAAGAGTCCCTTGGGAGACCCAGCCCAGGATCTGCATAGACTATTCCAGATGTTTGGAGTCATTGCTAGTTTGAAGTCTGTGCCTGAAGATTGCCTGATGGAAATTATGCTCATGGCCAACTGAAGGACCACCCACAGCTCCAAAATCCAAGCAAATTTGGCATCCCCATTGAGAGTGGTGAATATGCCCACAACCACTCAGTCCCGTGAAGCCAGACTGAGGCTGGTGAATTAATCATAGAGGTCCACAAGAGAGCTCCGGCTATGGCTTGTAGACGGTCCAGGAATTAGACGATACTTATAGCTACTATGGGAAGGTCTGCCATGAACACTTTGGCCTCTCTCCCAGAACAGTATGCAGCAAAGTTGGCTGACTTTGCTACTGTCTTCTCATTTTCCAAGATATTTGATCATCATTTTCTTATAATAATAATAATAATAAATTTTATTTTTGGGCGCCTTTCAAAAATCTCAAGGACACCGTATAGTGATTAACAAGAATAATAAAACATATAATCGGAATAAAATAAATAATAAAGACATCACCAAAACACAAATTAAAAACAGAATTCAATCCAAAGACAAAAAATCAAAAACACAATGAGAAGTGTACATTGTTGCCTTTGACCTTCATTGCTGGCAGTGCCTATCAGTGGTAATGTTCCAAGCACTAGAATACTTCTTTGCTTTTAAAATCTCTCTTGAAATATCTGGTTAAGCATTTGCTCCTCCCTCATATCTCTGCTCCTTCAGCCCAACATTCAATTTTAGTTTTCTCCAGCAAAGTACCTTTAAAAAGAAAGTGTCTATAAATTGTTTTTGAATTGTATCTAAATTCTATTTTTTCAATGAATGCTCAATTTCTAATTTCTTAAGCAAAACCCTGTTGTGAGCACTGGCTAGAAGACAAGTACATTTTCTTGATGTCTGGGTGCTAGAAAGGAATATAACTTCACACATTAGAAAAGATAAGTTTGTTTTTACAATATTTTTATTTATTGGCTTGAATTTTTTGATTAATAAATTCATGTAGCAAGATCTAAGCATAAGTTTTTATAAAATTGATGGAAGGCCAAATAATGTCCCCATGTTACATTTGCAACACACTTTTGATTAAAGTGAGATTGATTTTGAATTGAATTCTGTTCGACATCAAACAGAGACATATAGAATTTGACATCTTCAAGTAATTGAAAATGATCTTTAAATGTGTTTGTATAATGTCGACATGATACAATCTTATTGGAAGGGGGAGAGGCGATGCAGAAGGAATATTTGAGAACAATTTGCGCAATAATATTCAGTATATTGAAATTACTATTTATTCTGGTTTTAAGATAACCAGTGAATGGAACAGGGCAGAATTGGTCAATCGATGATCAGTAGTTGACACCATTGTGGTTTAAAACTACAAATACAATGACCCTGGGTCTTACTGAACATCATGGTGTTCTCAGGCCTTTTTCTATAAAATGTCACCAAATGGGGATCCATGGGTGAACATCAAAGCCACATAGTGTTGGCTATGAGAACATCCATTTTCAAGTTTATCTACACACATATGTGCCATCAGGTTCAATCTCCTCTTCTGCTGGCTTTGGGGGTCCATGGTCAGTTGTAATTACTGAACACTTTTTTCAGATATGGACACTCATAGGTCAGGATTTTATATCATCCCTATGGCATTCTTTTTGACAGAATACTTTTAACTCCATGGCATATTAGTGAAATATGTCAAGATTTCACATAACACATAACTATGCGATTAATGTATGTGTTTATGTAGACGTGTATCCCTATAAATGTTAATAAAACTCATTGTTCCTCGTCTGGGAATATGATCACTTGCACAGGTTTTGAAATTCACAATCCACTACAGGAACAGGGGTGGAATTAAAAAGGGTGTTTCAATAAAATATCCTTTAAGGAAACACGTCCATCCTTACTCTGCCTTGTTTAAATGTGATTCCAAGCTTTCGGATGCAGTTGACTCTTTACTGCCCTGTGAAATGTCTGAGCTAGTCAGCCAGATCAAGTGCATTTATCAGCTTACCAGCTGTGGTCATATCCATCACATCAATAAATACGAAAAAATCGGGATTGCTAATATGTACACATGGGTGAAGAAGACTTAATTTAACATTTTGCCCGAAATTGGCTGATCTCCAACAAAATGCAGAATTTCCAGCTGAGCTTCCTCATTTATGAGCTGAGGTCTTGGATAATTCAGAAAACAATCATGAGGTATTGCTGTTAATTTTGTATACTTTTTTAAAGAGAATATTACCGAATGTTTTAAAGAGCCTTAAAATTTAAAAGGAAAGGAGGTTGGACGGAGCTTGGGGAAAAAAAACTCACAGGGTGAATAGTGACAAAATGTGAATGGATAATATTTCCAAGTTGACTGGCAGCATGTTGTCCAGAGGGCTTGTGTTCTTTTGTTGTCACTTGAGAATAGAATAGGTCAATACAGCCGGTAGATGAATTGTAGCCTCTGAATTTTATTTTATCCTTGGGCAGCTTTTCACTTACTTGTTCCTGCCTGTCAAGTTAACAGACTCCTCTGGGAGCAACAACATGGGATGTGGATAATTTGTTCTGTTCTCTTGGCCTCCGAGGTCACGAGCTGAATGTTTTTTCTTTGCCTAGAAAGATTTTAAACAAATTGTGCGTCATTGGTTGGAATTATGGTTGCAAAATTATATTGCAAATGCCCCTATTGATTCTTAAATTATGCCTTTATTTTTTAAGCCTGAAAGAGAAATTGCTCAGGGCATTTCCATAGCTGAAGGAAATTCCATCTCAGTGGCTGCCAAGGTTGGGCAAAAGACAAAGCCAATCATCCCAGAAATGTGTTTCACATCAGGTGGAGAAAACACAGAGCCTCTACCTACAAACTCGTACATCGGTGAAGATGGTACCAGCTTGCTAATTTCCTGTGCAAAATGCTGTCTACAGGTCCATGCAAGTAAGTATATAATTTGTACAAAAATTATATTGTCAAAATGTAACTCCTTGAAAGTTCTCCAATCTATTAACCCATGTCGCTGAGACTATTGGACTCAATGTCATGTTTTCCAAATTAAAATTCTGTCTGAATTCAAAATTTTTAATTGAAAAATGTAAACATAATGACGAAGGACCATTCAAGCATACTTAATCTCGAGTCTGTGTTTCATTCTGTTGTGGTCTTTGTCCTGTAGCAAGTTGGATGTCTTGGTTTTGAAGAAGATACAGGATGATATTGGGTTAGAGCCCTAGGAACTGAAGAAGGCTGTTCAACCTTTTGTGTTTACAGGTTTTAATTAAATCAAAGCTGTACCTTTGCTCCATGTACCTGTCATTGTTGTGTTCAATTTCGGTAAGAAAGACCTGCCCGATTTTGTTCTGAAACTTTCAATTATCTTGAGCGCCTTTAGAAGGACCAGGATAACAGATATCTCCCCTGGTGTGAAGGACTGTTTCCTAACATTATCCTGAACTTGTTAGACTCTGCTGTGTTGTTTTTGAAAACATATTTTATTTTCTCTACCCTATAAATTCTTTAACCATTGTGTTGATCACCCTTTAGTTTACAAGGAATCTAAAACTTGGAGTAAAATGCTAGTCCATGAAATCTGTACCATAATTTAAGTATTTTAATCCAAGCATCATTCCAGTAATACGCTGGTCCATTTTCTCTGGTGCCAATTTGTCCTTCCAGGGAGTATGGTATCTAGAACACATGCTATATATATGGGTTCTAACCAGGTCCTTATACGCTGAAGCATAACTTTTGCTTCAGGTGAAGGCTTTGTGTTCCATTAGCTTTATTACTTTTTATTTACCTGTGTACTAACGTTTGTAACTTCTGTGCATGAGCTCTTACATGCTAATGATCACAGTTTCTAATCTCATCATTTGGGAATGCTCTGATATATATAAGCAGTTTTAATTTATATCCAAGCTTTCCAAAGCAAGAAATTACAGACTACCTATTATGTAGTCTGCCTTCTGTAGTGTTGTGCCTCAACCCCTGTGTGTCTTCTTTTGGAACTTTGCTCCCATCTATATTAGGAATATCAGTAAGGAGATGGATTACAGAGTTGGATTACTTTCCTCTGCACAGAGCCTGTTGAGAGATTTAATAGTATTCAAAGTTAGGAAAGGTTTGATTGTTTAACCACTGTTTCCAATGCTAGAAGCTCCAATAACCACAGGATTAATGTAGTTGCTGAAGGGGAATTGGGAAAATGAGAACAATTTACGACCTGAAAAGATGATGGAGGCAGATTCTGTGAAAACTCCCAATGGGGAATTAAACCTGTATTTAAAGAGGAAAGATTTACAGGGCTTTGTGCAAGAAACCGAAAAGAAAACTAATTAGGCAGCTGAAGGAGTCTGACTAAGCTTGGTAGTATTCCATATTAAGAGATTCTGTGGGGAAAAAAGTGGGAACACCGATATTATTTCCTAAATGACAGACGATACTACTGCAGAATCATAGTGAAAGGTTTGATAGGTTTTTGTGGCTTCTGCATGTTTAACGGCTTGATCTCTTTAATTATTCTTGTATTGCCTACACTGACTACAGAGCATTCTTTGAAAAATTAATATTCTGCTCTTTGTTTAGCTAAAGTATTGATTCTCAGCATTTCTCATATTTCACATGAAACATTTCCAATGTTTATCTATCTAATTTGCCAGCACCTCCATTTTCTTATTCATCCATTGGAACGTATTTATTTATTCAATGCCTCGAGGATGTCATGCTTGTCGATAGACCGTTTAAGTAACTGTGGTGATTATTTCCTTTCGGAAGTGGACAGTTACGAATTCCTTACCAATGTTTCCAAAGCAGCACATTGCAAACACCATGCTTCATCAGTTGTGCATCTCATATTGACTACATGTTAACACTCCCATGTAGAATGAATGTTTCATGTATTAGAAAAGTTAGAATGTAGAAAAGATAGATATGGAATATCTATGAAGTAAAGTATACCTTTGTATTAATTTTTAAACAAAGGTAAAGTGTTCCTCTTATTTTTTTTTAATCTCCAGATGATTGCAGTCTTTTTGTATTTGTTCATTATTTGGAATCTTGGTATCCTTGGCAAGGTCAACATTTATTGCCCAACCCTAAAGTGGTGACCCACTTTCTTGAACTGCGGCAGTTTTGTTTAGTGTATTCGCTGTTGTGTTTTCCAAGCTAGGATGGTGTGTGACTTGGGGAGAAACCTGCGTTAGGTGTTTCCATGCAGTAGCTGCCGGTTTGGTGGTGGAGGTCATGGGTGGGAAGGTTCTGTTGAAGGCAAGTAATTGATACATTTATCAATGCTACCAACTGCGAGGCAAGTAATTGATACATTTATCAATGCTACCAACTGCAGCCACCATATGCTGTTGGTGGAGGGGAATTAATGTTCAGGGTGGTGGATAGTGTTGCTTTGTTTTAGATGCTGTCAAGCAGCTTGAGTATTGTTGAAGTTGAACTCATACAATCAACCAGAGAATATTCCCTCCACACTCCTGACGTGCCATGAATATGATGGAAAGGCCTTGGGGCATAAGGAGCTGAGTCACTCTCTGCAGGATAACAAGCTCTGACCTGCTTTCTCAGCTGCAGTATTTATGTAGCTTGTCCATTTTAGTATTTGGTCAGCGATGACCTGCACGAGGGGAAACATAGATACACAAGAGCAGAACAGACCATTTGGTGTCAGCCCTATCAGTGCCATCACTAAAGTGAGAAGAAATGAGTACAATCCTTAATTTTGATATTGTATTTTCACTCTCTCATCATTCCCTTGATGCCTTTCCTATCGAAAAATCTATATTTTCATTTTAAACATATTTTTTACTTGCCCTCCACAGAGTGTTCCAAAGGTTCATCACGCTTTAAGTGAATACACTTATCCTCATATCAGTAATAAATGTTCTGATTTATCCTGAGACAGTGATACCATATTTTTAGACCCCACAGTTAGTAGAAACATCGACCATACATCCAACCAGTCAGTTGTGCGTTTCAAGGAGATTTCTCACTCTTTGAAACTCAAGTGAATACAGGCCAAGGTGACCCAGCCTCTCCTCGGACAACAACCCCAGGAATCAGTCTGATGAGCCTTAATCACGCTCCCTCAGAGAAAAGGATATCCTCTCTTGGGTAAGGAGACTAAAGCTAGACATAATATTCCCCATGTCCTCTCACCAAGGCACTGTCTCATTAAAGGAAGACATCTTTGTTCCTGTGGTCAAAAACTATTGACAGTGAAGACTAACGTGCTATTTGTCTTCTTAACTGCTTGTCAAACGTACATGTTTACTTTCAGTGATTTATACACAAGGACAGCCAAATCTGTTTGTGCATTTACATTTCCAAATCTATCTCCATTTAAATATTACTCTGCTCAACATTTTTCCTATCAAAGTAGATAACTTCACATTTATAATGCAATTGGTTGTGTATTTGCCCACACACTGAACTTGTCTAAATCGCCTTGAATCCTCTTCACCTCCTCCTCACAATTTATCATCCCACTCATTTTTTTCTCATACAAAATTATCAATGTCTCTGGTGAATGGCTCGGGCTGGAGCACCAATCCAACTAGTCACTGCTTGCCACCCTAAAAAAGAATGTTTATTCTCTCATTCCGTTATCTTTTTATCAACTAGTTTTCACACCATAAAACTCTATTATCCCAAACCATATAACCATATAACAATTACAGCACGGAAACAGGCCATCTCGGCCCTACAAGTCCATGCCGAACAATTTTTTTCCCCTTAGTCCCACCTGCCTGCACTCGTACCATAACCCTCCATTCCCTTCTCATCCATATGCCTATCCAATTTATTTTTAAATGATACCAATGAATCTGCCTCCACCACTTCCACTGGGAGCTCATTCCACACCGCCACCACTCTCTGCGTAAAGAAGTTCCCCCTCATATTACCCCTAAACTTCTGTCCCTTAATTCTGAAGTCATGTCCCCTTGTTTGAATCTTCCCTATTCTCAAAGGGAAAAGCTTGTCCACATCAACTCTGTCTATCCCTCTCATCATTTTAAAGACCTCTATCAGGTCCCCCCTTAACCTTCTGCGCTCCAGAGAATAAAGACCTAACTTATTCAACCTATCTCTGTAACTTAGTTGTTGAAACCCAGGCAACATTCTAGTAAATCTCCTCTGTACTCTCTCTATTTTGTTGACATCCTTCCTATAATTTGGCGACCAAAATTGTACCCCATACTCCAGATTTGGTCTCACTCAATGCCTTGTACAATTTTATAAAGGCTAGCATACCAAAAGCTTTCTTTACCACCCTATCTATATGAGATTCCACCTTCAAGGAACTATGCACGGTTATACCCAGATCCCTCTGTTCAACTGTATTCTTCAATTCCCTACCATTTACCATGTACGTCCTATTTTGATTTGTCCTGCCAAGGTGTAGCACCTCACATTTATCAGCATTAAACTCCATCTGCCATCTTTCAGCCCATTTTTCCAAATGGCCTAAATCACTCTGTAGACTTTGGAAATCCTCTTCATTATCCACAACACCCCCTATCTTAGTATCATCTGCATACTTAAACCAAACCAAACCCTATGTATTTTAATTTTTCACATGATCATCTTATATAGGACTTTATCAAAGGCCTTCTGAAAATCCAGTACACCACAAGCACCAATTTATGTCTCTGGAAAATGTAAATTATGTTTGTCAAACATGATTTCCCTTTTATAAATCCATTTTGCCTTTGTCTTATCCCTTTGGTGGTGTTGGAGTTAATTATCAACGATAGATGGTTCAATTCTATTTTGCTGGCGATGAGCAGTGTCTGGCATACCACAAGCATGCATCAAGATCCAGACAACATTTGGGCACAGTCTGAAGAACAGCAGCAAGCATTCATAACACCTTCCATTTGATTACCATTGAGACTAGACCATATACTATAGACTTCCTATAAGAAGTATATAGGAGAGGTCTCAACCCAAAACATCACCTATTCCTTTTCTCCAGAGATGCTGCCTGACCCACTGAGTTACTGCATTTTGTAGATGTGAATCAGCATCTGCAGTTCCTTCTTGCACATAACAAGTAATTAGTTGTAATGCATTTGACTTTCTTGTTGGGAACATGAGCAATTTTCACCTGGCTGTGCATTGTTATCTGTAGCCTCCTACACGCTATTTAATTGTTCATGAACTGCCGTAAAACTAGGAACACTGAATGAAAAGTTTAACAGTAAACAACATATTTCTTATGGCATGGCAGAAACTTAGAAAGCTACTGAAGTGTCGGCAGTTTGTGCACCTTTTTATTCTGCATGCGTTCTGTCAACAATTCACCCCATAACGTGTCAGTGCACCATCATCTTCCAACATGTGGCAGAATGTGTCAAACTTTACTGTGCTTACCTAATAGCATTGCAAAGCACACAAGATTGCTAAAATGCCCATATCTTTAGCTGTACTCCAGCAGTTGTCTGCTGTGCACACTTGCTGCGAGCTCTGTTCTATCATATCTATTTGTTTAGTTACTGCAACCAAACCAGTTGTACTGTTGCACTGTGAAATATGTGCTTCCATAATTGTGGCTGAAAATAGTATGAACTATTGCATATCTCCACATTTGTGATGAATTTGATTTGAATTATTCTCACTTTTCTGGAGGCCATTTATTATTTGGCCTGATGGGGAGAATTACCCCAGATGACGTTCTGTTCAGCCTTTCATTGAACATGTAGCTGTAATATATAACATGTAGATGTTGCTGTAATTTCACTATTCAATTTCTTTTGCATGCAAGTTTATGTAAATCTGATAAGTGCATCTTTTAATGTAAATGACCTACTTCATTGTGAAACAGTCAAACGCGTATATAAGAAACAGAAAAAAACAAAATTGAGCCAGTATATTTTGGAAGTGAATTGTAGATCGGTCGACTTTTCGGAGAGTGGAAATGTTCACTGAATGTTTTCTCTGAATTCATATGCATTGATGAAGTTATGTTATGTATAACTTTGAAAAATGCACAACGTTATTCAGATAAGGTTGCAGAAGGGACAAATTAACCCAGAGGCTTTAGAATCTTTGCAATCCCAAAATGCTTCATAGCTAATAACATTGTGGATGATCAGCCATGATCACAGTGAATGGCTGGCTCAAAGGGCCGAATGGCCTACTCCTGCACCTATTGTCATAACATTATTAAATTAGTTGTGCCGATTAAATAGACCAAAACAACAGGTTTCACAAATAGTAAATTAGATAAGAGACTTGGATTTTTGATAATGAGATTAATCCTAATCAGGGCACCAGTTTCTAAACAAGCAGACACATTTATTGTCTTAGCCGAAAATATGGTGTTTCTGACATTGCTGCAATCCTTCAGATCTCCCCCTTCCAGTCATTCTAACCTCCCAAATACCTTGGTGTCTGATCTATTCTCAACGAGTCTACGACAGTGACCCAGGAAAAGTGTTATCATTCTATAAGCGAGTTCGGTATTCCGACTGCATGCCCAGGTCATAGGTCACACGCGATAAACATTCTCAGCAGCTGTGCTGCTGCATGTATACAGACTTGAATTTCATCCGTAGTCAAGATCGAACCCTGGTCTGCGGCGCTGCAAGCGCTGTTGAATTGCTACTAGACCATCCCCGTCCCCTCCCGAGTGTCCCATCCCTGTCCGGAGGCGGCTGGAGATGTCCGGGGTGACCCTGGCCTGACGGGACACCGGCCAGGAGCAGTGGAGTTAGCACTTCTTCTCCGCGCTGGCTGGGCCGCCACTGCTCCGGTTTGGTGTCCCGTCAGTCCAGGGCTGTCGGTTACCCGGCGGGACAGGCAGAGTTGAGCTGGAGTTAGCGCTTCTTCTCCGCGCTGGCTGTAAGCCTGGGCTGCCACTGCGTTAGGCCGGTGTCCCGTCAGTCCAGGGTTGTCGGTTAACCTAGCGGGACAGGAAGAGTTACAATAGACAATAGGTGCAGGAGTAGGCCATTCTGCCCTTCGAGCCAGCACTGCCTTTCAATGTGATCATGGCTGATCATCCACAATCAGTATCCCGTTCCTGCCTTCTCCCTATATCCCCTGACTCTGCTATCTTTAAGAGCCCTATCTAGCTCTCTCTTGAAAGTATCCAAACCTTCTGAGGCAGAGAATTCACAGATTCACAACTCTCTGTGTGAAAAAGTGTTTCCTCTTCTCCGTTCTAAATGGCTTACCCCTTATTCTTAAACTGTGGCCCCTGGTTCTGGACTCCCCCCAACATCGGGAATATGTTTCCTGCCTCTAGCATGTCCAAACTCTTAATAATCTTATATGTTTCAATAAGATCCCCCCTCATCCATCTAAATTCCAGAGTATACAAACCCAGCCGCTCCATTCTCTCAGCATATGACAGTCCAGCCATCCCGGGAATTAACCTTGTGAACCGATGCTGCACTCCGTCAATAGCAAGAATGACCTTCCTCAAATTTGGAGACCAAAACTGCACATAATACTCCAGGTGTGGTCTCACTAGGGCCCTGTACAAATGCAGGAGGATCTCTTTGCTCCTATACTCAACTCCTCTTGTTATGAAGGCCAATATGCCATTTGCTTTTTTCACTGCCTGCTGTACCTGCATGCTTACTTTCATTGACGGATTAAAAAGGACCCCCAGTTCCCATTGTAGTTCCTCTTTTCCCAACTTGAAACCATTTAGATAGTAAATCCTGTTTTTGCTACCAAAATTGATAACCTCACATTTATTCACATTAAACTGCATCTGCCCACTCACTCAACCTGTCCAAGTCACCCTGCATTCTCCTAGCATCCTCCTCACAGTTCACACTGCCACCCAGCTTTGTGTCATCTGCTAATGTTACTTTGAATCCCTTCATCTGAATCATTGATGTATATTGTAAATAGCTCCGGTCCCAGCACCGAGCCTTGGGGGCACTTCACTAGTCACTGCCTGCCATTCTGAAAGGGACCCATTAATCCCTACTCTTTGTTTCCTGTCTGCCAACCAATTTTCTATCCAAGTCAGCACTGTATCCTCAACACCATGTGCCCTAATTTTGCCCACTAATCTCATTTATGGGACCTTATCAAATGCTTTCTGAAAGTCCAGATACACTACATCCACTGGCTCTCCCTTGTCCATTTTCCTGGTTACATCCTCAAAAAATTCCAGAAGATTAGTCAAGCATGATTTCCCCTTCGTAAATCCATGCTGAGCTGAGTTGAGCTGGAGTTAGTGCTTCTTCTCCACGCTGGCTGTAAGTCTCGGCCGCCACTGCACCAGGCCGGTGTCCCGTCAGTCCAGGGTTACCCCGGACATCTCCGGCTGCCCCCGGACAGGGATGGGACACTCAGGAGGGGACGGGGACGGTCCAGTAGCAATTCAACAGCGCTGGAGACCCGAGTTCGATCCTGACCACGGATGAAAAGCAGGTTTGTATACATACAGCAGCACAGCTGCCGAGAATGTTTATTGCGAGTGACCTTTGACAAATCCCATGATTCCTTGCGTTTTTCGGAATACCAAACTTGCTTATTAAGTTATCTGTTTGCCAGTCTATATTTTTAGGAGTATACTTGCACATTAGCTCCATCTACAATCCAATCGCTAAATAAAAATTTCAGACTGCGGATGTACTGAATTTACATTCAAGAAATTGAATTTTTCTTTGTGTTTGACTGAGAAAGGCCAGAAGCAAAATTATTTATTAAAACTCAAGTAGAATGTCACAGTATAAATTGAATTCAACCCAATAGAAAACAGACTGGATATAAATTTCCACCCACGTTTGAACTTATCCTTGCAATAGCAGATGTCTATAAGCCCATATATTTCCTGTTCCTTACAAGGTGCCTAAGACAATTGTTGAGATTAATTATTTGGGAATATGTTGTGGTAGCGATGAGCAAAGCTATTTTTCTGGTGTTCAGATTTAAAAATAGTTGTTTGAATGGTGAATTTCAAATGTTGATTGCAGCCTTATAAATAAAAATACTGAGCTAGAAATCATATCTTGGTGTGGGAGACGAGGCAATAAAATGATGTTAGTCCTGTTTTGTTATGCCAATGAAAACTGGTTAAATTAGAATAATAACTTCAGTCCCGTTTGTAAAATATTTATGCTGAGATCCTCAGACAAAATAATTTTCTTTTGAGAATTGAGTTTAACCTAAATCAGTGAAGTGACAGTTCATACCTAATGAACAACAACATAAAACCTATGGAATGAAGGAGGATATGTTGTGAACCTTGTGGCAAATATGTTCCAGTCTGGCTTAATCAGTCTACACATTAATTTGTGTTAGTTATTGTGAAGAAGCTTTAATGCTCTAATAATTAGAAGAGCCTGCAGTCAGAATGTGAATGGTAAAAGTCTGATCCTGAATTTATGGACACAAGGTAGCTTTGAAGTGTCTCCACTGTACATTTATTTGGCATTGATCGAGTTCTTTTATGCTTTGCATTATCCCCCAAAACAAATTAATTCTTCACTTCTGCTGGTCATTTACTGCTTTCTCATTTGATGAAGGAAATCACACAAGAACTGAAGAACCACTTTCAATGAGCCAATGATTGCTTTTTATTGTTTTTACCTACACAAAGACTCATCGTACCATGATTAAGCTGTATTGCTGAAACACTCTTACATTGAATTTTATGTACTGGGCTTTCTTATGGCAGGGATTCGGATTACTAAAAAATAGCACACTTGCCCATTGGGTCCTACCTTGCCATAAAATAACTGTACAGAAAATTGATTTAAAATAAAAGTTTACCATTGTTTTTCTGTTGTCTGGCAAAAGGCAGCAATTTAGATGATCACGACCATACTCCATAATTGTTTCAGTTATGTTTTCATGACTAGTAGTTCTCATAGAAACATAGAAAACATAGAAAATAGGTGCAGGAGTAGGCCATTCGGCCCTTCAATCCAGCACTGCCATTCAATATGATCACGGCTGATCATCCAAAATAAGTACCCCGTTCCCGATTTTCCCCCATATCCCTTGATTCCATTAGCCCTAAGGGCTAAAGCATCTTGAAAACATCCAGTGAATTGGCCTACACTGCCTTCTGTGGCAGAGAATTCCACAGATTCACAACTCTGGGTGAAACACTTCTCGTGCTTCATATTTATTTGTAACTGCTAATTTTGGAGAATTGTTTCAGCTTTGCAGTAAAACATAATTCCACACTCGCCATAGAAACATAGAAAATAGGTGCAAGAGCAGGCCATTCGGTCCTTCGAGCTAGTACCGCCATTCAATATGATTATGGCTGATCATCTAAAATCAGTACCCTATTGCGGCGTTTTCTGCATTTCCCTTGATTCCCTTAGCCCTACGAGCTAAATGTAACTCTCTCTTGAAAACATCCAGTGAATTGGCATCCATTGCCTTCTGTGGCAGAGAATTCCCCAGATTCACAACTCTCTGGGTGAAGAAGCTTTTCCTCATCTCAGTCCTAAATGGCCTCCCCCTTATTCTGAAACCGTGACCCCTGATTCTGGACTCCCCCAACATCGGGAACATTTTTCCTGCATCTACCCTGTCCAATCCTCTAAGAATTTTGGATGTTTTTATAAGATCCCTTCTCATCCTTCTAAATTCTAGTGAATAAAAACCCAGTGAACCCATTTGTCAGTCCCGCCATCCCGGGTATTAACCTGGTGAATCTATGCTGCACTCCCTCAATAGCAATAATGTCCCTCCTTAAATTAGGAGACCAAAATTGCACACAATACTCCAGGTGCGGTCTCACCAGGGCCCTGTACAACTGCAGTAGGACGCCCTTGCTCCTAAACTCAACTCCTCTCGCAATGAAGGCCATTGGCTTTCTTCATTGCCTGCTGTACCTTACTTTTAGTGACTGATGTACAAGCTCACCCAGGTCTCGTTGCACCTCCCCTTCTCCTCATTTGACACCATTCAGTTAATAATCTGCCATTCAGATAATAATAATACTGAGGGAAATGGGGATTAATGATTAATATTTAGGAATAATTAAGGCACTGACCTTAGGGGAGGCGAGCATGTTTGTTAACATTACCAACGAGCTGATTTGCTCTTTACAGGTTGTTATGGTATTCGACCAGATTTAGTCAAAGACGGCTGGACCTGCTCACGATGTACAGCTAATGCTTGGACAGCGGTGAGTGCTCCATGCAATATTCTACACAAATATTTTGAACTAATCGAGATCCAGCATCTGAATTCTGAATTGCTAAGCCAAGTTATCTTGATTGTTGGGATTGGGGTACAAGCAGTGAGAGAAATTAATGGACCGTTTCAATTAAACGCGGCTTTGAAAGTTTTGTGCTTTGCCTTACCATTTAGAAATAGAATGGTGACAATTCTTCCCCAAATTGGTGGACAGCTTTCACATCCTCCTGCTGTTACATCCAGTGTAATACCTGTCAGAAATTCCATTTTTGTGCAATATTAGCTCACCTTTCTCGGAGTAAGTAAAGAGAGGCTCCAATTAGCCTGGACGCTCCCGGGAGGAGAAATTAAAAAATATTTCATTTTCTCTTGATTACTATTGGTAACATTTGGAAAGCCATCGTGGGTGGACATTCGGCGGTGAAAGGAATAAATTCAGCTTTAGTTCCGTCAATGGATGCCACTGAAATAAGGAATACAGATAATAAATAACAAGAACTTTGCCACAGGATATTTTATTTGTTGAGGATTTATTTCTAGAAACGGTTTTAAGTAGTGATGCCTGCAGTTGGTAAACTTTTGTGGAAGTGAAGCCTTTGTGGCGAGCTTTCACAGAAATTGCTGGTCTTTTAAAAACATGCTTTTGAGCCAGCAATGGCCTTTAAAACAAGTCAATTGTGATATTGTCCACAGTAGATACCTGACACTGACAAGTCTTTGAAACACTATGATCTTTTTGAACCTTACTGTAGAAAATTCCCCCCCAGAGGAAAGATGGACAACAAATAGAAATGTATGTCATAAAGTTCCCTGCACTGCTTCAGGATCTGACAGTATGAGAATAAACAAAGGGAAAGTAGTGGACTGAAACATGTGAGGGGAAGGACGCTGAGTATGTGGTTAATGTCCAAGCAGTCCATGGACAGATGATACATTTGTTGAGAATCAAGCATGTCATTGATTCAGTTTTAAGTTATTAATGTCAGCTTCACATGTGAAGGGTTTGTCAATGAATTATGTAATATATTTTTCATTGGATTTGTTTGGGAAGCTCTTGTCAGGAATTGTGCAGAAGTGTTGGCATTACAACAATTGAGCCCATTTAGTGAATTTGTATATCATAGCAATCTCTGAGACACTCAATCATGAACCACATTGAAGCATCACACTGTCTGTGATCAATGTGCTTATGGATCTTGGGGGTCAAGTCCATACCTCACTGAAAGTGGCAACACGGGTATAGAGAGTGGTAAAGAAGGCTTATGGTGTGCTGCTTTCATCGGTCGAAGCATTACATATAGGAGTCAAGAAGTCACGTTGCAGATTTATCGTACTTTGATTAGGCTGTATTTGGAGTATTATGTGCAGTTCTGAATGCCTTATCACTAGAAAAGAAAGCAAATGCAATGCTAGCATTTATTTCAAGAGGGCTTGTATACAAAAACAGGGATGTAATGTTGAGGTTCTATAAGGTGCTGGTAAGGCTGCATTGGAATATTGTTAGCAATTTTGGGCACCATATCTATGGAAAGATATGCTGGCTCTGCAGAGGGTTCAGAGGAGGTTTACAAGAATGATCCCAGGAATGAGTAGGTTAACCCATTATGAACGTTTGTCAGCACTGGCCCTTTACTCGCTGGATTTAGAAGAAGGAGGGGAAACCTCATTGAAACATACAGAATAGTGAAAGGCTTAGATAGAGTGGATGTGGAGAGGATGTTTTCACTAGTGGGAGTGTCTAGAACTAGAGGTCATAGCCTCAGAATTAAAGGACGTTCTTTTTGGAAGGAGATGAGGAGAAATTTAATTAGTCAGAGGGTGGTAGAATTCTTTGCCACAGAAGTCAGTGGAGACCAAGAAGTCAGTGGATATTTTTGAGGCAGAGATAGATAGATTCTTGATTTGTACAGGTATCAGGCGGTATGGGGAGAAGGCAGGAGAATGGAGTTAGGAGGGAAAGATAGATCAGCCATGATTGAATGGCGGAGTAGACTTGATGGGCTGAATGGACTAATCCTACTCCAATTCCTTGTGACCTATTACAGAAAGTAGGTGGAGGCTTTGAAGAGGCGCAGAAGAGGTTTACTAGAATGCTGTCTGGAGTAGAGAGTATTAGCTGCAAGAATAGGTTGGACAAACATTGATTGTATTCTCTGGAGTGTTGAAAGCTAAGGGGTGACCTGATAGAAGTTTATAAAATTATATGAGGCATAGATAGGGTAGATGATCAGAACGTTTTTCCTCGCACAGATTCTTGTTGAACATCATTGGTTACAGCCAGAATAACATCCCTCAACCTGTACCCTCTGACTTCTATGGGTAAGCCAGATCTGAATCCAAAGTGTAAAATCACAATGGATCCCATGGATTTTAATCTACCAGATTAGCCTACCATGAGGAACTTGTCAAATGCCTTAAATAGGGGATGACTATAAATGTTTATTTTTAAACATAAATAACCGCAATTATGTTTGCTTTTGATTATAATATGATCAGTTTATTGGAAAATTGATTATTGTTCCTTAACAATGTATGATTTCTGTTAACACTATTGACATGCTACATTTCGTGACAATAGGAACTGTAAATGCTGGTTAATTAAGAGAAATGGAGACAAATCCAGGTGGGGCACAGGGATAAAAGGGGAAAAAAAGGGGTTGGTTGTTTGTCGGCTAGTTACCCCAAATTGGATAAATCAGTGTTCCTGCTGTTAGGTTGTAAGCCACCAAGTGGAATATGAGGTGAGGTTACTCGAGTTTTATGTGCGACCTCACTCTGGCAATGAAGGAGGCCCAGGACAGAAAAGTCAGAATGGGAAGAGGAGATAAAATAGTTAGCAAACCTATCACATCCCAATGACATGGGTGTGTAGGCTAATTGGCCTCTGTAAATTGCCCCTAGTATGTAGGGAGTGGATGAGAAAGTGGGATGACATAGAACTAGTGTGAACGGGTGATCGATGGTTGGCACAGACTCGATGGGCCGAGTTTCGAAGCTGTTTCTCCAAACTCTAAACTGCAATGTCAATATAGGACTCTGGGTTACTGGACTTGTAACTTAACCATTCTGCCAACACCATATGTTGCGGCATATCTTTGTGCCTGTCTAGGGAATGGCTTTCACAATATGGTTTCACATTTCATGTGGTTATTACAAGAACTGAAATAAAAAATAATTAAAATTTTAATTCAAAATGGAAACAGTTTTTTTAGATTCAGTCTAATTGTGATTGTTTAGGTGGAAATCCTTTTGATAGTTTTTTAATTTTCTGTTTAACTTTTGTATTTTATTCCTCGATTCAGGCTTGCTGTTTGTGCAACTTACAAGGTGGGGCACTGAAAAGTACTACTGACAAAAGGTAAAGGAAGCATATTTTAAAAAAGCATTTAAAATTACTCGCAAGTTTTCATAATCCACATATCGTTAAGGCGTTGCTAAATAGAGCATTCCCTTGTCAATGGATAGCAAGATCCAGAAGTATATTGTGTCTGGATAAGAATATTAGGTTGTCTAAAAAGCCAAGCTTAAGCAGTATTGTTACTGGAACCATTGCTATTTGTAGTGAGAACAGGGATACTGGTTTTGCAAAAATATTTAATCGTATTTTGCATTACTATTATGAATCAGTCTAATAGTAATTCAGGATACAATTGCCTTAACTGTGATGTGACACATAGCTGTTCATTATAGGGAATATTAGCCTGATGGTGGTGAATTTGTGGAATTCATGGCTGTGGAGGTTATTGGGAATTTTTAGTAAGGGCATCAAAGGTAACTGGGAGAAGGCTGGAGAATGGAGTTGAGCGGAAAAAATAGACCAACCATGACCGAATGGCAGAGGAGTCTTGATGGGCTGAATGGCCTAGTTCTGCGCCAATGTTGTCTGGTTTTATGTCATCCCAATCTGGAGAGGTTCCTAATGTTGATGGTGTGCAACAGGCCAGAGAACAGAGCACAACTTAATTTTTTTTTCTTGCATGAGGCCAAAGGTATAGTGTGCAATTGACAAACGTTGCATGCTACAACCCCTGTCTCAAGGTGCGAGTCCACCCACGAGTGATCCCGAGTTTAAAACAAATCAAACTCGTGGTAATCACGTAGAATTAACGTAGCGGGAACTTCGGAACTCGTAACGCTAACGGCAGGTACTCGGGAAACTTGTTAACTCATGAAAATCTTTCAACACGATGAAAGGTTTCCACGAGTCAAGTTTACTATTGAAGTAAAAATGTTGAACTTTTAAACTCGTTGTAAGAACGTAGTAGCCCGTGCGTTTACCGTAGTGACTCGTGAGTCTACCGTGGACATTCGTTAACTCAGCGGGACAGGCAGCATCTCTGGAGAGAAGGAATGGGTGACGGGATGACATTTCCAAAATTCTGCTGCGTATTTGTGTTACTCCAGCACTGTGTGTTCACTTTTTGTCAACCAGCATCTGCCCAGCAATGGGAAACGTCATCCCGTCACCCATTCCTAATCTCCAGAGATGCTGCCTGTCCCGCTGTTAAAGAATGCCCATCCGGGGGTGTTTCTCACCTGCTTACAGTGGTTGACCGTTTTACGCGGTGGCCAGAGGCCATCCCGCTCATGGACACTTCAACCCAGTTGTGCGCTCGTGCCCTGGTGGCAACTTGGATCCCTTTGATGGTGGGGAGGTTAGTATCCGTGATAGATGGGGCATATCTACCACATTTAGTAATTTCTTTTGTTCAAATGACTATGGAGTCGAATTACTATAGCAACTTTGGGATTAGTGTTTGTAGGTGAAACCCAGTGTAATGAAAGTGAATGCATTTAATATCACTATTGCTCTCAATGGAAATGTAAAGACAAATTGTAGTTAGATCCAAAGTGTCTGTGAGCAAAATTTAATAACTGCATTTGTCTGTTTAGGTGGGTCCATGTGATCTGTGCAATAGCCGTTCCTGAGGTGAGATTTTTGAACGTGTTGGAGCGAAATCCAGTTGATGTGTCTGGGATTCCAGAGCAAAGGCGGAAATTGGTAGGTGTTTAATGGATCATTATTAATTTGGTTATCTTCACCTTGATCCTCATGGTTTATCGAAGTAAAGAAAACGTAACTTAAAAATGTAGAGAGCATGCATGCCTTAAATCAAGTTCAAGTGAGTTTATTGTCATGTTCAAGTAAATCTCCAGTAATGCAGAATCTGAGGGTCTTTGTGTCATACTAGCAGATTTTCTGGACTATTGGATGCTTCTCCTACTACAATTGGCCCAACACAAGCAATAAACTCTTTTTACTTGGGTTAAAAATTCAGCATTAATGTCATTGAAAGGAATTGACAGAAAATACAGCATCATGTTATGTCTTCATGCAGCACTCACATACTTGAAAGTATTGTGAAAGGTAGTTGTTAATGTTTTGTAACCGTATATGGTAGCCATGTTGTTCACAGATATCTCACATACAGCAATGAAACTAATGAAGAAGAAGCACATTTCCAATTCGGTCCTGACTAGCATCCGGTCTTCAACTGATTGTAAACTTCAGCTTGTATCCTATGGTAGACAAAAATGCTGGAGAAACTCCGCAGATGAGGCAGCATCTATGGAGCTAAGGAATAGGTGACGTTTCGGATCGAGACCCTTCTTCAGACATGGATTTCACATCAGTCTGAAGAAGGGTCTCGACCCAAAACATCTCCTATTCCTTCACTCCATAGATGCTGCCTCACCCGCATGGATAGGATGGGTTTAACGGGAGAGGGCCAAACACAGGCAGGTGCGACTAATGTTGGGGCAGTGTGGGCAAGTTGGGCCAAAGGGCCTGTTTCCACGCTGTATGATTCTATGACTTTATAATGTGATTGTGTTATTTTATCTATTCCAGCAGTGTTCCAAATGGAACAAATTGAAATTCCTTGCAGAAGTTAGTGTTAAATTATGTAGGCCAAGTGAGTATGATTTAGTGTAGCTGATCAAGGATTGGTGATGGTGTTCTTTGGATCCCTTTGTTTGATCATAAGAAAATAACGAAATATCTGAACAAAGCCAAGAGAACTCAATCTGCCCTTTGTTGTACACCCCTCCATTCACCCACCCGTGATTGATTTGGAGAGTTC
The DNA here is from genome assembly GCF_028641065.1 of Leucoraja erinaceus. Taxonomy (NCBI): domain Eukaryota; kingdom Metazoa; phylum Chordata; class Chondrichthyes; order Rajiformes; family Rajidae; genus Leucoraja; species Leucoraja erinaceus. The sequence continues at coordinate 17,877,816 of NC_073405.1, forward strand.
TCTGTCCATAAAATGAACGTGAGCAGAATATGCAGAGCAGAATCAAGAAGCAGCTGCGGACCTTCTTGGGGTGGAGCTGATGCCAACCTTGGCCTAAGACCATAATTGACCCAAAAAGTTAACCCAAGAGAGGACCCTGTTGCTCTCTTAGCTGCTGATGCCGAGACTGAGCCAAACTGCTCTGCCACTGCAGCTTTGCCTGACCATTGGATTCAACACCAGTTGTGGGACATTTATGTTTTGTATGTCTTGCATGGTTATGTATTGTAAGAGTGTTGTGGGTCAGAACATTCTGCCTTAAAAGTTGAAGGAAAAACTCTAACTGCATTTTCTAAAGAATCTGAATATACACTGAATAGCCTACATCTGTACCGTATATTTATGATTCTGTAATTAGAATTGATTTTATTACTAGCGATGCGATGCATTATCAGAATTACTTTAATCTTTCTAAGTATTGTTGGTTTTTCAGCACCATAATCTAATACAGCTATTGTGTGCAACAGGGAATTAAGATTATAAATTAAATACTCGGGTTATTGAATAAAAATTGCAGTTTGATTCAGTTTTATGTACACTGATATTGCACTGGTTTATGGGTAAAACTTCACTTTCAAAACAGTACAGAATACCTAATATCCCAGTGATCAGAGTACGTGTGTATTGTACCATGCTGTACCCTACATAGTATGTGTCTTAAGAGCACCAGAGTTAAGACACCTACAATGTCTTAAGGTAGGGTACTGCCTACTCCATCCACACCCTACACACTAGGGGCAATATAAAGAGGCCAATTAACCTACAAACCTGTACATCTTTGGGATAATATTGTGTGTAATTATGGTCTCATAATATGAGGAAGGACATTATTGCTATTGATGGATTGCTCCCTCTCCTTTCCCCTACCCTCAGTCACTCCCTCCCTGCCTCCATAACCCTTCTCCCCTCCCTATCCCCCTGACCCGCTGGGCCCGTTCCCCAACCCAATATTCTACCACTCACCCATTCACCCAATGAAACCCGTTTCCACCACTCACCTGTTCCTCCAACGCAACCCGTTCCCCAACACAATATTCCACCACTCACCCAAAGCCCCCAACTGTGCAGGCGTGGCTCATTTCCCCTCATCCCCAACACTCCTTCCCCCTCCTCTTCACCCTCCCTCGCCTCTCCTCCTCCCCCCTATCTCACCATCAGTCACTCCTTCCCTCCCTCCATAACCCCTCTCCCCTCCCTACCCCCCTCCTCTCCCTCTATCTGTTTAAATAACAAACAATCCTCTCCTCGTCCCCTCCCCCACTGCTGCCTTTTTTTTAAATGTAAATGAGATCGGATTGTGATGTCATTGTCGGGTGGAGCACTGCTGACTGGCAGTTGATGTAAATTAGATCCCATTGTGACATAGCTGGAACTGCCACTGCAACTTCAAGCGATTTTTCTCAAAGTGGGATTTAGTAAAGTTGAAAATGTGAAAAACTTGTAAAATATAACATCAATCTGAATGAAACTTAATACACTACACCACGGGACAATTGTGAGTAAGGTGGTCCAAATATTGTAGCGCTATCGTGTACCGATTTGGCGTAGTTCCGGGCATGAATCACAGACACGCAAGCACGCTCACACATAGACAAGATGAGAGTTTTAGTAAGATAGGTAGACATACAGACCAAATGCAGAGGAATTAGACTAGCTTAAATGGATCATTTTGATCATCGTTCATGTTGGGGTGGATTGCCCGTTTCCATGATGTAAAAATCTTTGATTCTATAACTATTGGTTTTCTCAACTGTAATACATTCAGTAAAAACCTGCTTCCAGAACATATTGTAGATGTTTATGACCAAAGATGATGATTTGTTAGAAACTGCAAAACATAAACCATTAAAATAAGTTACATAATAAACACAAACATAGAAATAGGGCATTTAATTCACATGACCATGTTGTGCTTTAACCCCATGAGCGGAGTTATAATCTCATGTACCAGCAAACATAGTGACGCAATCAGAGCACCAGCAACCTGGACTTAATCCTATTCATTAGTACTGTTTGTGTGGAGTTAGCATATTCTGCCTGCGACCACCTCCTCGTGCACCAGTTTCCTACCTCATCCCAGAGACAGTAGGTTAATAGAAGAATAATGGGGCAGTTGATAGGTGTGTGGAGATAGTGTTGTAAGAAAACACGAGGAGGAATGGGATTACTCTGAGAGCTGGCACAGACCCAGTGGATCTCTAGTCTCCTTTTATGTTGTATAAAAATATGAAATAATAGCCTCAAGGCTCAGCAAGAACTAAAATTTCTATTTAAAAGCCTTCAATGTAGCAAGGATATCCCAAGGCATTTCATAGGAACATTACTGACTGAAGAATTGATACCAAGCACATAAGGCGGCATTCGGGTAGTTGACCAAAAGTTGAGTAATAGGTTTTTGTCAGCATTATAAAGGAGGAATGTAGTAAAGTGATTGGGTGAGGGTATTCCAGAGCTTAGGCTCTTAAACTGAAGACGTAACATTCAAAAATAGTGATTACATTTTGTAATTTCAAAATGCTGAATTGGAAGAACTCAAATGTATTAGGGTGTGGGATACTTAGAGCTGGAAAGATGGCAGAGTTAGAAAGGGGAGAGATGATCAGACATGATCACATTGAATGGTGGTGCTGGCTCAAAGGGCCGAATGGCCTACTCCTGCACCTATTATCTATTGTCTATTGTCATGATGGAGGATTTAAGAAACAAAGCAACATGTTCACATAGATTAACTGTTCTAGATTAGAAATATGCTTTACTGTATTATAGTGTTGCAATACAATACCAATTTGCTCCTGAACCCAATAGAAACACATGAACATACAGATTAGGAGCAGTAGTAAGACCCATGACCTTGAAGCTTGGCCATTCAGTAAGGTTATTTTACCATTGTAATTGTAGCCTTAACCCCATTTACCATTTGATAATCTTTCATCCACTCCTTGCTTATCAGGAGTTGATACAGTTATATCATAAACCGGTTCCACCGGTTTTTGAGGAAGAGCATTCCAAAGATTCAAAACACCCTGAGAAAAAAATGTAATCTCATTGTTATGTTAAATCGATGACACTTTATTTTTAAACAGTGACCCTTATGTCTCCGAAAAGAGGAAATATCCACATCCACATGCCAACACCCTTCAGGATCTTGGATCTTAATTATACCCAGCCGATCTCCTCATTAAGAGAACCCGACCGTGCTGCGTCTCAGTGTAGTAAAAAGCTCTGAACTAGTTCCAATGTACTAATATGCTTCGTTGAATGAAGAACCCAATATTTGACATGCATTTCTAGATACGTTCTTATCAATGTCCTCATGTAACTGAAGGATAATGACCCTACCTTTATAATCAGTTCCTTTCACAATAAACAGTGATGTTCGGTCATCATTTCTAATTGCATGCTGTACTTGCCTGTTAGTCTTCTGGGAATCATGCCTGAGGAGCCAAGATCTCTTTGCTTCTCAGAATTATACAATATCTCACAATGTAGATAAGTGCTTTTCATATTTCCTGCCAAAATGGACAATTTGACATTTTCCCACAATTTAAAATTTTTCCAAATCCCCGCCCATTCTCTTAAACGACCTATATCTCTTTGTATCCACCTTTTGTTGCCTTTGCAACTTACTTTCCCACTAATCTTTGACATCAGCCAATTTTATGACTTTTTAATGCCTTCACGCAAATGCCACCCATTGCATCTCGCCAACCAGTAAAGCTCTCATCTATGCCTAAAACAACACACAGCGCTGAAGTCACTCAGCAGGTCAGGCAGTATCTCTGGAGTACATGGATATGTGAGGTTTCAGGGCGAGACCCTTCTTGGGATTTCTTCTTCTGTGAAGAAAGGTCTTAGGTCAAAACGTCACCTATCCATCTTTTCTAGGGATACTGAGTGACTCGAGTACTTTGTGTCCTTTTGTATATTAACCGGCATCTACAGTTTTTTGTTTCTATATTTCCCCTACTCTACTTCCTGTTCAAATGTCAATTCTCTACCAATGCCAATACATTACTTCCTGCTTTGATTTTCCAAAGTAACCATTCCTTGTAATCACAATAAGAAGTCCAGGCTAATTGCTTCTCTGCCCCTACAATGCCTGCTGATATTTTCATCCATAAACCTTAATGTATATAAATGTATAGAAAATGATGTGAAGCATAGATAGGGTGGACAGGCATACCCCGCATGGAAAAATTAACTAAAGAGCATAGCGTTAAAGTAATAGGGACAAAGTTTAACGGAGATGTGCGGGGCAGGTATTTTTTTTTACAGAGGGTGGTGAATGCCTGAAATGTGCTGCCAGGAATAGTGGTTGAAGCAGATCCATTAGTGGCATTTAAAAAGACGATAAGCGTATGGATATGCTCAGATTGGAGGGATATGGGTTATGTGCAGTTACATCATGTTTGGCACAGACATTGTGAGCCATAGGGCCTGTTTTTGTTCTGTTGTGTTCTGTGTTTTATGTTTGTGCATCCATAAATCTCAATAACCCTCTTCAGCAGAGGAATCCAAAGATTCTCAACTCTTTGAGTAAAGATATTTCTTCTCATCTCAGACTGGCTGAGCCCTTATTTTGGTATCATGACACTTCCACCCCTCGCCCCACCTTCCCAGTTCTAAACACCTAGTAAGGGGAAAGTAAGGGGAAATTTCATCCCTGTATTACCCATTCAAGCCCAGGGAGAATGTACAAACGTCTCCGGCGCTGCATTCGCTGTGACTGCCTGTTCTTCCTACGTTTACTGTTGTTAGAATCGTTACCTCCAAATATATTATTCCTCTACTAATCTTAAATATTATTAATGTGTTGAATAAATTAAAATGTCTTCATTGTAAGGGTCAATTTTTTAACAGGTTATATCGATACATTTTTGTTGTGGTTAGCACAACATTTTCTCACTGTGTGATTGGGCAATAGATAGGCAAGAGTCTTAATTCTGACTTACACAATTGACTGAGTTGCAGTTTCTTTTGGTCAGAAGGGCAGGGATCCTGTAGACTAAATCACAAAACAAAGTATTTCCCCATGGTCTAGGAGATTACTGCCTAATCCCATCCTGGCTGGAGTTGCCTCGTGAAGACAAATTGCCAGTAGCCGAACTCTTGAAGTCTATAGGGATCCTGAATAGGGATCTGGAAAAATAAGCCTTCTGTATGTTATATTAATTTTACAGGGCTTTACCTAGTTATTTGTATTATCAGCAGCCAAGTAAGCAACTGATTTAGCTTACTTTTAATGTAATCAGCATTTTAAAATTTGGGATTCAGTTTCAGGTGCTGCCAACATTAAAATTTAAAGAACTGCGTTATCTAATTAATCTATTATTGATATCTTAAAACGTTTCATTTAAAGTCTTAGTCTGATTGATTTGGCCGTAGGCTAACCTATTAAAATATAAATAATATTATTATCAGCATAATTCACTGGATAGATCAGAATTCTAAACATGCCTGTTAATGAATTAACAAAAGTCAGTTGTGAAGTACAGGTGAGGTTTTCCAGCAGCTGGGAACCAGTGCAGTCATTGGCAGAGTAATTCGAACAATTCGCATGAAAGAAAGAAAGGGAATTGTGAATTTATAAAGCATCATGCACACCGTGATTTTCAGGACATCCCAAGGCACTTTACAGCCAAATAAATATTTTTGAAATGTCTTCACTACTGTAATCTAGGAAACATAGGGGGCAATTTACACACAACTGACTCCCACAATCAGCAATTAAATTATGACCAGGTGATCTGGGTCTTTTTTTAATCGCGTTGAACAAAAGTTAAATGTTAGGCAGAACATTTTGGATAACTTTCCTTATTGTCATCAAAGTGGTGCCAGGGAATTTTGAACATCCATGTCTGAATGTGTCCAATTTAATATCTGAAATCTGAAAGACTGCACTACTCGCAGTGAATAGTTGCATTATGCTTTGTAGATAATACACACTAAGCACAGTAGGCCCCTAGAGAATAAGATGAATGGGTGAATTGTCAGGCAGGAGGATAGCTTTGTCCCAGGGTGTCAAATTACTTGATTGTTGATGGAGCTACATTCATTGAGACAAATAGGGAATATTTCATCATACAGCTAACTTGTGACTTCTATTTCATAGAACAGTGCAGCCCAGGAACAGGTCTAACTGCCCACTATGTCTGTGTCAACCATGAAGTTGATCTAAATAATCACATCTGTTTGCTCATGGTTCATGGTCCACTGCCTGTTCATGTGCTAGTCTAAATGCTTTATAAATATTGCTATCGTATTTGCTACTAACACTTCCCCTGACTGCGATTTTGAGGCACATGTGTAAACAAAAACTTGCCTCACACATCTCCTTAAAAACCTGCCCCCTCACACCTTTATAGCTGCTGGACAAGCATCTGAGAGCCAGGAACTGAATAGTTTACCTGTTTCTGATCTGTATTTGTTACAGCAATGTTTATGGCAAGTTCAGTAACGCCTAGTAACCATTTGTCCAAGATATTGGCGGAGGGGAATCAAATGATTTAATTCAGACATCCAAGTACAATTTCTTTCTTCATATTCCTGATTCGCACTTGGGCCAGAAGTGACGTCTGTCTATTTCTGAACGTGCATTGTAAACAAAGAATATGTTAATTTGAAAGATTTGCACAGTAATTCAATGCACTGTTGGTTCTCTTGAGATGTGATTGTTAATGGAAAATTTGTGCTGAAGATGTAAGTTGCATATTTCAAATTGTAATTTCACATTGCTTATCACCATTGGCCTAGGAAGAGAATTATGTCCATGCAAAAAGGAAATTCTTGCCTTGGGAAAATGCAGTAAATAGCAGAAAGATATGAGGAGTATAAATAATTTTGATCTCAACACAGATGAATTGTAAGAAAAGCATATGTTGTAAATTATGGTGCAACTTCCCTCTGACTCTTGAAGTTCTCAAAGGATTAAACAGCAAACACATTCCACTCTAAACAGGGCTAACATGGCCTTTTAGCAGTTTTTGTACATTATTATGTGTTCAGCGTGAAAGCATGAGAGATTGATGCTGTCAGCTAAAAATATTCATTGTTTTTACAACTTAAAGACCGAACTTCAATTAGAATTTTCATTCTGAGGAGATGCTGCCAACTGGAACATTACAGATAATTATTATCCAGCAACATTGACAGACTGAATATGTTGTGACTGATCTTGCTCATTTTGTGCTTAATCTTTCCTGGAACTTTTTGGCATTTTTTTCTCGATGCTGTCATGACAGCAATGATTTAAAAAAGCCTTTTATCAGACAATTTTAGTAGTCCTTAATAACATTAGTGCAAAGGGGAGAGGGTAGCTTGGTCAGTCCTTCATTTCTCTAGTTCATCAGTATCAATGCAGACCCCAATGCGGGATCCTCCCACTTTGCACATGTGGGGCAGGAGATGCATGGTCGAGTGGCCATATGTGTAGTTTGAAAAGTGGTGCATATGCTGTACACTACACATCTGCCATACACAGCCATCTTGAATGTTCCTCCATTTTGAGAGATCATGTGTCATGGGTTCCCATGAGTCAGTGGAGATGTTAGACTTTTTCATAGATACAAAATATCCTTCAATTGTTTCTTCGCCATTGATAATGAAAGAGTAAGTCTATGTACCAAGGATAGATTCACTTCTGTTGATTTAACATCGTATTTTTTTTGTTTTTCATGTGAAACCTCAGAGAAATCATACTTTCCTTTTGATTATTTTTTTAAAGCTACACAATGTAAGTTCCATAAAATGCATACCTTTCAGAAGCTTAGTTTCCTTGTAACTTGGATCAACTAGTACAAGGAAAAAGTTTGCAACCAACCGCGAAATTAATTTACAAGGTCCGTGAAATGTCAGCTGTAGGAAGATGCGATTAAACTAGAGAAGGTGCAGAAAATATAAGGATGCTGCTGGGATTGAGTTATAAAGAGAGACTGGATAGTCTGGGACTGTTTTCTATTGAGCGAAAGAAGCAGAGGTTTATAAAGTCATGAAGGGCAAGGATGAGTTGGACAGTCAGTTTCCCCCCCACAGGATAGGAAGTCTAAAACTAAAGGGTACAGCTTTAAGATGAGAAGGGAAAGATTTAAAGGAGATCTCAGGGATTTTTTTTTAAATAGGAAATAATAGAGGCAGAAAAAATTGCAATGTTTATAAGACAGGAAAGGCAGAGAAATGGCAGTTAAATGTAATTTAACCTGAGCAAGTGTGAAGTGTGTGAAGTGGGAGGTTTAATGTAAGAGGGGAGTATATGATTAATGGCAAGACCCTTAACAACCATGATATGCAGAGGGATCTAGGGGCATTGAATATACAGTGCATTCAGAAAGTATTCAGACCCCTTCATTTTTTCCATATTTTATTACATTACAGCCTTATTCGAAAGTGGATTAAATTCTTTTTTTTTTTTTATCATCAATCTACACACAATGCTTCATTAAAAAACAATGAAAACAGGTGCTTAGAACATTTTGCAGTAATTAAAAAGAAATAACTGAAATATCACATTTACACAAGTATTCCGACTCTTTACTCAGTACTTTGTGGAGGCACCTTCAGCAGCGATTACAGCCTCAAGTCTTCTTGGGTATGACGCTACAAGCTTGGCACACCTGTATTTGGGTAATTTATCACATTCTTCGCTGCAGATCCTCTCAAGCTCTGTCAGGTTGGATGGGGAGCGTCGATGCACAACTATTTTCAGGTCCCTCCAGAGATGTTCGATCGGGTTCAAGTCCAGGCTCTGACTGGGCCACTCAAGGACATTCACACACTTGTCACGAAGCCACTCCTGCACTGTATTGGCTGTGTGCTTAAGATCGTTGTCCTGTTGAAAGGTGAATCTCTACCCCAGTCTGAGGTCCAGAACGCTATGGAGCAAGTTTTCATCAAGAATCTCTCTGTACTTTACTCCGTTCATCTTTCCCTCAATCCCGACTCATCTCCCATTTCCTGCCACTGAAAAACATTCCCACAGCATGATGCTGCCACCACCATGCTTCACCATAGGTATGGTATTGGCCAGGTGATGAGCGGTGTCTGGTTTCTTGGTATTCAGGCCAAAGAGTTCAATCTTGGTTTCATCAGACCAGAGAATCTTGTTTCTCATGCCTTTTGGCAAATTCCAAGTGGCCTGTCATGTGCCTTTTACTGAGGAGTGGCTTCCGTCTGGCCACTCTGCATTAAAGGCCTGATTGGTGGTGCTGCTATAGTTGTCCTTCTGGAAGGTTCTTCCATCTCCACAGAGGAACTCTGGTGCTCTGTCAGAGTGACCACCGGGTCGTTGGTCATCTCCCTGGCCAAGCCCTTCTCTCCCGATTGCTCAGTTTGGCCGGGCGGCCAGCTCTATGAAGAGCTGTTCCAAAGCTCTTTCTATGAAAAAGTGGTTCCAAAGTTCTTCCGTTTAAGAATGACGGAAGCCACTGTGCTCTTTGGGACCTGCAATGCTACAGAAATTGTTTTATGCCCTTCCCCAGATCTGTGTCTCAACACAACCCTGTCTCGGAGGTCTACGGACAATTCCTTCATCTTCATGGCTTGGTTTTTGCTCTGATATGCACTGTCTACTGTGGGACTTTATATAGACAGGTGTGTGCCTTTCCAAATCATGTCCAATCAATTTAATTTGCCACTGGTGGACTCCAATCAAGTTGTAGAAACATCTCAAGGATAATCAATGGAAACAGGATGAACCCAAGCTCAATTTTGAGTATCAGAGCAAAGGGTCTGAATACTTATGTAAATGTGATATTTCAGTTATTTATTTTTAATTACTTTGCAAACATTTCTAAATGCCTGTTTTCGCTTCTTCATTTTGGGGTATTGTGTGTAGATTGATGATAAAAACATTTTTTTAATCCATTTTAAAATAAGGCTGTAATGTAACAAAATGTGGAAAAAGTGAAGGGGTCTGAATACTTTCTGAATGTACTGTAATAGTCAGGAAATCGTGATGCAGCTCTATTAGACTTTGGTTAGGCTGCATTTGGCGTATTGCATGCAGTTGTGGTTGTCCCATTACAAGAAGGATATGGAGACTTTGAAGAGGGTGCAGAGGAGGAATACCAGAATGCTGCTTGGATTAGAGGGTTTCTGCTATAGGGAGGAGTTGAATAGATGGATTATTTTCTGGAACATCGGAGGTTAAGGGAGACATGATAAAAGTATATAAAATTATGAGAGGCGTAGATAGGGCAGACAGTCAGAATCTTTTTTCCTTGGTTGAAATGCCCAACACGAGGACATAGCGAGAGAAAAAGTTTAATAAAGATGTGCAGAGCACATTTTTTTAGGGGGCTTCAAGTGCATTGGGAGGTGGGGGGGTTAATGTGGCAGATATGATAGTGATGTTTCAGAGGCTTTTAGATAGGCACATGGAAGTGCAGGGAATAGAGGAATATGGATCATCCACAGGGACATGTGATCAGCTTAATTTGGCATCATGTTCGGCACAAACATTGTGGATCGTAGGGGCCATTCATGTGCTGTACTGCTCAATGTTCTATGATACTCTTTGCTTACCTGGGCAAATAAATCTCGAAGCACATTCAAAAGAAGTGAGCACCACTGTCAGGCAAACAATCTGCTACATTTAAGCATTCATAGCCTCAGTTGCTTGCATCCTGTGGTTTCATTGTCTGCTCACTGAAATAAGCACAGCTGTAGCTTGTAGAAGTTACTTCAACAACTACCCATAATCTCTACCTCAAATAGAAAATAGTTGCAGATCCGTGTAAACAGCACTACCTCGAAGTTCCCATCAATTGCACTCATATTCCGACTTGGAAATGAACTGCATTCCATCTTCACAGGTGCGTCTATTTCCTGAAACATTCTGGAATGACTTTTCACCACCTTATCTGGAGCCATCGAGAAGTTGGCTCATCACCATATTGTCAAAGATTGTTACGTGCAGAAAATAAAATCAGTCCTTGCCAGCCTTGCACACAATGCATGAATAAGTATATATATTTAAAAATAGCTAGCACGAATCCTAACCGATTTTGAAGAGAATTTGAATGGCTTCCACAGTTGGAGTTAAATTGCTTCATTGTGGCACTGCAGAGCTGATTGCATCAGCAGTTTTGATTGGATAGAGCTTTTCTTAGGTATTTAACATCTTTCACGGCAGAATGTTAATTCAAGCCATTTAGACTTATTGCTACTGCCTTTGAAGTCCCTTTCATTAAATATCGCCGGTTACATGTTAACATTGACAGGGTATTTACCATTTTCAATCTATAGTGGGATATTTTCTATATTACTGGCCTGTATAATTTTTTTGTAAATCTGCAGACATTTGTCTATTCATTGTATAATGAAAAATTTAAATTATTTGTGGAAAGGATAGGCTGGAGTTGTTTTAATCCGAGGTGCAGTGCCAGTGGAGGTAATTTTAATTACTGTACCAAACTGATGGAATTTGGGCCATCATGCTGGTGCTGCCTGTGAGAATCATAGCATTATTCAGCAGGGGAAAATACCGTTATTGGCACAACTTGTCCAAACTGACCAATGGGCACCTTTGCATAGTAAACAATCACCTAGTACTTTGTCCACAACTTTCTCTGCCTAAACGATTCACATGCTCCTCCAAACATTTCTTAAATGTGATCAGTGTCCCAGCTTCATCCACTGACTGAGGCAGTGCCTTCCAGGTACCCACCACTCCGGGTGAAGAAGGTCCCTCCTAATATCACTTTTAAATCTCTTCCCCCTTTCCCTAAACCTATGTTCTCTATTTTATCTCTCTCTGATAAACTGTAGGAAACGTTACCCTATATCTATAACGCTCATAATGTTATAAGCATCAAATATGGTCCCTTCATCTTCCCGTGTTGGGGAGAACAGCCCTGGCGTCCCCAATATCTCCTCCTAATTGAATTGTTCCACCTCTGGCAACGTCCTGTTGAAGCTCCTCTGCACTCTCTTCAACGTTACCGCCACCTTCCTATACCACAATTGGTGGAACTGCACGCCATACCCTAGCTGAGGTCTGACCAAGATTTCATACATTTGAAGCATCACCCCTCTATTTCTGGCTGTGATGCTCCAACTAATGAAAGCTGTTATTCCATATGATTTAACACATTATCTACATGTGTTGTCTCTTTCAAGTATCTATGGCCTTGGACTCCAAGGTCTTCCTGTTCTTCCATAGTCCCTAAGACCTGCCATTCATGGTGTATGGCATAGCCTCATCAGTGCTCCCGAGAGACATCAACTCATGTTTATCTGAATTTCATTCCCTCTGCCATTTTCAGACCATTTCACCAACATACCTATTTCTACAGCTTAAGTCTGCACTGCCAATAACTCTGCCCATCTTCTGTCTTCTATGAACTTACTGATCTTGCCTTCCACATCTAAATATTTACATATAATACCAAACAAGAAAGATCTCAGCACAGATCCTTGTGGGTCACTAGTAGCACAGGTATCCAATTCCCAAAACAACCCTTTACCATCACCTTCTATCTCCTATTGTCAAGACAGTTTTGGATCCAGTTCGCCAACTTGTCCAGGGTCCTATGGGCCTTTTGAATCAGCTTCCATGTGGGACCTTATCAAAGGTTTTACATCTACTACTCCTCTCTCATCAATACAAGTTGTTACCTTTTCAGAGTTCAATCAAATTGATCTGACAGGATCTGCCTTTCATAGAGCCATGTTGAATGTCTCTGATTAGTCCCTGCCTTTCCAAATGATCATTCATCCTCTCGATCAGAATTGTTTCCAGTATCTTCAGTTCACAGGTCTACGTGTTTTTTCTTGCGAGTTGACAAGTTGTTCCCTGCTGCCTTTCCTGAAAAGGGGAACCACATTTGCTCTTCTCCAGTCATCAGGTTCTTCACTTGTGTCCAGCGAAGATTTTAAAAATACACTTTTAAGCCTGCCATAAACCTTTTTATTCATGGAGACCTGCACTAGACCATCACCTACCCCTTCACTGAATGTTCCTACTACAAAGTGCTGGAATAACTCAGTGGGTCAGGCAGCATCTTTGGAGAACTTGGGTAAGTGATGATTGGGTCGGTACCCTTCTCACTGAAGAAGGATTCTGACCCTAAACGTCACCTATCCATGTTCTCCAGAGATGCTGCCTGACCCACTGAGTTACTCCAGCACCTAATGTCTTTTATTGTAAATCAGCACAGTAGTTCCTTGTATCTCTCCTACAAATCAGTTTTCCTTTCTGAATACCGATTTTACGTATTCATTTTGGACATCACCCATACTTTCTGGTTCCATATATAGAATGGCCTTGGTAAACCAATTTAATTCTCAGCTTTGCTTTCTCCCCAAAGGTATGCAGAGTTTTCTCAAAATAGTTACCTATTTATCTATATAATTATATTGCAGCCATGATAAAACACTTCACCCACTTTAACTCCTCAAACTGTCCCTGTAAAGGAATTTCTTATTATTATGCACTAATTTAAAATCAGTCACATTATAGATTATTCTGGCCTAACCAAATGCTGTATTACTTTCAATCTCATTTTATTTCTTCTATACTCTACTGCTATAGTGAGACATAATAGTGAGACAATATTGGATAGGCAGTTCCATTATATGTCCTTCACAGCTGTCACACTTCATAGATTATAAAGCTGATATATTCCATATACCTCAAAAAATAATGTGACTGCAAAATGTCGCTGCATTGAAAATGGGGATTTGAGAACAAATGCAACTCTGTATGTAAAATAGTGGCATGAATTGAATCAATGTGCCGAGATGATAGTGCAACCCTAATCTTTATTACATTATCCCTAATTTTATAATGCCTAGTAAGAATGACCTGAGCCTTACGGGAATTGTGTGCTAGGAATGTCGATGATTCATAAACTACCTCTGTAATTTGAACATGTGATCCCAATGCGAATTTCATTACTCTGCAACGGGAGAGGTGTATATTTGGGAGTGTTACACGTTTGAAATTTCCCTTGTCTTCTTTTTCCAAGTAGATTTTTTTTTTAATTCTTTATCCAAGACAATGTCTCATAATAAGCATTCCAAAGAACAGACTAACTGGTCATTCATTACTGCTACTTGTAGGAATATATTTGTGTACATACATGCATTTATATATTTACAAACTCGGTTTCTTTCTTTTAGTTGGCAAAACCTAAGAAATTTGGAGCAGATGTTTCTCTACATTATCTAAAAAGAGATAGGCAGCACAAACTGAGATGCCGCAGCACTGTAATAGGGAGATATAATAAGGGTCTCAACCCGAAACATCACCCATTCATTCACTCCATAGATGCTGCCTGTCCCAATGAGCTACTCCAGCATTTTGTGTCTATTTTAATAGGATGACAAATATCCATAAGCAATTTTGTTTTAAATGTGAATTTAATGTGAATGGCCTACTCCTGCACCTATTGTCTATCATCTATTGTATTTATAGAGGAAGCTAGTGTCAGTTATCAATTTTTAATATGGCAGCCAACTTAAGATTTGAAAACATAATACAGAATAAGTTCATACAAAGAAGACTTCTCACTCAGCAGGTAGATAAAAATGCTGGAGAAACGCAGCGGGAGTTTCTCCAGCATTTTTATCGACCTTCGATTTTTCCAGCATCTGCAGTTCCTTCTTAAAAACTTCTCACTCAGCAAATGGTTCTGGGTTGGCTCAGCAATATATGCTGAAGCCTTTTGTCTACTGCTGCAAAACTGATCATTCCAGTTAACACTAGATAAAGGTAAATTGATGGCAAATAAATAAAAAGCTGTCTATGTACTTATCAAATGATCCTTAACCCACTTGGTTGGTAGGAATTTTAAGATTTTTTGAGTCGGTGGGTGAAATACCACAGAATGTTATTGCGATTTTACTTAACTCTCTCATTTAACTAAGTCAAGCTCATACAGCACGTCACAGTCTAGAGGATTCTGTTGCACATTAAATAGAAGCTGTGTTAAGAACTGGATTCTAAAAAGGGTAAGAAAAGTTTGAAAACAGTTAGTTTGTGTTAATAGAATTGTGATTATTTCACTTCAGATTAGATGTAGAGATAAATTAACCAAAAACTTTGAAATGTTCCATTCAAGTAAAATATTAGCTGACATTTTTATTGCCCAACTTTAAAGTTATGATGTTTGTGGATGCTTAAGTAATATTTGTTCTGATCAGCTTATATTTTCGCAAGGAAATCTGAGACAGTGGGGAGATATTAGAAGTTTCACTTGCGTTGTAGGCAATTCCTCTGGGTGGTTTAATAACTAATGATGTAGTTTTACTATTTGGCATCCATTCTCAAAAAAATTCAAGCTATTTCAACTGAGAAATCGTAGTTTATATTTTTGACTTTGGTAGGTAGAGGGAATTGCAGCTGTTGTATCTCATTCAAAGGTCAGTTTTATTTCAAACTTGGTTATGGCTGGGGTTAGCTGATGGGCTTCGGAGCTGACCCCTGTCTTGTTGCATTCTAACTCTTCCAATTATATCTGACAAGAATCATCATTAGAATTTTCCCTACCAGTCTCTTAGAAATCCATTAGAATTAAATTTGTAAACGCCACTAGCCTTCTACCTTCTTCACCATTTTCAAAAGTGTCCTCAGATTCCCTCTGCTGCACCACTTCTGCCTTCTACGACAGTACCTTGGGATCTTGAGTTGTCAGGTACTTCTATAAAGTCATCCTGTGCTTGTTGGTCTTGTTTATCTTTTGATTAAACCTGTAATTTAAAATGGATTCAGCAGGGAAGTTTTAATATGCTGAGAACTGTGAAAAGCCTGAGAGAACATGTTGTTGAAGCTGATACACCATGTATAGTCATACAGGTGCACAACCTTTTATCCGGAAGCCTTGGGACCAGACACTTCTCGGATTTCGGAATTTTTCGGATTTCCGAATGGAAGATTTTTAGCGTAGATTAGGTAGGTAGCGCGTGGGACGGCTTGAAATGTCTGTAGCGGCTGCCTCCTCCCCGGAGACCGGGGAATCATTGCTTAAATGTTAGTCAGTTAGTTTGGAGGGATTTTATGTGGTGGTGGGGGGGGTGAAGGGGGAAACTTTAATTCTTAGTCCCCTACCTGGTCGGAGAGGCGGGGAGCGGGCAATGCCTTACCGGGTCGCCGTGCAGTAAGCTCCGGAATGCTGTGGCCGCCGACTTCCAAAATCGCGGAGCTAGGGGCGTCCGGCCGCGGGCGGCGCCGGTTGGAGCTCCGACCCTGGCAACTCTACCCCTGGCTGCGCGGCGCTCCAAATCCAGCGGCGGCCGGACGCCCGCAGCCCCAGCTCCGCGATGTTGGGAGTCGGCGGCGTTGCAGCGCTGGGATACCAGCGGGGAGCGGGCAATGCCTTACCGGGTCACCGCTGTGGCCGCCGACACACAACATCGCGGAGCTGGGGCCGCGGGCGGCGCTGGATTTGGAGCGCCACGCAGCCAGGGGTAGAGTTGCCGGGGCCGGAGCTACAACTGTCGCCGCCCGCGGCCGGACACCCGCAGCACCAGCTCCGCGATGTTAGGAGTCGGCGGCCACAGTGCTCCGGAGCTTACTGCACGGCGACCCGGTAAGGCATTGCCCGCTCCCCGCCTCTTCGACCAGGTAGGGGGCTAAGAATTAAAGTCCCCCCCCCCCCCCCCCCCTCACATAAAAGCCCTCCAAACTAACAGACTAACATTTCCGGGGAGGAGGCAGCCGCTACAGTAGTACAGACCTGGGTTGACCGTGGGTCGTTTCGGGTCAAGTTTGGCGCCAAACGCGAGCTTTGGTGTGCAGACGACATCCTGGAAAACATTTCCGGTGTTCAGAGCTTTTCGGTTTCCGGAACTCCGGATAAAAGGTTGTACACCTGTAATTCAAATTCAGGAGAGATGGAATTTATCAAAATGTTGTTGAAAATCCAAAGGTTCCTGTTTGTGTTGGCAGAAGAATGTGTTTTGATTACAAGAGCATTCAACAATAGCAGAAGGGGGCACTGCAGCCTGCCCGTTTTTCCCTATCTTTTTTTAATTTTAGTTTGTCTAAACAGTTTGTTTTGGGGATTCTTTAGTTTTTCTATGTAGGGGAGGGAGGTAGGGTAAGGGGGGAACTGTTTCCCAGTCCCTTCCTGGCCAGGATGCGACTATTTCCCCGAGTCGCTGTCCTCGCCCCCCCCCCCCCCCCCCCCCCTCCTCGCGGCCTACCAACTGGATCAGAGCAGCCCTTCCTACCAAAGACCGGAGACCGGCCAGAGCTTCAGCAGCGGCGGCGTGGCACTGGATTCACCACGGAGCGGGCGATACCTACTACCTGGATCGCCATTTGGAGGTCCGGAGCGTTGGGTCCGCTGCTCCAACTTCACGGAGCTGTGTTTCGCGGAGCACCCAACGCGGGTGGCGCTGACCTCAACATCGCGGAGTGCCTGGGGCCCTTGGCCGAGGGCCGGCAGCGTGAATCTCCGCCCGGCGCGGCCTGGAGACGTCGGGAGCCGCGGACTCCGGTGGGAAGCAGCCAATTCGGCGGTCCAAGCCACTGGGGATGTCCTCCAGTCCTGACGTTGGAGTTCCAACATCCCGGCGAGTGGGCCTGAGCGGCGGGCCACCCGTAAGGGCGACTGTGGAGGGCTCCGGAGGTCCCGACCACGGGTGAACATCAGGAACATCAGAGGAAGATGACTGACTTTGGTGCCTTTCCACACAGTGGGAAACGTTTCGATTCTGCTTTGTGGGAATGTTTTATGTTGGACTATATTGTGTGTTGTGTTCTTTATTTTACTGTATGGCTGTATGCAAAAACAAACTCAGACTCGGTCTGACAATAAATTGCCATCGTATCGTATCTTGTTGAATGATGATTCTTCAAGACCCAACAGTGCTATCTTCTAAAGCTAAGGAAGTGTTCTATATAAATTATTTTTGAGAACTTGCATTGAGTACTTTCCCAGTTACCTGTTCCTCACTTACAGTTTCATGAGTATACACCTAACTACATTATTGTGACACTTCCTTTTCTGAAGTAAGCAATGTTAGCACACTCTCTGAAATGAAATTGTACAAGAGCATCCAGCCATTATTATGTACGAGAGATGCAATCACAATTTTGTTTCAAGGTGCCCCTTACGCTCTGTGAAAGAAAAGACCATGTCTTATTTATATAGTTTGCAATCCATCTCTTTTCTGATCCCTGTAAACAATTAATATTAGCAGCGCTGAAGTTAGGGCCAAATTATGGTGGTTGTGGTGCCAGAGACTTGTATTAGGTTGAGTTTATCTGCAATCACAGCCTTTAAAATCTGTGATAGCAGTGCCGTGGAGGCAGGAGAATGGATTCTCATATTCTCAGCACAAGATGATAGCTGTAAATAAAGAGAGTTTAATGGGAAATTTCTGCTTTACTGATTCTGATTGTACTTGTTCTTTAGAAATGTTGAAACCCGAGACCATTCATCGGTAGCGTTGGTATCAGATTGATTGTACTCGGTGTGAATGATCTTTAAATGTTCCTGCAAACTCAGATGAAAGAAAAGCACTTCTTCAGAATTTCTTTCTTCTCCCCAAAGCTGGATCTGGGATCCTTAGTATCAAAGTAATATCAATGGTGTTAATTGAGGAAGATTGGAATTTCTCATATTAATTTAAAAATGCAGTACAGGTAGTTAGTTTTGTTCCCCACAATATATAACTACATTTTAAATAGCCTTTTATAATTGCTACTTTCTCAAATTTATTAATATGCTTATTATTCTTGTGGCAACAAAATTCCTTATGATAATCTAAACTTGTTTTGTTTTTAACTGTGAGCTTCTTCCAAACATCATAGCTTATTTTGATATTGATTTCTGGATCTATCTAGTCTGTATCTCATTGAGGTCACCTGGGAGTTGACTCATCCAAACTCTTAATTACTCTGTCTCCGTGAAACAAAGCTGCAGTTTTTTACCCTCATTACTTTTAATAATTAAACCCTTCTCGTCCCTCATGCTTGGACTGGACGGTTTTGGGTTCATGTGAAATGTCATTCCTATTCTGTTTTAAAGGTCTTGGGGATTAAAGGAAAAGACTGCAAATGTTGGAAGCAAATCTGAAGCAAAATTAAATAGCTAGAAATAAATTACTAGGGCTCCCTTTAATGGGCGGCATAGTGGTGTAGTGGTAGAGCTACAGCGCCAGAGGCCCGCGTTTGATCCTGTCTACGAGTGCTGTCTGCACTGAGTTTGTATGTTCTCCCTGACCGCATTGGTTTTCCCCTGGGTGCTCCGGTTTCCTCCCACACTCCAAAGTCGTGCAGGTTTGTAGGTTAATAGGTGTTGGTAAAATTGTAAATTGTCCCTAGTGTGTAGGATAGTGTTAGTGTAAGAGGTGGTCGGTGCGGACTGAAGAGACTGTTTCTGCGCTGTATCTCTAAGGTAAATTAATATTTCAGATCACTGACCCTTCTATATACCTGCTGAAGGTTAATTGAACTGAAACGTTAACACTGCCTCTCTCTTCATGATCTGACCTGCTGAGTATTTTCAATACTTTCAGGATTTAGTGAAGGTTGGCTCTTTAATGTAATACTGAAAAAAATGCACTGCTGGATTAGCTACTCAGTGAATGAGATATTAAATATTAGATATTAAATAATCTGAAATAACAACAGAAAATGGGAAAATACATATGTGGAGAGAGCAGCGGTTTATTTGGTAATATTTCCGTTGGGTGACTTCCTATTAGATTTGGAAATTGTGGGTAAACAAAAAAGATGGGGAGAGGAGAGGATAATAGTACCAAGTTTGTTATAAAGTGGAATGTGGCACAGTAAGATATTGCAAAGTATAAAGTACAGGTAATGCGAGAAGAAACAAAATATATTCAATATTAATTAGAGGGAACAGATCTCAAATGGATGTAGAACACATGTTCTTGAAAGAATTCTCTACATTCTTTGCAGAGAATGTGTGTAAAGTTCATTGAAGAACAAGTTTAAAAATAATTTGAAAAGCATATATGGGACCTTGAGATTCAGCAACAATTTATTAAAATGATTCCAGAGATGTGGAACTTGAATTATGCGGATAGACTGGAGAGTTTGGGTTATTCTCCTTTTTAACGCGAGAATTACAAGGGATCTGTTGCAAGTGGGGATGCTTCCACACTGGCAGAAATGTCAGATAATGTCTATTGAAACTGGATAGAAAGCAAAATCGTGTTTTTTCTTTTCATTTTTCTATTTTCACAATTTCACAATGTTGAAGTGATCGCATCCACACAAGCTTTAGTAAAAACTATTCACACCATTGTATTGAATAAGATGAAAGTGAGACTAATAGCAATTCTTAATATGTTCCTCTTGTGAAACTTGCACTTATTTTACTAATTGTAATCCCGTAAATCTTTGTAGGGACAGATATAAAATCACCGAGATTTGAGTAACAATGCTTTGAAATCCTTTCTGATGTCGATGAACTTGCTTTGCAATTCCAAAACACGTTATGTTGCAATGCAACCATCTGACATTCTCATTCTATTCCAGGAAGTTTGAATTTGTAAAAGGCTCTTTTGTTAACCTGCTCTTGGACTGCATTTACCCCAATATAATCTGCAAATAAAATTATTCCAGAGATGGGTCAGTGCGCAATTATCCCAAAGTGTGAAGAAGCTGCTTGCTCCTTCAGGATGACCATAGCTTTGAATTCTCAACTTGCTTTGAATGTTTCATTAGTCCTGACACATGAATGAGAGCGAGCAAATGCTGCAAAACCATAATATTCTGCAGATAAATTAAGTGGAAACATGAGAAGTAAACTCATTGTCGAGGAAATTGACAAAGGAAAAATGGAGACCGAGTTTTGCTTCAAGAGGCTTTCTTGTATGATATCATGAAGAGATGGCGACAGTTAACTGCTAACCAGTTCTCTGTCTTTGCAGCAGAATTAGCTGATAGTTATACAGTGCAGTAAACGACTTTTTTTCCAGTTAGATACAATTATACGAAAATATACTTTGTCCTTGGCTATATGTTTTCCTGTAATTACAATCTACTACATGGTTATTAATTATTTCATTAGTCATAATATACTTTTTGTTTATGTTAATCTTATTCAACAGATGGTTAAAACAGGTCAAACATAATACAAAGGCACCCCTTATCAGAGCACCACCCCATCCCGGAGCCAATTATAAGCCCCCCCCCCCCCCTGTCTGCAACATTTCTGCGCTACTGCGCGGGTGGTCTACCCAACTATTGCTGTTGTGTTTTGTTCACCAACGTTACCGATTACCATAGAATGTCCTGAGAAAGTCTAAGCTCCCAGACAATAAACATAGGTGTGAGGCCGATTCTAGGAGATAACGTGTCTGTAACTTGTTTTGCAAGATTCTCATGATCTTCTGTGCAGCTGGTCACCAAGAGATGCCAATTGTCACATCTGCACTCTTTCGTTACCTTGTTTAATTCCCACCATAATTAAGGATCTGGAGATTTTTAATTTTTCTTCTACACTCATCTTTATATGGTTCATGTTTACAGTTCCATCTCATTCCAATGCACTTTAGAGACAAAGAATCATTTATTAGTTGTAGGCACTAGTGTAAAGTAAGAAATACAGCAGTTAATTTGTACACCGAAGGTTCACCTATAGCTCTGTGATAATGTCGGAATAACCTGTTTGTGTGATGTTAGTTGAAAAAATTAAATAGTCCAGAGATCAGGATAAACACCCCTTGCTGTTCTTTACATTGGTGTCATCAAAACCTTTCTGGTCAATCAGAGAAAGCAGATAAATTCACAGTTTAACGTATAGCTTTGATGGTGCCACAAACACTATCATGCACAGAAATGCCAGTCTAGATTGGAGAACCAGTGCCAGAGTTTTCAGAAATAAGTTTCAAACGGTTGGCATTCCCTTGCATTCAGGAACCTGTTTCATAAAACATAGCACAGTAAAGCAGGAGAATGTGCCCTTCGGCCAACAATGTTTGTGCTGAACATGATGCCAAGACAAACTCTTATCTACACTGTACTTAATCCATATCTCTCCTTTCCCTGCATATCCATAAGCCTATCCAAAATGTTGTAAATGCCACAGGTATCTGCCTCAACCATCACCCTCAGCAGCGTATTCCAGGCACTCGCACTAGTATTTAATTTTTTCCATCCTGCAGAAAAGGTCCTGACTGTTTACCCTATCTATGCCTCTTGGAATTATATGTAATTCTATCAGGTCTCCCCGCAACCTCCAGCATTCCAGATCCCTGCAGAACTCCACAGGTCACAGACGTCCAGCCTGAATATTGTCCATCCGCCACAACGTTCTGTCTTCCATCTGTACAAGTTTCACGAGAAAAACTAATTTTAAGAACCAATTAGTGTTTTATCTGTTTAGTTAAAGCCTCCTTTGAAAATGATTTCTTAGTTGGAAAGCCTGAGATATTCATCGGTTGAGCATGACCATTGTTGATTGAAGAGGAAGATGGTGATGGCAGCTTGACTTGGAAATGTATGTGATTAGCTGCTGTTAGAATGGGTTTATTGATTGTAATTAAAGTCAGATTTCAAAAGCAGCCATTTAAGAACCAAAATAATGATGGCATTTCTTCATTCCGAGTACTGATTTTGAGATTGGTGTACATTCATGGCCATTGGCAGATGGTTGTTTGAATAAGTATCATTTGAATTTACTGCAAAAGCTTTGAGAGGATAACCAAGAATATTAAGTTCTTTTAAGAGCCTGACTCTGAACTTTCTCTGTTTAAATTCACTTCAGGTTTATAGTTATCCCATCGTCACATACTGCTTCATCTCATGTATAAAATATCCAAGTGCATACAAACTGGTTACAATAATGTCAGAATTTTTCTTTTCATATCTTCTACTTTTTTTGTTTCTTCAGAAATGTGTGTACTGCAGAAAAAAAGTGAACAGCTGCACGGGAACCTGTATCCAGTGTTCGTACGAGCATTGTTCCACATCATTTCATGTGACGTGTGCACATGCTGCAGGGGTTGTAATGGAACCAGATGACTGGCCCTATGTTGTATCCATCATCTGCTATAAGCACAAAGTGACCAGTCAGAATGTAAGTGCACGTGTAAGTTAGGCTGGTAATTGACGATAACTGATTACATCTGTATTAACCCATTGATTACTGGTGTTCATGCCAAATTTGCTTAAAATTGAACAATTAATAGATATAATTGAAAATCGAGAAATAACTGCAAATACTGGAAATCCAAAATAAAACAGATCTTTCTGGAAACACACAGCGGGTGAGGCAGCATGGGTGGAAAGAACAATATAATTACTTTTTCCGATCCTTGAGACTTCGTCAGGAGTGGGAAAGAAAGAAAACAAGTTAAGTTTTTAATTGTAGTGAAGATTGTGGTGGGGAGAATGAATGTGATAAAGTGTGGCCTAATGAATCAGTGTGGTCGCTAACTACTACATTGACTCATCTGGTTTCAACGTATCGGAGATAGTCCCTTTGTTCTACCTTTCCTTCCTTTACTTTCTCTTCTGCTGAAAACCAACTTATAGTCTCTTTCCCATTTCTGACAGTAAGATATTAATTTTGTTTCCCTTTCCAGACTTGGTCCTAACTTGCCTAACTTGCTGAGTATTTTCAGCATTTTCTATATTTATAATCTTGTGTTGAAGGTGTACGAGTAGAGTATTGTAATTTGTTTTTCATTTAATTAGTCTGGTGGGGTATTTAATCGACTGATCACACCTGTCATAAACAGCCTAATCAGGTCCAGTCCTCTCACTAGATCATTATTTAATTTATTTTTTTTAAAAAGGCACCTTGTGATTCTGAATTCGGAAACCATGAAGTAGACTAAGATGAACTAAATAATTTAACTCTGTAGGACCTGATGATTAGTAGCACTTTGAAAACTTGAAAGCCTGTTACAAATATTTAAACTCTCTTGATCCCCAGGATATCCTAACATTTGAAAGTAGTTCATTTGAAACTATCCAGCCAGCAAAGATTAGCTTTAAGTCCATCATAAATGTAGGGAGCACGTTAATTTTAGTCACTCGTGATTAAGACGGTTGTTTTGAAAAAATGCAGTGAATTTTAGTGAAATAGGAATGCATAGATTATCATATCAAGCCAGCTATGCAAGTGAACTGACAGAATGAAAGGTTTGTGAATTTAAAATGAGGGATAAGTGATATCACAGGATGAAAATTATAGGTTTATTCATTATTTAGTGCAACCCATATTATGAAATCAGTACATGAAAGTTGCTAGTTTTCTTATCTCTTTCAAGAAGTGCAGAAATGTTCAGCATGATGTACATACTGTTCAGCAATTTGAAAAAATATATATTTTTTTGGCCTATAACCTGTTTTTGTGTAAGATTCCTTGAGTTTTTGAGTTAATGTGATGGTTCGAAGCTAAGATAGCACAAAAGTACCATTTAGCCCCAACAATTTAGTTTGTTCTGCTAGATTTCAAACTGAGAAGAAGCAATAATGGCTGATTTCAATGAATATCATACTATAATAATATATTAAATAGAGAATGGCCCTCATTCTAAGGATAGATGGGAAAAAATATTTGATGAATCACATAACTGTTCTATAATTGGACCTAACAAATAAAATAATAATCCGTTTAATAATAATTTATCAGTACTAACCCACTATAACCCCGCCATTCAAACTAGGGAAGTAGGGGACATGTATGAAGTGGGCAAACTGTTATCATTTCAAACAATAAAATTAAAATTTAAATTGAAGGATAATCAATATTTTAATATATACAGGTATGTGACTTTATGAAGAAACATACACTAGATTTCAACTAATATTTTTTAGATCCTTTAGAAGAAGCAATGAATATCAAGGCGATTCACAAAAATAATATCATACAAATTAATGCAAGACATCAATTCAAATTATTACATAGACTATTTGAATAAATTTTATCCAAACGTCTCTCCCAGATGCGATAAATGTTTGTTTCAAAACGCTAATATAACACACTCATTTGTTGGATGTACAAAGTTTCAATAAATTTTGGAAATATTCCAAAGATGCGCAAGAATGACCCAAAACGGAATGGCATCGGAATTAGCTCTTTATAAAGATCAAAATGTTTTTTTTAATTATGGGTTAATAATTGGAAAGAAATTGATACTTACAACCACACCAACTTTCAGTTAGGAATAAAATAGCACGCCTTGAAGAAATGAGACTCTTTCTTAAAGAAAATCATGTGATGCAGCGGTTGAAAGCCTGTAGAGCTACAAATACAGATTAAAAATCTCTTTTGATCCTTCTATTTCTAGGATATCTTCAACATTTGCTTTCTTTTTCTTGTTCTGCTTAATAACAGTAGAGGTTGTACATTTGAAGTATTACTATCCCTAAAATTAGGTGCCAGTTTCTAATAAAATAAACTTCGAAATATTTTAAAAGATGATCAAATAATCCCTTAATCTTCAAATATTCGGGGAATATATAATTATTCTAATTTTACTTCATCATTTTACTCCTGAAATCACATACTGTTCTGATAAATCTTTGCTGTACCTTCCCCATACATACTTTGTAAGGTGTAGTCTCAAAATCTACATGGATATCATTGTGTGGTCAAACCAGAGCTTTGTATAGCTATAAGCATGTTCCAGATGTAAGCTTGTGTTCCAGTTGCAACTACTGATTGTTTTAGGCTATTGATTGTTGTTTGTACCTGACCATTATAATCTATGTATAATCTACATAGACTTTTAATGAGCTAAGTAGGTTATAGCCACATCCCATTTTTTAAATTGATAATCCATATTGATTTATAGCACTTCCCTTCACCATTTCTTTTGGGAGGAGATGCAGGCAGTGCACTTAAATATTGATATCTGGGAGTGCAACGTTCAGAAATCGTGATTAATTTGAAGGGAAATTATAAACAATAATGGTTACAACATAAAATAAATTTAAGTACAGGAAACATTACAAAGTAAGTGGATTTTATTGGCTGGAAGATGAGGCAATGTTGTTGTTGTAAAGATTGAACAATGGTGATCAGCTCGAAGGAAAGAGCATATTATAGGGAAGGATGGGATACATTTTCAGGGTGTGTTCCAGTAGTTTAAGATACATATTTATTATTGGCATATTTTGTGAAAATTCAAGTACAAACACCAGTCTGTACTGTTAATGGCAGTACACTGGTGTTTTCACACACATCTTCCTTCACAAACATACAGTGCCCTCCTTAATGTTTGGGACAAAGACCCATCATTTATTTATTTGCCTCTGTTCTCCACAATTTGAGATTTGTAATAGATAAAAAATCACGTGGTTAAAGTGCACATTGTCAAGATTTTATTAAAGGGTATTTTTATATATTTTGGTTGCACCATGTAGAAATTCCAGCTGTGTTTATATTTAGTCCCCCCCATTTCAGGGCACTATAATGTTTGGGGCACATAGAAACATAGAAATTAGATGCAGGAGTAGGCCATTCGGCCCTTCGAGCCTGCACCGCCATTCAATATGATCATGGCTGATCATCCAACTCAGTATCCTGTATCTGCCTTCTCTCCATACCCCCTGATCCCTTTAGTCACAAGGGCCACATCTAACTCCCTCTTAAATATAGCCAATGAACTGGCCTCAACTACCTTCACACGTGTTTGTAATTGCTCAGGTGTGTTTAATTGCCTCCTTAATGCAGGTATAAGAGAGCACTCAGCACCTAGTCTTTCCATCACCTTTGGAAACTTTTATTGCTGTTTATCAACATGAGGACCAAAGATGTGCCAATGAAAGTCTTAAGAAGCCATTATGAGACTTAGAAACAAGAATACAACTGTTAGAGACGTCAGCCTAAAGCTTACCAAAATCAACAGTTTGGAACATCATTAAGAATAAACAGAGCACTGGTGAGTTTACTAATCACAAAGAGACTGGCAGGCCCAAAAAGCTGATGACAGAAGAATTCACTTTATAATAAAGAAAAATCCCCAAATACCTGTCCAACAGATCAGAAACACTCTTCAGGAGTCAGGTGTGGATTTGTCAATGACTGCTGTCCGCAGAAGATTTCATGAACAGAAATACAGAGGCTACACTGCAAGATGCAAACCACTGGTTAGCCGCAAAAATAGGATGGCCAGGTTACAGTTTGCCAAGATGTACTTAAAAGAGCAACCACAGTTCTGGAAAAAGGTCTTGTGGACAGATGAGATGAAGATTAACATATCAGAGTGATGGCAAGAACAAAGTATGGAGGAGAGAAGGAAATGCCCAAGATCCAAAGCATACCACCTCATCTGTGAAACATGGTGGTGGGGGTGTTATGGCCTGGGCATGTATGGCTGCTGAAGGTACTGGCTCACTTATCGTCATTGATGATACAACTGCTGATGGTAGTAGCAAAATTAATTCTGAAGTGTATAGACACATCCTATCTGCTCAAGTTCAAACAAATGCCTTAAAACTCATTGGCCGACGGTTCATTCTACAGCAAGACAATGATCCCAAATATACTGCTAAAGCAACAAAGGAGTTTCTCAAAGCTAACAAATAGTCATTTCTTGAGTGGCCAAGTCAGTCACCTGATCTGAACCCATTTGAGCATGCCTTTTATATGCTGAAGAGAAAACTGAAGGGAACTAGCCCCCAATACAAGCATAAGCTAAAGATGGCAGCAATAGAGGCGTGGCAGAGCTTTAAGGGCCTGTCCCACTTATGCGTCCTTGCCTCGCAAATTATGCGACCTCGTGGTCGCTTGAGGCGTAAGGGCACCGTATGGCCATGCGGGGCCGGTCCCACTTAGAAGAGCGGAGAGGTTAGGAGTTGTGCGGGGCCGGTCCCGACATCGCGCAGGGCTCCGAAATTCTTGCAGTGAACAAAATCTTCGCGCACCAACGGGCTGTCGCGGAACTGACGACCAAAGTGGGACAGGCCCAAGACCCTGGAGCGACGCAAAGTCTCACCTTCAACAGCAGCAGAAGCAGGCAATCGATCGCCGAACTCAGCCTGGGACTCACGGCCGTTCCAGTCCGGATCCGCCCCCACTTCTAATCCCAGAGCCGGGCCAAGAAAATGGAAGATAGACACAAAATGCAGGAGTAACTCAGCGGGACCGGCAGCATCTCTGGAGAGAAGCAATGGGTGACGTTTTGGGTCAAGACCCTTCTTTTCAGGCTGAAGAAGAGTCTCGACATGAAACGTCACCAATTCCTTCTCTCCAGAGATGCTGCCGGGCCCGCTGAGTTACTCCAGCTTTGTGTCCATCTTCAAATTATGTCGCGTGCTCCAGACAGCTGTGCATACGCAAGTAATCGTGCCCGACCATGGTGCCCTGAAATGTGTGGACTATGTATAAACACTGCTGTAATTTCTACATGGTGAAACCAACTGTATAAAAATTGCCTTTATTAAAATCTGACAATGTGCATTTTAACTACATCCTACAAATCTCAAATTGTGGAGTACAGAGGCAAATAAATAAATGATGGGTCTTTGTCCCAAACATTATGGAGGGCACTGTATGAATGACTGTTCAAGCAACTTGGACTGTTTCATTTTTGTGACCAAAAAATTATTTACCATTTGTATAAACCATAGCTTATCTAATTTGTATGCTTGTAAATAAACCATTGCAGTTGCCGAGGAAAGCAGCTGGGATCATCAATTTGTAGTAGTGGTCACTGTTGATCCCAAGGCACAGGCCATCGATACTATTGACATAGTCCTCATCTGGTGGTTTGTTCTATTTGAATGTTGTAGGTTTGTAGTTTTATAAAGGTTTATTGTTGCACTGGGTTATAAATCAGAATGCTTGCATACCCTTGTGAATCTAAACTTAAATCTAGTTGACAGCTGAGGCACTGTGCCTTGTACCTTTGAACCACATGGAGACAAGAATGGAATGGTCATTGTCACGAGGCTTCACTGCTGCCGAAGTCTCACCGCTGTCAACGGCCCACTTCATGCCTCTGTGGTGTCAATCCATGCCCCAGCCGTGGGCCCCTGCCAAAGGTTCCTTCGGCCGCTCCGCCGACCCAGACTCTGACCCGCGAGGCCAACTCCTTCGTCTGAGCCGCGAGGCCCCGACCCAAGCGGCGATCCGGGAGGCATTAAGACCACGGCTCCGGCCGTGTTCCCAGTCCACAGCCGTGGCCCGTTGGGAAGCGTTCTGGCCATGTGGCCCGTCGGGAAAATGTGGATATCCATGAAATAACTATCAGATCGTGGGATTAGATACTTTAGATGCATATGTACAAAGTGGCCTTAGAAGGGAGAGATAGAAAATGGGCTTTGGAAGGAGAGTATCATGGGAAGAAATCAATTCCTACTAGAGTTTTGAAATGCTTTTATTAGAAATACATTCTTTAAAATCATTGAATTATCAGGTAAAAGTGAGAAAATTCTAAAATGTAGGTTTAATTTAATTCAGTTGTCTTCCTTTTCTTCCCTTTTATTTTTCCCACACCCATAAACTGTAGCAAAACCGGGAAGTTACATCGGTGTCGTTAGGTCAGACGGTCATTGCAAAAAATAGCAGTGGCCGTTACTGCAAGTGCAGAGTGATTGGAACTGCAGCACAGACCTTCTACGAAATCAACTTTGATGATGGATCCTACAGTGACAACGTATATCCCGAAAATATTGTTGTAAGTAACTTATGTCTTTGCAGCTTTTCACTCATTTGTTTGTGTAAACGTTCAGTATATCTGTACGGCGATTTTATAACTAATAGGGTTTTCTTGTAAGGGGTGCATTGACAGCGTTATCCTGAAGAATGGGCATAGTATGACAACATCTGGTTTATCCTTCCCTCTTTACATGTGCCCACTACCTTGCTTGCATCCCCTTCCCATTAAACACCCGCCCTTCTACCTTCTTCATTGACTGACCCTTTAATCCAATTAACCAATTCAGTTAAGCTCACTCTGCTTTCATGCCCTGATGGTTGCCCATATTTAAATTTAAAATACTATTGCTGGACTCATTCTCTCCTTCAAACTGAACTGCCTTGACGCACCACTTGAGTGGTCATTAATGTCACAACACCAGGTCTTCTCTCTAGTTGGGTCTACAGTGTGTTCTTCAAATAAACTATCTCTAGGCTACTTCTCTCCATCTGTTTCCTCCCCCCAGTCTATATGTAGATTAAAATACCTTTTTGACAAGCTCTCATTATTTCATTCTTTATACTTTGTTTACTCTTAAGGGGTTCCACATATATCTCCCACATATTATTCCTTCCCATTTATTCTTTCTTGGCTCTACCCAAAAACGGTTTCACATTCTGGCTTCTTAAACTTAGATTATCTCTATCTCTATCATGTTATGGCTATCATATGTACTCGCTAGAATTTAGAGGATTGAGGGGGGATCTTATAGAAACTTTAAAAATTCTTAAGGGGTTGGACAGGTTAGATGCAGGAAGATTGTTCCCTATGAAGTCTGGTTGGGGGTGTAAATCGCCAAAATAGGAAGGATGTCAACAAAATAGAGGAGTACAGAGGAGATTTACTAGAATGTTGCCTGGGTTTCAACAACTAAGTTACAGAGATAGGTTGAATAAGTTAGGTCTTTATTCTCTGGAGCGCAGAAGGTTAAGGGGGGACTTGATAGAGGTCTTTAAAATGATGAGAGGGATAGACAGAGTTGATGTGGACAAGCTTTTCCCTTTGAGAATAGGGAAGATTCAAACAAGGGGACATGACTTCAGAATTAAGGGACAGAAGTTTAGGGGTAATATGAGGGGGAACTTCTTTACGCAGAGAGTGGTGGCGGTGTGGAATGAGCTCCCAGTGGAAGTGGTGGAGGCAGGTTCATTGGTATCATTTAAAAATAAATTGGATAGGCATATGGATGAGAAGGGAATGGAGGGTATGGTACGAGTGCAGGCAGGTGGGACTAAGGGGAAAAAAATTTGTTCGGCATGGACTGTAGGGCCGAGATGGCCTGTTTCCGTGCTGTAATTGTTATATGGTTAAGTCCAGAACAAGGGATCACAGTTTAAGGATAAGGGGGAAATAGGACCGAGATGATGAAAACATTTTTCACACAGAGAGCGGTGAATCTCTGGAATTCTCTGCCACAGAAGGTAGTTGAGGCCAGTTCATTGGCTATATTTAAGAGGGAGTTAGATGTGGCCCTTGTGGCTAAAGGGATCAGGGGGTATGGAGAGAAGGCAGGTACAGGGTACTGAGTTGGATGATCAGCCATGATCATATTGAATGGCGGTGCAGGCTCGAAGGGCTGAATGGCCTACTCCTGCACTTATTTTCTATGTTTCTATTAAGAGCTGCTTCCTTAAGAATCTGAAGAAGGGTCTCGACCCAAAACGTCACCCATTCCTTCTTTACAGAGATGCTGCTTGTCCCGTTGTGTTACTCCCGCATTTTGTGTCAATCTTTTGTGTAAACCAGCATCTGCAGTTCCTTCAAAGAATATATCTAATAACACTCTAGGTACCCGAGCTTAGTCCGGTCCAAGGATTACCAGCAGCACTGTGGTGCAGCGGTAGAGTTGCTGCCTTAGTGCCAAGAGACCCGGGGTCGACTATGACCAGGGAGGCTTGTCTGTAAGGAGTTTGTATGTTCTTCCCGTAACTTGTGTGGGTTTTCTCCGGGTTCTCTGGTTTCCTCCCACACTCCAAAGATGTACAGGTTTGTAGGCTAATTGGTTTGGAATTGTCCCTAATGTGTGTAGGATAGTGTTAGTGCGCGGCAATCGCTGGTCGGCGCGTGACAGTGGGCTGAAGGTCCTGTTTCCGCTCTGTATCTCTAAACGAAACCAAAATGTGACAATAAATAATACCAATCTTGCCTTTCATCTGCACGACTCAGCTTTAAGTGATCATTGATTATAATCTTGTTTAATCCGATTAAAAGGAGATTATGTTTTAATTAAGGGGAGAAGTTTTATCACACTTTGTGATCAGTTTGAAGCTAGTCCAATTGTCGTTATTGTTTTAACTTAAATTTCAGAGAGGTAGCCTTTCCTTGAGAATGCTGTTCCACATTATGCATTTCTTTGCTCTCTGTACAGAGCAGGGACTGTGTACAGCATGGTTCACCCACTGAAGGGGACGTCATCCAGGTGCGATGGACTGACAGCCGGGTATACAGTGCAAAGTTTGTTGGTTCCCAGGTCAGATACAACTATCAGGTAAGTCTAAATTCATGTATTCCTTTCTGAACGACCCATGCAGCAACGTGTTATGAATGGACATATTCTGCATTTTGCTCAAATATTCCATCACTGCACATTTTACACTCATTGTTGGGGACCCAGGAGACTATTGTAGGGCATGGGCATATTCAATTTAAATTTCTCTTTTGTCTTTAGCTTTCTAGAATTCGAGTCCAGCCACTTTCGGTAATTTGCTTCAGAAACTGTTCAGCTTCTTACTTCTGGTTTTCCATTCTATGTGAAAAATATTCTATTTTCTCCAGCTTTCCTTGCCTTCAACCCTTAACAAACGCCATATACCCAAGAAACATTTCTTTCTGTACATTATCTACCAGCTGTGTATGATTCAGAGATAAATTTTACAGCATACAACTCCTTTAGAATGGGGAGATAAATAAATAGCAGCATAAACACATCAAATCTACAAACAGGTGCAGACCAAATGACACCATGCGCCTGCCATTTAAAAGATCTAGGCTAAATCTTTAACCTCACAAAAAATTAGCCTAGATCTTGTTGAATGCCAGATCGTTTGAATCATTGAATTGTTTAATATCCAGAAACATATTGATCTCTGCCTTGAATGCAGTTAATGACTGAACTCCAAGGTAGAGGACCCAAAAATTGCTCTACCTACTGAATGATAAAATGTCGCCCCAGTTTAGTTCTTTGTCTGTGACCCTTAGCCAGGGAAGAAACCTCCTGGCAACTACCCTGTCAAGCTCTCTTTGCATGTTTAAATGAAGTCACATATCATTCTTCTAAACTCTAGAGGGGAGAAACCGAACCCCCTCAATCTGCTCGGTATGCCAGGCCTCACTCCCTCAGAAGCCTGTCTGGTGAATCCTCATTCCAGTCCTCCTATGATAAATATATTTGGTTTAGCTAAAAATCCAAAGTTGTACAGAGTATTCCAAGATCTGCATACTTTTACTCAAATATTACTTTAAAAAAGACCAATATAGCATTTCTCTGTTCCATTATCTTTACTTTTAGTGAGTTCCATACAAGGATGCCAGCTTCTCTCTGAAAGGCACCGTACCAATTTGCCACTATTTAACAAATACCCAGCAAGTTTCTCTTCTGCCAAAATGAATATCCACACATTGTTCCTCTGGACTCCATGTGCCCCCTTATTACAGGTTCTCCGGCCTTGTCTATGATTCATACATGTTTCTGAGGGACCTCTTTACAAGATTATTACCTCTTCCACATTGCACAGTACTTGATATAAAACGATGACGGTTCCCTCATCAATCATTCAACATACTGATCAAAAAATCCATCCTGTGAACTTTATAGGAATTCATTATTGGTACTAATTGGATTTCCACAGTCTGTATGGAAATTAATGTCCCCAAAGATTATTGTATGACCCCGTTTCAAAATATCTAACATCCTTATTTAAACTGCTTCCTACACTACAACAACTACTGGGTGGCCAGCAAACAACTCCCACCAATATTTTCTACCACCAAAGCTGTTTTGCTGCGTGCTATCCAGTCGGTGAAAAGACCAATACATTATTACATTCAAGCAATTCACAGTGCACAGATACAGGATAACGGGAGTATTAAAAGCATATTTAGAGTAAGAAATGCTATACATTATTACTATCGACCCATCCACAGTGCACAGATACAGGATAAAAGGAATATTAAGAAGGGCACAGTTAGAATAGGAAATGCTGCTGCTGGAGTAGAGATTTAAAAGAGTGCAGCGATTTTAATGAATGCAGATCCACTTCTGGGACCAGTAGGCAGTGAGAGTGGTAAATGGAATTAAAACGTATCTGCCAAGATCTAACACAACGGCAGAATAGGCTCAAGGAGGTGGATGGTCTTATTTGTAATTCTATGTCCCATGTTTTGTTTTTTTAAGTTACATTATTACAAATCTAAACTGTGGGACATCATCTTTATTGAGGAGGATCAAATATGTTTGATGCTTAGAGTGATTTAAAAGACCTGTGGCTTTTAAGAGAAAGGGGTAACTAATGGAGGCACAGTTGTTGCGTTTAATGGTCTCAAGAGAGAATAAGTTAGATAGTGTGCAGGAAAGAATGCTGGTTTAAATCGAAGGTAGACACAAAATGCTGGAGTAACTCAGCTGGACAGGCAGCATCTCAGGAGAGAAGGAATGGGTTGGGTTTCGGGTCGAGACCCTTCTTCAGACTGATGTCAGCGGAGTGGGCGGGACAAAGATAGAATGTAGTTGGAGATAGTAAGACTGGTGGGAGAATTGGGAAAGGGGAGGAGATGGAGATAGAGGGAAAACATGGGTTATTTGAAGTTAGTAAATTAGATGGTGATTGTTCAGTGGGAATGTTTTCAACACCTGGTGCACACTCACTCTAATTCATTCTCCGAAGAAAAAAATACAAATAACTTATCCCAAATATCATAAGGCACAAACAGCAAAGTTCAAATGGAAAAACTATGAAATTCTGTTAATAGTTAAAGGAAGTTTCTCTATCAGGAGTTGAAAGCAAAAGCCTGGTATCAAAAATATCCAGTTCTCACATGTCAAATGAGACTGCCTAATTGATGAAAAGTTGGGCTGAAAGCTGAAAAGGAGCTAGATATGCCAGTATATGTGTTGGATTTGGCTAAAACATGGCCTTAATCTTATCCAGAAGAAAATTGCAATTGTTTTGTTCTCTGCCATACATTTCCTTCAGTTTATTCAGAAATAATAAACAATTGCCTAGTAACCTGCTGCCATCTACTGTCAAAAATTGAATCAGCAACAGCATTTGCATTTGTATAGCACCTTTAATGTGAAGCATCCCTAAATGCTACACCAGTGCAGAATAAACAAAGGATTATCACAGTGATGCACAAAGAGTTATTACAATAGATGGCGAAAAGATTGATCAAGTGGCTAAGATTATAATACCCACCTGAAGAAGACTGGTAGAGATAGTGAGGTTAGGGAGCGGATTCTACAACTAAGCCGCAGCTGCTGGTATGCCAAGATGAAAATGAGGGTGCGAAGAAGCCAGAGGCCATGGAGAGTTATAGAACAAGAGGAGGTCACGGTGAGAAAGAATGATGTGAAACTAAGTTAACAGCCTTAATGCCAGTCTTTGGTTATATGTCTAATTCTTTACTTGTGACAGGCGGAGTTTGAGGGAGGCTCTCAGCTGACCTTGAAGAGAGAAGAGATTTTCACACTGGATGATGAGCTACCAAAGCATGTCAAATTACAACTAGTGAGTTCCAAACCCCCCCATTATATATCATACTGCCCTTTAGCTTGTAATGTGTTTGTTTACAAAATTTTTAGCTAACAGTGGTAAGAATGGTGGAAGTCAATTGTCGAGTGCAAAGTGCTACTACCTAATAAAGTTGGAAATTTTCCCCGTCAAATTGGAACTTTTCTCCCCAATGTTAAGACTTATCTTTATTCATAACTATCTTAAGACTGATGAGATTGTAATTATATTCCCCAAATGCTCTTCTACTGAAACACCAGTCACCTGACGAGGCTAATTTCCCAATACAAGATCCAATATGATCCCTCCTCGAATTGAACTATGCACGTACTGTGTCAAGAAACTCTCTTTGATACACGTGACAAATTCTGCCCCATCTAAGTCTTTTGGACGAAGGAAGTCCCAGTAAATATTGGGAATGTTAAAGTCACCCATTACAACAACCCTGTTGCTTTTATATCTTTCCATAATCAGTCTGCATATCTGTTTCTCTATTTCCTGCTGACTATTGGGGGGGGGGGGGGGGGGGGACCAAAATTTATTTAAAAATGCCTTTATTAAAATCTGACAATGTGCACTTTAAGCACATGTGATTTTTTTTTTCTATTACAAATCTCAAATTGTGGAGTAAGAGGCAAATAAATAAATGAAGGGTCTTTGTCCCAAGCATTATGGAGGGCACTGTAAATATTGTGGCTATAAGAACAGACTAAGTCTATGACCTGTCATTTGCCTTTTAACTCCTAAAGCCTTTCTACAATCTACAAAGGAGTCTGATAAAATACACTCCACTTGTCAGGATGAATGCAGTGCCAACAACATTCAAGATGCTTGACACTATGCAGGACCAAGTAATCCACACTGTCAGCTCCTTATCAATCATTATAAACATTCATTCCCTCCACCACTGCCTTGTGCACCATCTACAAGATACCTTGCAGTTCCTCACTTGGGCTATTCCAGTAACATCTCCCAAATCTGTGACCTCTACACCAAGGTGTTCAATGTCAGTGCATCACCGCCACTTGTAGATTTCCCTCCATGTTTTGCACTATCCTCACTTGGAAATATATCAGATTTGTAGTCTGGGTCTAAATGTTGGAATTCCCTCCCACTATCACTCTGAGAGTATCTTCAGAAGTACTTCAAGTACCACGTTCTCAAGGGCAATTAAAAATGGGATAAAAATGCTGGCCTTGCCAGTGACAACTAGATGCCAAATGGTAATTTAACATTTTGAGCATACTCTATACCTCAGTTGGCCATGGATGTGGAATAACATCCAGCAGTGCTGTGTGGTGTTGCTGAGGGTGTAAAATCAACGGTGTTCCATTTCTCCTTCATACTCTAAAATTTACCAAAACTATATAGCTTTAATTTTTCACCTTGTGTTTGGTTGTGGTGTGCATTTTCAGACTTGGAGAGGTTGGTCAGAAAAGTGTACAATGAATGTCAGATCTGTGTGGCTTACCTGGGCATGTGCATCAGCAGACTGAGGTCCAAATGCCTTGCTCTGGGGTTAAATTTGTCATGAATCATTATTCTTTCAGGAGGCAAATATATTTCAATCAAGATATATTAATCTCAACATACTAAATATCAAAATTTGCTTTTACTTTCATCCATTATTCCACCTGAATATTTTCCCTATGGGTAACATTTAAATGAAGCACAGAATTACAATTGTTTGTTGATAATCTCCTTATCTTTAGTCCGAACATTTGGAACCCATTTTATGGATTCATTATAATTTGTAGTTTGTTAAACTGAAATCATTTGGATTTGATGCCCCTTCAAGGCATCTTTTCACAAAGTGCTGTCTTAGTTTTGCTGTAAAACATTGGATTCACTTCATCCTCTCCCAATCTCGTTGAATTTACAGTCACTGCTAAACTCCCAGCATGAGGAAGTTTTCTCGGGAGAGGAGGAGAAAGATGAAAAGAAGACTCAGTCAACGAACTCTAAGTTCCTCAATGACTACAGCCAGAAAGATTACACCCAGAATCCTGATTATCTTACATTTATGGAAAACCTCTTTCATCCTTCCTACCAGCAGGGATATATTAATTAAAAAGAAAAAAAAAATGTGTTTGAGGTTTTACCTTTTTTGAGGTTTTCAGTGGAGAGCAAAATGTCTTTGTGTTTAGCAAATGAATTCAATTTAAACAAAAAAAAGTTGTAGCAAAGACTCAACAGTAAATACTGTGAGCCATCTTCTACGAAGGTGCTAAACAAAATCAGAAATGAACTACTGAATCTGCCTTGAGGTTTCAATCACATCTCTTGTAAATAGAAAGAAAACTTGTGTGTGAGGTCTGATTTTTATTTTGAAAGTCTTGGGTTTAAGAAAAAGGAGAGAACAAATTGCACCATTTTTCTAGCTTTTGTGTGTTTATCCTCGGCATGTTTGAACCAAAGCAATATTTGCTACTGTTGTAGGATGTGGTAGTGTCGATATGAAGAAAGCCAATGTTACTCTTTTGATTTTGTCCAAACAAGTTTCAGGTACAGTATTTTTTGTTAGCTGAATTTAGAAGAATTTAAAAATGAAACATAAGTAAACAGTCTCTATTTCTGAATTGTTTTTGTTTCCAGTCGGGAAAAATCATTTTAACACCTAGCTGCAGCTAATTGCATGATATATTAAATCCCCAATTGGCAGGTCTTGTGCCTCTGTGGTTCCTTGAACAGAAAGGGATTTATTGTTAATATAGTTTACTGGAGTTTAGATTGAACACATCTTTTGCGTGTCTGTGCATGGAGTAAAAAAGAGCAGCTTTACCATTTGCAAAAGTTATAGCACCTTTTAATTTTTTTCCAATTTGATTTCTGCATTTGCATATTTGCATTATGACTTCTGATTTAGGGTGAAAAGAGACAGCTGAGAAGGGGGCGACATGTGAAAGGAATGCTGAGCCAGTGATCTCAAAACAAATCTAAGTAATATTTCGACAGATTCCAGGTTTGCTGGGAATGCCGAGGCTCTGACTTTTTTTGTCCATTTTTTAAACTAAATATCTAAATTATTTAAGGTCTGCTTCACTTGTGATTACAGCTGAAGCTAAGATAAACTCATGAGAATTCATATGGGTTGCCACAAAGCAAATGCCTAACCATCCATATAGAAAGCCTTGTGTATCCAACCTTCTCTTTGCCCACCCCAGGTTGTTAATGTTGTCTTGTTGTCTGTAATGTTTATCCTTACTATAATTTGTGCTGTGAGAGGCTCAAAACTAAAATATTATTGGTTCTCAATAATTAAAATAGGCACTTTTTTTAAACTTACTTGATTTGTGTTGAGCGACATTTCCTAGAAACAGTTGAGTCGGTTACCAATCTCAAATTCTATTAATTAGAAACCAATATACTTATATAAGTTCAGAGGTACTCTTATACCGATTTTGTTATTGCCCTGTTGTAATTGTTTCATCTCAATATGTTGTTTCATTTTGCTGTGAATGATGGCTCCATAACTGGAGCATTCAAACCAGTGGCTCTTATGAGCAATTTGGAGCAGGTTGAAGTTGTACTGCACCAGTTCCAATGCGTGAGTTAACTTCCCCCTTCCCCTCACCCCTTTAGCTGTGCCATCAGGAAAAGATGGTGGAGAATATGGATTTTTTTTTGGCTCGGTTGGAAGAAAACAGATGGACATAATCTTAACATTATTTTTTACATACAATAGCATGGTCACTAACCTTGCAATGGTAGGGTGGCATAATAAATGGTGAAATTTATGGTTGGAAGGAATTGGAACACGTGTGTGTGAGTGAGAGGGAGAAGGGACTTGGGTCAAGATGATCGAACTGAGTTAGTTCCTGTGATTGGAAGAAATTTTGGTATCGTACACCTGGTGCGAGATGAGATGAAGCAAGAATGAAAATGGAATTGAAAGGTCGTTATTATCAGCAGCTCCAGTTTGATGATCCTGTACAAAATGCATCATGTCACTATTAAATATTTTAAATTATTTCTTCCACAAAATGTCAGACTTAAAACACTATTAATAAAGTAAATTTTCAGCCTTTGCATTAGAACTAGGATGTCTAGTTTAGAAGTATGGTGGCCTTGTATGGAATACAGTAGTAAATAAGTTGTGTCTAGGGTAGATGGTTAGTGAAGGCTGATCTTTGTAATTCCAAGTGTCTAAATTGCGAACCTTTCCCCTTTACGCGACTCAACCAAATTTGGTGAGTTTTGTGTCATTTCTAAAAAGAAATATCCATCTGTAACATTTACCAATTAATTTGTGCAGCTTCATCAATATGATTTTCTATTACATGTGAGCATTAATTTTTTACCTTGTGGCTAGAGTGTCTTACATGGCTCCTCATTGTTTCTAGTTGTACAGGACTCAAACAATAAATAACATTCAAAATGCAGCTGCAAATCTTATTCTTAATAGTTTATATGTTGGGTAATATTAAGCCCCTTCCTGGTCAGCAGCCTTTCTCAGTATCTTGAGTAGTGTTTAATTTGGTTGAATTTATTAACAGTTGCATTAATTGTAATCTAATGAGATGAGAGCACCCTTAAAAAGAAAATGATCACGCTATTACATTGTCAAAAGTGGCCAGGAACCAGACTAACCTTGGCTTCACAGCACAGCTTTGTGTCCTGTTCAAAATTCAGCAAATCACCAGTTACATAACGCGTTTTGTGCACACTTTTACACAATCACTTCTGCTTAGTTCGTTCTAAACTTCAGAGGTTTTGGCTACTGTTCAATGCTGTCAAGAAAGGGGATAAAATATTGTTTTTTTTAAAGGAGAAAGCCATAAAGAGGACCAATAATATAGAGTGTCTGCTGTACCCCTTGCTACCTATTTAACTTTGAGCCCAACATCACATTACTGAAAGGAAGATTTAATGGAGCATGATATGTTTTAAATGAGTTTGATCATTGCATGCACACTGTTTCCCTTGAACGTGACATACCCATACTGCAGTCCTCTCAAGCCTACAGTGGATAGGAGTCTAAGACAGTTTTCCCTGATACCATCCCTGCAGATCCTTCCACACTCTCAGTTAATCTGCAAATCCCCAAGGGGATTTCTAGTGCAATCTGTGATAAGGGTCTATGAGGCTATGAGGGTCTATTGTAATAAACCATTAAATGAATCTGTCTGCTTTGGACTATTCCAGTTTACACCAGACAGAGCACTGGCGCCCCCCTGCAGAACCACCAGCAGTCTTGCAGCCACATGAAAATCCAAACAATAATTAAAAGTTCAGCCAACTGTGAGAAAGAGAGAGAGTGTGATTATATGTAAAATGCCTGAAGGTGAACATTAGAGATGCAACATTTGATTAACTTTTGTAATTGTGTGTTCATATAGTTTGTGTTAAGGTAAAGGTACATGAGGAAGCAATCTTTATAATATTGATGGTACTGTAGGCAAGTATCTCTAAGGTCCTGTTTATCGGATTGCTGAAAAATGTATTTTTATCTAAAAGTGGCTTCCAGTTCAGCCAATTATTGAAGTGCATGGATTGTTAAAACAAAAAAGTAAGAAAACTTGTACACGATATATTGCAGGGTAACATTGGACGAAATGAACAGATTTCAAATCTGCATGTTGTTGTTGGAAGATATTCCCTTTTCAACATGTCAGTGTAGTAGTACTTTGCCTCGTCTAGAATGGGCTCGGAAAGAAGTTGAACCATATGGGCCAAGTTCCATTTCTGGACTGAATTGAGGTAGCTGATCTTAGTCAAAGCACAAATGTGAGATAAAGTTAGATATTTTGTCCATCGCCAGCCAAATCAAATTGATCAAATTAAAGAAATGCAGATTTGAATTTGCAAATCTAAGGAAGTTATAAAAATGAATTAATAATTGGATTACACTCCCAACACAAGTACATTGGATGGCTTCAGCATCTTCTCATAAATGTTGCAAAAAAAAAAACCAAGCGTGTGGAATATTTCTGTTGTGGGATTGTTCTGCATTGGGCTGTGGGAATATGTAACTTTTGCAGCAGCTAGTAATATGGTATTAGGTCATTGGTGCCCAGGTTCACTGGGATCTTTGAGACTTCACCCTCAGTGGGCAAGAATTAGATTCCCTGGTAGACACAAAATGCTTGAGTAACTCAGTGGGACAGGCAGCATCTCTGGAGAGAAGGAATGGGTGATATTTCATGTTGAGACCCTTCTTCCTTGGTGTTCGGGTGCTTTTTGTAGATAAATGTCTAAACAGGATAGCAAAAATTGCATCATCACGAATATTGATGCAGAAGGTATAACTCATGAGTACCAAATGCCTAAAAATGAAAGCAGAACACAAATGTTTTGTCATCAGTATCTGGGGAAACTGTCAAAGACAAGTTGCATAGAATCAATTAGTCAGTGATAATAAGAGCATCTTGCTTTACTCAAATCCCTTTTTCCTTATTACATTTGTGCGAATGTAATCATCAATGTTTTCTGCAATAGTACAATTAACATGCATTTGATTACAAAGAAATGTTGCTTGCATTACATGTCGATTTATTACAACTGTGGATTGCAAAGTACGTAGTAGTGGAGGGTGGGAGGGACTGATTTGCTTCATTCATTTTGCAAATACTGTACATTTTAAAATTTGTAAGTATGATTTAATGGAATTGGACTTGTTGGATTTCAGTGTCTTGTACTTACGTTTTCCTATTGGTTTGCCCTGGGTTGGTAATGAAATAAAAGTGAAATGGCATTGCAGTTTAAATATCTCGGCGTGATCTGTAACGTGGTTTTTTACTATGAATTATTGAGTTGACCCATCCTACACATGCTCAGTAGATCCCTGCATTTTCTTTATAAGACAAACAGTAAAAAAGCTGTGACTAAGATTATTATGGTTAATTAAAAAGAGGTCAGACTTTAGGCACTGAGTAAATTAACAGAGCTTCAAACCAGTCTGGGAACTGATGAGAGTGTAAATCATGAATATGTTTCTTCAATAATACATTATTGCGACATGTGAAATGGTTTGTTTTGTATACAACTTGGTAAAATCATATAGTAGACCTCACTTAGGAAGTACGTAAGTGTTGCCATGTCTCTGGCACTGACAAAGTTACAAAAGTTCACCAACCAGTCCTTTCTTCTGCCTGCTCTATACGTGGCAGCAGGCGCGCCCCCCCCCCCCATCGTTCTTGGCGTGCCCTCCCCATTGTTCTTGGCAGCCCCCCGTCTCCATCGTTCTTGGCAGCCCCACGCCAGGTCCCCACATCGTTCTCGCCACTCCCTCCTGCCAGGTCCCTCCTTCGTTCTCTGCGGACCTCCTCACTTTTTATGTCCACCTAGGGTCTTATCATCCACCTATGCTCTCGACTGTCCTCGGGCAGCGACCCTCCTCGGGCAGCGCAGGGCCGGTGGACGCTGGAGACTGCGGTGAACGAGCCAGGCCAATCGGTTGAGTCCTCAGTCCTGCTGGAGGGCTTGGCCTCGGCTCATTGGGATACTCCCAGTGTGCGATTCACCAGGATACTCCTGGCACGTGGCTCGCCGAGATACTCCGTACACCGAATGTCGATTGGGGGAGAGTCGGTGCTAAAGGCCTGGCCAGATAACCAGTCACTCGAATAGCAAGAGAAGAAACATGGGTACACCTATTGTGGCAAGGGACAAGTGACATTGTTTGACAGAATGATACGATATATTAAGTAAATGTATTAACTATGAATGGATTATGTACATTATGTCATGTTGCAGTGATGTAATTAATTGAATACGCTAGTCTTAGTAACTTATCTACTTTTGTTTAGAGTAGTGTGAGCAGCCAAAGCAAAATGCTTACCAGATACACGAGCCCCGATCGGGTGCTAGAATCCAGAACAAAGATACTGCTGAAGGAACTCGACAGGTCAGACAGCATCTGTGGAGGTTTTGACTCTGCCTCCATCTATGGCAACTCCTGCACCTATTTGTTTTGCGCATGCTGCCTGACCTGCTGATTCCCCCAACAGTTTGTTTCATGCTCAGTATGCCTACAACACTGCTTAATTAATTTCAGATTTACTTTCAGTGAAATTGTTGCTCCTACATCCAGTAACCTGCGACTGTGTATTGATGAGTAAAGATTATTAGCCCAACGCCTTTATTTCTTGGTCTTAGACATCATAATAAGGGGATGGATGTGCGATAACCAGTAGATGGACCAACACCAGTGAGGTGAACATTTTGTGAAATAACACCTCCCTCTTCTCTGCCAACTAATTACAAATGCTTTGAACACTCAGCAGCCTGTACAGTTTAAGTAATGCAGTTC
Source organism: Leucoraja erinaceus (assembly GCF_028641065.1). Classification (NCBI taxonomy): domain Eukaryota; kingdom Metazoa; phylum Chordata; class Chondrichthyes; order Rajiformes; family Rajidae; genus Leucoraja; species Leucoraja erinaceus. The sequence continues at coordinate 17,921,409 of NC_073405.1, forward strand.
TCCATACAAAAGTAGCTTCTGAATGAAAAGACCCTGCTGATAATAATCTCTGATGTTGCAAAATTGGGTGTACACAAACATGCAGCAGCCTGCAAGCTTACTGATAAGAGCTCCCCAGTGTATTATAACTGCCAGCATATTTCTCTCTGGCAATCAGAGAAAGGCACACTCCCCTTTGAATCCAGTCAGCTGCTCAATATAACAAATGGGTGCAAGATTCGCCCAACTTTACTTGACCCTTCTTCCGCACACATCAAGGACATGGATTAGTGCAAATCAGTGCTTGGTGGTCAGCACAGAGTCATTGAGTTTAAGGGCTTGATCCTGTGCTGTTTCCCAACATAGTGCAAAACAAGAACGTAACCATTTTAAAAAGATTTACCATTGTGTAGCTCTATGCACATGAGATAGTCTTGTCCAAATACAATAGCATACCTATCATCAGTACAGCTGTATACTGACCTAGGGTGACCACTTTTTTAACTAAGTAATGAGATCATCGATTATAGATTCACAGGGCTATGCAGTGTAGAAACAGCCTTTCAACCCAATGTCCATGCCAACCATGTACTCTAACCCCATTTGCCTGCATTTTGCTATATCCCTCCAAACCTTTTTAATTCATGAACCTGTCTAAATGACTTTGAAACATTCTAGTTGTACCTACCTCTATCACCTCCTCTGGCAACTTGATCCATATGCCCACCATCGTCTGAGTGAAAAACTTGCCCCTCAGATATCCTTTAAATCGTTCCCTTCTCAGTATAAACCTCTGGCCTATAGTTTTAAACGTCTGGGGGAAAAGACTGTGACTGTCTATCTATGCTACTCATGATTTTATAAATTCTATATTGTCACTCCAGCCTACTTTGCTCCAGGGAGTACAGTCGCAGCCTATCCAATTTGTCCTTATAACTAAAGCCCTAGTCAGGCAACAGTGTTGTAAATCTCTTCTGCGTCCCCCGTAGCTTAATCACATCCTTCCTATAACATGACAACCACAACTGCACACAATACTGCCAAGTGCAACCTAACCAGCAATCTGTATAACTGTAACATGGCATCCCAGCCCCTAAACCCGATGTATTTAATGTAGGCAACCATATTATATGCACCTTCTTTATGATTTGTCTAACAGTTTTGCCACTTCCAGCAAACTATGTATTTGTATCCCAAGATCTTGTTGCTCAATAGCAAACCCCATAGTTGTGCCATTCACTCTATGTCCTGGCCTGCTTAAACTTGCTAAAATGGATCTCCTTACTTGTATGAGTTATATTCCATCAACTATATTCTCAGTGGTCTATGGTGTCGAGGGGCGATAGAGCCCAAAGAATATCTGAGTAATCGTCTGAAAGGTGTCAAAAAATGAATCAAAATCCATTGCAGCAAGCAATGTTTTCCAAAAGAGCTAGGTTAATCTAATTGAAAACATGCACAAACTGAAATCTTAATTATATATTTGTCCTTTCTAAAATGATTCTGCCAAGTCAGTTCTTGAAGTTGGATTATCACTGTCTGGTTCCCACTAATAAAAGCCCATGTTTTCATACCACACCAGCGTATGCCATGCGTGTATTTGATTACACTTGTTGGAAAGGAACATTTGAGGTGTACTGAGAATTTTGAATCTTTGTATTGGATGCACGCACAAGCCTTGGAAGGGCCGCACCATCTCGCATACCACCCACGTATACACCCCATTAGGCACTTCCTCTTTGGTAGAGTCTGTGGTTAACACATTGACCACAACAACCACCTCAGGATCCTCAGAATATAAGGATTTTCCTTTAGAAAGGAGATGAGAAATGTATTTAGTCAGAGGGCGGTGAATTCCATGGAATTCATTGCCACAGACGGCTGTGGAGACCAAGTCATTGTCTATTTTTAAAGTGGAGATTAACAGATTCTTGATTAGTATGGATATCAGGGGTTATGGGGAGAAGGCAGAAGAATGGGATTGTGAGGGAAAGAGATCAGCCATAATTGAATGGCAGAGTAGACCAAATGGGCCAAATGGTCTACTACTGCTCCTCTGACTTATGGATCCACAAAACCGACATGTCAGCAGGTCATCCTCAATCCCAAGGGACCACTGAAGAAAACTTGTTCAGATATTTGTTCCTGGTCCTGATCAAGGATGATCTGCAGAGAGGTTGGATAACTGGGTTTGGGTAAATTGCACCTGATCTGAAAGAACTATTGGTTAAGATCTTGCATATCTGCTTGTGCTTGTTGCAGTGCGCATCCAAATGTTCTGACGGTCAGATGTTGATGTGTCCATCGCTGAACTGCTGATCAGATGCAGATGGTCTACCAACCGTTTAGTTTAAATCCAGAGAGAGCTGATGTACAAATGGTGACTTCCCCCTCCATTGAAAAATCGTGTGGTTGGATATTTTGTGTGACCTAATGCTCTGAATTATTAACTGCTATAGTTTTCTATAAAGGAATGTTTAAATCGATTTACTTAAATTCATAAATTTTACAGAAAGGAGCTATCTATGGAATTCAGGGCAATGTGGTTGGGCGGGTGCCCATAGACTGACTGAGGTCTATACGTTGTACAAAACCTGTTCCACCTCTTCTGAAAAGAGACACAAAATGCTAGAGCGGGTCAGTCAGCATCTCTGGAGGAAAGGATGTTTCAGGTCAAGACCCTTCTTCAGGCACCTGTTTCATGCAAAGTTCATCTTGTTTAGCCCTAAATATTGAGAAGTGAGACAGGTATGGGTGTCAGAGGCTATGGGGAGAAGGCAGGTGAATGGGTTTGGGAGGGAGAGATAGATCAGCCATGATTGAATGACGGAGTTGACTTGATGAGTCGACTTGCTTACTTCACATCGGCAAGACCAAACATAGACTAGGCGACCTTTTTGCCAAAAATTGCACGCTGTCTGCCAGGGCCTGCTGGGATCTTCTGGTTGTGAACCATTTTCACTCTCCTTCGCATCCCCATACCAACCATGAGAGAGTGAGCTCATACATAAACTGCAGGAACACCGTCGCATATTCCACTTGGGTAGCTTAGAAGTCAACGGTAAGGAATTTTCAGAGTTCCTATAAAACCCCTCTACCTCCCTCTTTTCCCCCCTGCAGGGGTAAGTTTCAATGTATTTATAGGAAGATTATGGTTCAATGGAATTGTTCATCATGAGTTGCAATAGCTGGGATTGGTTTCTGTGGGCAAGTGTTAATGGGCCAATTTGATCATTGGATAGTTTAGGTTGTAATGGGGCAATTTAGCAGATAATGGAGAAATAACCTTGGAATAGGTTGGACATTCAAACAATGAGCTCTAATGAAACTGTTTTGCAGTGATGAGTATCCAGCCATTTACAGTATGTTGCTCTTGAACTGAAATTGAATGGGTCAAATTGGCCAGTAGAGGCATAAGGTTCCATGAAACTATTTTTTTGTGTTTACGGGATGTTTACTGGTTAAAGTTTGGCATTACAGGCACAGGTGGGATGACTTTGGGTATTAGAATGATGTGCTTTATTTGGACTGTCTGCATAACTTCAGTGAGGAAATTGAATGTGGCCAGAAGTGCTGATTTTGTATTGCTGGACAGTTCACAGAATGGTTGATGAAATGCATGTTGAAAGTGTTGCATTCCCTGTCAATGGTATCACAGTGGAGTTTGAGACACTTTAGAGCTGCAGGGCAAGTTACCAGAGTGATCAGTAATTGCACCTCCCACTTTCTGAGTCTTCTCATGCAGGAGCTCCCAAATGTTAAAAATTAAAAAGCTGCAGATGCTAGAAATCTGAAATAAAAACCAGAAGATGTTGGAAACACTGAGCAGGCCAGATAGAAAATTGTTTGTCTTCAGTCTAAAGTGTTAACTCAGTTTCACTTTCCACAGTTGCTTCCTGAATGTTGAGTTTTCCAGCATTTTCTATTTTTCTATATGTTCTTTGGTGTTGTCAGTTCTCTTATCTGCTTCCAACAGATTAGCACAGAAACGTACAAACAGCAGATCACCATTCGGGTATTATCCATTATACCTTGGATACTGGAAATCTGAATTAAAAGCACAAATTATTGGCAATACAATACATGATGTATCAGATAGCAATTACTCTGCAAATCGTTCCATTTTTTTTCTGTTTTACATTCGCATGTATTTATTGATTTCACACTGAATTATTATGGGAACTGGTACCAAAGTTTGGTGGGAATTTAACTTTTTTTCCACTGTTCAGCTGAAGAAAGTAATCCTGAGTTACTACTGTGTCTACCTCATTAGAGACCCTCAGCTATATTTGATCAGACTTTACTGGGCCTTATCTTGCACTAATCGTTATTCGTGTTATTCCTTTTATCATGTATTTGTACACTGTAATCATGTATTGTCTTTCCACCGACTGCTTCGCATTCAACAAAAGCTTTTCCCTGCACTTTGGTAACACTTGACAATAAACTAAACTCATATGTTTCAAAAACCTCTTGAATTGCTGAGCATTGACCGTGAGTTGACAGCAGAGTGAGGCATTCGGACTGGCCAATTCCTTCCACCAAAGATCGGTCAACAGCTCCTAGTCACCCAAACCATTGCCAAAGTCTACAGCGTAGGATTTTCCACTTGGAGACCAGCATTGTGGTGTTGCAGATATACAAGACTGCTGATGTTGGAATCTGGAACAACAAACTGTTGGAGGAGCTCAGCAGATGAAGACGCATCTATGGAAGGAAATGGACAGATGACGGTTCAGATGAAGGCTCCCGAACCAAAGCATCAATGGTTCATTTCTATGTACACGTGCTGCTCAAACCGTTGTATTTCTCCATTCGATTTATTGCAGTACCGGAACAATTTTTTTTTAACCTTAAAGACCAGGTGCCATGAAATGTAGAATCTCACCAGGGTTTTCAAGGCTTGGATTTGGTGGTGTGGCATCGGAGGGTGGAGAGAACTCGTCGGTAAGTCCTATGAGCTCACGGCGTAGTAAATGACAGGTGATGGTGATTAGCTGCTAAAGTCTGTGGAGCTCAGAGGCAAAGTTCAATCATGCAGCATTCCACTGGGAGATTTGCTGGTGCTGTCCCACTACAGTCTGACCTAGTGCAGGAGCAGCAACCCCACCGGTTTAAATGGGGACTTCTGACCCTGCACATTAGATGGGAATAACTAAATAACAATGACTGTTACATTAAAAAAATAATGTAATACTTTTAAATTATTTATTAGTGTTTAAATGTGCATTTAATTAATTGGAGCAATTTCAGCTTTTGAATGCCTCTGTATACAAGGACATAAAAATGGTTTCAGCGTCCAGCGTGCAGAGAACATCGCCTCTTTTAACCCTCTGTATTCTGGCCATTGCTGACAGGTGGGAAGCAGAGCAGGTGACCCTGGGTGGCAGACTGCCTTCTGTGCAGGAAGGAACTGAAGATGGTTTACACCGAAGATAGCCACAAAATGCCGGTGTAACTCAGCGGGTAAGGCAGCATCTCTGGAACAAAGGGATAGGTGACATAAGGGGTTCGACCCGGAACGTCACCTATTCCTTTTCTGCAGAGATGCTGCCTGACCCGCTGAGTTACTCCAGCATTTTGTGTCTACTACATTCTGTGCAACCCTGCTCATGATAAATGAACGTAATACTCTGATAATCCACTGCCTGATTGTAAAGAAATCTGAATGGCACACCAGATGATTTTTCCAGCAATCCCTCCAAATGCACCAGGACCCTGTTTCCCACATTCCCACTAAACATGCTGGGTTTACATGTCCCTCTCTGCTTTTAAAATCATTTGCTTCCCGGTTCCCACACCTTTAAAACTCACCACAGCCCGGGTTCCTGCCTTATAAGCTCGGAGACACACCAAACTGCAGATGCTGGAATCTTCCATAGAATACACATTTAATGAAGGACAATTTATACAATTAAAGCAATTTTACAAGACTCCTTTATTTATATAATAAAGGAAACTGGGTAACATTAAAAAAAAAGTAAATTAAATGCATGCTGGGGTATTATTTCGAATAACATCCAGCACTCAATTCACAATTAACACTATTCTGCACACACAAGAACCAATTTACACTTCTACCCAGCCAAGTTTTCCTACAAACCTGTACATCTTTGAGTGTGGGAGGAAACAGAAGATCTCGGAGAAAACCCACGCGGTCACGGGGAGAAAGTGCAAACTCCGTACAGACAGCACCCGTGGTCGGGATCAAACCTGGGTGTCCAACACGGCAAGTGCTGTAAGGCTACCACTCTACCGCTGCGCCACTGTGCCGCACAAATGGTTGTCAAGGTTGGCTATAAAGCGTGGAGATTGTAGAACGAAGGAAATCCTGCAGCAAAATATTCATTGATAAACTAGGAAGAGACCAGTTGGCTCCTCGAGCCTGTTTTGATTTTTGACTAGTGTGCAGCTTTGCTCCTTAACCTCTTAATATGTTTGTGCAACAAAATCCTGTCTATCGCATTTTGCAATTTTCAAGTGATTGAGTTCTGACCTTCAGAGGAATGAGATCAGCACAGGTATGGAAGTAATGCAACGAGTCTTTGTGTCAATGTTAGATAGAGAGAGAAACGATAGGATTGAGTGAGATAAGTTCAGAGGAGAAAGTACCGCAATTTATTGGACCGTTGGAGAAAAAGTTAAAGGTAGCGAAACGGAAATAGAGCAAGAGGGAGAGAAGGAGAGATATAAAAAATATTAGACAGCTGGATGTAAAAGCTTCCCTTTGATTCTGGTCAGGGCTACTGCTTTTCCTTTAGTGAGCCACATACCCTTAGTCGTCAGTCAGAAATACAACAGCAGCATTGTCACAGAAGAGCACTCTATGGAAAAGCCTCAAAGCTGAAATGTTCCATTTGTTTGCAGGTCCCACACAGGGATAGACTTTTCACCCGAATTGCACAGAACAAGATACTAGCCATTGAGTCATTGGATTTTCTATCCTTTGGATGGAACATCATTCGAAAAAAAAGTCATTAGTGTTTTCAACTTGAGGGGAAAAGAATCGCATTAGGTTCCATTGTAGACATTGACAACTATTCATATCCATGTTGAACTGAAGCCATTACACAGCTTCAGACTGCCGATCTTTGTGCTATCAAGAACTAACGTGATGTTTTTCTATCCTCTCTCCCATCCACATGTTTCATGAAATACATATTTGCAGGACCTCTACTTCCCCTCTTTCATTAAATGCCATTCCCCAGAACCATGTGTGAGTTTAGCTTGTAGCCCCTTGCAAGCTGTGAATAATTGCCATTATGCCCCTCTTTGGGCAGGATGTTATTAAGAGGGAGAATGACTGATTGCCTGTGGGATATGGAGATAAGCTGTCTACAGCATAGAGTCTTTCTGGAGAAGATTACACTTTACCATTTAATGAAAAGACAGTGACAAAGGGGCCACAACACAGCTCCATGCAAATTCATTATTAGGCACTTTGTTTGATTAATGCAATGCAGAGCAATCAGATTTGTAAAGATTTTCCTTTCTCCCCGTAGTCCTATTTAGTGTACATGCTTTAATTTAACTTAGATATTCGAATCTCACGTGCTTTATAATTCTAATTAACCGTTAGAAATTTCAGGATTCAAAGAAATATGTCATCTCAAGCCATCTCCAGATCTGGAAAAAAAACCTCCCTCCCTGAATCCGCTCAGGCGCTGGCTCCATCCCAGGTTTGTGTTGGGTGTAGTTGCCTTGTGCAAGGGGACTGTATTTGGTGTGCAGTGCCCTGGAGACTCTCAGATTCTCATATGGGATTGCCTGCCACAGACCCATTGTCGGGACCTTGTACTGAGAAATTCTGACAATCTGCCATCCAACTGCTTGGGATCTGGCTCGCGGTTTAGTCCAGAGGGTGATCCGCTGGTCCTGGCTGCTAGTGCAGACTGAGCTGAGGATCAAGAATGTGGCAGGTCTTGGGGTCAGGGTTGTGAACACAGGGTGATCATGGGTTTGACTCTTCTGTCTTAGACCCTCAATTATTTGATGTTTCAAATATTCTTAAATCTCTACCTTAAATATTTCAAATTGTATCTGACCACTGATTCACTGCGCACTGAGAGGAGAAAGGTCTATGCCGTACCATCAGCTGCATCTTTTGTAATTAGACTTTAGACATAGAGTGCGGAAACAGGCCCTTCGGCCCACCAGGTCTGCGCCAATCAGCGATCACCCTGTACATTAGCGCTATCCTACAAACTGGGGACAATTTAGAATTTTTACTGAAGTCAATTAACCGACATATACGTACGGTCTTTGGAGTGTGGGAGGAAGCTGGAGCACCCAGAGGAAATATACGCAGTCACAAGAAAAACATACAAACTCCATACAGACAGCACCCGTGATCAGGATCGAACCCAGGTCTCTAGTGCTGTGACTCTACCGCTGCACCACCATGCCATCCAATTAATAACTGTTTCAATATGCATTTGCACATGTGACAATAAAGAACCATTGAACCATTAAGTACTGGCAGAATCTGAGGAAGAAACCACACAATTGATTGTAATGCTCCTGTGGTTTCCTTTGACAGGTAACACCTTACATAATGCTGCTGAAAGCACCTCCTTTTTCCAAGGCTCATCTGGGGGGGGGGGGAGCAGTCTTTCTCATTCAATTGGATTATGTCCGATGGTTCCTGCAATAACCATTTCCATTATTTTTCCAGCTAATAAATGAAATTGTTCAGAGAAAATAAGAAACACATAGTTTTGTTTAATGTCTCTGTATATTTTCTTTCTAGTCCAGTGTTCTTTCTAGAGCACACTGATCAATTTTTGATAGTTGTGGACCACCAATTTGGAATGTTTTATTTTGTCAGAGGTATTACCTAAAATGCAAGTTGTTATTGATGTATGTGACTTAGAGTACTCTGGGCATTGGTCTTTCATCTGTTGTAAGTAGTTGCAGGTTGCTTTCTCAGGCAGTGTTGTACATCTTGTATTGAGCTAAATCCAGGAGTGGGCTAACAAGCTTGAAGCTGATTGAAGATGTGGATGGCTTTTAGAGCAAACACCTGCGGGCATGAATCTGTTTGGATAGTGTAGCCGAAACATAATGAATGCATGGGAGTGTATTACAAGGTAGAATCCACTTGAGAGTCTTGTACTTTTGGTTTATTGCAGTACATAATTGCAGGAAGATCTCCTATGGCTACGGTTGCTACAAAGAACTGTTAGTCTTGCAACGACAACTGGCGTGCGACTCCAGTCTGAGTGATATTAAACAGGCTTTAATTTGCATTGATTAATAACAGTATCTTACTTATGCAACTGTTTTACATTAAATGACAAGTAATTTATACAACCTTTTTCTCCTGTGCAGAGTCTAAGATGATGGCACTTGCAATCTTTGTGGGCTATAATTAAAATGATCGGTCTTCTGAATATGCACAACCATTGTGCAGGGAACAAATTTAAAATTAAAACTATTCGACATCTTGGATTACACATACCCCTGGAGTAGCCACCAAGCTTGACACTAAACTGTTTTTAATTCCACAGTTTAATCTCCTCTGCAATGATATAGAACTGTTATTGTTGATGTTACACACCAAAAAAGCTGGAGTAGCTCGGCGAATCAAACTGCATCTATGGAGGAAGAAATAGGCGACTTTTCAGGACGAGACCCTTCTTCGGACTGAGAACTAGGAGTCTAAAGATATGGAAGGGTAAGGTGTGAAAATGACTGATCAAAGCAGATTATTATTAGGAAGTTTAGAATGGTTCATTGTTAGATGAGGGGAAGGTGACAAGGAAGCATGATGTTATTACTTCTTTGTGTAGTTCTTGTCACCACACTATTGGAAGGATGGGATGGTGATGGAGAGGGTGCAGAGTTGATTCTCCTGGATGTTGTTTAGGCCAGTGAACTTTACTTATTAGGGTGGGGGGCGGTGGGAAATATTGGGTTTGTCTTTTCCAATGGGAAAGTAGTGAAGGGATGACCCAATAAAGGCATGTAACATTTTAAAAGGCTTGACTATTCAGAATCTTTTTTCCATGGTAGGTGGATCAAAGACAAGAGGGCATAGGTTTCAGGTGAGAGGGAAGGAGTTTTAATGGAGATTTGAGGGATAAATTTGGTAATACAGAGAGAGGATGATATCTGGAACATGCTGCCTGTGGAGGTTAAGGAGTCGGATACAATCACTATGTTTGTAAGTGACATTTAGATAGACACCTAAACAGGTAAAACAGAAGGACATGGACTAGTGCAGGCAAATGGGATTAGGATCGATAATATGAGTACACTTCAGCTATTAGAATCATAGAGTGATATTGTGTGGAAACAGGCCCTTCTGCTCAACTTGCCCACACCAGCCAACATGTCCCATCTACACTAGTCCCACCTGCCAGCATTTGGTCCATATCCCTCCAAACATGTCCTAGCCATGTAACCGTCTAACTGTTTCTTAAATGTTCGGATAGTCCCAGCCTCAACTATCTCCTCTGGCAGCTCGTTTCATACACCCACCAACCTTTGTGTGAAAAAGTGACCCCTTAGATTCCTATTAAATCTTTTCCCCTTCACCTTAAACCTATGTCCTCTAGTCCTTGATTCACCCACGCTGGGCAAGATACTTTGTATCTAGCACATTACCTATGAAATTTCCAAGGTAATCTGACCCCACATTGAGATATGGGTTGTTTTATGAACCCGTTTCTCATTGCTCTGCAATATTTTGACTTTGTGTTTCCAAGTCAACTTTTGTTGACAAGAGGTATGAGATTCGCCACATAGGTATATGTAGCATTCAGGATTTTCTGTTTGACAAGTAATTCTCCAGTGATTATATTCTGCACCTAATCCCTACTTCACCTCACCTCCATCCTGATAATTCTCCCACCCTCTCCCACTGGCATAAATGCTGCAGAACTGGATGTCCCCAATATCCCCAAGCTTCAAGGGTAGAGCAAACTATTTTAACAGGAACGTTTTGGTTTCCAAGCTTACAATGTTGGGTGGATGTCATTCAGCTCTTGATTTGTGGTAATATTCTTAACACAGAACTATGTTAATTTACGTTCGCCACGTGAGAAACTTTTTAAAATTCATACATGGGGCATGGTTCATTGGCAGGAGCAGCATTTATTCCCAACTGCTACCTGCCCTTGGACTGTGAAACTGAAGGGATTTCACAATAGGATAGCTTCATGGTTACCAGTGCTGTTCCTTGATTTTTTAAATTCCAGATATATTTGATTTAATAAATGTAAATTCTCCAGCTGCTAGTGGTGATTTGAACTCATGTCTTTGGATAATTGCTAGTCCAGTAACGTAACTACCATGCTGGTGTACTCTGTGGACCTGAAATGATTGGAGTGAAATGCTATGTGCTGGGTATGATCACTGGAGAATTACTTGTCAGGCAGCAAATCCTGACTGCACTGTAACATGTATGTGTGACTGGGGACAGGGAGAATAAACAGACAGGGGTAGTAGGATTGTAATAATGATTGATATAATGTGAGATTTAGCTGTAACATTTGGAAGATGCTACATGTTGTGTATTGTTTGAAGGTTTACCTGTAGTGCTCTTCAAGAAATTCTGCATGTTTTGTTTTCCAAATTATTAGTGATCTCTCTTTCTCTCTGTATATCTTCCTCTCTCCTTTCTCTCTGTATATCTTCCTCTCCTCTCTCCCCTATCTCTCTCTCTCTCCTCTTTTTTTTAAATTCACCCCTTCTCTCTATTCCCTCTATCACCATCTCTCCCTCTCTCTCTCGATCCCCTCCCCACCTCTCTCTCTTTCTCTCTATCTACGCCTCTCTCACTTCCATTCTCTCTTTCAACCCCCCCCCCCCCCCCAATCCCCTCTCCCTATCCCCAACCTGCCTCTCCCTTTCTCTGTCTCCCACTCTCAGCACTGACCAGTGGTAAAGGTCACTGCTGCATCAAAAAGACTTGGCCATAAACTTTCAGAATCTTACAGCTCACTCATATTGCCCACTATCTTGTTATCAATTATTTCATTCCTTGGGTCTTTCCTGCCTGGTCTTGTAAGTGCTTCTTGTTGATAACCTGTGCAATTCCCTTTCTAAAGTCGATTAATTTTGCTTCTACCATCCAGTTTAGATATAACTGAGCGTTATATATGAGCGTTTGACGGCACTGGGCCTATATTTCCTTGAGTTTAGAAGAATGAGGGGAGACCTCATTGAAACGTACAGAATAGTGAAAAGCTTGGGTAGAGTGGATGTGGAGAGGATGTTTCCACTAGTGGGATAGTCCAGGACTAGAGGTTATTGCCTCAGAATTAAAGGCCGTTCTTTTAGGAAGGAGATGAGGAGGAATTTCTTTAGTCAGAGGGTGGTGAATCTGTGGAATTCTTTCCACAGAAGTCTGTGGAGTCAAAGTCAGTGGATATATTTCAGGCCGAGATAGATGGATTCTTGATTAGGACCGGTGACAGAGGTTATGCGGAGAAGGCAGGAGAATGGGGTTACGCGGGAGAGATAGATCTGCCATGATTGAATGGCGGAATAGACTCGATGGACCGCATAGCCTAATTCTACTACTATCACATGAAATTATGAATTTATGAACTGCATTTAAAAGAAAAATTTCAACTCCCCTTGTTCTTCTGCTAATTAGCAATTCTGAACTCTCTAATTAATGACTCCGTCCACTGAATTTGTCTGTTTTGCCCCATGAGAACCCTTAGAAACCTCTACTTAATCTAATATTTAATCCCATACACCAACAAAATAGACAGTCTTACAGTGTGCCACACTGACCAACATGTCCCATCTACACTAGCCCCATTTGCCTGCATTTGGCCCATATCTCTCCAAAACTGTCCTATCCATGTACCTGTGTAAATGTTTCTTAAATGTTACATTGGTACCTGCCTCAACGACCTCCGGCAGCTCGTTCTATAAACCCACCACCCATTGTGTGAAAAAATTACTACTCGGGTTTTATTAAAACTTTCCTCCCTCACTTTAAATGCAAAGCCTGCAATGCCAGGCTCAAATGCAGGCAAATTAGATTAACACAGATGAGTAAAATGGTTGGCTTGGATATGGTGGGCTGAAGGGCTTGCTTCTGTTCTCTGACTCCTTGATTTAGCATTTTCTAGTCTAAGGCTATAATCCCAGTTCCCCAAGAACCCCCCCCCCATCTGTATTAATCCTCTTTACCTGCATTTGATCCAGGAGGAACTCAATGGGCCAGACAGCATCTGTGGAGGGAAATGGACAGCCGATGTTCCATTAAGGTGTTTCCTCCAGAGATGCTGCCTGACCTGCTGAGTTCCTCCAGCAGCTATTTTTTTCTTGCTCCTGCCAAAAAATGACAAAATAGATTAGACCCTGAGGGTGAGTAGGCTTCTGGCAATCTATAACACATGAGAGTGGACATTTTTCACAATGTCAGAAACTAGCTTGCATTTAGAGAGGCATTGTCAAACAATGGACCATGTAGGGAGGGTGTAGGAAATGGCTTTCTCTCTCTGATTTGTGTCCGTGGAAGCCATTTATTGTGCCGAACAATGATTATTCTGAGAGCATCTTGATGAGGTTGACAAACTAAGGATCAAGGAGAGGAATAGTCAAGTTTGGGAAGGATTAAAAGGTTGTGAAAAATTACTGTGTTAGACCTGGGTTTAATCAGCCTTGTCGGATGCCCAAGGCAGAGCCTGGAGGCACAATTATAACGGCCTAAAGAATATAAGTTTGGGATATTTAAGATCTGGAGAAGCCAGACTAGAGCAAGAAAGGTTCATAGTTTGGATTGATTGATTGTTGAATTGATTTGCATCATTCTAATCCATATGCAGACAAGGAAACATTCACTCAGTTCCCCCCTGCTAATTAGTCAATTTTAATATTATTTCTACATCAGAGATTCAGATAATTGTCTCTCAGCTCTGCTCTGCAGTTTGAAAGTAAAGGACAAAGATGGAAAATCACTTTTATGTTGACATTTTCTTTTTGACCTTTGCATTGATGCAGTTTGTAAATGCATGTGGGCCAGATGCACTTTGTGTTAAATGTCTCGATCCTATTCTGGTAGAATTATCAATTCTTTCTCAACCAGGGTGAACAAAATTCAGGCCCATGATTTTGAATGTGAATCAAAATCCTGCACATGGACAAGAGAGGCAGGGATGAGTTTCTTGTGATACCACCTCTCTTCTGCATTTCAGTTATTCTGTTGCACTCCTTGGTTGCAAAAGATTGTTAGTTAATGTTCTTCTCAAGGGCTTTGGAGTGATTTGCCACATAAAGGTGCTATATTAATACAAGGCATTGTTATTGAATGGGATCCAGTTGACAACTTTGAGAGACCCATCAAACCACTGCCACAAATAGGACTCTGTCTTAGTATGAGGCAAGGGAAGAAGGGGACCAAACAAAATTAATTAAAAAAACTCTCCCAAGTGAGCAATAAATTGTTCAACTTACTCAAGATTCAGTGCAAAGACATTAGCATTCAATCAAGGCCATCATGTCCATGCACGATATCCACTGAGGCAGAATTTCAAATCTGACAGTAGTTTGATGGAATAATGAAAACCTCAGTTTGAATTATGGCTAGAATTTAACTGAAAGGTTTTAAGAGCGCCATTAACCAGAGTAGAGGAATGTGCATGCATTAGAGACTTCATGTAAATGCAAAGTTCCCTTTGGTTGCCCACTTAGTCCTTGCGATCTCAACACTCTATGTGAAGTTGAAACATGTGTTCTTGGGCTTCCCACAATCTGTTCACGCTATGGTTTTTAAGGATCTTCAACAGTTAATGCCAGCTTGCAATGCTTGTGCATAGCTCCTTATTCCATCCTGGATAATGGAGAGTATGCATTGCAATGTGAGGAGAATAGAGCTGCATATTCGCCAACTTGTGCAACTGCTTAATTCAACTCACCAACTCCACATGTGAATAAGTACACACATGTATATGCATCACATACGCATGCACATCTGCAGTGCAACTTGCATTTATCTAATTTATTCTAAAATCTTAATATCTTTATAACTTATGTGGTATTGTTAAAGAGGACTTGTTGTGAAATGCAGGGAATTGGTTTTCAGTGACAGAACTAGGCTCCATGCCTCAACTAGGCCTCACCTCATTATGACCTTAATCCAAAGCATGGATAAAAGAGCTGAGTACAGAGGTGAAGTGGGCAATGGGTTGTTTATAACAAGGCAACATATGGCCGTTTCATTGAGAAGCATTGGCAAAACTGAGATTAATCATAATGTTGATGGGATTCTTCACCTGTTTGAGGTATCTGATGCATATAGTTGTGATTGTTGGAGATGAATCAGCTGAAGCCCAGGTCATTGATGTGGGAGTTCTTCAGGGTGGACAGCTCCTCTGATTGGTGTCCTTCCACTGGAGATGTTCACTGATAATTGCACAACATTCAATTCCATTACCAACTCTTCAAAAATTACATTTGTCTGTATCTGCATGATTAAATTAGATAAATGCAAGTTGCACTGCAGATGTGCATGCGTATGTGATGCATATACATGTGTGTACTTATTCACATGAGCCCAGACCAATCTTGGGCTCTGAGCAATACCAGAATTTAATGTTTACTTTTAATTGTCCTTGAAGTGAGTGGCTCGCAAAGTCATTTAAGAGTCAACTACATTAATGAGTCTGGAGTTACATAAAGACCTGACCAGTGAAGAATATAACATTTCCTCCTGTCAGGGTTGATAGGAAATCAGATTTTTAAGACGCCAATAATTTTGTAATTGTCGTTATAATAGATATTTTTTCCATTTTCAGTTATTAATATGAATTGAATTCCATTGTTGTCCTGGTGGGAATTGAACCAATTATCAGTCTGAAGTAGGATCCTAACTCAAATATTACTCCAGTTAAGTTACTCCAGCACTTTGTGTCTATCTTTGCTATAAACCAGCATCTGCAGTTCCTTCTTTTTACGTAATATCTGGATAATTAGTGTGGTGATTTAACACGTCCCGCCACCATGGCATTTTATTTGCATCCTCGAAAGGTTGCTCTCTCTACCATCAGTACACTGTGGCTCCAATGTGTACTATCTATGAAAGCACTGCAGTGCTCATCTAGGTGACTTCAACAGCACCTGACTTATCCCCACCCTCTAGAACCAAGCAGGATGAGGACATGAGGACAACTCCAACTGCGGGTTCTCGTCCCAGTCACTCTGATCCTGACTATCCCTGTCCTTTCATCATGGCTAGTTCTCAATCCTGGAGCTGCCTGTCTAACAGAACTCTGACAGTACCTTCACCAGAATTAATGTTGAGTCTCAAGGAGGAGGCTGATCACCACCACAGTCTCAAGAGCTTTCACCTTCTCCATGCATATTTTCTGTCAGATGCCCTGGTATCCTCCCTCATCCCAAACATGTGCTCGTGTGTTAAATGGCTGGTCCACATTGCCCCTATTGTAGGTGTTGCAGGAGAACTGGAGAAATTAACGAGGGCGTGAGACAGAATAGGTTATAGGAAATAAGTGGGGGGGGGGGGGATAAGATTGACAGGACTGTTTTGAGAGTCAGCGTAGTTTTGTGGCTTCTTTCAGTGCTGTAGATCATAAAAGGTGCAACATAAAGATGGGTTTCTTATTTCTGCGTTGAGCTGGCTGTTTCGTATGATTTCCCTGTGAACTCCCAGGTTCAACATAGATCATGCGATGACCTTGACCGGGTATTTTTACCCTCTCTGTTCAGGAATAGATGTCGGGTTACCCGGCTGTGGGTCAATGATGAACTACTGCCGGAAACCTATAATGGGACTGAATGTAGGTTGTCCGGCCTTGTCAGTATGAAGCTTCTGAACGCATCTCTCTCAACGCTACAATCACATCAATGGGTGCATGACACTTCACCATAAACTGTGACAGTCATAATGACAGGCGATGTATGAGGTGGAGTGATACAGTCAAATAGTTAAGGCAGGAAGTAACCATTCAGACTTGATGTGATAACATTGCTGTGCTGGCAACAAGGGGCAGATATTTTTGGCTTTCTCCCTCTCCCTCGCCAATATTTAGACTTAACTTTAGACTTTAGAGATACAGCATGGAAACAGACACCTTTGGCCCGCCGAGTCCACGCCGACCAGGACTAAGCCCATACATTAGCACTATTCTTCACACGAGGGACAATTTACAGAAGTAAATTAATTAACAAACCAGTCCATCTTTTGAGTGTGGGAGGAAACTAGAGCACCCTAGGGACAGTTTACAATTAGACCAAGCCAATGAACATGCAAAACTGTATGCCTATGGAGTGTGGGAGGAAACCATAGATCCCGGAGTAAACCCATGCAGGTCATGGGTAGAACGTACAAACTCAGTGCAGACAAGCACCCGTAGTCGGTTTTGAACCCGGGTCTCTGGTGCAGCTGTGCAGGTAGTGCAGGGGACTCCTGCATTACCTGCCTACTGCTACGCTGGCTAGTGGCCACCTGTTCTCTTTCTGTCCGCTTAACTTTTACCTGCGGTGTGGCCAACTCACTGTACGTGCTATTCACGACTTTCTCAGCATCGTGGATGCTCCAGTATGAATCCAACCGCAGCTCCAACCGTTCAATGCGGTCTGCCAGGAGCTGCAGCTGGACACACTTCCTGCACACGTAGTCACCAGGGACATCGACAATATCCCTGATCTCCCACATGTTGCAGGATGAGCAATCCACGGGGCCGATCTCAACTGACATGGCTTACCCCCAAATTAAATCAACTCACTCCCACTATAAAAATCTTAATCCTTTAAACTGTACCTTTACTAAAAAGCACTGCACCCGTAACTCACTGAACCCTTAACTAAAAGGTACAAACAGAAAGCAGAAATATAAACCTGGGGTTACTCCTAATCAACTGCTTCCTCTAGTCCACTTCCACCATTTAGCGGCTTCCTCCAGACCACTTCATTTGAAGTGTGATGGAACGTTGCAGAGTGGACGCTCCAACTGCTCCTGGGCCTCTGTGGAACAAAGCCCCGCACTCGGTCTTTAAACCTACCACACTTAAAGCTGCACCAGCCGCTCCAACCGCTCCTGGGCCTGTCGTCATTCGTGTCTTTGGACCTCGGTATTGTTGAGGCTCGAAATGAAGACACAATGATTACTTCTGCCATGGTAATCCCTGCAGAGTTCACAGACTTTAATGAGGTTTGATGCATGAAACCAATCACCAACATTCTGTCCAAATCAATCTGCAACTAATCTGCACGCAATTAACAATCCCTTTAAAAAACACAGGAAAGGACACTGTCTCACCAACAAATGTTGGATCTACTATGTGAGGAAAACACAAATACCTCAAAATTTGATCACAACACATTCTATATTCCTGTCACATAATGAAAGCGTACTTTCCCTGCTGTGAAATGCAATAACATCCATTTCCAGGTCATTTAGCATCACTTATGAAATCCAACCAGATGCTTCCTGGTTTGTATCCCACTTGCCCATCGGATGTCATTACTTATCCAGATGAATATCAGAGGCATCATTCCCCACAAACTGTTCCTTCTGGAGCATTTCTGGGAAATTAGAACCCAACACCTGGATGCATCTGTCTTTGGTTTCTGCCAATGAAACAATGCTTCCTTTGTTTATAACATATATAACATGTAACATATAACGTGGAACTGGCATTCCACCAGGCCAAGTGCCATTATTTACTGTCGACACAAGGAACAGCAGATGCTGGTTCACAAACGAGGACACAAAGTGCTTGAGTAACTCAATGGATCAGGCAGTACCTCTGGTGAACATGGATAGGTGACGTTTTGGCTTGTAGTCAGCTTTTGTACCAGACACTGCATTTTCCTCTTCGTGCTGTGAAGATTTGACGGTACTAGTGACAGTCAGTAAACAAACACTGTCTCCTCTACTGACACCTGACCTGTGATAGTGCCACAGGTAAACAAGCGGCATAATTTCATGACATATTTGATCATTTTATGCAGTTTTTTGCAGCGTCACCAATTAACCAAGCACAGCATTTAGAATTCTTTGTTTTTCCATGTTGTACCCTACACCGTATTTTACTTCATTGGAACCGATAGGTTTACACTTGAAGGGTTAAAAAGAAGTGAAGCTACCTGAAGTAGTGAAAGGCATTGTGTGCCAGTGTATCCATGGCATTGAGTGTCAGTGTATCTATGGCACTGACAGTGTGTGCATGGCAGGCACTATGTGACAGGGTATCTGTGGCATTGAATGACTGTGTATCCACGTTAGTGAAGCAAATCACAATAATGTCAAAGATAGATCACAAAATGCTGGAGTAACTCAGCGAGACAGGCACATCTCTGGAGAGAAGGAATGGATGACGTTTCGGGTCGAGACCCTTCTTCGAGATTCCTCCTTCCCTCCGACATTCTTTCCTGCACAACAACATCAATGTATGGATGTGGATGTGATGGGATTAGGGTTTAGGATCAAACTTAGGAAAATTAAAGGCAAATGTATGGGTAGGTTAGTTCAGGGTATTCACGGCACGAGACCATCAAGGTAAACTTTGCAATTGTTAAAATACGAATAATGCGAGATTGCAGTGCAAGCTCAGACGGGCTCCTTTGCAAATAGTGGGGACTCTAAGAAAGCCTGGGAACCCTTCTGTTCTGAGGTAGAAGTGATAGGGATATTTATCAGGCCAATTATCATTGAAATTGAGGAAGGACAAAAGCAAAATGTTGTCTGCTCAAAATAAAGCCAAATGAGAATGAAAGTTAGCAATTTTAATAAACTGCTAGAAAGATGAAAGATATTTTGTTCATGAGGGTGATATAGAGATCATGGGTGATCACTTTAATGCAACGTCCTCCAGATCCTTAAACCCCAGCGTGGAAACCAAAGTGCAGCAGGATTATTGGTGATTGTAGAAGAATTAGTTGCAACTTAATAATGTCGGGCCTTGCTGAACTGAGTTCTGTAGGACGTGTTCCTGTGCAAATTGACTGATGATTAAATTCAATTAATTTTTTTTTAATACACAAGACATGTATTTGACCATACATGTAAAATAGCCACATAAATAGAAATTGTTTAGTTTAGTTTGGTTTAGTTTAAAGATATGGCACGGAACAGGCCCTTCGGCCCATGGAGTTCGCACCGACCAGCGATCCCCGCATATTAACACTACCCTCCAAACACACTACCCTCCAAACTACCCTCCAAACGCCTACAAACCTGTATGTCTTTGGAGTGTGGGAGGAAACCGAAGATCTCGGAGAAAACCCATGCAGGTCACTGGGAGAACGTATAGACGGCGTACAGACAACATCCCGTAGTCAGGATCAAACCAGGGTCTCTGGCGCTGTAAGGCAGTAGCACTGCTGCTATGCCACTGTGCAGCCATTCTAAAAATGGTCCAAATTTTTCAGCCAGCACATAATTCCTGTGTATGGTCAGATATGAAGGAGCAGGAATATTAAACTCAATATGCCTGACCGAGTTTGGCTTTAATGGTGAGGCAAGTGGGAAAGGCAGTTACTAATGCAACAGAGCTTAGTCATCCAAAAATGCCAGTTTATGAATAGTGAGATGGCCCCCCAGTGAAAAGGGCACTAAGAGTAAAAATCTAGGATAATGAAAGGCAAATACGTTCTCTTTGTAAGGAAACCACTTACAATAGAAAGCCTCCGATATGTGCACAATATATTTACCACGTGCCATCAATAGGAAATATTACTGATTTTTAAAATAAAGGAAATGAATGACCAGAATATTGCTGTGAACACCAGAACAGTTGATGACTGCTCAATTATGGGTGGGAAGATTCATCAGTGTTGCTAATGGAAATCAAAGTCGTATTTTGACAAGCAGCTGACGGCTTTAGGTCTGACATAATATGTAGTTTCTCATAATGGCCAGAAAATAGTTACTAATTATAGGAGGCAAACATACCAACTCTGTCAGGCTCGAAGCAATTAAGTGTGAATTAGAGGGATACATTTAGCAAAAGCACTTCACAATCATAACCTCAAGCTCAATATGCAGATGGATTCAAATATTTGTCAAATATTTGTTGAATAGCATTAGAGGGCACAAACCTCACATACAGAAAGGCCAAGTCAATTGACCAAGGCTGAGGTCTCTGTATTGAATGCTGAAACTGAAGTAGAAACCTTTGAGCAAACTGGAATGATCACGTGTTGGTCAAAACTTCACAGAGTGAATGGGTGACATCGGTTACTGAGGTTCCCAAAGCTCTGTCAGGGTCTTAAGGTAACCCATCTGTAAATGATGCACATCACTGATGTCTCAAGATCTGTATGCTGAATTGTTCACACACTTAACTAAGTCACACACAAAGTAAACACAGACAAAGAAAGTGAACAATATTCATGCCCTGAAAGGACTTTATACAAATCTGCCTTGAGGCATGAAGTTATCATTCAAATACTTTAGGCCACCATGGGAAACTTGTTAAGGTAACATCAACAATGCATCTAAGAGGATGTTTTGATTACAATTGACATAGGAGGAGAAAAAATTCTGAATATGTCATGTACATGTTCATAAGTGATAGCAGAATTAGGCCATTTGGCCCATCATGTCTCCTCCACCATTTAATCATGGCTGATCTATCTTTCCTTCTCAACCACATTCTCTTGCCTTCTCCCCATAACCCCTGACACGTGTACTAATCATGAGGTTTCAGGAGGCTCTTGTGTATTGAAGTTTTTATTTTAGTTTAGCTTATTGTCATCGAGGTACAGTGAAAAGCTTTTTGTTGCGTGCTATAGATAGATAGATATGCCATTTATTGTCACTATACATGTACAGTGAAACTGAAAGCTGCTCGTACTCAGTGCATACATACAATTTAGCACAACAAACAAGAAACAGAAAAAAAAAAGAAGGGGGATGGGGGGGGGGGGGGACATATATACATATATCATATATACATATATACAGATGGAAGTCCGTGTTGGGCGGTGTAGTCAGTGCATGTGTGAATTTGAATTTATGGTAGATATAATTCTCGGAAAGCAACTATTCCTGAGTCTGTTTGTCCTGGATTTGATGCACCTATAGCGCCTTCCAGAGGGCAGCAGGTCGAACAGTCCAAACGCAGGATGGGAGCTGTCTTTGATGATCTTCTTTGCCCTGCTAAGGCAGCGGGAGGTGTAGATAGATGTAGATATCTAGTCAGCGGAAAGGCTATACATGAATACAATCGAGCCGTCCACAGTGTATGGATACAGGATAAAGGTAATAACATTAGTGCAAGATAAAGTCCAGTAAAATCTGATTAAAGATAGTCCGAGGGTCTCCAATATGGTAGCAATGGTTTATTTGTGACTCAGGGTAGATGTAAACAGCCCACAATTGGTCAAGGAAGTGATTGAGGCTGTTGTTAAGGCTGCTGTACTGGACAACATGAGCAAATCACTGAATTTGGTCTTTCTCAGCAATGCCTGATGTTATGGTAGATTTTCACTGAGCTTCATGATGGCTGCATCGACTGCTGAAGGCATCGTCGTGGGAAATGAAAGAGCATAAACTCAGTAAGAGAAATCATAATGTTGAGTCCATTCTGGCCTGCCATGACATAGAACTGAACCTCACTTATGGTGCTTCCGGGTACGGAGCTAGGTCAGAGTTAAGAAATTGCGTGTACAATGGGAATTGTCTTTACTTTGCACACACAAGCAAAGCTTGGAAAGAGAGTCTGAAGAAGGGTTTCGGCCCAAAACGTTGTCTATTTTCTTCGCTCCATAGATGCTGCCTCACCCGCTGAGTTTCTCCAGCATTTTTGTCTAGCTTGGAAAGAGAAGGTGCATTGACAATCACACTTGATATCAGAAGGTCCCACCATTCCTATGAGATAGACCATTCACAGAGGTCACCAACCACAAATCTTAATTGGCCATTCTCGGTCCTAATGTCCACAATAATGGCCTCATCAATGCAACAGTGTTGTATCCATTTGACCCATCATTGAATATCAAGCATCAGCAGCTTCCCACAGCAGATGCATCATCCGAATTGTCCTACAAAAACACCGATACAAGTGCAGAAAATGAAATATGCACTTACAGACTGTACAGAAAATGTTGAGGTAATGATTGGCAGTGCAAGCAATGTGCGGGTAGCAGACGCCTCTGGTGCAATATGCAGATATATTCAAATATTTATCAAATATTTGTTGAATGGTACTAAAGGACACAAACGGAAAATAAATTTACAGTCAAGAATAGTTAACCTGCACCAATAGCAGAGACACTGTGAATAGTGCAGAATGATCCAATAATTTAACAGGTTGGGCTGTTGGACAAATATAAAGCTGTTCCTCATGGATGTGTTGATCAGAAACTAGGGCAGCATCAAATGGTCCACAGAGTCGTTAAACCAAAAACATTACGAAGCAGAACTTTACTTTGGAATTCTTGAGCATTATTATAATGAAAGCAGTAGTTCATAGTTTTATCCATTGGCCTACAAGAGACAAAGATCTGGAAGAGTGAGCCAGCAAGCAAATGATTCATGTCTAAAGATGACCCTTGAATGAACGGGACAGAGGTTCTCATGTTCCCTGTGTCTACACGCTCTGCATGTTAATTCGTGAACAATTTTTAAGGGTACTTGCACCTTCCAACTCAGATTAACAGTGAGTACAACTTGCAGCATAACTCGACACTCATGCATCAAATTGGACATAAATCGATACCCCAGTGTCCAGCAGCACAATTATTTTTAGGCTGAAATATTTCACTACAGGGGCTCAATGAGAAATCAAGCATATCATTAGAAAGGCTAGTCAGAGAGCAAGTGTGTTGGCAATGGCTCAGTGAGATATCAAGTGTTTGAAAGCATTGGAGAAAGTTTGACTATTTAAAAAGAATAGTGTAATAGAGTTTCATGCTCAATTAAGTCAGTGGGATGCTCGATATTGGAGTCCAATGTAGATTTCACAATCATGCTGTCCTTGCATAATTTCCTGGGTCTAATTAAGTACATATAGAAATAACTAATGGTTTGAAAACTCCAAGCCTTTAAAAGTTCTGCTCCACTATGGAGTCATGGAGTCGTGGTTATACAGCCTGGAAACAAATGTTGTCCCAATTTGTCCAGGCTGACCATGTTGCCTGTCTGACATAGTCTCATTTATCTGCATTTGGCCAATATCATTGTAAATTTGTCCTAACCATCCACCTGTCTAAATGGCTTCTAAACATTGTAACTGCACCCCCGTCTAATACTTCCGCTGGCAGCTTGATCCAAATACCCACCCACTCTGTGCGCCCCATTAAATATCTTCCAGTTTCAGACTCCCGACACTGAGATAAAGACATTGAACATTCACCCTATCTATGCTACACACTATTTTATAAAAAATGACCTCTATAAGGTCACCCCTCTGCCTTCTACGCTCCAGAGGAGAAAAAAACAGCCTATCCAGCCTCTCATTGTAACTCAAGTACATGGATAGGACAAGTTTGGAGGGATATGTGCCAAGTGCAGGCAGGTGGGACTAGTGTAGCTGGGACATGTTGTCCGGTGTGGGAAAGTTGAGCCAAAGAGCCTGTTTCCACACTGTATCATTCTATGGCGCTAAGTCCCAGTAACACCTTGTGAATCTTTTCCACACTCTTTCCAACTCAATGAGACCATTGCTTTGGCACGCTGATCAAAACTGCACGTAATACTCCAATTGTGGTCTCACAATGTCTTGTACAGGTGTAACATGACTTCCCAACTCTTGTATTCACTGCCGAGTGAATGAAGTCAAGTCAAGTCACTTCTACAGCACATTTAAAAAACAACTCTCGTTGACCAAAGTGCTTTACATTGGTGGAGGTACTAACGTCATACAACAGTGGTTCATAGATTAAGTACATACATAAATACATACATATAGCTCTCCCTCAGAGAATGTCAAGAAAGGCTTGAGAGTAAAGATGAGTTTTAAGATGAGTTTTAATGAAGGTGTGTCCTTTGTAATTTGTTGAAATGATAATTGTCTTCAGCATAAAACTTCTGGCATGCAAGTTATTATCTCCTATCATTCAAGTGGACTGTCTGGAAAACTGTGCAATTCCTATTGCGACCTTATCTCCTGCTGTGTATGAAACACTCCATGTAGATAGTCACATCTACATTCTTCCATGTTGACATTATTGAATCATAGAGCAGGAAGAAGACCACTCAATTGATTCCAATTTCCCGCACATCCTCAATGCCCTAAAGACTATTCCCCAGAGTTATTTATCCGGTTCCCATTTGACTGTTACCAATGAATCTGCTTCTGCCATCATTTCAAGAAGTGTCTTCTCAAACACGATTGCCTGCTGCATTTCACCCGTGGTTCATTCATTATTGATCTGAAATCTGTGTTCTTTTGGTTACTGGCCTCTTTCCAAAAGAGGCAATTTATCTCGTTTGTCTGTGTCACTGCTCATGTGTGTTTACACGTAGAGAAGCCGGCTGTTTCGTAATGATGAAAGGCTGATGACCCGTCGTGCTTGCTCAGTCCCCTCTCCACAGATCAATCCTGACCTGTTGGATGTTCCAAGCATGTTTTGTTTACTTATCAGTAAACAAAACTGTTCCCTATGCCTTGACAGTTCATAGGGAAGGCAATTGTCTTCAAACTATCCAAATCAAGGACACTCTAGCTTCATCCATGCCGCGAGTCTGAAGAAGGGTCTCGACCCGAAATGTTGCTTATCCACGTTCTACTGAGATGCTGCCTTACCCGCTGAGCTACTCCAGCACTCCTGCTGCTGTGATGTTGGTAGATGTCACAACTGCTCTCAGTAGAGAGATGAGACATCCAAGGATTGTGATCGATATCACTGATCTAATGGCTTCCTATCAGCAGGAAAGTAACCAGAAGGCAATTCAAGCAGTGACCATTCACATAAACAGGAAGTAAAACCACTGACATGACATGTATACCCTCCACTAGCCTGGGAGGAGTGCCTTTGAAATCACTCTTTAGTTCAACAACCACTAATTGTGCAGTGTTGTTTAACTTCGCAACTCTCACTTTAACACTCTAGAAGATTATATCTCCAATCTACGGACAGATTAATAAAGAAGGGGATCATAGGGGAAAGATTAATGAAGGAAAGGTATAGGAAGTCTATGTGAATAATTGAAGACGTTGCACAAATTCTGTTTTTCTCAGCATGCTACAATTTATTATATATCATCCTTACCCTGTTTGCCTCGCCAAATCCAATACCACGCAGTCTTCTAGATTGAGTCCCATTTGCTAATTTGCTTATCACCTAGCCCGTGCTTTAATACTTTTAGTTTAGTTTAGAGATACAGGGGGGAAAGAGGACCTTCGGCCCACCGAGTTCGCACCCACAAAACGATCCCCATACAGTAACACAACCCTACACATACCAGGGACAATTTTACATTTACACCAAGCCAATTAACCTACAAACCTGTACGTCTGGAGTGTGGGAGGAAACCGAAGATCTTGAGAAATCGCTGGTCACGGGGAGAATGTACAAACTCCGTACAGACAAGCAACTGTAGTCAGGATTGAACGCGGGTCTCCTGTGCTGTAAGGCAATAGCTGTACCGCTACGCCACCGTGCCGCTTTCATCTAAAGCTTTCTTCTTCATTATCACTGGCACAGCTAATCTTCATGTCATTCTTAATCCCATCAGCAACACCACCAGGGGTTTGTAATGCTTCAGAACAATCAAGAAACTTTGTGATGAACCAGTGCAGCCCCACTTCACACAAGCTTCATGCCACTGACTCAGTGATGCATTCAATTTTCAACATGTCCATGGATCCATGCAGTACTTTGTGGAATACCTGATACCATCTCTGATGATTACAACATGTGCTGCCCGCATTGTTATCAATCGTCATTGACTGAAAGATGTTATTTTTCACATAGCCTATATATAAATACACCACAGTGTTAAAAGAATGATGTTTAACAATGTTTCCAAATATGATTTATTATATTCATGCAAACGATAAAGTTATATTTACAAATTATACATTTACTACTCTTGTAGCTGCACGGATTGCCATGTTAATCAGAAACCGTGAGTCATGGAGAGTGATAGCCATTCGGCCCATCAATTCTACACTAACCATCAAGCACCTATTTACAGTAATCATTTGTTAATCTTGCTTTTAGTTCTCCCAACACTTTTATCAATGCTCTCCTGATTCTACCATTCATCCACACTCTAGGGACAATTTACTGTAGCTTACCCATGCATCTTTGGGTTAAGGGAGGGAACCAGATCACCTGGAGGAAACCCACGTGGTCACATGGAGAATGTGCAAACACCCTGCACGAGGTAGTGGAAGTCAGGATTGAACTCGGGTCTCTGGTGCTGTGTGGCAATGGCTCCACCAGCTGCGTAACTGCTCTGCCCAACCACCATATAGCTTCAGTTTCAATACGAAAACCAAGTACATCACCAGTGGGAAGTATGAATGCCATTATAAATCTCACAATCTCTAAGCCATTCTTGAATCAACAGAACACAGGAGTTGTCAGATTCAGGATAATATTCGTATTTATAGTACTAAATTATTGAGGAAAATTGACACTAAGATCCAGCAAAATAGGCTGGTGGTGTCCAGAATCCTTGCATTACATCCTCTTAAACTGTGAAAACATTTCCATGTTTGCTTTTGCAAAGCTTGGATGTGTCTCTTCAGGTGAAATACTGGTGGTGGTAAGAATGGGAGCAGAGGGAATGAAATGTGCTGACTTAAGTGGGATTTTTAAAATTACAGTATACTGGTAGTGTTATGCTCTAGCTTAGAGATGACAATGATTTAATTTGTATGGTGGAGGATGTGGAGTAATAACTAGGTTGTACAATTTTATGTAGCAGGTTGTGATGAATAGACAATAAAGCCAATTTAAATTATTCTGTGACCTAAGCCCATTATGAACAAATTGAAACTCCTTCAAAGATACAAATCAGCCATGATGTAATTGAATGAGACTGCATGTTCAAAGGACTAAATGGCCCAGTCGCGTCGTCGTGTTTATTGTCATATGCACATGGACAGTGAGGTACAAATGCGATGAAAATATTACAAGCACTATGACTAGGATAACCCCCAAAACATAAATTAAACATAAATTCTACAAAGTAGTGAAAAGAAGACTTGGCAAAAAGCAAGATATTAGGGCAAAACACAATTAGAAAGTATTTAATGCCAGAGGTGGTCAATAGTGTTCCATTGCCAAGGTGCGTTAGCATTGTGTGGGTCAGTTCAAGAACCTGATGGTTTTAAGAAAGTAACTGTTACTAAACCTTATGGTGTGGGCTGTCAGGCTTCTGTAACTCCTGCATGTCGGTAGAAGTGAGAAGAGGGCATGGTAGGAACTTTATGGTGGAGGCTGTCTTCTTGAGGCAACACCTCGTGTAGATACTTCGATGGCGGGGAGGACTGGGATGAGTTCACCACTCTCTGCAGACCCTTGCGTTCCTGTGCATTTGAATTGTCATACCAGGCCACGCTGCAATAGGCTGCTAGTCTTATGCTCCTAGAGCAGTTTACAATGAAGAGGAAATGGGTTCAGATAGGAACTGCATACAGAAGGAATTGAGATGTTGGAAGGAGACCCGGTTTTGGAGAAACAGAGAGGAGGATGACACGAAGAGGAGATGCAATAATGTGGAAGGTGACTGAGTGGAAGAAATGTTCAATCCTCTATCTGTGGTCGGGGTGAGAGTGAACACAGGACGGGATAATATCTCAAAGGAAGAGTACGCTGATTTGAATTTCAGAACACAACGTGTCCTTATCAAAGGAATAGAATAACTAGAGCAGAACTTCTTGCAAACCAGAGGCACAATTGTGCTGGCTCCTCTTCTAAAGATAAACTCCTCAATCAGTCACAAGAGAATACAAACAGAGTGAGCAGGGATTTTTTTTTTGTCAAAATGCGCATTATCATTCATATATCTGACCACAGATTTAAATTCTGAACAGGCAGACATTCATTTTGCATTTGGCTTTTGCTCTTTCATTTTTAGCAGAGTGGGTCTGCTTAATGTTAGGTTTATCAAGTACTCCTGTTTCATCCGTTCCAGATAAGAGCCCGGCCAATCCCAGTTTCACGGCACGTACTCCAACATAATTGCGTTCTATTGTTCATTAACGCAGCCTCTTCAGGGGGCAACTGAAGCGGTCACCCCCACACCCGCGACTTTGACTGAGAGTGACTTAGCTGAATTGGAAACCAAATTGTTCCTTGCTCTATGCACCCCATTAATAGCAGGGGGTTTTTTTCCTCCTTATGCTGTTGTCACAAACGAAGCATCATCAGACTACAGAGAGATCCACCATTAGAAGGAGCTAACTAGTCTGTGCTGATAGACAGCCATTAAGGGTACTATACTCCAAATGAACTTCAGTTTGGTAATGACTTCTTCTGATTGTGTAAGCAGAGCCCTGTGGAGCAAGCTGATACAACACAGGCCCCTCTGTGTGATAGCAGTGTTTCCAAATAAGTAATAAGAATAAGTGCCTGCTATTTCTGGCAATTTCCATAAGAACTAGCTGTGCTTATGCTGCAGTTATGACTTGAAGGGGTCATTGAGGGTTGGAGTAACATTGAGAAAAAAGCAAAGGACATACAGCAGAAACCCAGGCAATCAGCAGCCCTGCTTTCACTGAGAAACCTAGCTCACACAATGGGCAAGGTTGAAACAAATTGGAGAATATTAGCATATTCTGCATATGCTAGTTCATTTAAAGGGCATACTGCTAATAATATATTTTCTCTGAAGATATATTCTCAGTGACACTGGATTCATTTTAATGAAGGCTCATCCAGATAACATTCACATGAATTTAACTGCTGAATTTAACAAAATCTTCACAATTTTGTTTTTTTTAATACTCATGCTTGATTGTAATGAAAATGACAATTTATATTTATCCCTGATTATGACAAAAATATCAATTTATATTTAACTAGCATCCCTGACGAGGAGGTAATGTCACAAAAACATTTCAAGAGACAGGGTAATGTGGACTACAAACTAAAAGAGGAAATGTTCTGAGAAGTGATCAAACACTTGGTGAAACGGAGAGCTTTTAGGGAGCTAGGGCAGGTGGAGTTAAAGAGTGAATTCCAAAGTGCATGGAGCAACATGTCTGAAGGCACAGCTATCAGCAGTGGGGCAGAGGGAATGAATACGCATAAAGACAGAATCAGGGGCCTGTAGATCAAGGCAGTAGGTTCGGGCAGCCCAGGAGAGGCTTCATAGGCAAGAGAGGCCAAGATCACGGAGATGTTTAAAATGCAAAGATGATACGAAAGATAGATTTTAAACTCTGAATTAAGAATAAAGTACAGGCACTCCCTGATTTATGTTTTGTGAACCCTTAGGTAAGACTGAAACCTTGAACCTGTTTCTCGTTCCACAGGTGCTGCCTGACCAGCTGAGTGTTTCCACTATTGTCAGCTTTTATTTCAGATTTACAACACCTGAACTTTCTTTTGATTTCTGTTTGTGATTGCGTTGCCTTTGCGCAGCTGGCTGGATTAGATAGGCACGTTTACAGCCAGGAATCATATTCAAACAGAGAACAATCCTTCATTCCCTCAATCCCTGCTGCTGAATTTCAATGTTGAAAATATCCACAACTCGTATGTGCTACTCATTCTAAGTCTTACATGCCCACTATTCTGCTCTTACGAAATTTTTACTGGCCCATTGATTCTTATGCTGATCTTATAAATGTTTTATTTTCTCATGGAGTCATAGAGTGATACAGCGTGGAAACAGGCCCTTTGGCCCAACTTGCCCACACCGGCCAACATGTCCAAGCTACACTAGTCCCGCCCGCGCTTGGCCCATATCCCTCCAAACCTGATGTATCCATGTACCTGTCTAACTGTTTCTTAAACATTGGGATTATCCCAGCCTCAACTACCTCCTCTGGCTGCTTTTTTCATACACCCACACCCTTTATGTGAAAAGGTTACCCACAGATTCCTATTAAATCCTTTCCCCTTAAGCCTATGGTCTTCGATTCGCCTATTCTGGGCAAGAGACTTTGTGCATCTCGTTCTCACTGTATCTTATTTCCATTCATCAAATATCAGCAGTGTCTC
This sequence comes from Leucoraja erinaceus, assembly GCF_028641065.1. Taxonomy (NCBI): domain Eukaryota; kingdom Metazoa; phylum Chordata; class Chondrichthyes; order Rajiformes; family Rajidae; genus Leucoraja; species Leucoraja erinaceus. The sequence continues at coordinate 17,952,441 of NC_073405.1, forward strand.
TGGAACCTACTCCCCCAAAACTCCATCTTGGTGCTTCGTCTTTCACCTTAAAAAAGCCTCCTCCAAAATTACCTTTGCAATCAAGACTTGATTCGGCTCTCCCAAATTCTTCTTACTGCTTGGTGTTCAGTCCCCGATCCTCACCCCTTATCCCTCATCCAACCATAGAAACATAGAAACATAGAAAATAGGTGCAGGAGTAGGCCATTTGGCCCTTCGAGCCTGCACCGCCATTCAATATGATCATGGCTGATCATCCAACTCAGTACCCTGTACCTGCCTTCTCTCCATATCCCCTGATCCCTTTAGCCACAAGGGCCACATCTAACTCCCTCTTAAATATAGCCAATGAACTGGCCTCAACTACCTTCTGTGGCAGAGAATTCCAGAGATTCACCACTCTCTGTGTGAAAAATGTTTTTCTCATCTCAGTCCTAAAAGATTTCCCCCTTATCCTTAAACTGTGACCCCTTGTTCTGGACTTCCCCAACATCGGGAACAATCTTCCTGCATCTAGCCTGTCCAACCCCTTAAGAATTTTGTAAGTTTCTATAAGATGCCCCCTCAATCTTCTAAGTTCTAGCGAGTACAAGCCGAGTCTATCCAGTCTTTCTTCATATGAAAGTACTGACATCCCAGAAATCAGTCTGGTGAACCTTCTCTGTACTCCCTTTACGGCAAGAATGTCTTTCCTCAGATTAGGAGACCAAAACTGTACGCAATACTCCGGGTGTGGTCTCACCAAGACCCTGTACAACCATTAACCCCACTGACCCAACCAGAAGAGGCCTAAGTCACCTGGTCCATTAATGGTTAAAGGCAGCGACAATGTTAATAGTTTTTCATTTCATTTTTGTTTTTCCTTCTTTTAACATGATTCTTACAGAACAACAGGGAAATGTGTCAAGCACCTTGAAGGGATTATGCGCCATGAAATATGGCAGATGTGCTTACCCACAAATAGATTTTAAAATAAATCCCGAAGCAAATGAATGGGCAATGAAGCAATTTTTCCTGAGTTTTATTCAAAGAAAGTGAAAGGCCGTCCCTTTGGCATAGATCCCCAAGGATGGTTAAATGGAGCAAAACCTTTAATTTAAGAAATAAATACATGAAGCAGAAGTTTTCATTTAATAATTTCAGGAACAGGGGATAACTGACGGTGATGATTTGTTTCTTCTTATCGCTGTGGGCTGTTTGGAGTTTTCTCTGCTAGTAATTTGTCAGTGACAGCTACAAGTGTACTTGCAGTACCTGGCTGGAAGATACATCTTGTCAGAAAATTACAAAGTTGAGAGCCATCAGTTTATGATGATCTGTCTCAGTGCTTTGGTGGCAGCTCCAGAAGGTTTCATTGCACTGCAGTCCTGCATGTGACATTCTGCAGGGATGACATGTAAGGCACAGTAGAGTGTGGATTAGTTCCTCGCTTGCCGGGCTTCTGTGTCTAACTGCCCCTTGCCACCTGCCTGTTTCCCCAGTCTACAAGTGGAGCCAGGCATCCAATAATATAAGGGCTGTGCAGTAGAGCTTGACAAAGATAAATTGCAAAGCTTCAAGAAGGCAGAATGGGTTAGAGATAGGTAGAGTGCTCAAAATGTTTAAAGTCTTCTTCATAAAATAATAAAATAAGGTCAAAAGGGTAACAGGGCATTTGCTTATCTAGAATGGTGTGGAATTGGACTGACTTTACTCTGCTGTGCCTTTCGGAGGTGCTCAATATTTGTTATAGGACCATTTGGAAGAAGGAAAACCCATAAAGTGCTTTCTATGGTAAACAGAACATCAAAAGGAATGCCTGTATATAAGGAGCAGATGAAACTTTGTTCGTTGATCTCCTAAGATTGCTCCCAGTGATCACTGTATTTGGCGCTCTTGAATAAAGTTTTGATTGTCCTTCCCGATATTTGTGTTGTGTTTTAAAGTTTTCTTTAACAAGCTGCTACCTTACAGCTCCAGCAACCTGAGTTCAATCCTGATCTCCATTCCTGTCTGTGTGGAGTTTGCGTGTGACAACATGTGTTTCCTTTGAGTGTCTCCTCCCATGTCCCAATGATGTGCGGGTGGGAATGTTAAGGGTCGCTGTAACTTGCCCTTAGAGTAGGTGAGTGGCAGAGGGGAGTTGAGTGGAATGTGGGGTCAGTAAGATTAGTTAGGGTAAAAATACATTCTTGATGATCGTTATGGATGTGAATGAGGCAGAGATTGCACTATAAACCTATCACTGGATCCATTTCAATCATTTAAACATTAACTTTCTGGCTACAGTCCAATCATTTGAGGTGGTTGGAGAAGACATTTCCAAATATCCCCCTAATTACTGTTTACTGTATCTCACAATACAGCTTTCATTACTTTAGGGAAGAGAGGTATATTTTAGGGAAGAGAGGTATATACTTCCATATTTGTGACATCTCAGAAAGATGTTTGTGAGGAATTTATAAGCCTCTTCCAAATATTTCCTCTTCCCTAATCCGAAAGTCATTGTTCAGACACAATAAATTAGACACTGAATAGTTGAAATGGGAGGAGTTGATGGGAATGTGGGGAGAATAAATTGGGACTGGCATATCTGGGTTCTTGATGGTTGCTGGCCCAAAGGGTTTCCATTTGATATGACTCAATGCCGTTTCCAGTACCAATTGTTGATTGTCTCAGTAGGAATCCATGGGCATAGATTTATTTTATCTGAACTTCCACACAGGTAGTGAGAAGTACTATTGGCAGGCTGGCTTTTGGACCAAAGCAAAACCAAATCACCAACTTGGAGATAAGAAGAAGGAAGTACTTAGCTCAATAGTGTGTGGCAGAGATAAAGTGATTAAGAAGGAATCTCAGCTTGTTGATGCTTGGATCCAGGTCACCATGCTTCAGCACAGAAAGGCACTAAGGTTTGGGCAAAGTAACCTCATTTGATTTTGCTGAAAGTGCATTTTGCATTGCATTTCCTGACAGACTAATTAAAACAACCGAATATTCACTTCATAGATACACTTCATCAATGTTAATTTTCAAAGCAAGGAAATCTTATTAAAGTTCCCAGTCGCCCGTAATGTAAATTAATTAAAGCAGCTTTTGGGTAATAACAAACTGTCTGCACAGGATTATGAATTATGTCAGTTCTAGATAATTAAAGAAAAAATGCCAGCACATAAGTCTTAATTAGTTGCTCATTTGATAAGACAGCAACAAGGTAAAGCATCTTTAAGAAATTGCCCATTCTTTTGTTGTTCTGATTAATAGACTTCATAACAAAAAGTCAATTAGTTGTTAAAAATTCAAAAGCCGCAGAAACATTTCGAATATCTCTGCAGTGATGCTTAAATTATGACTTTAACAAAGTCAATAACAATAAACTTGCTGAAGCTATTCAGGCTCATGTTCAGGAAACAGAAATAGGCCATTCAGCCCCTCGAGTATATATCACCAACTAATACAATTATGGCAGATCTGATCAAATGAAATCTATGTCCAAAGGCAGACACAAAAAGCTGGAGTAACAGCAGGTCAGGCAGCATCTCTGGAGGAAAGAAATAGATGACGCTTTGGGTCGAGACCCTTCTTTTGACTGAGAGTCAGGGGAAAGGGGAACTAGAGATATAGAGGAGAAATGAATGGAAGATATGCAAAAAACAATGTTAATCAAGGAAAAGTGGGGCACACAATATACCATTGTTGGCTGTGAGATATCACCACTGTCCTCAATTTAAACCAGCACCTGCAGTTCCCCCCTACACTAAATATAGTTCCATTGTGATTTACAAATGCAATCTCATTCCTGTTAACATCAGGCGGAATGCAGTGAATACTTAGAGCATTAAAAAATACCCAGAGATTCCCGGAGAAAACTCATGCAGAGCACAGGTCAGGTCAGGCACGTCCGGCAGTATCAATTGAGACAGAAGTCAGTTAATACCAGAGGACTCACTACATGTAAAACAGAAAGTGTGAGCAAACAGAATTTTTCTAATTCAGTTTTGTCTGAAGACGAGGTGCTGCTCCTCAATCTCAGACCTTTGACATTTCCACAGGTTCTGATTGTGTACCTTATCTATGCCCCTCATAATTGTATATATTTCTATCAGGTCTCAACAGCCTCCATCATTCTAGAAAAACAATCCCAATTTGTGCAACCTCTTCTTCAGCACCCTGTCTACAGCCTCCACCACCTTTAAAGGGATGACCATGTTAATCCTGGCCAAACTGGAGAGGCTAGGACTAAAATGGGGTAAAAGCTTCAGGGCTGCTGGGAGATTTGGTCAATTTGGAATTGCTCTGTGCAGAGCTGGAACAAGCTGTGGAGTAGTGCCAGTGTGTCTAGAGCCTAGATACAATTTGCATTTGCAAGAAAAGAATAAGAACATCTGCAATTAGGTGCAAAATGCATAGAATGGATTGGATGGTTGCAAACCAGACATACACCTTGTAAATTGTAAATAATGTTGCAGTGTTCTACTTTGCCAAGTGTTGATTGAATGAGGTATTGGGCCTTGTCTGGTTTTCTTGCAGATTAGGGTAAATGTTTCTAATTTGGCTTCATGAGAAGTCCGATTTGAATACAATGTATTGAGCTGCTGTATTATTGGGTTTTGGAAATGTCTGTTATGTATGGGATTAATCGATATCTGTAATTGGATTATTAAGAGACCACCCCCATGTGGCTCAGCCCCTCGAGGTCCCGGGACATATAAAAGTCCACTACCACCAGGTCCAGTGCCGATCTTCTGGGAGAGCACTTGGGACTATGTGACCTTCTGGAGTGTCTCTGTTTGAGGGAGGCCTAGAGGGCTTGATCAGGCTGATACGAGGATCCAACCCGCAGTGGGATAGTTACAGTAGTTGAACTGTAATTGCGCTTTTGTAAAAATAAAGATCACTTGTTCAAGTGCTTGATTCAGTGTTTTTACTGAAACTAGACTGGGGGGGAAAGCTTAGATATACGAGCAATTTACAACCAGAGCTGCACACAATACTCCAAATGCAGCCTAATTAAAGTCCTATAAAGCTGCAACTTGACTTGAGATACTCAATGTCCTGACCGATAAAAAGAGGCATACCATATATATTCTTTTTACGTCTATTTGTGTTGCCACTTTTGGAGAGCTATGAACATGGTTCCCAAGGCCCCTATGTACATCTGTACAACAATCCTGTTAAGGGTCTTCACATTAACTGTACATTTACCTGAACAAATATGCCATGGTTGGTACCAACTTCTTAAGGACTTGGTATCAATCAACTCCTTAAGTCGAGGACTATGTAGAGGACTGTGTTCCCACCAAGATCATCCAAGTGTTTCCGAACCAGAAGCCTTAGATGAACAGGGAGGTCTGCCATCTATTGAGGGCCAGATCTTGTATATTCAAGCCTGGTGATACGGAGTAGTCCAGGTATGAACTCAATAAGACCATAAGGGAAGCAAAGAGGCATTTTTGGTCAAAACTCGAGGATCAGACGAACATTCGGCAGCTGTGGCAGGGCTTGCATGTTATCACCAAGGCATAACCAAGTAATTGCTCAAGTGGCAGCGATACATGGAAGAACTCAATGCCTTCTATACTCACTTCAAAAGGAAGAACATCGATGTACCTTTTCCCCATAGCCCCTGATGACGGAGTAATCTCACTCACCGAGGCCAATATCATGAGTTCATATGTTCATAAATTACAGGAGCAGAATTAGGCCATTCAGCCCATCAGGTCTACTCCGCCATGGCGGATCTATCTTACCCTCTCGACCCCATTCTCCAGCCTTCTCCCCTGACACCCGTATCAGAAGATCCTTCACAAGGGTGATAGTATTCTTTGATTTCATATTTCTTTGCATTAAATCTAATCACCCATTTCTGCTTGCCTGCTTATTTATCTTGGCATGGGCACTTCATAATGTCTGTGTTCTCTTCTACATGTGCTGCTACTTCTAATTTGCCACTATGAACAGGCCATGAAACTTAACCTGAGTAAAATTATGAAGCAAACATGGAAACTAAAGAAATAAATCCCTTCCATTTACATTGTCTTTTTCACAACCTTAGCATGTCCAAAAGCAATTTATAACTAATTAAGTACTTTTAGCTCACTGTTAAAATGTAGGAAATATGCAAACCAATTAATGATTTGGAACAGTCATAAGTGCCAGAATACCTCTTTTAATTAAATTGGTTGAGAGCTAAAAATTGGCCAGTGCTCACTAGAGAACTGTCAGCGCTTCTCCAAACCAGAGCCATTTGTTCACCAGAAGGCAGAAGGGCCCCAGTTTATATTTCCTTTTAAGCAGCAACCAATATCAATTAGATAAATGTCAACACACATTTCATCGCTCCAAGATGGAATCAAATTCAACTGCAATTATATTACGGTAGTTTTCACAGTTGTGGAAATCGCCTCAGCCTGGTGATTATTCAGCTGAGAAATATGGATAAAAAAAACACTGCTCGCATTTCTCCAGTTTCAGTGCGGCTTTAATGCATAAACGTCTGACCATGAGGCAAATGGATCACCAGTTGTCCCATACCAAGAGGACATGGCAAGACTCACAATCTATCACTCTACACATAGTAAACCAACCTAAAGCATTTCCCAGGTACGTCATCACAGATTTGACACCAAGCCACATGAAGGATAACCGTCTTTAATCTATTTATTTACACATCATATGTGTAGTGTAAGAACCACAACCTGGGGTGACACGTTGGCACAGCAATAGAGTTGCTGCCTTGAAAGTGCCAGAGACCCGGGTTCAATCTTGACTATGGGTGCTTGTCTGTACGGAGTTTTCTCCGGGAAGCTCCGGTTTCCTCCCACACTCCAAAGACGTACAGGTTTGTAGGTTGACACAAAAAGCTGGAGTAACAGTGGGTGAGACAGCATCTCTGGAGAAAAGGAACAGGCGACGTTTTGGGTCCAGATCCAAAACGTCACCTATTCCTTTACTCCAGAGATGCTTCCTAACTCATTGAGTTACTCCAGCTTTTTGTGTCTAGCTTCAGTTTAAACCAGCATCTGCAGTTCCTTCCTGGAGGTTGGTAGGTTAATTGGCTTGGTATACTATAATTGTAAAATAATTGTCCCTAGAGTGTGCAGGGTAATGTTGGTGTGCGGGGATCGCTGGTCGGAGCGGATGCGATGGGCCAAATGGCCTGTGTCCACGCTGTGTCTCTAAACTAAACCATCAGACCGCCTTTAGCAGTACATAGCATCAATAAACCAGTGATTTGTGCAGCAGATACTCCTCGATATAACCTTAAGAACACCTAGCCCTCCTGCGAGGTTAATTATTCTTGTTGATTAGCATTGCTATAAACTATGATTCCCATCAGGGAAGACAGTCGACACAGTCACAGCAAGCAATTGGATGGAAGTTCAGTTGAAACAGTTATGGTATTACTTCTGGAGCCCATCTCCATTACAATAAAGAAGACACTCCATTGATTTGCTGCCTTTTGCTCCCTCAGAATATTCCAAAGCAATTTACAGCCAATGAATTACTTTCTGAAATGTTGTCAGTGTTAAGGTAGAGATATGGAGGAGCCCATCCATCCATCCATAAGCAGTAATGTGACGTGTACTGGAGAATAAATGTTAGGCAGGGTGTTGCATGAACTCCTCTCTGCCCCTGATAACGTTTTCTCATCCCAGACTCCCAAAAGATACGACATTGTGCAGTAGATGAGTACGAAATCAAGCAAATGCAAATAGTACGAGATACTAAATGAGTTGGGATTTTCGCAGATCAGATTTGCCATCCTTTATATTGAAGATGACTTGGATGCACTTTGACTTATCATCTAATACAGCTCTCCACTCAGCCCTATCAAGCAATATGAAAATTTACAGTTTACACTCACTGATTCTTCGATATACTCCAATAGTCTGCAGGTTTCCGGGTTTGTTGAAGATCCGAGCGTGATTATTAATAATTGAACTTTCGTGCCCGACTCCTTGTCACAGAACTCAGATCAGGAAGCTGCCACAAATTATATTTTGGAGTGGCACGAGGAATTTATTAATATTGTAGCTTAACATTTTGGATCCAAGGCAATTATTCGAGCTGATATCAAACAAGCTGTGCATGATGGATCACTGTAAGCAGTCATTCCGTGTGTACGCACAAATCAATGAGACAAATTAGAAGCAGATTCCATGGCTGGCTCTCCATGAACGAGTGTCACTGAGTATATATGAACATGAAGATTGATAGGCAGGAATTGACCTGCTGGGCTGTATCAAGCCTGCCTAGTGCTAGAGTATTATGCCAAAACACTTCTTTCCTCCATTCCCTCTATCTGCTCGCTGCTTCACTCACCCTCAGCTCTCCCCTCCGCCATTTCCATAGCCTCCTCCTACCTCTCCACCTGGAGGCATCACGGTGGTGCAGTGGTAGAGTTGCTGCCTTATGCCCCTGTCCCACTTAGGAAACCTCTGGAGACTTTGTGCCCCACCCAAGGTTTCCGTGCGGTTCCCGGAGGTTGCAGGTGGTTACCGGAGGTTGCAGGTAGTGGAAGCAGGTAGGGAGACGGACAAAAACCTCCGGGAACCGCGCGGAAACCTTGGGTGGGGCGCAAAGTCTCCAGAGGTTTCCGTTCAGGTTTCCTAAGTGGGACAGGGGCATTACAGTGCCAGGTCCAATCCTGACTACGGTTCTTGTCTACTGACTTTGTACATTCTCCCCGTGATCATGTGTGTTTGCACCGGGAGTTCCGGTTTTGTCCCACACTCCAAAGACGTGCAGGTTTGTAAGTTAATTGGCTTTGGTAAAACTTGCAGATTGTCCCTGGTGTGTAGGATAGTGTTAGTGTACCGGGATTGCTGGTTGGCATGGACGTAGTGGGCCGAAGGGCCTGTTTCCGCACTGTATATCTAAACTAAACTAAACTACTGTATGGAAAAGAAAGAAACATGGAGGAAAACAAACCCACCAAGGTAAAACAAAAATACACAGAGATTCTTCTCTGACCCTTCTTTAGTAATTAAAACCCATGCAGGAGATTAATGTGTTGACAAGAGTATTATTGTCCTCACAATGACAAAGAAGCAGAAGATGTATCTTGCTGTTGAACATGGGATAACAGCATAGGTTAGTCATTCATTAGTAGCAGAGTTTACTGTCATATGTCCAAAAATATCTCTGAGTAGCCAGAGATTCCTGCCATCTCCAGCAGTTGGGGGTAACCACATTTGCAATGGTTTTAGTGATTACTTCATATCAACATAAATTCTATCTTTGGATTCACAGTTCAAAGTTCATAATTCTAGACACTTAGTGGATCCTTCTTTTCAGGCACCCTTGTAGATGAGGTGCTTTAATACTTTCAAAAGTTTACCAAATGTATTTTCAGAAATGTATTTCATTTGTTTTAAAAAATGCAGATGAAGGACGATATCTCCAAGTTCAGCAGGTGGGAAGTGGGAAAGGTGGGCCAGCACACCAGCTCACTGTGTCTAAAAGCCTCCCAGTCGTTTCCTTATTTGTTCCAATATGGCATCACTGGGTCTGTATCTGGAACTGATGCTGCGCCCACATGAGTATCCTAACAAGAACAATCCCTTTCTCCTGCTTTATGTCTGTTGTGGGCCAGAGGTGGGTCTCTTCAGGAAGGATGCAAGCCTCGGGAAGTTGAGATGTATTTTACAGTTGTGCCAGACATTGCCGTGGCAGCATTTTGGAGTGTTGTGTTACGTTTTGGTCACCCTGCTACAGAAGGATGTTGTTAAGCTGGAAGACGTGCAGAGAAGATTCATGAGGATGTTGGCAGGACTTGAGGGCCTGAGCTACAGGGAGAGTCTGGGCAGGTTAGGACTTTATTCCTTGGAACGCTGAGGGGTGATTATAGAGGTGTACAAAATCACGAGGGGAATAGATAGGGTGAATGCACATTTACCCAGAGTAGGGGAATCAAGAACCAGAGGATATCAATTTATGGTGGGAGGAAAAAGATTTAATCGGAACCTGAGGGGCAACTTTTTTGCACAGAGGTTAATGGATGTATGATTTGAGGCAGTTACGATGCCAACATTTAAAGGACATTTGGACAGGTACATGGATAGGAAAGGTTTAGAGGGAAATGGGCCAAATGCAGGCAGGTGAGACTAGCATGAATTGGGCATCTTGGTCAGCATGGGCAAGTTGGGCCAAAGGGCCTGTTTCCATGTTGTAGGACACTACGACTCTAATGCAGGCAAGTGGGGATTATTGTTATGGGCAAAAAGTTCAACATGGATGTGGTGAGCCCCAGGACTGTGCTATTTGACTCCATCACTCTCTAAAGCTGGGGAGCTTCCTGCCGGATGGGGAGCTGGAAAAAAAACTTATTCAGTAAGTAGTTTACTGAAGCACATCATGTGACTGTGTTCAGTATTCAACCTTCTTCCTGCATCGTTTGGAGTAGAATGGAATAAGTAGGGACAGCCAGCGAATTTGTCCACAAAAGTCATGTCTTACTAACTTGATTGTGTTTTTGGGAGGAAGTGATTAGTGTGGTTGGGGCAGGGGATGTTGTCTGCATGGATTTTATTAATGCATTTGATAACATACCCCATGGGTTAAGATGCGGGGGATCCACAGTGACTCCGTTTAGGTACAGATCAGAGCATCATGGCGGAAGGGTGTTATACTGGCTGGATGTCTGGGTCTAGTCATATTCTACAGGTATCTGGTTTAGTTTAGTTTAGATTAGAGATACAGTGTGGAAACAGATCCTTTGGCCCACCATGTCCATGCCCTTCTATCTTACACACTAGGGACAATTTACAGAAGCCAATTAACCCGTAAGCCTTTGGAATGTGAGGGGAAACCGGAGCATCGAGAGAAATCCCATGCAGTCTCAAAGAATATAAAAACTCCATACAGACAGCACCCATAGTCAGGGTTTTGTGTTTATATTTCTAAACATAGCTGATGTGCAGAGAACAGTGTGTGTCCAATCACATGAACATTTGTAGCATTAAAGTGCTGAGGAGAAACTGCATTGGACTCAATAGTTTCATGTTATCAAGCGTTTTGTTCTTCTTCCTGCTGTGAAATATGCGTTTACCCTGAAGAGGCAATGTTATAATAAGGTCCTAATGAGGTTTGTGAATCTATGGTTCCTGAATAATGCATGAGACAGTTAATGTCCTGGTTTTCAGCTGCAGAGATCAGTGGGCACTTTGAGTTACTGCTTTGGGTAATCAAGCCTCATTGTTGGCTTTAGAGGCTTGAAACTGTGGACAAAAATTGATGGTTAACATCATGTCCATTAGGTCTTGAGCTCTGAAGGTAGACACAAAATGCTGGAGTAACTCAGCAGGACAGGAGCATCTCTGGAGAGAAGGAATGGATGACATCTTGGGTTGAGACCCTTCTTCAGACTAATATCTGTTCAGTTTAAGAAATTATGAAGAGAATGAGTGGACATTTGTCCCAGTTGATGTTTACTGGAATTTTTCATTTGACAGAAACTTCCCCACCCATCTTCACCACATACCATCAACATATCTCTCTCCCTTGGTGAATTACTTAGTTTTCACATGTTCACTATTCTCTGGGTAAAGAAATAAGATTCCATGATCAGAGGGAGTTAGATGTGGTCCTTGTGGCTAAAGGGATCAGGGAGTATGGAGCGAAGGCAGGTACAGGATACTGAGTTGGATGATCAGCCACGATCATATTGAATGGCGGTGCAGGCTCGAAGGGCCGAATGGCCTACTCCTGCATCTATTTTCTATGTTTCTATGTTTCTATGATGGAAATTTAGTTTAGTTTAGTTTATTGTCACGTGCAGTAAGAAGGTTTTTGTGTGTTTACCATCCAGTGGAAGGACAATATGTGATTACAATCGAGCTATTCACAGTGTTCAGACACACGAAAAGGGAATAACATTTAGTGTAAGGTAAAGGTAGTAAAGTCTGATCAAAGATATTCTGAGGGCTTATACTTAACTTATACTTAGAAATATTATATTCTTATTCTCTTTTATGTATTCAAGAGAAAGTTAGATATACAGTAGCTCTTAGGGCTAACAGAATCAATGGATTTGGGGGAAAAGCAGGCACGGGATACTGTTTTTGGATGATCAGCCTTGATCATTTTGAATGGCGGTGCTGGCTCGAAGGGCTGAATTGCCTACTCCTGCACCTATTATCTGTGTTTCTATGTTTCTTCTGATCTTTCCTGAAATTTGAAACAGTTTTTATACTTCCGTAACTGTATTATTCTAGTGACCTCCATGTAATCACATTTCACCCATTTGTTTTACAGAACAATCATAACCACTCTTTACTATAAATGGAGTCAGCTAGTATTCAGGGTCATCTCTCTATTCAACTACTCACCGGTTAGACAGAATTGGGGTTAACATGGACATACAACATAGAACAGCACAGTGCAGGAACAGGAGGAAGGGGAGGGAAGAAATAGGTGCAATATCAGTTGCAGGACAGGGGAGGGGGACATGGAGTGCCCCAACCCGTAACATTACCTATCCGTGTTGTCCAGAGATGTTGGGTAACCTGCTGAGTTACTCCAGCAGTTTGTGTCCTTTTTTGAAATCCAGCATCGTCAGTGTCTTGTTTGTACATGTTTGACATATACTGCTGGAGTTGCTAGTTTAAAAGTTCCAACTCTACCGACGTTGCATAGCTGACAGGACAAAATAGTCACATCTCCTGCGGCCTGCTGTTGGATCAACTGTTCCAAACTCCTTGTCTGCCCATGAGCCGTTGGGATTGAAGTGAGCTTGGAACTGCAGCCGGCTATGCACCTTCCCATCAGCAGCCACCGAGATCAGCATCCCACAAAGCCCAAACCACAGCATCTTAAAGCTTTCTCCACTGTTTTGTAGCAGACACATGGGGTACAGAGACATTGTTATGCTCATCTCAGAAGGTGAGTCAGATGATCATGAAGCCACAGTCGAACAGCTCAAAAACCAGATCCTTGGCCCACTGAGCCTGTGTTGATCATCCATCACTCATCCCATGTTTACAATTCTCTCTACATTCCCATCCACTCTCCCTGGGATTCTACTACTCACTTTTACAATTTACAGCCACCATTTAACTTACCAACCGCACACCTTTGGGGTGTAGGAGAAAGACAGAGCTTACAGGGGAATCCCACGCCGTCACAGGAAGAATGTTCACAAACATCATCAGAGGTCAGTAAACTTAAGCTGGTACATCAATGTATTGTCTACGATGCTGTTACCAGTTCAGATACTAAACCAAGGCTGTCTTGTCATCCGATGACTATTTTGAAACAGTGGCGAGCTTTCAAACGCTTTCATTGACTATGATGCATGTTAGATTTCCTGGGGTTTGAAAAGATAACATAAGGCGACAAGCCTTGCTTCTGTCTATGCCTCTGCAGCCAGGACAGATGGGGCTTGAGTCAATGATTCAACTCACAGGTCCTGAACCAGACGGGCCAGTAGAAATTATTTATCATAGAAACATTCAAGGACGGACTTACCCAAAAGGCTGAATGTGCTCCTGTTGTGTGAATTTAATGAACTACTTGCAGCAAAAACTTTGCATTGTTGGCTCATATATTGGAATGGAATCAACTTCACAGAACAGTGCTATTCACTACCACTAAAATCACAAAGATCTGCCTTCTGAGTGACTGATCCATTAATTACATTTATAAGGCGTTTGTTCTAATTTGTGTGTAATGCGCAGCCTTGGTCTGGCAGTGCTGGCCAGTGTTTAACATGAGGATCCCAGTATTCCTCACTGAATATTTTGCACTCCTTCACAGCTTTTCTGCAAAGATTTTACCCACACCAGGTTTGGTTCAGTTTAGTTTAGTTTAGTTTAGTTTAGAGATACAGCATGGAAACAGGCTATTTGGCCCACTGATTCCATGCCAACCATTGATCACCCATTCACATTAGTTCTATGTTATCCTACTTTCTCATCCACTCCTCTAATACACTAGGGGCAATTTCCAGAGGCCAATTAGCCGACGAACCCGCATGTCTTTGGGATGTGTGAGGTAACCAGAATACCCAGGGGAAGCCCACACAGTCACAGGGAGAATGTGCAAACACCAAACAGACAGCACCCGAGATGAAGAGTGAACCCCAGTCTATGGCAGTGTGAGGCAGCAGCTCTACCCAGCTGGGCCACTGTGAAGTGGTTGAACCAAACCTAGTTCAACGAAGATCCCCCAGGCATTATCTGATCAGCAGCTGAAGTCTGCAAAATGGTTTATTATTTTCACATGTATCTGAGGTAGAGTGAATAGCTTTGTTTTGCATGATGTCCAGGCAAATCATACCACATATGAGGACAATCAAACCAGGTACGAGTACAAAAGGTAGTGCAAAAAAAAGGAAACAAAGTGCAGAATATAGTGAAGAGAAAATGCAGATAAGAAATAAGCGCAAGGGCAACAATGAGATACTGTAGATTGGGGGATCGGGTATAAATTCGTAGCATTGGAGAGACGGACATGGAGGATGTTAGTCACTCCCACAATTTATCCAGGAAGGACAACTTGTTCTTTTCCAAAGACCTAAACCTGGTCTAGCACTTCAGTGCTAAGGGGAGGGAGTGTAAAGGGTGTAAAACACCCAGATAAAGGTGTTTTTCGATTAGATGTAAAACCTTGACATATTCTGTTGTTTTTATGGATGTCAAAAGTTCCATTGTTTCATTTTAACCAGGAGTGAGGGAGTTATTCTTGGTGTCTCACTAATGTAATTCTCAGCAAACATCATTAAAAATGGATTATCTGATTATTATAACATTGTTGTTTATGGGACTTGCCATGATAAATCGGTGAATGTTTCCTTCGTGGCAACAGTGAATGCACTTTGGATAATCTGGAAGCGGCAATCAATGCCGTAACATCCAGCAGGACAGATAGTGTAATCAAAGAGAGAAACAGAGTAAACATTGCAATTCAAAGACATTTACGGCAGCACAGTTGTACAAGTACTGGTACTGCTGGCTCACAACTCAATGGAGCTGACCTGACAGATGCTGTCTGTGTGGAGTTTGCACATTCTCCCTGTGATCACATGGTTTATTTGTCCACATTCTAAAGATCCATGGGGTTTGGCCACTGTAAACTTCTCCTGGTAGGAAGGTAGAATCTGGGCGGCATGCACAAGAATGTGAGGAGATTAAAATGGATTAGTGTAGGTGTTTCATCATTGCCCTGGACATGATGAGCTGAAGGGCACGTTTTCCTGTTTGCCCGACTCTATGATTGAAATGTTAACTTTGTTTTTATCACCACATATATTGCCTGGTGCTAAGTTATAAAAGTGCCTAATTTGGCAAATAAATATTTTTTATATTTAACAATACATATAAATGTAAGCTCTTCCGTTAAGATACAAGATTGTGTGATGTGCAGTAAATTTTGGATTACTGAGCCAATACTTAGAAAATAGAAACAGGAAGAGGCAATTTGGCCCTTCGAGCCTGCACTGCAGTTGAATTGCCTTCCTCTGATAAGGCTGAATTAAGTTAAATATATAAGAAGATATTAAATTGGTTCCTGGGCTAGTTTACAGCTTATATTTAGTCTCAAATTAGGCTTTTCTCCAGTAGAATAATACAGAAAGGCAAGTATAGGCTTGCCCCAGGTTGCAGTGTATTGAGACAATGAATACTATAACATTTGTCTCCCAGGTGACGAGAGAGGAAGCAGAGAAGAAGCAAGATTGATCTCTTTGATATGTAAAATGCCGTGCACCAAATGTCCGATGTTTATGAGGGAGGAAGTGACAGAGAGGAAACTAGATTCATCTAAGGGGCAATACCAAATGGCCAATGTTTTTAATATATCTTGTACCATGTGACAAAATGCCTTTGATGTGATGCATTCTGTAGAAACCTTTATTTTCCTGTACCTCTGACCATGACTAATGTCTGTGGAATGTGCTAAGGTGACAAAAAAACACTATATAATACGATGTAATTCTGTTGTTCGGAGAAGTGGACTGAGGACAGTGAAGTGTCTGTATTGGTCATTTGACTAGAGCTCTCCCTCCCTTCCATCAGCCGATAATAAGTAAAGTTTTGAACTGGTCTACCAAACGTTTGTGTGTTGTCTGTTTATTAAGAAGCGAACCTGGTTAGTAGTTATAAAAGTAACTTTTTCACCTCCATGCTACAAACATACATTTTTGATGGTCCAGTAGGTACCAACTGTTTTGTCCCATGTTCTCAAGCTCCTTACCAAATGTTAATTCTCTCACAGCCTTGAAAATTGTACACAAAACCAATTGTACCATTAGCCAAAAAAGCAATATAATGCAGATTAGACATGTAAACTAAAAACAGAAAATGCTACTACTCAGACATAGCAGATCTTCAACCTGAAATCTTAACATTGTTTCTCTTTCCACAGATGCTGACTGGCCTGCTGAGTTTTTCCAGCATTCTGATTTTTGATTTCACTATCAGTCAGGTCCACATTCTATCCCAGTGTTCACCCTACACATCTGGGAAGCTTTACCAGATTATTGATCTGATTTAAATTAGATTGGTCGGCACAGTGGCACAGCGGTAGAGTTGCTGCCTTAAGGGCCTGTCCCACGGGCGTCATTTGCGCATCATGCAGGTGGCGCGCGAAGATTTTGAGAATCCCAAAATCCTGGGGCAGGAGATCAAGAGAAGAACTGAAGAAAATAGAGAGGGCAAGTGAGAAAGAGAGAGAGAAAGAGAGAGAGAGCTAGACATAAAATAGTGAGGCTGGTGGAGAAATCTTATATTTCAATGCAGTCTCTTAGTATAAAGGATGACTTGCTTCCAATCTGCTTCTGTGGGATCGAAGAATGAAGCTAATGTGCGAACGGCAGACTCTTCCATGGATGGGTTAGAAGATGATAGTTGCAGCAGACAGTTGCTGCTGCAGGGCCCCTGTTGGCTCCTGAGGCATAGCCTCGAGACTCCCAATACTATCCAGGAAACCGTGTACGAACAGCATCTCATTGGTGGTTGGCACGCAACAAAAGCTTTTCCCTGTACCTCAGTACACATAACAATAAACTAAACTAAACTAAACTTTACTGAACTAAGCTAAAAATCATTGCCAACCCCGCAGAAGATATTTTGGATGTGAGGAACAAGATTGTGATGAGAAAGATTAAGAAAAGCAATGGGCAATGATGCAGCCTTGGTTGACACTGGTCTCCATTGAGGTTAGTTCTACAGTAAGCTTTTTGATTAGTATTATGGCTTGCATGGTGTCATGGAGTAAGGATAAAATGGAGATGAATTTCTAAGGACAGCCGAATTAGAGGCATTACACAATCACTTCCAAATGATGGAATCAAAGGTTTTAGTGAGGTTGAAGAGGGTTACATATCGTGGCATTGTGCTGCTGCCTGCAAATTTCTACTGTAAAATTAGGAATGCAATTAGACAGAATGCTGCAAAATGATCATGCAGACTGACATAATAAGATCTTTCCCAGCATCTCCAACACTAATTTAACGTCGTACTGTACAAGTAAATAGCCAGCTCCTTGGGGATTTCTATCTTATCATGATGGGATTCTGAACTAAAATAAGTTTAATTTAAAAAAAACATGTATGTATTTCTCTGGTATAAGGGTTAGAAAATGTGTGGAGTTGATTCTAAGCTCTCTTACATTAAGAGTAAGACTGTGAGCAAGCAGATTTATTATACACTTATCAATCATCTGAGTATTTTTCTACACTGTGCTCCAAAGTGATAATATCGGGGAATTTAACTTTCTTTGATTATCATTAAATATAATTTTATATCATACAAGTTGTTAAACCTGGTCCAACAGCTTACATTTCCAACTACCTATATACCGACCAGCAACCTCTGCATACTTACACTATCCTAAACACACTAGACCCAATTTACAATTATACCAAGCCAATTAATCTACAAATCTGTACATCTTTGGATTATGGGAGGAAACCATAGATCCCGGAGAAAAGCCACGCAGGTCACGGGGAGAACGTACAAACTCTGTACAAACAAGCACCTGTAGTCAGGATCGAACCCAGGTCTCTGGCGCTGAAAGTCAGCAACTCTAACGCTGCACCACCGGGCCACCCCATAAGTGAGGACAGCCTGATGCCAATTCACCCCATCATGGTTGAGTAGATGTATTAAAGCCAGCAGTCATAGCTTGAGTTCTAATGGTTGGCAATGTCTATGACTCTCCTACCTTCTGTTCTCCATGGTATACCCATCATCAATTGTTCTGGCTAATATTTATCACTTGACCAACATCTGTTAAAAAAAAATGCATGTGATAAAAAATTAGGAAAGGCATAATATAACTTAAGGATTTTTCTATCAAGAAATAAAGTGAAGAGCAATTTAAAAGATTAGAATCCAAGTCAGAAATTGGATTGGAAGTGCACCTGTTTTTGATGTCACCATTGTTGTTACCGACTACCTGGACTCTGACAACTTGCCATCATTTTGCAGATACACTTTTATACAATTTTGACCCTTGAAATCCTGCACACTGTAATTTCTTATCACCAATCACAATACATTCTCGAAAAAACTAATATCGAAAAAAAAAAAATGCTATTCAATCCTTTAGCTGCATTTAATTTTAGTAAGGATGACTATCAGGTTATACCTTGTGCTGTACGTCAAAGGTCCTTGTGCTGTACAGCTATCTTAACCTTATCCTACAGAAACTTCCACACCATGGTGTTGATAGAAGCCCTGAGCTCATCAATGTGAGACTCAATGTCTTAGTAGCATGCATATGCAAGCAGTTGATAAATATTGGGGCAATCCATAACAATGCTTGGGCATGGACCCGTGGCTAGGAGCTCAGAAAAGCTCATTATTAAATATTGGATATGCCTATTTTCGAAGGCCATGACCTTCAGGTGAGAGCAGCTTTGTGCAGCTCCTTGTAGATTACTGTAAACATAGAAATTAGGTGCAGGAGTAGGCCATCCGGCCCTTCGAGCCTGCACCGCCCTTCGAGCCTGCACAGGTACCTGGTGACCTGTACCACCAGGTGACCCTGGGAACATAATGCTGACCATACAAGGAAAGTGCCGGGGGATTTGCGAGGAATAGTGAAGATACTTAGAGACATTAAGAAATGGATGAGCCGTTACTTAGCCAATGGCATACATGAGCTGGAGCTGTGATAAGCTGCAGTTCTGAGTAAGCCAATGAAAGAGTATTGAGTTACCTGACATTTACTGGTCAATGACTGATGATGATCGGTCATTGATAATTGGTGACTAATGATGCGTGGTGACCATTGATGCCATTGATGCTGGGAACTGTAAGTTGTGAGAGACACTTTGTGATCAGATTTTTGGATGGCACCGTGGTGCAACCAATAGAGATGTTGCCTCACAGTGCTTGAAATCTTGATTCATTCCTGACCTCCGGCGCTCTTTATGCGGAGTTTGCATGTTCACCCTGTGACTGCATAAGTTTCCTCCGACTGGTTAGCAAGCAACAAAAATCTTTGCACTGTACCTTGGTACATATGACAATAAACTAAACTGAACCGGGTGCTCCAGTTTTCTACACATCACAAAAAAGCATGGGTCGTGACTGAATTGGCTGGTCTATGTTATCCCATGTATGTAGGTGAGTGAGCGAACCGAGGGGATGGGGGGGTTATATGGAAATGTGGAGAGAATACATCAGAGTGGTGTAGATGGGTCAGAGGGGATTCGATAGACTGGTGGGACTGTTATTGTGTTATCTGGCTCTCTATATCACAGTCTCCTGCAGCATGTTTGGAAGTAGTCTTTCACTGATTCAAACATTCAGACTGTTAGTAATCCATTTAACCAGCTAAATCTGACAATCTATTTGTGCCGTGAGCAATCTATATCTAAATTTAAAAATCCAGTTTTAATCCATGTTCTTTGATGCATGTAACTAGTAAATATCTCAATGGTTCAATGGTTCTTTATTATCAAATGTACCGAGAAGCAGCAAAATTATTTTTTTGCATACAGTTCAGTAAATTATCACAATACATAAACACAATCCCAGATTAAGCACAACGTGTATAGAAATAGTCCACTATGATCACATAGAAGAGTCGCCCCGGATTTGGCACCATTTTCAAAGTTCAATTGCTTAAAGTGCAGCTGTCCAAAAAGACCTGTTGTACTGGTGGGGTTGTAGGATCGGCTTGGCCAAGCAAAGATGCAGGGGTCCTCCACTGCTGCTGCACTGCATCGTGCCATTGCAGGTCCCTGGGTCTCTTGGAGCGTCACCCGATCTATCAAATCCCAGGTATTGCCTTGAACTGGATCAGCCAGCAAACCCTGGTCCCTCTCCTCACCTAGCCACAGTTCAGCATTTGTGCTCCAGGGGCGCCTCCCATAGTCGAAACTGAGGGTGCGAAAGGTAAAACCCTAGTTCCTCTTACTGGCCCTTTGTTCTTGCATCCGCCACCGCTGGCACCCTTCACCCATCTATCAGTTTTAATCTTGTAAACTCCATTCATCATCATATGTGATCATCTGGAGTCTTTTGGGGGAATGTTCTAATATACCTTCTATTATTTATCTGGAACGGAGCCAATGCTGACTGAGTTTGTCTCCTTGATCCTGATTAATCCACAGCCAAAGTAGTTTCTCTGTCTGAATCAAATACTTTTAACATTTAGGCACGTTGGTTCTTCAGTATCAGTACACTGCAGAATACAAACCAAATTTGTATCACCTATCTGCACAATTTAATCCTCACAGCCCTTATATTGATCCAGTGGAGCGATACTCTTTTGCCTTCAAAACCTCTAACTCTTTCCAGACTGACAGGATGGAAAAACTGATCATTTGGGAACTGGTCATTCGACCAAGGCAATAAACATCTACAATATTAGTTCCTCTCATTTATCTTCCAGCTTTCTCTTATTTCATAAGCATTCTCACCACTTGGAAATCCATAAGGCACCATCTGCAAAAGCTTTGATGAATGAATGCACCTGGTGTTCCCTGTTCAGTTTAATATTACACCTTGAATCATGTTACTGTGGATGAACAAATGTAAGACATTCATCAAGACTGAGGTTCATGTTGCCCAATTGAGTTTTTGCTGGAGCTTGATGCTTTCCCACTGTTTAGAGGGAGGTTCTGCAGGGACAGGCAGGGCCTCACAACACAGCAAGTTATAAACAGGCTGGAAGACTGTCCTCATTTATATCGACAATGCTTCACTAATGAGGCTCCAAGTGGTTAGAGAACATTACACGAGCAAAGAACTGAAGTGGAAGTATGTCTTCTGGGCCAGAGTGGCCAGCGGCTCATGACGCAAGTCTCCGTCTGTGCCGGCGATTGAGAGAAACGGCCAGACAAACTCTCTCCCCCCTCGCCCCTTCCCTGAGTTTTCCCTCACTCCCATGACAACTCTTATTCTGTGTTAGCCATGGAGAAAGTCCCCTAAAGCTGATGCCCAGCAACACAAACTTGGCAACACTGTTCTGGGCATGTTATCAATGGGATCAAGGCAATAGTGTTTCCAATTCCTCATCAATTGATAACTTAAACTCGACTGGCAATGATGTTGCATAATTAAACCCATGCTAATCCACCCAGAGCATATTTTACACTTAAGTTTGGAGATTTCTAACAGTTTGAGTTTGAATTTAGTTTATTGTCACGTGTACCGAGGTACAGTGAAAAGCTTTTGTTACTTGTGAAGCAGTCAGCGGCGTGACAATACATGGTTACAATCGCGCCATCCACAATGTACAGATACATGATGAAGGGAATAATGTGAATAGCGTTTAGTGCAAGGTAATAAGAAATGGTGCCGTCGGAGTAGATATTTAAAAGAGCGGAGCGATTGTAATGCGTGATTGCAGATCTATCTCTGTGGCAAGCACGCAATGAGTCACCTGGTTTGGGCGCCATCGTGGATTGTTTTTACAAATATATGTTACCGTCGGCAAATCACTCCAGGTAGCCACTGACACAGCTCACAAGTACAGGCCTGTGATATCCTCATCCTGCAGCACCAGAAGGTCCATCTAGAATAGGAATAATTGGACAATTTGCCTTCAGTTGTGCCGTGTGATCCTGTTTGTGTGAGAGACTGAGATTGATATTTATGTAATATTTTAATTTTAATGCAATGCGTTTCTGGGGAACTGTAAACTTACTCATGAATTAAGCATTCTGATCTCTGAGCTAATGAGTTTACAGGAGTTTATAGTTTCCGGAAGTGGCGGCGCTGTGAAACGGCGGAGGCTCGCCTGCAGTCTGTCTGGTTTTACTTTTTTGTGTTGTTTTTTTGTCTTGTTCAGTTAAACATTTGGTTATGTTATGTGTGTGTGAAACAGGGCTTTCTGTCTCCCTTCGGGGGAATACGAGTTTCTTGTCGTATCCCCCTTCTCTTACCCCGTCTGAGCTGAGGTCTAATGGGGGAGCTGGCGGCCTCCAACCCGCGACCGACCTCGAGGATCCGGAGGTAGAGCCAGCCAGGACTTACCAACGCGAGGCTGGCCGGCGTGGGGCTGGAAGGCGCTCACGTGTGGACAGCCCGGCTCCCGGCTGGAAGGTGCTCCCGTGGGGGCGGCCCGGTGCGGGGCTGAGACGCTCCTGTGTGGGCGGCCGGTGCGGGGCGGAGACGGTGCTCCGGCGGCTGAGGCGGCGTTTTGGCGATGGCGACCTGAATCCGGGGCTCGGCCGCGGGCCAGTGGATGACATCGTCGGGAGCTCGCGGGTCACAGGTTGTTGCCTGTTTTCCGGAGCTCCCGTAGCAACAACTGCGTCCGCTGGACTGGAGGGCGGCAGCTTCGACCACCCCCCGGGCCGCGGAGCTTGAACCGCGGGACTGACTTACCATCGCCCGGTGGGGTATCGCCTCAGCGCAGAGGGAGAAGAGGAGGGAAGAGACAGCAACCCTAAGACTTTTGCCTCCATCACAGTGAGGAGGTGCTTGGTGAACTCACTGTGGTGGATGTTAATTTGTGTTTATTGTGTGTTGTTTATTATTACATGTATGGCTGCAGGCAACGACATTTCGTTCAGACCGAAAGGTCTGAATGACAAATAAAGGATTCACTTCAATTCAATTCAATGAAAAACACAATACCGCCTCTGTTTCCCGTTCACAGACTGACAGACCAGTGCCAATATTCGCTCAACAATTTTAATTGTCACCAGTGCGATCATCGTTTGCTGGTTTGTTAGGTCGGTGGATGAGACGGTCCCATTCACCAAATTAGACTGCATTGTGTTAATGCCCCAGAATAATAGAAATTTAAATAATTCAAAACAATCATTTTCCTTCTATTTCATCTTCCTGTCTGGCATGAGCCATCAAGACAGTGGCCCATTGTTGCTGTGTTTACTGCCATTTTGCAGTAGCAAACAGTAGCATGGCACTCTAGGGACTAAGGTTGACACGCCATTGTAACTACCAAGAATATTATCACCCATGGGAGGTGAGAGGCTGGAAGTCAGCATGAATTGAGATGAAAGAAAGTCCGGTGGACGGAATAGGCATGACAGGGAGTGAGGTAGGAAAAGTTGGATTGAATTACACTGATTTCAGTCTGAAGAAGGGTCTCGACCCGAAACACCACCCATTCCTTCTCTCCAGTGATGCTGCTTGTCCCGCTGAGTTACTCCAGCTTTTTGTATCTATCTGCATTTTTCAATGCGAGAGGCCTGACGGATAAGGCGGATTAACTCAGCGCATAGATGACAGGGATGTTGTGGCCATTATGAAATCCATTCAATAATCTAACAGTGGGGAAGAATTAGTACAAGATATGTTGTTACTTCTCTAGACAGCAGAGGGGCCTTTGCTTTATGTGTTTATCTGGAGTGCTACTCTGTCTCTACTTGTCCTTCATGAGCGAAACAAATATTGTCAGACATCAACTAATTTGGAAGTTGATGCTATTTTCTGACATTTTCATACTCCTTACATGTAATGTCCTAACATTTTTCATAGATCACAGGTTTATGACTTGTGGCAGATATGATGATTTAATTTTGTTTAGCTTAGCGATACAGCACAACTGAGCCCGCACCGACCAGCGATCCCCGCACATTTCTAACACTGTCCTAGACAGACTAGGGACAATTCATACTTGTACCAATCCAATTAAGTTAACCAATTAACAGAAGTCTTTGGAGTGTGGCAAGAAACCGACGATCTCTGAGAAAACCTACGTGGTCACGGGGAGAATGTACAAACTCCGTACAGACGGCACCCGTACTCGGGTCTCTGGCACTGTAAGCTCTCTAAAGCAGCAACTCTACTGCTGCACCAGCCAACAATGTTGTCCTTGGTTGAGCAGCAAACCATGAGATGTCTCAGTACCGACCAAGGGCAACAATAATCTTCTTTATCTAGGTCTTTTTCTTCTTTTATTTCACCATTTCAAGTTAATCAAGGTATTAATCCAAGACTAGCAGTAATTCTACCTCAAAATACATTAGTTAATAACTTGCCTTTTATTCGATTTAAACACATTATTTCAGAGGATTGGAAAATACTTCCAGTCAATCGGTATCTTAATCATCGGGTGCAGCAGCATCTATGGAGCGAAGGAAATAGGCAACGTTTCTATAGGAAACGTCGCCTATTTCCTTTGCTCCATAGATGCTGCTGCACCCGCTGAGTTTCTCCAGCACTTTTGTCTACCTTCAATTTTCCAGCATCTGCAGTTCCTTCTTAAGCTCAGTATCTTAATCATGTTGTGCCCAATAATGCACATATACCCTAAATATTTCCTCAGTTAAGCAACATGGTTGTATTAGGCGCAGACTTGATAGATTGAATAGGAGAGTCTTGGACCAGAGGGCACAGCATCAGAATAAAAGGAAGTACCTTTATAATGGAGATGAAGAGGAACTTTTTTAGCCCGAAGTTAGTGAATCTGTGGAAATCATTGCCACAGGTGGCTGTGGAGACCGTCATTGGGTGTTTTTAAAGCAGAGAGTGATAGGTTCTTGATTAGTAAAGGTGTCAAATGTTATGGGGAGAAAGCAGGAAAATGGGGTTGAGAGGAAAAAACAGATTAACCGTGATGGAATGGCGCCACGGACTCAATAGGCCAAATAGTCTCATTCAGATTCTATGTTCTATGAATTTATGAATATTCTCCTTGTGTGCTGTAAATCTTCCAATACATTTTCAGTGGTTATATAACTTTTCCTTATCTCTGCCTTAACTCAAGTGGTCCTGATTTATCCCGTTTGGATAGCTCATAGTAAGCACTCTCCAGCTCTAAGTATCCTAGTAAACTCTCTCCAGCTCCAGCATTTAGATCAGCCATGATCACAATGAATGGCGGTACTGGCTCGAAGGGCCAAATGGCCTCCTCCTGCACCTATTTTCTATTGAATTGACTCAACTGTCTTAAATCTATAAGAATACTAGACCAAGTGCAGACCCGTTGGGTTTGTTCCCCCAACGTGTGGTTGTGGGGGGGGGAGGCGGCATGCAGCGTCACACACTAACTACCCCCCCCCCCCCTCCCGCACTCACGCTAATGGAGGGGAGGAGGGGAGAGAGAGAGAGAGAGAGGGGGGGGGAGGGGGGAGAGTAGAGGGGGGGGGGGAGATGAGAGGCGAGGGAGGGGGGGGAGGAGGGGGGGGGGGGGGGGAGGGGAGGGGAGAGGGAGGGGGGGGGGGGGGGGGAGAGGAGGGAGAGGGGGAGAGGGGGGGGGGGGGGGGGAGAGAGAGAGTGCCTTTTTACTTCAACCCAAACCCAAACCCAAACAACCATTTGCAGGCAGTGCTTTTTTACCTCTAACCATATTTTCATTTTCAAACCAAATTAAGGGTACTCACAGTGCTGTAGACATTTGTCAGTGTCATTCAAAGCTCTGATTGAGGCACACCACTTGCAGAGACTGATTGAGGCACACCACTTCCTGGTTTTATAGTCGCTCCCCCTCCCTCCAGCAGGGGCAGCAGACAGAATGGGGAATGTTGTAAAAACATTAATATCTCTGTCACTTTTCATCGACGGGAAAAATCCTCGGCACATACGCGGTGGAGGGGGGCTCTGAGCGAGGTGGCCAAAATTGACGGCCCTAGGTGGCGGCGTACTTTCGGAAACCACAGCACAGAAAGCCGAAACCGGTTAAGAACAGAGTTTTAGTAATATAGATGAACACCTTCCTTTTACATTGATCCCAGTCAACAAACTGAGACTGAAGAAAGGTCTCAACCCAAAAAGAATCCTCCCATGTTCTCCAGAGATGCTGCCTAACCTGCTGAGTTACTCCAGCACTTTATGTCTTGTTTAGCTGTGTTTCTTTTGTTTCCCCACAGGCAATGTAACCTGGTTTTACCTGGATTTTACGAAAATAATCGGATTTTGTGATTTCATTCTCTCTTACTGAAAGACATCAAAGGTCTTGTTGTTTGCTATTGGCTCACAAAGCAAGCCTTCAACTTGAAAGCAAATCATTCAGGCATAAAAATGAAAGATTTATTTTTCCAAATGTTAATGCCTTTGATTGCAGGCTCAATGTTTGAATCTGAAGTTTGGGATTTGAAGTGCAAGCATTTGAGCATAATCCCATTTGACATTTTCAGCAGAATTGAGAGAACCCTGCTGTCTTGGACGTGCCATTGTAAGAAATTAAACAGAGACCAACATTTCTTGGCACCATTTTAAGAACACTGAGTTCTGTCCATGTCCTTTGATAATATTCATCCGTCATCGACGAATTCCGTTCAGCATTGTCATTTGCTGTCTGTTGAATCTTGCTCTGCACGTATTGCACATATCATGAGAGGAATAGATCAGGTAGATGCACAGAGTCTCTTGCCCAGAATAGGTGAAGAGAGGACCTGAGGACAGAGATTTAAGTTGAAGGGGAAAAGATTTAATAGGAATCTGAGGGATAGCTTTTTCACACAAAGTGTGGTGGGGGTATGGAACAAGCTGCTAGAGGAGGTAGGTGAGGCAGCGACTATCCCAACAGTTAAGAAACAGTTAGACAGGTACATGGATAGGACAAAGTGTTTAAGAAGGAACTGCAGATGCTGGAAAATTGAAGGTACGCAAAAATGCTGGAGAAACTCAGCGGGTGCAGCAGCATCTATGGAGTGAAGGAAATAGGCAACGTTTCGGGCCGAAACCCCAGTCTGAAGCATGCCTATTTCCTTCGCTCCATAGATGCTGCTGCACCCGCTGAGTTTCTCCAGCATTTTTGTGTATCCAGGTACATGGATAGGACAGGTTTGGAGGGATATGGACCAAACACGGGCTGGTGGGACTAGTGTAGCTGTGACATGTTGGCCGGTGTGGGCAAGGGGGCCGAAGGGCCTGTTTCCACACTGTATCACTCTATGACTCTGAATGAATGACTGATTGACTAAATGAATGAAAGACTGACTGAATGAATGAATGAATGAATGAAATAATGAATACTTTATTGTTACATGTGACGTCACAGTGAAATTCGTTGCCTGCATACTATGTAATAGTCGCCACATAAAGGGCTCTGACAAAGTTACAATGCATCCCGCACCAGGTCCTTCTTTGTTTTTCCATCCTCCACCCTCTCCCTCCTTCATGGTGGTCCCCCACACCGGGTCCTCCTTTGTTCCTCCCTTTGATCTAAGACTCTATTGGAAGGTGCAGTTACCTACATAACAAGACTGTAAGAAGTTCTTCTCCTAAGAATCTCTTGGGCTGTCCCAAAATGTGTGATCAAATCTTGCTTCCTCTCTAGAAAGATTAAAAACACTGCAAAGCACCACATTGACAAGGTAAATTTACCCACCAGAGCTGGATTAGGACAGAGACTGATGTTGATCAGGGGGAAGAATCACCTTGTGATGGGTCTTTCCCGCTGTGAAGCAAACCATTCGTAGGCTCCCCTCGGTCATGACTGACCATGGGTGATGCATCCTAGTTGTTGACTGCTTGCTCCAAACCTCAGCTAGAGCAGCGTTGCTTACGATGATGTGTGGTCGGATGCAAGCCTGGGCAATGTCATATGGAGGACAGGCTGTTGCCCATGCAGCGCATCCCCCCTCTCCACGTCGCTGATCGATCCTTAGGAACAGCAGGGCCGTTACAGTTTGGCACCAGCACCGTCGCAGGAGCGAGGTTGTAGACAACGACGAACTGCCTTCGGGGCTCCCACTCCGGATATTCTTGAGGTTTAATCCAGGAGCCTTTTCCATGACTGGATATGGCCACAAGGCAGTGGAGGTTTTAAATCAGAGTTTTCCCTCTCCTAGATGGACTGCCTTCCCAGGCTGATGAGTCCCATCTACCCAGCAAACCAACTGTTTTGTATTCCCTCTATATTGAAGGTATCGATTCTATTTGAGGTACATTTCCAAATTCTATTTAACTTCATGTGCCTCTTGCTATAAGCGTCAGCATCAACAGTGACTGTCAATAGGCAAATTGAACATAACAGACTAACTAATTTGCTTTCCCTCATGTCTTTAGGCATGCTATTTTCTAGCAGGGTCACTGGGCAACAATCAGCACATTGATCATTGGTTTGTCTTTAACCAGACGTATTGATGCTAGTTGTCAAATCTATAGTGAGATGAGTAAATTCTCAATGTAGCTAGGGTCAGCACATTCATGCACTCTATGACTCAGTTATGTTCGTTGGCAGCCCAATGGGTTTGAGATTGATTGGGTTCCTCTCAGGCTTCTGAGGTGGCTGATGCAGAACTGCAGATCCCTCCACAGATAGAGCAGGTGCTGGGGAATGGGATGAGCTGGAAGATAAAATAGTGTAATCTGTCTATTGCTTAAGTAGGGCTCGTGCTGCCTACATCCTGAATGCTTCTCCTCTGCTTTAAATGGTCTATGGCCAGAGATTCACAGGCATTAGTGGGGATTTCTACGTGTCTTCAAGGAAGCTTTGGGCACATCCTTGCAAAGGCTTCCTCAGTCATGCAGGCAATCTTGTTTCATAGCAGAACTCGGACGAAAGCATTTGTTCTGAGATCAAGCATCAGGCATGCCTGAAGCACACACTAGGGCCAATTTACAATTTTACCAAGCCAATTAACCTGCTAACCTGTATGTATTTGGAATGTGGGAGGAAACGGAAGATCTCAGAAAAAAAACCACGCAGGTCACGGGGAGAATGTTCAAACTCCGTACAGACAGCACCCATAGTCGGGATCGAACCCGGGTCTCTCGCGCTGTAAGTGCCGTAAGGCTGCGCCACCATGTTGGCACGAGGGTGGCATGATGGCGCAGCGGTAGAGTTGCTGTCTTACAGCGCCAGACACCTGGGTTCGATCCTGACTACAGGTGCTTGTCTGTATGGAGTTTGTACGTTCTCCTCATGATCTGCGTGGGTTTTCCCAAGGAGCTCCGGTTTCCTTCCACACTCCAAAGGCGTACAGGTTTGCAGGTTAATTGGCTTGGTAAAATTGTAAATTGGCCCTAATGTGTGTAGGATATTGTTAGTGTACAGGGATCGCTATTGGGCACAGATTCTGGGGGGCCGAATAGCAATAATGTCCTTCCTCAAATTAGGAGACTAATGTTGCTCACAATGCTCCAGGTCTGGTCTCACTGGGGGCCTGTACAACTGCAGTAGGACCTCCTTGCTCCTAAACTCAAATCATCTCGCAATGAAGGCCAACATGCCATCAGTTTTCTGCACTGCCTGCTGTACCTGCATGCTTACTTTGTGACTGATGTACAAGCACACCCAAGTCTCGTTGCATCTCCCCTTTTCCTAATCTGACACCATTCAGATAATAATCTGCTTTGCCACCAAAGTGGATAACCTCAAATTTATCCACATTATACTGCATCTGCCACGCAACAGCCCTCTCACCCAACTTATCCAAGTCACCCTGCAGCCTCATAGCATCCTCCTTGGAGCTCACACTGCCACCCAGTTTTGTGTCATCCGCAAACTTGGAGATCTTACATTTAATTCCCTTGTCTAAATCATTAATATATATTGTAAATAACTGGGGTCCCAGCAGCGAGCCTTGCGGCACCCCACCCCACCCCACTGTATTATAGATAAGACTCACTGTTTCAATTATGCCCTCAGGACGTCTTCACTTTGTATTCACCACTGCTGCTCCCAGTTGCTTTCTGAAGCACATCGTTGATTATAATCTTGTTCCTTATTGAACCAGATATGATCATATTGAGAGGATCCAATGCTCGAATCTAATATTATAGTGGTGACATTTTACGGAGAGGAAATTGGTGAATGTTAGGAAGGATGTTTTTATTAAAGATATCTGATGTGCAATAAGGAACCGGAGACTGGAGCAGGTAAAATACTGTATCACTACAGTGCAGATAGGGGATGACTGGCTCATTTTTGTTTAAATCAATAAAAATACGAGATGACATTGCTCCTCGCAGATTACTCTATTTAGTCTGGTTGAATGCTTTTGGCAGCAGGAAGCAATGCATCTTGATCGTGGTGCCGCCAATGTGTGACCTGATTGTCTCCCCTTCATTAATCTTATCTGGGTGTAATGTAAAACAGATGGCAGCAATCGCAGCAATGTTTCAACTCCTTTCGCAGCCAAATTTACATCTTGAATTATTTACTATTTGTGAATTTAACTCCGCTAAATTCCTCTTGTTACTTCCCTTCCAAAGCTCTTTTTGATACGTCCCGGAGCAACAGCACTCCTGCCTCTCATTTCTGTCAGTGGTGATACACACTGGGTTACGTTGATGATTGTCTGCTGAATGCATAGCATGTTCCTCACAGAGCAAAGAACAAACTGCTGGAGCAATCAAAAGATTGAGCAGCATCTATGGAAGAAAGGAATTGTCAGTGAATCGTGTTGAGAGCACTCCCGATGCAAGATCTCAACCGAAAACGTTGACATTCCCTTTCCGGATGCTGTAAGACCCATTGAGTTCTTTGTTTTTAGCTTCAGATTCCAGCATATGAAGTCTCTTGTGGCCCCATGTACGACACAGAAACAGGCCCTTTGGCCTGAGCTGTGCGGGGGAGTTTATTCTTTAAATTAGCCTCTGTTCATTCTACTTGAGATCTGAACTGTATCTCATTCTATTCTTTTCCCTGTTCATGCACTTTCCCTGAAATGCAATTAACTTTAAATTCAATCATGAGATGAACATTGTGGCAAAAGACTATTGCTAATTACTTTTGAGAATGAGAACATGGGAACATAAGAAATAGCAGGAATAAGCTCTGTGTTCATCCTACCGTACAATGAAGTTACGGCTGATCTTTCATCTCACAAACTCTACATCTCTGCGTTCCCTTAATATCTAAAAATCTGACTTTTGTCGTGAAACCAGTCAGGAATTGTGCCTCCACAGACTTTTTGGGTAATAAACTCAATTTAGTTGGAGAGATTTATTCCTATTCCTCATCTCAATGGGTGTTCTCTTATTTTCCGACTGTCAGCTGGATCAAGACATTTCAACAGAGGACAAATCATCTTTGCATTTTCTCTGTTTAACCTCCATAACTGGCTTGTGGTGATGGATTGTCTCACTGAACTAATCCAAAAAACAGGCGGTTGCAGACAGAGAAGAAGTCTGTCCAAGAATTTAGCAGGACATAGATCAGTTACAGACATGGGAGAAGTAATGGCATATTGAGTTTAATTTGGGGCAAGTACGAGGTGTTGCACTCTTGGGAGGCCAAATGTATTGGGAAAGTATACAGTTAATGGCAAGACCCTAACTAACATTTATATACACAAGTTGATAGATGGTAAAGCAGATAGACACAAAGTGTTGGAGTAACTCAACGGGTCAGGCAGCATCTCTGGATTTAATGGTTGGGTTACTTTTTGGGTCGCCCACCCTTTTTCTCCAGAGATTCTGCCTGACCCGTTGAGTTACTCCGTCACTTGTGTCTATTTTCGGTATATATAAGCATCCGCGCGCGGTTCCTTTCTGCACATAGATGGTAAAGAAGGTGTATGATACGCTTGCCTTCATTTGTCAAGACATTGAGTATAAGAGTCAGGAAGTCATATTGCAGTTTTGTAAAACCTTGGTTTGGCTGCATTTGGAGTAGTGTGTAGCCCCATTTCAGGAAGAATATGAATGCTTTGGATGGGATGCAAAAGAGTTTTACCAGAATGCTGCCCATATTGGAGGCATCAGGTTTTGGGAGTGGAGATCAGGTTAAGGAGAGGCATGTCTGGAGCATCGGACGCTGAGAGAAAAGCTGATAAACATTTATAAAATGTTGAGAGGTGTAAATACAATAGACAGTCAGAACCACTATCCCAGGGTGGAAATATCAAATACTAGAGGGCAGAGCTATAGGGTCAGCAGCTGAAAGTTCAAAGGAGATGTGCGGGGAAAATGTTTTACACAGAGAATGGTGGATACCTAGAGCACGCAGCCAGGTGTGGTGGTGGAAATATATACGATAATGGTGTTTAAAGGGCTTCTAGATTGGCACATTAATATGCAGGGAATGGAGAGACATGGACCACATGTGGGCAGAGGGATTGGTTTAAATCAACAATATTATTCAGCAGCTGGTGAATCTATCAGTACATCTGCTGTGCTTGTCCTTCCAAAATACAGAGGTCATGTATTGAAGAGATGCCGTCAGGAAGTCTTGACCTGATGCTACAGCGCATCTTGTAAACATTGCAGCAGTGGTGGGCTAGTGGTTGAGGGAGTGAGTATTGATCGTGGTGGGTTGAGGTCAATCAAATGGATTACTTTCTCTTGGAAAGTATTTTGTTTCCTGATTGGAATCTCACTCAGTGCAGCATACATCATACGTCAAACAGAGTCATACAGCACAGTCTACAATGAACATCTAATACCTATTTACACCATTAAGCTAATCCCATTTTATTCTCCCCAAGAACTCCGCCTCGATTCTACCACTCATTTACAAACTACGGGGGAATTTTTAGCAACCAATTAACCTACCAACCTGCACACCTTCGAGATGTGGGAGAAAATTGGATCACCTGGAAGAAATTCACAGGGAGAATGTGCAAACTCCACACCGACAGCACTGGAGGTTAGGATTGAACCTGTGTTTACTGGAAGTGTGAGGCAGCAGCACTACTAGCTGTGGCACTGTGTTGCCCTTATCATGCTCCAATGTTGTACCTTCATACAGCAGACTGAAAGGGTAAATCACTTACATAGAGCATAGAATATAGAACAGTGCTCCATAGGAACAGACCCTTTAGCCCACAATATTTATGCTCAACAAGATGCTAAAATAAACTGATCTCATCTGCCTGCACATGGTCCATGCAACATGATCCAATTTACTTCATGATACCCATTCTCTGACTCTCTCTACGAGTCACATTAAAGCATAGAACATAGAGCAGTACATCCAGGAACAGGCCCTTCGGCCCATCAAGTGGGCGTTGGCTCTGATGAATGAATGAATGTATGCATGAATGAATGCATGAATGAATGAATGAATGAGTAGTAGTAAACACACAGTAAAAGGGAGAATGTGCAAACTCCACATAGACAGCCCCAGTGGTCAGGATTGAACCCAGGCCACTGGAGCTGTGACGCTGCAGCTCTACCATCTGTACCCATATGATCCAAGTCTCAGTGAATCTAGTTATAATTGTTTGAAGCATATCAGATATGGCATCAGCGATACACACCTCCACTTGCAACAGGAGTAAGGGAAGGTCATTGATGGTGTGTGGGCCAAGTATATTGTCCCATGAAACACCCGTGGAAATGCCACGGGGCTGGGATGATTTGACTCCACTGTTGCAACCATCTCCTTTGTGCTGTAGTGCATCCAGCCAGTGGAATGTTTCAACCTTCAAGCCACATTGATGTTGCCTTTATGTCCAAAGTGTCATCCTCAATTCATCTCTGGGATTAGAGGTTGTAACAAGATTCATAACTGAGTAGTGGAATCCACACTGAATATGTTGCAAAGGTCAAAGAGGTGAGTATTGGTAAGTACTACTTGATAGTATTGTTGAAAACACCTTGCGTCGCATTGCTGATGATTGAAAATATGTTTACTCTAGTTTAGAGATACAGAGTGGAATCAGGGCATTCGGCCCACTGAGTCCACACCAACCAGAGATCCCTGCACACTAACACTATCCACACTAGGGACAATTTACAATTTTACCATGCCAATTAGCCTACAAACCTGAACGCCTTTGGATTGTGGGAGGAAACCAAAGCACCCGGAGAAAACACACACAGGTCACGTGGAGAATGTACAAACTCGGTACAGACAGCACCCACAGTCAAAATCGAACCTGGGTCTCTCGTGCTGTAAGGAAGCAACTCAACCGCTGCACCACCATGCCACTGTGGATTGTTGTGGCAGCCAGTAGCCAGACTGGTTTTGGTCTTGATGAATAGAACCCACCTGGGATTTTTGTATAGTTAGGGATGTGGGTCTATGTTGTTGTCGAACAGCTTGGCTCAGGGACATCCAGCTCTGCAACACTGATTTTTGATCGTACAGCCAAGATGTTACTGGGGGCCTGAGCTTCCTTGTATTCAGTGCATTCAACTGTTCTTTTGATGCTATGTGGCATGAATTGATCTGTCTGAAGGCTGGCTTCTATGCTGATGCGGATGTTAGGAGGAAGCTGAGATGGATCTTGACAGTTCTAGTTGATATTTCAACCTTGTATCCCAGGCTGTGGCATCAGTGATGATGGGAATATTTATTAGACTTCTGGCTCCTGTTAGCTGTTTAATTGTCCACTCCCATCTGCAACTGAATGTGACAGGACTCCAGAGCCTCAGTCGAATGGGATGACTGTAGGGCCACTTGCCTGCACCAGAATGCTGCTTCTGCCGTTTGGACGGATTGATTTCCTGTGCAATAGCTTCAGCAGGCAGGCACATCATTTTCAAGGATGCCTAATTGTTATGCTTTTGCATGTCCCTCATTGATCAGGGGCAGTCCTCTGTCTTAGTGATAGTGAGGGATACGCTACTGTGGTTGATTGGCCTGCAGCTCATCATGGATGTCAAACTGTTTGAACTATTGAACATCTACCCCATTTGGAGTGGCGTTGGTGCATATAACATGATGAAGGAAGCCTGTAGTCAAGATAAGACTGCATCTTCTCACATGACCCATTCTACTACTGTCATATAGAAACATAGAAAATAGGTGCAGGAGTAGGCCATTCGGCCCTTCGAGCCTGCACCGCCATTCAATATGATCATGGCTCATCATCCAACACAGTATCCCATACCTGCCTTTTCTCCATACCCCCTGATCCCTGTCAATAGGTAAATTTATAAGGATAGTATCATATAAATGGCCTGTTTCCTTTATCTTTGTTACTTTTTTGCATATCATTCATTAATTTATTCTATATCTCTACATCACTGTCTATATCTCTTGTTTCTCTTTCCCCTGACTCTCAGTCTGAAGAAGGGTCTCAACTCAAAATGTCAGCTATTCATTTTCTCCAGAGATGCTGTATGACCCGCTGAGTTACTCCAGCTTTTTGTGTTTAACTTTAATTTCTTCGCAGGTTGGTTGTTTCACCGTCTTTCAAGTCTTCGCCTAGCCCGGTCAGTGGTGGAGACAATCATGGTGATGGAAATTAAGTCTCCAACCAACTTAATCTATATGCCAATGCTATAGCACTTCACCTGCTGTGGGAGGGTGATGGCGTTAATCTGCAGGGTGTTTCCCTATAACTGTTTGACTTGATGCTAGGAGTAACGATAGCCAATGTGGAGAGGGACCTCATCATCCCAGCTCAGCCCAACTGTGCTTTTGCTGTTAGTGGTCTTCATCAAGCAATACTCAGAGACCAGGCATGAAAGGCATCACTACCTTTCCACATGAAAGACAGCCCAATAATAAAAACACACTCATGGTGCAATCCAACTTTATTCCATTAAATACACAGGAACATTTCCACAGCCAGTTGCGTGCGTCTGGCTTTACTGATTATTGTGCTCGAGCGAGAGAGAGAGAGAGAGTCTTTGTGTAGTACCGCAATACCATGTAAAGGGTGGCATGCACATATGTGTGGTGAAGGTTATAAATGGCATGAATTAATAAGGGTTAATCTACACTTGAATCTGGTTATACCAGGCTATTGCCTGATTAATTGGTGGGATAACTTTCTCAACTTTGATGCAAAGACTGTCTGGGGTGGGAAGGCTGTAATATTGTGACATGAAGGTGCCTTAGTTGATGCTGAGCAGCCTGTCTGGTTTCTATTGTATTTATTTCTACATCATAGTTCTTGATACAATTTAATGGCTTGCCAAACGTCTTCAGAGTAAAGACACTGCAGTCTCGGTATGTAGAAACAAGGAACTGCAGATGCTGGTTTACATAAAAGGATACTGGAGAAACTCAGCGGGTCAGGCAGCATCTCTGGAGAACACGGATAGGTAACACTTTGGGTTTGAAGAAGGGTCCTGGCCACTTATCCATGTTCTCTGGAGATGTTGTCTGTCCCACTGAGTTACTCTTGCACTCTGTTTCCTTTATGCTGTCTCAGTTAGGCCAGACTGCGCATAGATTTCCTTCCCCAAAGTGAACCAGATGGGTTTTTGCAATAACATCGTCATCTTTAACAATAATGGTTGTTCCATATTTTGATTAATAAACTGAAGGGAAGTTATGATTCCAGATGGTTATTCCACCCACCTGGATTCCTGAACTGTGAACATATCAACTCTGGACTGACCGCTATGCTCTTCACCTCAACTATTCATCCAGCTACGGATATCAATTTCTTATCAATCTCAGAATGGAAATATTTGCCTAAACTCCCTATTGGATTTAACTTAGAATCCCAACTTTATTTTAGACTTTAGTGATACAGTGCGGAAACAGACCCTTCAGCCCACCGTGTCTGCGCCGACCAGTGATCACCCCGTACCCTAGCTCTTAACTACCTACTAGGGAAAATTGACAATTTTAGCGAGGCCAATTAGCCTACAAACCTGTATGTCTTTGGAGTGTAGGAGGAAGCCAGAGCACCTGGAGAAAACCCACACGGTCACAGGGAGAATGTACAAACTCCGTACAGACAGTAACTGTAGTCAGGATCAAACCCGGGTCTCTGGTGCTGTAAGACAGCAGATGTACTGCTACACCTCTGTGCTGCCCCAATATCAAACAATCTCAAACATTTTCTCCTAGCCTCCCTTGCAAGTGGAAACACTTGTCTATATCTTTCATTGTTCAGGACATGTGGCAAGCTTCCCAGTTCTTCCTTCTTTCCCATTGCTCATTCATAGTATGAGCTTCCCTTTCCAGCATGGAGGTTTCTGAACAATGGCAATGTAAGTAAGTAAGTAAGTTTATTGGCCAAGTATTCACATACAAGGAATTTGCCTTGGTGCTCCGCCCACAAGTAACAACATAGATAGATATAGATATGCCATTTATTGTCACTATAGATGTACAGTGAAACTGAAAGCTGCTCGTACTCAGTGCATACATACAATTTAGCACAAAAAAAGAAAACAGAAACAAAAAAAAAAAAAAAAAAACAGATGGGAAGGGAGATATATACATATATCATATATATACATATACAGATGGAAGTCCGTGTTGGGCGGTGTAGTCAGTGCATGTGTGAATTTGAATTTATGGTAGATATAATTCTCGGAAAGCAACTATTCCTGAGTCTGTTTGTCCTGGATTTGATGCACCTATAGCGCCTTCCAGAGGGCAGCAGGTCGAACAGTCCAAACGCAGGATGGGAGCTGTCTTTGATGATCTTTGCCCTGCTAAGGCAGCGGGAGGTGTAGATGTCCATCAGGGAGGGGAGAGGGCAGCCAATGATCCTCTGCGCTGTCCTGGTTACCCTCTGAAGCCTCTCCCTGACATGACATACAGTGACAGTTATGAATGACTCAGAAAACACTAAACATTAATAACAATAAACATCAATGATAAAACACCATTGATCAAGCATGTGAACCAACAAAATATCATCAATATCATCAATCAAAGGGAGGCTACAGATTTTTGGCTGTTGAGTAGAGCAACTACTCGTGAATAAAAACTGTTTTTATGTCCAGCTGTGGCAGCTTTGACAGTCCGGAGTCGCGTTCCAGAGGGAAGTGATTCAAAGAGTTTGTGGCCAGGGTGAGAGGGGTCAGAGATGATCCTGCCCGCTCACTTCCTGGCCCTTGCAGTGTACAGTTCATCAATGGAGGGAAGGTTGCAGCCAATAACCTTCTCTGCTGATTGGACGATTCGCTGCAGCCTCCAGGTGTCGTGCTTGGTGGCTGAGCCAAACCAGACCATGATGGAGAAGGTGAGAACAGACTCCACGATGGCCGTGTAGAATTGGACCATCATTGCCTGTGGCAGATTGTGCTTCCTCAGCTGCTGTAGGAAGTACATCCTCTGTTGTGCCTTTTTGAGTGTGGAGTTGATGGTAGCCCCCCATTTAAGGTCTTTGGAGATGATGGTTCCCAGGAACTTAAAATATTCCACAGATGTGACTGTGGTGTTGTTGATGGTGAGTGGGGTGAGGGGAGGGGGAGCTCTCCTAAAGTCTATAATCAATTCCACTGTCTTAAAAACATTGAGCCCCAGTTTGTTGTGATGGCACCAGGATGCCAGCTGTGACAGTTCCTGTCTGTAGGCAGATTTCACCTCCTCCCTGGATCAGTCCAATCAGGGTTGTGTCGCCCGTAAACTTGAGAAGCTTGACGGAGGTGTCTGTGGAGGTGCAGTCATTGGTGTAGAGAGAGTAGAGGAGAGGGAAGAGTGCACAGCCTTGCGGTGCTCCTATGCTGAGCGTTTGCGGGTCCGAGATGTGCTTTCCCAGCCTCACTTGCTTCTTCCTGTCTGTCAGGAAGCTGATGATCCGCCGACAGAGGGGTTCAGGCACAGTCAACTCGGAAAGTTTGGAGTGTAGTAGCTCTGGCACAATGGTGTTGAATGCAGAGCTAAAATCAACAAACAGGATCCCCGCATAGGTCCCCTGGCGGTCTAGCTGCTGTAGGATGAAGTGCAGGCCCAGGTTGACTGCATCATCCACAGATCTATTGGCCCGATATGCAAACTGCATAGGATCCAGCAGGGGGATCGTGATATTTTTCAGCTTGGCCAGCACAAGCCTTTCGAGTGTCTTCATGACTACAGAGGTCAGTGCGACAGGCCTGCAGTCAATGTTGCCTGATAGTCTCTTATCCTCCCAAACCCAATGGATTAGTGGCCAAATCCAGAACCACTGCTTGCAGTCTGCTGCCTGTTTTGAAGACCGACAGTTTCATGCTGAACTGTGATCAAGAAAGCTTGCCTAAGGAGTTACGGCCTAAAAATGGCACAATGGGCATCATTTTAGCTTTCATCCATGATGCAATTGGATACTTTAAATTCAGCCGCCCTTTAAACAACTGTCCAGATATGAGGAACTGATCCACTATCATCCATTTTATACTGAAACAAGGTCAAATTACCGTGACTATGTGGTCTTATCACAGTCCTCCAGTACCTGGTCTCAGGTGGGCTCAGCATTTGTCCCACACAGAGTTAACTTTTATTTTAAATCATCCTAAATGAGTTCTAAAGGGAGAGCCTCGCTTACTCCTCTGCCGCTGCCTTTATTTTGTTGAGCGGCTTATAGCCTTCTCTTCCTGGCAGGAGCATAAAGTAATTAATTTTGTGTCTCTGTGCCTTCAATGTCTCTCAGATAATTATGCAAGATTCTGCTGAGCATTTGGATGTGGACCAACATGAAATAATTTTATATTCTGATTGTGTAGCAACCCAGGTGCCTCAGGCCTCATCAACTGGTGCAGTCCTCTGTCACAGTGCCAGCAGAGGTTGGTCGAGGCTGAGTAGGAGATTGTGTGTTCAAGCCTCATTCATGGGGCTGAGCTCAGCATTGAGACTGGAAGTGTTTCATTTCAACTGAAAGTTCACAGGTAGAGTTTGCACATTGGTATGGTTGAATTTATATTCAATTTAATTTCATTCCAAGATTCTCCACAGATTCTGTTTTCATTTTTACAGATTATTTGGTTGTTTATCTCATAGGTTGTTTGTGGGTTCTAACTGTATCTGAATTGGCAGTTAGTATAAGTCACAACTGAATCTTGGTATGGTTGCCATGTTTCCCCCCCTTTGTTTCCACTGGTAAATGGACAGACCAACATGGTCATAGAGAGATACAGTAGGCTCTTTGCCCCATCGAGTCCATTCTGTTCATCAAACACAAATTTACTTTATCTTACATTAACTCCATGTTTATTCTTCCTACATTTTCATCAACGCTACCCTCTCCCCCCACCCAAGACAAGATACTATGATTTGTCCATATGCTAGAGGTAATATACAGTGGCCAACTAACCTATCCACCTGCATGTCTTTGGGATGTGAGAAGAAAACTGGAGCACTTGGGGAAAACCCACATGGTTGCAGGGAGAACATGCATATTCTGCATAGATATCATCCAAAGTCAGAGTTGAACCCAGGTCTCAGTTGGTTTGGCAGTGGTTCTATCAGCTGTGCCATTATGTCACCCTACAGTTTAATTTAGTTTAGATATACAGCGTGGAAACAGGTCCTTCAGCTGCGAGTCTGCGTCGACCAGCGTTCCCCACACATTAACACTTTCCAAGGGACAGTTTTACAATTACAATTATACCAGGCCAATTAACCTACAAACCTGTCCGTCTTTGGAGTGTGGAAGCTCTACTGCTGCACCACCGTGCTACCTGACATATCACAAATCTCACATCGCATGGCTGTTCTGTCCAAAGTGGTCCTAGTATAACCATGCACATCGATTCACAGGTATAAGATTGCCATGCATATTGATATAATGCATAACAAGTGTTGAAATTATGCTACTAGTGTCGCCTAGCTGCTGGGGAGGGGAAGGAATGAACCAGTGATCCTAGTTTCTACTCATTGATTTCATCTTTGCCTGAGCATGGGATAATAATGCCCCTCTCTGTACAACTGGAGCACTGTTTAAAGTATTGGACCTCTTATTTAAGGAAGAATGTATTGGAAACCATTCAGTGAAAGTTTACTTGAATGATCAACTTGTCACAGGCAAGATTTGTATCTGTTGGAGTTTAGAAGAGTGAGAGGAGAGAATTGAAGCATAGGGGAGAGTGATTCTCGCTCTGTGGTAAGTTAGGAACTTCTAGTGTTCCTGGTAGCTATGCATGCCAGAATCCATAGCATCATACAACAAGGACACACGCCCTTAGGTCCACCACGTCCATGCTAACCATGCTGCTTGCCTGAGCTTCTCCCATTTCCTTACATTGGCTGCTATCCCACTAAGACTTTCCTGTAGATGTACCTGTCCAAATGTTTTTCTTAATGACGTAAATGTGTTTAGAGAGAGATAGGCCAAAGCAGAGAAATGGGACTCGCTTAGGTAAGCAGCATTGACGTGTTGGGCTGAGGGCCTGTTTCCATGCTGTATGACAGTATGATGTCTTGCATGCATGGTTACCAAGAACACCAGATTCACAGCATTACGGAGCTTGAGCTGGGTGAATTCATAGTGGAGGGTTCATGAGCCGCCCATTGGACAGCACTATTAGTGAGGCAGTCTTACTCCAGGTAAAGACTTCACAGCATGCAGGGAAACGGTGATCACCAAGTGGAGTGGAGAAGGTTTGGGGCGTGCAGGAATCTCCTGTGATCAGCCCTCTATCCAAGAGATGGTTGGATAGAAGGGGAGGATTTTAAAGTGGATGAGCTGCAATGGTAGGGTTTCAACTGTTAGGAGAAAAGATGAGCGTTCTTGCAGCCCAGAATGTGGATACAAAATCATGAGAGGAACAGATCGTGTAAACACAGAGATTCTCTTGTCCAGAGTAGGGGAATCGAGAACCGGAAGACATAGGTTTAAGGTAAGGGGGGGAATGATTTAATAGGAACACGAGGGGTAACCTTTTCACACAGATGGTGGTGGGTGTACTGAACGAGCTGTCAGAGGAGGTAGTTGAGGCAGGTACTATTGGAATATAGGCCAAATGCAGGCATGTGGGATTAGTGTAAATGCAACATGATTAGTTTAATTTAATTTAGTTTAGAGATACAGTGCGGAAACAGGCCCTTCGGCCCATCAAGTCTGCGCCGACCAGCGATCCCCGTGCATTAACACTATCCTACACATGCTAGGGACAATTTACACTTATACCAAGCCGATTAACCTACAAACATGTACATCTTTTGGAGTGTGGGAGTAAACCGAAGATCTCAGAGAAAATCCATGTGGTCGCGGGGAGAATGTACAAACTTCACACAGAGAGCAGCTATAGTTGGGATCAAACCCGGGTCTCCAGCACTGTAAGCGCTATAAGCTCTACCGCTGTGCCATCGTGCGACCCTTAGAATATTGGCCATGTGGGCTGAAGGGCCTGTTGCCATGCTGTCAGACTCTAAGCCTCAATGACTCTGAGTCCAGGACGGTATGTCGCCAATCTAGTGCTGGGATTATCACAGAACAGCCACAAAACATCCTGAGAGGGGAATATTAACAGCTGACGCCATGGCACCATGCTGAGACAGGATGCAGATTGGGTAGCAGCATATATATGCTTCATTCTTATCTCCGACCTATGCTCACATCCATCAAGCCTCCTGCAAAATTACCTTTCTGGTGCCAATATGTGAGCACGCAAAAAAGATTAAAAATTAGATTCGTCAACAAATAAAAATGACAATTCTAATGTATTTTTCAAGGATGGATATGCTTCAGTCTAAATATAGTGTGGCATCAGTTCATAATCCATTCTTGCTGTGTCAAAGCTATAATGCAGCTGACAGAAAAATAATAAAAAGAAGATAGAATGAAAGAAATTTATAAGCCTATCGTTCCCAGCACTGTATTTTAATGTTCTGTGGTACTTCCTCCCACAAATTCTTTCAGGGTTGGCTTGCCTTGTAAAGGATGTTTGGCAGCTATTTCAGTAGTTCAACTTTGTCGTTTTCCAAATGGTTACAGTTCATGACCTGCCTGGAGCTGAATCCCTGTCTCTTCATCATACCTAGTAAGCTGCAGATGGATTATACGAGTAGTCACATAACCTAGGGCTAGGCTCATCTTAAATGGGGCATTCTGAATTCAGTGAAAGACCGGCAGCTTCACTCTTGGCCCATTTTGCCTTGTGTATGGGTTGGTGTCAGAGTCTGTCTGTCGGCTGGGAAGAAGATATTGTGTTGATGCATTGCATTCTGAAAACTCCGTGAATCCTGAAACACTTTACACCCAATGAATTATACTTGAACACTGCTGATTTTTTTTTCAATGTAGGGCAGGCAGCAGTCAATCTGTGCAGATTTATTATATCTACTGCAGTAATGTTGGTTGGAGGATAAATAGTGGCCAGCACAATGGGAGCAGCCCTGAACTCTGAAGACATATCTGTATCTGTACTCAGATCCTCTCAACAGGAAGGCCAACATATCATTTGCCTCCTTAACCTCATGCTGCACTTTCATGCTTACTTTCATTGATCGGTGTACAAGGATACTCATGTATCGTTGCCTCTCCCCTTTTTTTCATCTCTCACTGTGATCTATCTTTCTGTTCTTGCCACTCATGTGAACACTCTTCCATTTATCCACATTACACTGCACTTGTCCAGTCATTCTACTTCCCTAAACCATTCTCACACTCTCACATATTGTCTGTACAGTACCCACATGCGCATTAGTGCTGGATGCTAATCTCTGATGTAGGATTTTGCAAAGTCTTTCTGAAAAAGAGTCATACAGCATGGAAACAGGCTCTTCAGCCCAACTTGCCAATGCCATCCAAGGAGCCCCATCTACACCTCTTCCACCAGCCCGCGTTTGACCCACAATAGTCATAGAACCAAATCCACTGGATTGCTTGACTTAATTCTGAAGAAGGGTCCTAACCCAAAATGTTATCTGTCCATTCCTTCCTGGCTTGTTGAGTTTCACCAACACTTTGTGTTTTGCTGTTTTCTAGATGATTACTCAACATTCTCGAGTAAAAGAGAAATCCTACATGCATTTCCTTATATTCATCCTTCACAACAGTTATACTAATTTGGCAAGTCTGATCTAGGTACAGATTAGAGACATCATTGCAGGAATCAGAACTCCAGTGAGTGAATGTTGCTAAAAGAAGCATGGGATTCAGCAGCTATGAGCCAAGACGATTTCAGAGAACAGATTACAGGAATAGGAATACTTTATTGACACATGTGAGTAGGCACAGTGAAATTCTTTGCTTGCATACCCAATGTATACAAATAGCGACCACCTACGGTGCTGACAAAGTTATAAAGCGCGCCGGCTCCCGCTTTTGTCCCCCCTCAATAGTCGCCCCACGCCGGGTCCCCATTGTCCATGGTTCTCCTCCCAACTCCCTCACGGAGGTTCCCCACGCCAGGTCCTCCATTGTTCTTCCCCCTCCCTCATGGTGATCCTTCACGCTCTCGTCGACCGTCGATCACGGGTCAACCCGTGTGCCGCGAGGCATCGCCGCTGCTGCGAGGCTTCACCGCTTCACCGCCACCGAGGCCTCACTTTTGATAAGTAGTTGGCATTTTCCGCACATTGACATCTTTTCTTCAATGGAGGGCACCCAG
Organism: Leucoraja erinaceus; assembly: GCF_028641065.1. Classification (NCBI taxonomy): domain Eukaryota; kingdom Metazoa; phylum Chordata; class Chondrichthyes; order Rajiformes; family Rajidae; genus Leucoraja; species Leucoraja erinaceus. The sequence goes on from NC_073405.1 coordinate 17,996,852, forward strand.
TGATTCAGATCAACACTTATCTCTGATGTCTTATCATCAACACTTATCATCATGTCTTTGAAGTAGTAATTCAAGCTTTCTCAATGTCGAGCCCAGATTTACTAAGTGTTCAATACAATGCATGTATTCCTCATCATTCATTGTTTTGCTGCTCCACATGCATTATTTTGCTTAACATCAAATTTACAAGTTACCGTACATTAAGAGGGGTGATACATTCATGTGGCATTTTGACTGGTGAATTTGTGCTTACTTAATGCTTTCTTGCTTTTCATCCGACTGTGACAGCAAGATGAGATTGAAGAGGTGACACAAGTAACTGCAGATGCTGGAACCATGAGTAAAAAAAAAACAAGTGCTCGTGGAACTCAATGGGCGAGGCAGTATATGGGGATGGAAGGGTCAGGTGGCATTTTGGGTCAGGACACTTCTTCTGGCTGAATGATATTCAAGCTGCTAATTAAGCTGTTTGAAAACTATCCACTGAGGAACAAAATGTAATGCCAGTTTTTGAAATATCCAAATCCAGAGGCTGCTTCCGACATTTTAGATTGTGGTGCATTTAAAACGAGGGTAATTTGCTTCCAACTTCTACTGGGAATTTATTTGCAGCACTGGTTTGTGGAGCCTTGACTTTACAACGTGTAACATAGAAACATAGAAAATAGGTGCAGAAGTAGGCCATTCGGCCCTTCGAGCCTGCACCGCCATTCAATATGATCATGGCTGATCATTCAACTCAGTATCCTGTACCTGCCTTCTCTCCATATCCCCTGATCCCTTTAGCCACAAGGGCCACATCTAACTCCCTCTTAAATATAGCCAAATGAACTGGCCTCAACTACTTCTGTGGCAGAGAATTCCAGAGATTCACCACTCTCTGTGTGAAAAATGTTTTTCTCATCTCGGTCCTAAAAGATTTCCCTCTTATCCTTAAACTGTGACCCCTTGTTCTGGACTTCCCCAACATCGGGAACAATCTTCCTGCATCTAGCCTGTCCAACCCCTTAAGAATTTTGTAAGTTTCTATAAGATGCCCTCTCAATCTTCTATGCATTTTGTATGCATTTTATTTCATTGCATGAAAAGGGCAGCCTATAATGAGAATTACGAGTGCACTCACTTTTAGAAAAGCCTTTCATCCTGTAATTAATGTTAGTTCGACCAATGATTTTGGTTCTCCTGCTGAAGCTGGTGTTGAAACAGGACTCTCTATTCAAAAGTGAGTAGGAAATATCTTGATTTACAAGGTGGGAAAGGTGCAGATTCTTCAATATCAGATGCTTCAGAAGACAGCGATCATTTTTAAAGGACTCATTCATTGCGGTGTTTGTGTTTCTTCTTGAAAACAGGAAGGTTGGCTGGGGAAGAACCTATCAAAGGTACGGACATTCCCCTGGGTCAAGGGAAGCAACAACAAATGAAGCAATGCAGAGAAGGACCACGTACCTGTTTGGGTCCGACAACCAGATACTGTCCACTGTGGCTTCCTGCACCAACCTGCAAACTTGTAGTTGCTCATTCTGTTGCCCTATTGACTGCAAAATGTTGCTGTCTTCTGGTTGCAGAAATCTGGTGTCTACTGATCATGAATATAAAACTGAAAATAGGCTTTGAATGTTAAAAATTGATAGCGTGGTACAGCAATTTGTGCTGTTGTCCCACAGCTCCTGTGACTTGAGATCGATTCTGACCTCAGGGGTTGTCTGTGTAGAGTTTGCATGTTCTCCCTGTGACTGCATAGGTTTTCTCTGGGTGTTCTAGTTTCGTCTCACATCCCAAAGATGTATTGGTTAGAAATATAATGTAAAAATATAAGGTGGTGGTGTGCTCTGGGAGGAACAGTAGAGAGTAGGTTGTGGGGAAAATTAGTGGTGATTAAGATTACTCTGTGAGCTGGTATAGACTAGGCGGGCAGAATTGTCTCCTTCCATGTCGTAAGGAGAGATATTGATTGTAAAATTGAATGGGAAATTATTTCTATAAATATTGAACATTGAATAGAGAGTACGATGAATGTCTATTTTAAAATCATATTATGTTTGTAGAACACTGTCTAATGTGTCGTGAAATTGTGGGATAATGATCAATATTGATTTGAGATCAAATGAACATTGCACAATCAAATTTCAGTGGTAGAAATATGCCTACCTTCCTGATGGAAAACCAATGGATAATGATAGTAAAATGGAATTAACGTTTGATTTAAAAAAAAAATCAATGGATACGGATTGTAAAATTGGATTGGCAGGGATTGGAGAACAATGGTAGATAATGATTGCAAGGTTGGATAGACAATGATTCTTGGAGCCCAATAGACATTGATTGTAAGATTGGATCCATACTAATTGGAAAGACCTTAGTACCTGTATATTGTTTGTGAAATAGAATGAAAAATGATTTCTCAAAACATTCTAAATATTGATAGTAAGGTTTCTAAAGATGCAAGTGGTAGGAAACCAATGGACTGAATAGACTGAAAACCAATAGAAAGAACAAATTAAACTAGAAAATATGATGAACTTTAAATATAGAAACATGAATGTTGATCTCATGGTTGGATGGACATGGAACATTGAATACCGACTATAGAAATCCGACGGGTATCAATTCCAAAATAGGGTGGACTTGATCGAGGAAAATAATAGATAGTGATGGCAATGAAGAAGGAACATTGTTTGTGGATAACTATAGGGTACTGGGCAATGAACTTCTTCCCTATGGCTATTAAACTTTACAACTCCTCCCCCTTCTGTAGCAATGTTACAAAATTTTGAGATTTTAAAAATCAAGTCTGCAATTTATCCCATCAGATAAAGCATAACAATAAGTTTAATTTGACACCAAATTCACTTTCATATCTCAAGTATTAAAAATGTTATGGCCATTTTCATACTCGGAAATTAGCATCTTGTTCCCTATTGATTTTCAATGGACATTACAAAAAAGCTGTGATCTTGGATAGTCAAACGCCCATTTCTTAAGGAAAGATTAACATTTTTAAATAGCCTAAGTGTCCAAAGATTATTCACAAATAATTCACAATATAACATGATTTTTATATCTAATTTACATTAATTTATAGGCCAAATGGAAGGAATTTAGTGTTCAATTGCTGTAAATAAATGCCCATTTAAATCGGCTTTCTAGTGGGTTCATGTGAACGCGCGCTGGTTTAGAACGTTGACATTGCGCTGGATTAGTGCCCTCAAATGCCGAGAAAAATACTGCGGGATATAAAAAGCCCAAAATGAGCTACTCGCTATAGATAACTTGATATATAGGGTTATATATATGCCCCATTTAATGTAAAAATAAGGTACATACCTTTAATTGTTTGCTTTATAAAACCCTGGGGCTGCGAGATGTTGCGGAATCAGAGAGTAATTTTAAACTATTATAACTATATTATCGAGGCCTATAAAACTAATAATACCTTTTGCGACCGGGTCTTGCAGCGATTTTTCGTTAATGATTTACTAGGCTGAACATCTGCGATTAGTACAGCCTAGTAAAAATCGCGTTTTAAACCTGCCCCGTCCAAACAGCGCCAAAATCGCGGACCTGGCTGTGGGCAGATTCCCAATGGCAATTCAGGTAGGTTTTGTAACATACCTACCTTCTGTCATTGGGTAGACTGCGACTGAGACTGACTCCTCCCCCCCAAACTTTGCACATCCCCCAAGCCTTTCCACTCGTCACTTTAATTTCATGATTTTTGTGTTTTTATGACTGTTGGCAGATCAATTTCCAACCTTGGATAAATATTCTATTGTATCGTATCATATTAGAAACATAAACATAGAAAATAGGTGCAGGAGTAAGCCATTCGGCCCTTCGAGCCTGCACCACCATTCAATATGATCATGGCTGATCATCCAACTCTGTATCCCGTACCTGCCTTCTCTCCATACCCCATGATCCCTTTAGCCACAAGGGCCACATCTAACTCCCTCATAAATATAGCCAATGAACTGGCCTCAACTACCTTCTGTGGCAGAGAATTCCAGAGCAACAAGGCAGCAGAGGCAGGTCAAGAATTGTTGTGAGTGCACAAGCATCAGATTTGCACTTTGCAGAGCTGCTACCACTGCCTTAATGGAACCCACTGCAATCAGAGACCCTGATGGAACACAGATTGCTTAGTGACATGACACTCTGAACGCCCTTTTGTTCAAATGTGGAAAGCTGAGTTTACAAGTTTGACTAATAATTTTATGTTGGGCACAAGTATATAAAAACAGGAGCAGGCCCTTCACCCCCTTGTGCCTGCTCTTGTTCTGCCTTGCAGCGCCAGAGACTCGGGTTCGATCCTGACTACAGGTGCTGTTTGTATGGAGTTTGTACCTTCTGGCCGTGACCGCATGGGTTTTCCCTTTGTGCTCCATTTTCCCCTCACAATCGAGAGACGTACTGGTTTGTAAGTTAATTGACTTTGGTAATAATTGTAAATTGTCCCTTTTGTGTAGGATAGTGCTACTGTGCGGGGATCACTGATCGGCATCGACTTGGTGAGCTGAAGGGCCTGTTTCCATGCAGTATCTCTAAACTAAACTAAACAGACAGCTGCCGAGGTCAGTATTTAACCCGGGTCTCTGGCGCTGTAATGCAGCGGCTCTATCAGCTGCACCACTGTGCAGCCGAGATTACGGCTGATCTTTTACCTGTGATTCTTTCCTGCTCTAATTCCAAATATTTGCACCACTCCCGCTGCACTATACTCTGTATGTAAAGACTACATCGCTCATCAGAGAACAATATCTTAAAGCGGAATAATGAACGTTATTGAGCCACAAGTTTTAACCTGGGAATGAATGAAGAGTGCCGTGGCAAGTAAATAAGCCGTAACATATTGCCAGCAGTTATGTAATTGAGAAAAAAATCAATTCTGTCTGAGTGTAATAACAAGGAACTGGAGATGCAGGTTTTACCAAAGATAGACACAAAATACCAGAGTAACTTAGTGGATCAGGCAGCATCGCAGGAGAACATGGATAGGTGAACTCTTCTTCAGACTGATTGTATGGGGGTACCAAATAACATCAAAGATAGACACAAAATGCTGGAGCATCTCTGAAGAAAAGGAATAGGTGATATTTCTGGTCGGTTCCCTTCTTCAAATTACATCCTTGCCAGTGTTCACCTATTACCACCCATGCTCTGTCCTGCACTCACTCTCAGCTTTCTATCCCACCCCTCTACAATCAGTCTGATGAATGCTGCCTGACCCACTGAATTACCCCAGCATTTTGAGTCTATATTTTCTCTGAGGCTTTAAGGACTGAATTTGAAAAGTAAACAAATACCAGCTAGTGCTGCTGGATTACTTCTGTATGTAGGGAACAAAACGCCATCATCGATGCCCAGTTTCAGCTGACAATTGGCTGGGAAGCCAATGATGTTACAAATGCATTTAACAAATGTTAAGTAAAATTTAAATGAACATTTAATGGTCGCTGAAAGAAAAAGTGATGAAGAGAAGGTGAATGGTTTGGAAAGGGTCAGATCATTTCAACAGTTAGGAAGTAACAGAAATGGGAGTTAAACGTGGTGACGTGGGTTGGCGGCGCGACCAATGTCGCAGCGGCCTCTGCAGTCCGTCTGTCTTTTTTTATTTTATTGTCCTGTAGAGTGTAAAGTTTGTGGTGGTTTTTTGACTGTGTATGTGTGGGGGGAGGGGGATAGGTGGGGGAAACTTTTAAATCTTTTCCCTGCACAGGGACCCGACCTTTTCCCTGTCGGGTCTCCGTTGCCGTTGGGGCCTAGCATCGTGGAGCGGCCTCCAACCGGAACGACAGCTCAAGTCACGGAGCCTGCAGAGCGGCGGACCTATCATCGTGGAGCTGGCCAGCTTCGGAGCGTGGAGAGCTGCAGTGGAGAGCTGCGGTGTCGCGCGGCTGCAACCCGACTCCGGTGGATGGTGACACCGGGAGCTCGCCGGTCCCCGGTGGGAGACCGCTTTGCGGGGCACCGGCAACGGCGACTTCTCCCGCTCAAATTGCGGGGTTGAGAGTGGTCTGGAACGGGGCCTTACATCGCCCGGCGCGGCTTTGGGTGGCCGCGGACTTGCTAGCGCCCGCCGGGGGCTCCGACATCGGGACCCGGAGCAGGGCCTTGCATCGCCCGGCGCAGCTTTAAATGGCTGCGGACTTGCTAGCGCCCGCTGGAGGCTTTGACTTTGACTTCAGGAGAGGAATGGAGAGCAGGGACGAGACAAGACTTTGCCTTCCATCACAGTGAGGAGGAGATTCACTCTGATGGATGTTTGTGTAAATTGTGTTGGGGTGTGTCTTGGTTCTTTTCTTGTATGGCTGCAAAAACCAAATTTCGTTTGAACTTCATGTGAGGTTTAAATGACAAATAAACGGTATTGTATTGTGAAAAAAAAGGAAAAAAAAAAGAATAAAAAAAGTCTGCCGTGATTCAGTCCACGCCATGAGGCAAAATAAACTTACCTCATTCACACGAATGAATTCCGAAGCCCAGGGTCAAGGAACAGGCAAAATTGGCAATGATTTATTTGCAAGGCTTAGCATTAAATTCCGAAAATGCAGATTGTAAAAACTGAGATACCTTTAGGCCACTAGCTCAAACGAGGGGGAGCAAGGGAACATGAGGGAACAAATAAACAACAAATGCTGAGTCGTTAAACAGCCAAACTTGTGATGGGATAAGGAACAGCATCAATGAAGATCAACAACAGAAACAAATGAATGAAAACTAGACTAGATGAAGACTATGCATCTGATGTGGGCAATTACATAAATTCACATAGAAATACTGCCCTTCATACAGATCACGCTGAGGATTTAATGGCAAACTCAGTCTTTAGGTGGAAATTGGAAGTGGTTGATATCTGGTTGATATACAACCAGTGGAGTTAGTGGCATCAGATACAATTAGGAGGCATTTAGACAGACACACATATAGCTAAGGCATGGAAGGATACAGGCAAATGTAGAAGGGCAGGAAGGTCAGCATGGGCACAGTATGCCCATTTCTGTGTTGAACAACACTATGACTCCGAGTCAACGTATGAGAGGGAACTGAATCCATCGCCAACTTACACCAGGGCGGCATGGTGGCGCAGCGGTAGAATTGCGGTCTAACAGCGCCAGAAACCTGGGTTTGATCCTGACTACGAGTGCTGTCTGTTCAACAAGTACAGATTAGTGCACTGCAGGTTAACCATATAGCTTTCTATTTATTCTTACATTATATAACGTAGACCATCCATCTTTGTCAGTAGATTTTCGATTGAAGTATGTTTTTTAACTGCATGGTCCCACGATGACCAAGTGTTGCGAAATTCTAAATGTGTAAGCTATAATATTATCGTTTCTGTGATTTCTGGAAATGCCCTCTGAGGAGTGCTGCTCCACATGAGAAGTGTGCTGTTGGAAAGCATCCTCTCTTCTGCCAACTGTAAAGCATCTCTGTGACCCTGCAGATTTGATGTGGGCTTAAAAGAGCGCAGATTTCACATACAGGTGCACAACCTTTTATCCGAAAGCCTTGGGACCAGACACTTGTCGGATTTCGGACATTTTCGGATTTCCGAATGGAAGATTTTTAGCGTAGATTAGGTAGGTAGCGCGGGCGGCTTGAAAAGTCTGGAGCGACTGCCTCCTCCCCGGAGACCGGGGAATCATTGTAAATCATTGCATAAATGTTAGTCAGTTAGTTTGGAGGGATTTTATGTGGTTGGTGGTGGTGGTGGGGTGGGTGGGTGAAGGGGGAAACTTTAATTCTTAGTCCCCTACCTGGTCGGCGACTCCCAACATTCCGGAGCTGGGGGCTCCGTCCGGCCACGGGCGGCGCCGGTTGTAGCTCCGACCCCGGCAACTCTACCCCTGGCTGCGCGGCGCTCCAAATCCAGCGCCGCCCGTGGTCGGACGCCCGCAGCCCCAGCTCCGCGAATGTTGGGAGAAGGCGGCCTCAGCGCCCTGGAGCTTACCGCACAGCGACCCGGTAAGGCATTGCCCGCTTCCCGCTGGTATCCCAGCGCTGCGACGCCGCCGACTCCCAACATTGGGCGGGCGTCCGGCCGCGGGCGGCGCTGGATTTGGAGCGCCTCGCAGCCAGGAGTAGAGTTGCCGGGGTCGGAGCTACAACCGGCGCCGCCCGCAGCCCCAGCTGGGAGTTGGCGGCCACAGCGCTGCGGAGCTTACTGCACGGCGACCCGGTAAGGCATTGACCGCTCCCCGTCTCTCCGACCAGGTAGGGGACTAAGAATTAAAGTTTACCCCTTCACCCCCCCCTTCACATAAAAGCCCTCCAAACTAACTGACTAACATTTAAGCAATGATTTACAGATGTTTAAGTGTCTCCCCGGTCTCCGGGGAGCAGGCAGCCGCTACAGTAGTACAGACCTGGGTTGACCGTGGGTCGTTTCGGGTCAAGTTTGGGCGCCAAACGCGAGCTTTGGTGTGCAGAAGACATCGTGGAAAAAGTGGCCGGTTTTCGGAGTTTTTCGGTTTCCGGAACACCGGATAAAAGGTTGTGCACCTGTGATATTCTTGCAACAGCCTCTGAAAGGACAATCATCTGTCAGTTTGTTGGTAGTCGTCCCTGATGTGAAAATCTAGTGAACACAATGTCTTTATTTACATGATTAAATAGAAGAGTTGCCAGGAAATGAAAATAAATTGAAGTCTATAGATTGGCAGAAACTCTATGCAGTGTGATAATCCCAACACCAATTGGCATAATGGAGACATTGTCTCTTTATAATGCATAATAATGTAACCAATTTTACATTGATATCTCATTGAGGTCATCTGACCTTCTAGGCTAAGGAGTTATTTATCTCTGTCTGAAGACAAAGCAATGTTTTGCAGTAAGCATTATATTTTACTTCGGAGTCACGTGAGTGACTACGTGAAGAGCCCGCTCAGCACGCATGCACGGCATTGCGTTCAGCAGTGCAACAGCGGCCACAGCGGGAGTCAGGCGCTCCCGCTGCAGTTTAAAAGACGGACCGTTAGGTAAGTTACTGTGAGGTCGGCTTTTCTTTTGCAAAGAGAGCCTTCTGATTTGTTTTTCAGACATGAAGAAAAGGCTCTCGAAGAAATCTGTCCCCCGCTCGACTCCGACGGAGGAGCGTTCCATCTGTGGGGGGCAGCAGGTGGTAGGACCGCTTACCCGGCGCTCCGCCATCCCCGACACCGGGCCGAGCCCAGTCCCGCTAGCGCCTGAGCAGCGGACTGGTTGTATAGCCACCAGGAAGAGCATCCGGCCGGTGGTTTCCGACTCGTCGGACGGGGACGTCTCACCACCCGTTCGGGGGAGAGACAGCCGCCTGAGCCACATGGAGCGGCTCCTGGAGCAGGTGCTCCAGCGAGACTCGCTGCGTGAGGGGCAGTCTCGCAGGGGGAGTTCAGGCACTCCCTCCACAGTGCCTTGTGCACTGCCCATCGCTTCCTCCTCACCCGAGGGCAGCTTTGGCGACCAGGACTGGGCTGGTCAGGAAGAGGGGACGCTGGCTGAAGAAGTCGGGAGTATGCAAGGGGTGCAGGACCAGGAAGAGCTGCTGGGTGTGGTGGACCGCTACGTGACAGCCCCACGTGCAGGAAGGCCATTAGAGCCTAAACTAGCGGCCAGCATCAACCACCTCTCCAACAGGCCCCTACAGGAGCAGGTGGTTAATGAGGCCTTAGAATTGTACACAGCTCCAGAAAATTGTGAGTCTCTCAAAGTGCCGGCTGTCAACAGCCAAATCTGGGGGCACGTCGGGACAAATATTCGGAACCAGGAGCTGAAACTACAGCGGATCCTCAGGCTCCTGACGTCAGCCATCACATCATTTGCTCGTTATGTGGACAAAACAGAGATGACCACAAACCAACTGCGCTGTTGTGCAACACGCAGTTCGAGATAAATAACCTCCGTAAAGAAATTATAAGACCTGCCCTAAATCCCAAATTCGCGGAGTTGTGCAAAACCCCAGCCACTGAGCCAGACACACTGCTCTTTGGCAAAGACCTCACGAAAAAAGTAAAGGATATAGAAGAAGCCTCTAAAAAACTTTCGGTCTCATGAGGGCAGGCCCCGGGACGAGCAAACCCAAAACAACAATACCCAAGCGGCAGCACCCCATCGCGTCCATCAGTCGACGTCTACACTATGGGACTGGTGAAAGCTCGGGGTCCGCATATCACCACCTGAAGTCTTTTTTAGACCAAGGCCCAGAGCAGACCCCATGGAAAATGTGCCACCCCCAAACATCACTGCCACGTCAGACAACGCGCAAGACTTGCTGGTCTGGGAAGAGACAGAAGAAACACCCATAACCATGGAGGTAGGTGGGTCTGGTTCCTACCAGCATATAGAAAGTAGCAGCGCAATACTAACGGGGGGGGGGGGATTACACCTGTTTAAGGAAGCATGGGAGTCTATCACCAGTGACAAATATATACTCAATAGCATTAGTGGATACAAAATACAATTTATACTAGAAAAATTGCCACCAGTTCAACATTCACCCCAGAGGGTCTTTTCCCTCTCAGTTAAAGAGAAATGAGAGGGACAAGCTGAACTGGTGATACTAATCACTAAGGGTATCATGGGAAAAAACAAAACATGAACCCTTGGAATTTGTGTCAAATATATTCACTAAAACTAAAAAAGATGGTGGGTGTCGCATCATCATTGACTTAACTTCACTAAATATGTTTGTTAAGTATGTACATTTCAAAATGGAAACGTTTGTTACTGCCAAACAACTGATTTCCAAAGGATACTTCATGGCAAGCATTGACCTCAAAGATGCTTACTATTCAGTACCCATTCACAAGGATCATCGCAGATACCTGAAATTTACCTGCTATGGCAGTTTAAAGCATTACCCAATGCTTTAACATCAGCCCCAAGATTATTCACCAAGATACTAAAACCAGCCCTGGCAATATTAAGAAGACAAAAACATATGGTCATGGCATATCTTGATGATATCTTAATAGTAGGCAAGACCATGGAATTGGCATATCAGCTGTGTCAGCTACCAAACAGTTGTTCGAAACCTTGGGATTTGTCTTACATCCAGATAAATCTAAGTTGAAGCCATCCACAACCATAACTTGGGCTTCACAATTAACTCAGCCCACATGTCTGTAACTTTGCCAAAAGACAAAACAACTGAATTGGCACAATCATGCAAAAATTTAATGGTCAACGAGCGACCAACTATTCGACAAGTAGCAAGAGTAATTGGGGAAATGGTAGCAGCATTTCCGGCTACACAATTTGGACCTTTGCACTATCAAAACTTACAAAGAGCAAAGGTACAGGCACTAAAACGACATGCAGGTCATTATGATCGTATCATGAAATTACCCACTGAAGCAATATCAGAACTACAGTGGTGGGCAGAAAACGTTTGGCATAGTTTCAGCCCTATCATCATCATTAACCCTACTTTAGTTATCCAAACAGATGCCAGTGCTCAAGGCTGGGGAGCGACTAACTCCATATCCAGCACAGGTGGTAGATGGACTAACCTAGAGTCATCATTACTACTTACACTGGGCATTAATTATCTAGAGATGTTGGGTGCCTTTTATGGTTTAAAAGCTTATGCATCCAATATGCATCACTTGCATGTACGGTTACAAATAGACAATACTACGGTGGTGGCCTACATTAACCATATGGGCGGCATAAAATCGATATCATGCAACAAATTGGTCAACACAATTTGGCAATGGTGTGTCGAAAGACATATTTGGCTATCAGCAACTTACCTGCCAGGTAAGCTAAATACAGTGGCAGACACCAGGTCACGCAAATTTAATGACAACACCGAATGGATGTTAAACCCCAAAGTGTTTGCAAAGATTATTAAGCAATATGGCACGCCAGATATCGACTTATTTGCATCAAGGCTAAATCACCAGGTACCTATGTATGTCGCTTGGGAACCAGACCCTGAGGCAGCAGCGGTAGATGCGTTCGCGCTGGATTGGGGAAATTTCTTCTTCTATGCATTTCCTCCCTTCTGCCTCATCAGCCGTGTACTACGCAAAATACAAATGGACTCTGCTTCAGGTATTTTGATAGTACCCGACTGGCCTACACAGCCATGGTTCCCATTACTCCACGACATCCCTCCGAACATCCACAAGAAAACAGTACTTGTCCAGCATCAAAAAGTGGGAGAAGTACTGCTTGGATACAGGGACCACCTACTCAACCGCTACAGTTACCAACGTACTGGAATTCCTGGCGAACCTTCACCACGATGAAGGACTCAGCTACAGTGCCATCAACACAGCTAGAAGTGCCCTGTCTGTCTATTTAAAACAAGCTCCAGGACAACAGGCCATGGGGTCCCACCCGCTGGTGGTCAAACTAATGAAGGGTATTTACAACTCTAACCCCCCTAGACCAAGGTACACCCATATATGGGATGTCAGTGTGGTCCTGACATACCTCAGGGGATGGCCACCAGCCATATCCCTCAACCTGGAACAATCTACGCTCAAAACATTCATGTTGATGGCACTTGTATCTGCACAGAGGGTCCAGTCACTACACCTATTGCGACTGGCCAACATGACCACAGCTCCAGACCAGATCTCTTTCATTATCCAGGGACTGATCAAACAGAGCAGACCAGGAACACCTAATCCAGTCGTGGAATTCTGGGCTTACCCGCCAGAACCACGGTTATGTGCCATGACCCACCTACTGTCCTACATAGAAACAACCAAAAATATTCGAGGGAGTGAAAAAGCCTTATGGGCCAGTCATAAAAAACCTTATGGTCGGGTGACAGGGCCAAACCATTTCGAGATGGCTCAAGCAGGTGCTAAAAGCTGCTGGGATAAACACTAACATGTACAAATCTCACTCCACCAGGGCAGCATCCACGTCGATGGCCAAAAGAATGGATGTGCCTATAGACCACATCCTGGCTACAGCTGGATGGTCGGGGGAAAGAACGTTCAGAACTTTTTATAATAAGCCGTTGGCAAAACCTACTTTATTTGCAGAAAACATTTTACAGACTGCAAATATTTAATTTAAGCTCAGGGGAGCAATTTAATTTCTTTGTTGTTATTGTTAAAAAATACCGTTGTGTTTTTCTACAAACAGATTCATTGGTTGATTACGATAACACACTTCCTCCCTCAAGGACTTCGGCAGTGAGTGAAGTAATAACTGTTACACGGTTTGAAATCACAGAGCTTTAAAATCTTCACGTAGCCACTAACGTGACTGAAGTAAAATAGTAAGGTTAAACGAGAACTTACCAGTTTGAAGTTTGATCTGTATTTTATGAGGAGTTACGATGAGGGATTACGTGCCCTCCGCTCCCACCCTCAATAATATGGGTCAAACTGATAACTGATGTCTCCTTTTCTTTACTATGTTTATTTCAATAACTGTGTCTATCTGTGATTCCACACCGCTGCTTTGAAGTATGCCGCGCATGCGTGCTGAGCGGGCTCTTCACGTAATCCCTCATTGTAACTCCTCATAAAATCCAGATCAAACTTCAAACTGGTAAGTTCTCGTTTAATCTTACTATTTTTTCTGCTGGCAGTGGAGCTTATTCTGGCAGTCTGACCACCAGGGGGAAGGCTAGTGAAACATAACGATCATTCTCAAACACCTCTACAATTGCTGCTAAGGAGCTTCAATTAACAACACCTCCCATAGGGAAACTCTCCAACCTCACTCTGACTGGAGAGAAATGCAGAGAAAATGCATGTCAAGCAAGAAGTAGATGAGAGGATGGATAGAGAAAAATAACTTTAGAGATCACAGCAAGAGAAGATAACAAGAAATAATCAGGCAGCATGAAAAACTGGGAAACCATAAACTCATTTTAACATCATTTTGTAAACATTGCAGATTCAAAGGAGTAATTTGATTGAAGTGAGATTGGAAGCAATATTCAACACTGAAAGAGATATGTGCCATTGATTTTCTATTGCACGATTTTTATTGGTAATTTGATCTTTTCCAGAATGAGACATGATAACAACCATATCTGTGTCACTTTGCACTGCTTCAGAAATCTGACTGAGCGTGTACAGGCAGCATCCATCTGATGCCACATCTGTCATTCTCTAAGTGAAGCTCATTTTGCAATAATGCAGCAAATTTAGACCTGGCAGCGACCATCATTTACCTGGGAATGACTATCACTGGGCATGCTCAGGACGAACAAACCTTCACAATATTGCAATAGTCTGTGACCCAGTAAGCTAAATCCCTTAAATACATCTGACCCTAGGGTTGGTCCTCCCCTCACCATCACCCACCCTGCCTCCGCCACAAACTCAGTTTAGTTTAATTTAGTTTAGAGATATAACGTGGAAACGGGCCCTTCAGCCCACCGAGACTGCACCAACCAGCGATCCCCGTACACTAGCACTAGCCTACTCACTAGCAACAATTTACAATTTTTACAAGCCAATTAACCTGCAAATCTTGAGTGTGTGGGAAGAAACCGAAGCACCCAGAGAAGTGCATGCATTCACTGGGAAAACGTACAAACCCCATACCCGTAGTCGGGATCGAACCTGGGTCTTTGACGCTGTAGGGCAGCAACTCTACCACTGCGCTACCGTGTTTGGTAGATACTGCAGCTGGCTCTGCAAAGCCCAGATTCTTACTCATTGGCCTTGAATTCTCACGCTTCAATCCCTGGTGAAGGAAACAAAATCTTCCATGCTCTGTTTTAGGAAAAAGGGAGGTGCAACGAGACCTGGGCGTGCTTGTACATCAGTCACTGAAAGTAAGCACGCAGGTACAGCAGGCAGTGAAGAAAGCTAATGGCATGTTGACCTTCATTGCGAGAGGATTTGAGTTTAGGAGCAAGGAGGTCCTACTGCAGTTGTACAGGGCCCTGGTGAGACCGCACCTGGAGAATTGTGTGCAATTTTGGTTTCCTAATTTGAGGAAGGACATTATTGCTATTGAGGGAGTGCAGCGTAGGTTCACCAAGTTAATTCCCGGGATGGCGGGACAGACATATGATGAAAGAATGGGTCGACTCGGCTTGTATTCACTGGAATTTAGAAGGATGAGAGGGATTTCTATAGAAACATATAAAATTCTTACAGGCTAGATACAGGAAAAATGTTCCCGATGTTGGGGGAGTTCAGAACCAGGGGTCACAGTTTAAGAATAAGGGGTAGGCCATTTAGGACTGAGATGAGGAAAAACTTATTTAGTTTAGTTTAGTTTAGAGATACAGCATGGAAACAGGCCCTTTGGCCCACCGGGACCGCGCCAACCAGGGATCCCCGCACATCCTCGCCAGGAAGCAAGCGGGCAAGATCATCTCTGACCCCTCTCACTTTGGCCACAAACTCTTTGAAGGAAAGAACGTACAAACTCCGTACAGCCAGCACCCGTAATCGGGAACAAACCTGGGTCTCCAGTGCTGCATTCGCTGTAAGGCAGCAACTCTACTGCTGCACCATCGTAGCTGTCTTCACGGTGACTCTTCACCCAGAGAGTAGCGAATCTGTGGAATTCTCTGTCACAGAAGGCAATGGAGGCCAGTCACTGGATGTTTTGAAGAGCGAGTTAGATTCAGCTCTTAGGGAAAGGAATCAAGGGATATGGGGAAAAAGCAGGAACGGGGTACTGATTTTAGATGATCAGCCATGATCATATTGAATGGTGGCGCTGGCTCGAAGGACTGAATGGCCTACTCCTGCACCTTTATTTCTATGTTTCTATTTTTCAATGTTTAACAAACAATTCCTCTGGATAACCTTTAAAGAATGGACATGAAACCTCTGGATTCCTCACTTTCTCTTTATATTCTGAAGATGTATTCCCGCTTGTCAGAGGCTTGGAGAAGTTTATATTGGGTTCACAGATTTTCCCTCTGTTGACAAATGCACATTTAAAAACAGCAGTATCTGTGAAATATGACTTTCAAGATGATTGGAAGGATGATGAAAACTGAACACAATATTCCAATTGTGGCCTCGCCAATGTCTTTCACAATTGTAACATAATGTTTCGACTTCTATACACAGTTCCCTGACTGATGAAGGCCAGCATGACAAAAGCCTTCTTCACCATCCAATATATGTGTGATACCACAAGGAGGGGACAAGAGTGGTAGGTGCATTGGGATGGCTGCCAGGGATGGTGGTGAAAACAAATAAGATAGTGGCATGTAAGAGAGATTTTATATATGCACATGAATATATAGGGGTTCAAGAGATATGAAGCACATGGAAACCTCGTGTGCCAAAAGGCCTGGGCCTCTGCTGTACAGTTCTGTGAATGTTTTACGATATTATCTCATTCACTCTCAATCCCTTTGTGTTTTGCTTTGCTTACATTTAAATTCCTCAGATTGAACTAAATCACAATCCATCTCTTCATAACAATCATTGTTTAATGATTACTCTTCCCAAAGTCCCCTTATTTGTGAAATTAACCTTCTCATTTCAATTTACTTGATCTAAAGTAGCTAATTGTCTCACTGATTTCTAACCAAACTAATCTAAGAAACCACATCTTACACCCTCCATAAATTTGTCCTCCACACTATTACTCTTAATCTGGTTTACCCAGTCTATAAGTATTTTAGTCCCCAATGATTATTGTATTACTGTGTTACATGTACGTCTACTGCCTCCTCCATGTTGTACTTCTAGATATTTTCTGTCCCTGGTTGTTTCTTAACTCCCCAAATTGATCCGGTATTTTCATTCTCTGGGTTTATTTTCTCCACTGTTTTTATTCCATCTGTTAAATCCAGGCTAATACATTTCCTCTTCTGTAAATATCCTTGAATGTTTAATTCCAACCTGAGTCAGTATGCAAACACATTTCTGTAATGCCTGTGAGATGTTGCCTTGTTTATCCACTTTATATTATGTACATAATGTGTTTCTATTATAGTTTTCCTGCCAATCTAATATACCACAATACAATGCTCGAAAATGACAAAATCTGCAGTGTTGACAGGTTTGCTTTCATGAATGCACAAACCTTTTTTTTGACTTATTGCTATGCATGCATCTTCCTTTAGGCCATGTTAAACCATTTCCTATTGTATGAATTCACACATATTTCTTTTGAGGTTTACAAATGCCTGAATAATTATCATTTCCTCTAATGTTTGAAGATTTCTTTCACCGATGCTTGTAGCTATTAGTACACGGTCTTGATTGGCGGAGCAATGATCCATACATTGTAGCATATTTTCCAATGTAGCTTCAAAGATCTTCAGTGACAACTTTATACTACAAGGTAGGCAAAAATGCTGGAGAAACTCAACGGGTGAGGCAGCATCTATGGAGCGAAGGAATAGGTGAAGTTTCGGGTCGAGACTCTTCTTCAGGCTGGTGTCTGAAGACTTACCACAATGTAAGTTATGTCGGATTTAAGGGATTTATGTGCTATGGCTGTCAAATATTGTTAATTCTCCTTATCCACCACAACTATGCATATCAGTGAAACAGATAAAGGTTAATCCTGTCAAGCATACAGTAGGTGCAACTATTTGGTTCAATGTTAATTTGAAAACATCACACATAGAAAAGTCTTGACTGTTTAGACACTACTTCAATTGGCGTTGCCCAATTACCCTCACTTGACTTCGCGAGAACTTCATCTCATTCATATTTATTTAACACTCCATCATTTTATTTCTCATCTAAATATGGAACAAATTGAAACTTACAGAAAATTGGCCTTGCACTGGGTTTCCAAAGGATGTGCGGATTTGGAAGATATCTATAGTTGCATTCACTGGGAAAACGTACAAACTCCGTACCCATAGTATAAGTTGCTTCAACCGTGTGACCATTTGTATTCCCCAATTATAGGTAACTAACCTGTAAACATCACCCCCTCCCCTTTCTCCACTCTTTTCCCTCCTCTCTTCCCTGTGCCCCACCTGGTGCACACTTATTTCTCCCTTTCCCCTTCTCTCTCTCCCATCCCCTTTCACCTATATTCCTTCTGCATTTTGTGCCTCTTCTATCCTTGTCTCACACTTTTTCTTTCTTCTGTGGCATTTGCCCAACCATCTGCCAATCAAAAATGCAACTCACCTGTAAGAGTCAAGAGTCATGCACACATACTCAATAAATAAACAAATATAGTGTAATAGTAATAATAATAATAATAATAGTCTGTTGTAGTTCAGAGCTTATTTGTGGTGTTTAATAGCCTGATGACTGTAGGGAAGAAGCTGTTCCTGAACCTGGACGTTACAGTTTTCAAGCTTCTGTACCTTCTTCCCGATGGCAATGGTGAAATGAGTGTGTGGCCAGGATGGTGTGGGTCTTTGTTAAACAACGTATTATTACCAGACTTTGTTCCTGTCTACCTCTCCTCTAGCTTTCTGCCCTCTACTACAATCATTCTGAAGAAGGGTCCCGACCCCCAAAATGTCTTCTATCCATATTCTTCAGGGATGTTACCCGATTCGTTCAGTTGCTCCAGCACTTTGCATCTTTTTTTTCTAAACCAGCATCTGCAATTCCTTGTGTCTACAATAGCAGAAGTTGTTCTCTTATACTGGATTGCGGCCTGTTTTTTGAATTTGTCACAGGGTCATGGCTAGCAAAATGATTGATTTGCTGGATGATATCTGCACTAAGCAAGCCTGATCGCCAAGTCATAGATCAATGTTCCACACTAGTTGACTGTGGATAGACCAACCCCTATCCTAACATTCCTGAAGCTCTTTGTTGGGTGAGCTACTTGGTAATATTTATCTCAGTATCTGTTCAGTGCAAAGCACCCCCTCGAATGTTTCAAGACATAAAAAATCTTGTGGGCCTAACCCACCTTTTTAGTTATCTCCCACCATTCTGATTCTGTCTTGCCCTTTGCAACACCCCAGCCCCATTTTGTTTCAAAGATCACTGGAGACTGAAATGATTATCCCGTACTGAGTAACTCCAGCAGCTTGCATGCAGCTCCACGCCAGAAAGAGAATGAATGAGAGGCAATTAAAGTGCTGGAGACGCTGATAGTTGAGTGTTTCAATCAGTTGGAGGTCTCCTATTCTAGGATACACCCTGCAGGAGACTGTCAGCTGATTGCATGGAATGGCACTTTCAAATGCAAATAGTATTCTGATCAATAGGGAACTACATAGAACTTGTGCTCTCTTTGCCAGGCAGTTTCACTGTGCAATGTGTCCGGGACTAATCAACAAGCGGTTCAGTTTGAACCTTGAACGCGACCTTTCAAATAATCCTTGCCATAAGAAAGACTATTATCAATCATGTCAATCTCACTGATACCGTTGCCTTTCTGCAAAGATGAAATACCAATAATCCTTAATAAATAGTTGGTGTACTGTAAATGTCAGCCTTTCGTCAGACATTGCTATCACGACTGAAAAAAAAAAATCAACATTTTAGCCGTCAAAAGCCAGTCAATTTGTACATTTTTCATATTTCATTTCATTGAACAATTCCAGGCCAAATGAAAAGTTGAAATATTGTACAATATCAACAAAAAATAAGTCCTTCAACCCCGAATATGGTATTGGAGTGCAGAAAATGTAGCTATAATGTTGGAGTAATATGGCGGCGCCTCGCCGCAGCGGCCTCTGCAGTCCGTCTGTCTTTTTAAAATTTATGTCCCGCTGAGTGTACAGTTGGTTATGATTTATATATTGTTTTTGTCAGTGTATATGTGGGGGGTGGATGGGGGGGCGGGACGACTTTTAAATCTCTTCCCTGTACGGGGGACCCGACCTTTTCCCTATCGGGTCTCCGTTGTTGGTGGGATCTAGCACCGTGGAGCGGCCTCCAACCGGAATGACCTGGGGCTTCAGTCGTGGAGCCAGTGAACTTACCATCGTGGAGCTGGCCGGCTTCAGAGCGTGGAGAGCTGTGGTGGCGCGCAGCTGCGACCCGACTCCGGAGCTTCGGAGGCTCCAGCCGCAGGTCCGGTGGATGGTGACATCGGGAGCTCGCGGGTCCCTGGTGGGAGACCGCTTTTCGGAGCTCCCGCAACGGCAACTTCTCCCGCCCGAATTTCAAGGTTGAAAACGACCCGGAGCGGGACCTTACATCGCCCGGCGCGGCTTTAATGGCTGCGGGACTTGCCATCGCCCACCGGGGGCTTTAACATCGGGAGAAGAATGGAGTGCAGGGACTTTGCCTTCCATCACAGTGAGGAGGTGTTTGAAGATTCACTGTGGTGGATGTTTATGTACATTGTGTTAATTGTGTGTCTTGGTTTTTTTCTCGTTTGTATCATTGCAGAAACGTAATTTCGTTTGAACTTAGGTTCAAATGACATAATAAATACTTATACTTGTATATACTTATACTTATATGTTGGTGAGTGGATAGACTAAATGTCCGGGGCTTTAGGGAACTCACTGGGCCCTGATAGGTTCACGTGACCAAGGACAAGTTTACCTGCACCTCTTCAAGAAAGAGGTTCGAGTGCACCTCTTCAAACCCCATGTACTGCATTCACTGCTCCAGATGTGGCTTCCTTTATGTTTTGCTGAACGCCTGTTCTTTGTCAGCCAAAGCCTGCTGGATCTCTCTGCTGCTAACCACTTTTAAGTCCCCTTCCCATTCCCATATCAACCTATCTTTCCTTGGCCACCTACATTCCCAGAGTGTGGCAAACTAGGGTAACAGCACCTCTTATTCCAGAGGGTAACTTACAACCCAATGGTCCGAACATTGAATTCTCCAACTTCAAGTAATAACTCTCTACCCCCTCTTCTTTCGTGTGCCCCCCCACCTCACCACAATGGGGCTCCCATTTATTCTACCATCTCACCCGTCACTCTATTCCTTTCCCCACCTTCGTACTCGCTTCTCCCGTTCCTGACTCACTAATTTCCCTTTTATCTTCCTTCTTTCCCATTGTCCCTCTCCATCAACATTCCCCCCTTTTCCTTTACAGCTCACTCCTCAACTCCTCCTTGTCGACTCCTCCTATACCTTTTTGACTCCTGCTCACCAGTAGCCTGTATCACTGCACCCATCAGGCTATCAAACCTCCCTCACCTGTATCCACCTACCACTTCAAGGATGGACAACGTTCAAAGGCTAAAGAAATGTCCCCACCCAAAATGCCGTCTGTCCATTTCCTCCACAGATGTTTCCTGACCCGCCGAGTTTTTCCAGCTCTTCATGTTTTGCTCAAGATTCCAACTTCTACCATTCCTTGTGTCTGCAATTGAGTATAGAAGTTAACACGTTATGTTACATTGTACAAGATATTGGTGAGGCTTTGAGTGCTATGGTCAGTTTTAGTCAGTCTACTGTAGGAAAGATGCCATTAGTCTGTAAAGAGTACAGTAAAGATCTATGATGATGTTGCCAGGACTTGAGAGTTTGGACAAGCTAGGACTTTATTCTTTGAAGTGTAGGAGGTTGAGCAGTGATGTTATAGAGGTATATAAAATCATAAAGGGAATAGAAAGGCTTAATGCATTTTTTTCCCAGCATAGGGGAATCAAGAATGAGAGGGCAAAGAGGGGAATAATATAATAGGAAGCTGACGGGCAACTTTTTGCTCCATCCCCTGCTCAATTCTCCATTGTGATCCCTTACAATTGTTTTCTTTAAGGTGCTCTCTTATTGCCATGAACCCTAAATTGCTCAGCTTAATAAGGGGCTGCTTTAGATTCCTGGGATTACCTCCCTACAGTAGGCTATAAGGAACTCCCTGACTGAAGCATACTCTAAGCTACTCCATCATTGCTACATCTGATAAGGCGCTTCCTCCTGGCTGTCGGCTACAAAGGGCACTCATGCTGTTGTAATGTATAGATAGTCTCTCTCACTGCCGCAGTCTATAAAGGGACTCATCTTCTGTTGTGCACAATGAAGAGCTCTTCCTTGCTGCATCATACGACCCCACTAATGGCTGCTTTTTCTCAGGATCTCTGATAGTCAGTAAGAGACCGTCTCACAATTGTGGACTTCTGCAGCTTCTGTATAAGGAGCGCTCAGATATTATTGATAAAGGTCTAAGGCAGTTGTCGACTATTTCACCTTGTTGCAGTGTATAAGGAGGCTCTCTACAAGTGTTGGCCTTAAGGAACTCCCTCTTTGCTACATATTATCATGAGCCCCCTCATTGCCTCAGATAATAAGGGACTCGGATACCAAGTGCAATCTTTAACAATCTCACATACTGCCGCACTTTCAAAGGTCCTCTTTCACAATTTTAGGCTTCAGTGGACCTGAGAGGGGCTTTGTGAACCTTCAAGGGACTGTTGAGGACTTTAGAGGTGCTTTGTCTACAATTAATTTCCTCACTGTTGCTTTGATTGTAGTTGACGGCAGTGAGGTAGGTAATTCTGTAGAGTGTAAAGGGGCTGTCCCACTTGTGCGACCTAATCCGCGAGTTTCTGGTGAGTTTGCCCTCGACTCATACTTGCAGCATGGTCAACGTGAGGTCCTAGGAGGTCTTTGTAACTCTCCTTCATGCTCGAGAGTAGTCCCCGTGTACTTGAGGACTCAACTAGGTCATGGCATATTTTTCAACATGCTGAAAAATGCCCACGAGTAAAAAAAGGTCGCCATGGAAATAATCGATACTTTTTTCACTTGTAGGTTTAGTCGTAGTAGGTCGTAGAAGGTCATGGTAGGTCGGCATGTTAGTCGTAGGTAATCGAGGGTAGTCGAAGGTAGTCGTAGATAGTCTTCATCATAGTCGAAGGGAGGTCGAAGGAGATCGAAGGAGGTCATTTTCACTCTCTACTATTCGGTGTCCAATTTTCCAGAAGTTAGTCGTAGCTAGACATAGCTAGACAAAGCTAGTCTTCAACACAGTCAAAGGAGGTCGAAGGAGGTCTTCTACATAGTAGAAGGAAGTCTTCAACATGATATTTTTTCAATCTCTCCTAAACTCTTCTAAACTCGCCAATTAGGTTGCCCAAGTGGGACAGCCCCTTAAGATACTTTTCCCATTGCAGAACATGAGGTGTTCAATTACTACTGTCGTTTATAAGGAACTATCTCACAAACGTAGATAACAAAGGTCTCACTCCTCTAGGCAGGAAGGACTCTTCCTTGCTCTATTCTACAGGTATCTTTCTCACTAGCACAACCTATTATGAGTTTGCTCACTGCTTGAGTCTATAAGGACCCTTCACCTAGCTAGTCCTGGGGGATACCTCACTGCCACAGACAATAACATGTTCTGACACTAGTTCACTAGTTCAGTCAATGGGAGATTTCATCACTGCCATTGCTGTCATCTATAAGGGACTCCCTAACTGCTTTATATAATAAGGGTTGCTGTCCCTTCTGCATTGTATAGTGTACCTTTCACTGCCATATTCAATACAGTGCTCATTCACCGCTGCAGTCAATAAAGACCTTCATCATTACTATAAATTTAAAGGGATCTACTCTACTGCTTCAGTCCATATCAGTCTCTCTCAGTATATATTGTTGGCTCTCTCCCTGCATCAGCCTTCATGTGACTAACTGCTGTCACTGTACGTGTCTCTACCACAACTGTAGTTCATTAGGGGCCCTCTAATGACAATAGAATATAAAAAGGGGGTCTCGGTGTGATCCCACTTTGCTAGTTTATAGGAGCTCTCTCATCATTGTTGTATAAAAGGGCCACTCACTGCTGTAGATGGTAAGGCTCAATCTCACTGCAGCAACCTTTAAACCATTATTTTGCTGTTGAAAATAAGATAAGGGCCTCTCTCACTTCTGCGATGAATGAGGTTCCTTCTGTGCTGCAGTGTACACCATACTCCCTCAAAGCTATTGGCATGAGGACCTATTCAGCTTTGACAGCTGTAAACTGAAAGGGGCACTTCCAATGGAATGATTGAGGCACAGCTGAACAGCTTCCTGCTTGCCCTTAGATTATCTCTCCACTCCAGTGAGAAGCTAGTTGGAGGCTAGTTGCAATACATTAGTTTAGTTTTAGTTTTTAGTATTTTTATTTGACGGCAACAGGCCCTTTGGCCTTCATCGCACACCAGTTCATGCTAGTTCTATGTTGTCTCACTTTCTCATCCATTCGCTACACATCAGGAGCAATTTACAGAGGACAATTGATCTGCAACCCACATGTCTTTGGGAAGTGAAATGAAACCGGAGCACCCGCAGGAAACACACGCAAGGAAGATTGAGAAAAGTACTGTGCTAACTCAGTATTCATTTTTCATTACTATCTATGGTCCAAGCACCTAAGAATCCACTGCGCTGGGAGCTAAGAATCAATATGTGCTCATTATGTCATCTTTGCAATACCAATGCAGCACTGAGAGAGTGCAGGCGGAGACAGATGGCAGATTTGACACAGGTATCCAAAGCCGGAATGCAGAGTTTTAAGAGGATTCAGATTCAGATTCAGATTAGTTTATTGTCGAATACAACAGTGCAATGAAATTCCTTGCTTGCATGAAGATTATAGAGTATGAAAATGACAAGCAGTGCAAAAAAAACAAACCCTAAAGCACAATAACAGAATAAACAAATGAGGTAGAATTAAGACGAATTAAGAATCAAGTAGAATTAACATCCCTGGGAAGATGTAAAATATGTCCTCATTCTTCAAGGAACGGGGGTTCCCCTCTCCCATCATAGATGAGATCCTCAGTCGTGTCTACTTGATACCCCGCAGCTCAGCCCTTGCTTCCCCCCCCCTCCCCCTAATCGTAACAGAGACAGAGTCCCCCCTTGTCCTTACCTTTCACCCCATCAACCGTTGCATATAACACATAATCCTCCAAAATGTTCACCACCCCCAACGAGATCCCAACACTAGTCACATCTTCCCATCCATCCCTTTCCGTCTTCCACAGAGACCGTTCCTTCCGCAACTCCCTGGTTAACTCATCCCTTCCCAACCAAACCACCCCCCCCCCCCCCCCCCCCCCCCCAGGTACCTTTCCCTGCAACTGCAGAAGATACAACACCTATTCCTATACCTCCTCCCTCGACTCTCTCCAGGGACCCCAATAGTCCTTTCTGGTTAGGCAGAGTTTCATTTCACCTCCTCCAATCTCAACTACTGTATCTGTTGTTCAAGATGTGAACTCGTATATATCGGCGAGATCAAATGTAGACTGGGCGATCGTTTTGCTGAATACCTTCGCTCAGTCCGCCTGAACTACCTGATCTCCCAGTTGCTAAACACTTTAATTCTCCTTCCCATTCCCACACTCGCCTTTCTGTCCTCGGTCTCCTCCATTGTCAGTGAGGCTAGACGCAAAATGGAGGAACAGCATCTCATATTTCGCTTGGGCAGCTTACAGCCCAGTGTTTAGTATTTCTAAACTAAACTAAAACTAAAAATTGAGTCATTTCCAAACATTTTTTCCTGTACACAAATTGCATGTGGTCTAGCGTGTCTGTAATTTTGGCACAGATGTGATTCATTACCATTCTTTCAGAGCACTTCATCATTGTTGTTGTCAGAGCTAATATCATTGAGATAGATCATCTTGTCCTTGGATCCATATGGATATGCATGCAAAACAGGGATATGGACAATGTGCGGGCATTTAAGATTTGGGGACCAGAATGATGGAGGTTTCCTTGAGGCAGATGGAGACTGTGGTCTTTTGAAGTGAAAGTTCGAAGATGGCGGCGAAGAGTGTGTACCTTCCAATTTGCAAACGATTTCTGATCCCGTCCAAGGGTCTCCGTCAAAGACAGTCGCTTTACCTCCATGAAAGCAAATCAGGCTTCAGCCAACGAGATGCATGAGTTAGAACCAGTGCCTTGGTGGAACTCTGTTTGCCTGTTCAAAGTCGGCATAATAACATTTAACTCATCCAGTAATGTTTTAGACAGTGGGGAATACATTTTTCACCACGTGGATGGTTACTATTTGGAACACACTGCCTAATAAAGTGGTTAACGGCAATACTTTCACACCATTTAAGAAACATCGCAGTGAGGAATAAAAGACTATAGACCAAGTGGTGAGAAACAGGATCAGTATTGATAGGCACTTCAAGTTCAAGTTCAAGTGAGTTTATTGTCATGTGTCCCTGTATGGGACAATGAAATTCTTGCTTTGCTTAAGCACACAGAAAATAGCAGGCAATAACTACAAAACAGATAAATGTGTCCATATACTTGATAGTCCACATGGGCTTGTCGTGGTGTAGGACTTGTTCTGTGTTGTAAGACTTTAGAACTCTATATGGACTCATTTTTAAGTCAAGTCTTCTCTCAGAGGACTAGTGTATCCCCTAAGGTATGATTGGAAATATATCTGGAAGTTCATTTTTCTGTTATAGTTGGTGATTATTCATCAGCTAGAATAAATTATCTGATTGTCGACAGGTTATGATTTGTGATACCTTGTACAGTGTTTGCTATTATGTTGTTTGAATAGTGTTTGCTTGTTTGACCGACGGGGCTGTGTATTTTGTGCATTAAAATGGAGGCACATTAGGACTCCATATTAATGGTGAAAAAAGAATAACTTTCTCAGGAAACACCAATCTTTGTGTAAACAGTAGTAGACACACAATGCTGGAGTAATTCAGCGGGACAGGCAGCATCTCCGGAGAGAAGGAATGGGTGATGTTTCAGGTCGAGACCCTTCTTCAGACAGATGTCAGGGGAGTGGGTTGGACAGAGATAGAATGTAGTCGGAGACAGTAAGACTGGTGGGAGAACTGGGAAGGGGAGAGGATGGAGAGAGAGGAAAAGCAAGGTCTATTTGAAGTTAGAGAAGTCAATGTTCATACCTCTGGGATGTAAGCTACCCAAGCGAAATATGAGGTACTGTTCCTCCAATTTGGAGAAAGGTCAGATTGGGAATGGGAGGGGGAGTTGAGGTGCTGAGCAACTGGGAGATCTGGTAGGTTAAGGCTCACTGAGTGGAGGTGTTCAACAAAATGATCGCCGAGCCTGTGTTTGGTCTCGCCGATGTACAGAAGTTGACACTTGGAACAGGAGATACAGTAGATGAGGTTGAAGAGGGTGCAAGTGAACGTTTGTCTCACCTGAAAAGACTGTCGGGTCCTTGGATGTAGTCGAGGGGGAAAGTAAAGGGACAGGCGTTGGATCTCCTGCGCTTGCGGGAGAAAGTACCTGGGGAGCGGGCTGTTTGGGTGGGAAGGGACGAGTTGACCAGGGAGTTGCGTAGAGAACGGTCTCTGCAGAAAGCAGAAAGGGGGTGGAAATGGGAAGATATGGCCAGTAGTGGGATCCCTTTGGAGGTGGTGATAGTGTTGGAGGATTATATGCTGTATGCGACGGGTGATGGTGTGAAAGATGAGGACAAGGGTTAAAGGTCAAAGGTCAAAAGGTAATAAAGGGGTACTTACTCCTTGTTGCGAATGGGGGGAGGGGGAGCAAGAGCCGAGCTGCGGGATATAGAGGAAACCCTGGTGTGAGCCTCATCTATAATGCAAGAAGGGAACCCCCATTTCCTAAAGAATGAGGACATCTCCGATGATCTAGTTTGTGTAAACAATGGTTGCCAAACACTGTTGATCGCTTCCTTTTTGGGGACCAGTTGATTATAGGCAGGAACCTTAGATAAAAACTTGATGATATTCACTGTCAGGGCTCCTGGCTGATGATAGATCAGTTGGGTGATGTTGGGTTGATGTTCAGGTAGTCAGAGAGCTGAAACCTGTTGGCCATGTACTGGTGAGATTAATGCTGGAGTTTATTTGTAGTTGACAAACTATCCAAGAATATGCAATGACAGAGAGCTACTCCACAACTATAAATGAACACTAATTGCTTGATGAATGTTCTATTCTAATACTGGTTCACAAAGTATTGAGTTGAATGTGCATTTCTCAAGACATTGTTGGACTTGTGCAATGGTTTCCAAATAGCTCACGACAATAAGTTAGGCCTGATAAAAAAATAAAATTTAATGGAGTCAGAGTCATACAGCATGGAAACTGGCCCTTCGGCAAAACTTGCTCACTGATAGATATGCCATCTACACGTCACACCTGCCTGCGTTTGGCCCATTTCCCTCTAAACCTATCCTATCCCTGTACCAATGAATGTTCAGAGATAATATTTAGGTGAGTGTTCCATAAGAGAACAGTGCTCAGAAATTTAAAAAAAAAACAGAAGCAACACAGGCAATAAAGTAAATGAGATATTTTGAAATTACTTTTTCCAAGTTTCTATTTCATTCCTTGTCTCCAACTTGTTGTCTGTCAGCACAATCTTTCTTTCACTTCTCTTTATCTGTTCTCATTTTATACTTAAGTTTGTCCTGCTCCTGAAAATTCAGCTGGAGAGAGGATGAGAATTTGGTGAGAATTTAAAATAGTTAAATTGTCAGCTCTTTACTGGTGGATCTTATAAAAGGATTTTACCTCATCCTTGAGATTCTCCCTCTGTACATCGTCACTGAAAGTCACTGCCCATGTAAGGCATGCTGCGGCTCTTCAAAGATTCTAGATTATATTCGCAAAGTTGCTTCAGAGATGGCATAGAACATGAGTGTGTATCTTTGAGAGCTACAAGATTGGTTGGTGTGGGTCAGACCATAATAATGAATGACCTTCTGCATTCATGTTGATGCCTTGTCCCTGAAATAAAATGTGAAATATGAAATAGCAATAATTATATCAAAACTAGGATCAATGCCAAAATAACCATTCTATCAAGAGCTCTGGAGGTCAAGCCATTACGGCAGGCAGAATTATTCAGCTGTTAATAATTTGCTCTTGGGTTCTGCATTTAAAAAATGCTGTTAAATATCTGCACTTACTGCACCATTCTTGAGGGAATGCAATCATAATTATTACCATAATAATTAAATTTGAAGCTTCAAATGTTTAGACTTAAAGCACACTGGTAAAATTGCTATTTTTCTCTGTCAACTTAATGTCACCATTTAATACAAAGGGATATGTCATGGCAGAACTGTAGTCTCTAGCTTATGTCCTTACAATGGCTATTCAACTCCATTTTTAAAGGGAATTATTTTAGAGTAAGCCCTACTCATCGAAAGGAATGACTTTGTATATTAGGGACAGATATTTTTGCTGTGCATGAGTGAGCACATCATCAGAGATGAAGATGGAATTCAAGGTCACTGAAAGAAAGAACCGGCCTTTATTTATCACTTTAAAGGATGCTAGGATGGACGATATTCAGGCTGGATGTCTGTGACCAGTGGAGTTTTACAGGGATCTGTGCTAGGACTTCTGCTGTTTGTTATATATATATTAATGACTCGGACGTAAATGTGGATGGGTTGGCTAGTAAGTTTGCAGATAACATCTAGATTGCTGGGATCACAGACTGTGAGGAAGTTTGTTAAAGTACACAGTGGGATCAGTTCCAGAAATGGGCAGAGAAATGGCAGATAGAGTTTAATCTGAAGAAGTATGAGGCGTTACACTTTGGGAGGTCGCATTAATGGAAAATATACAATGAATGGCATGACCCTTAGCAAAGTTGCTGAAGAGAGGGATCTTGGGGCCAACTCCATAATTCCATGTAAGTAGATAAGAGTGGTAAAGAAGGGACATGGTATGTATTCCTTCATTGTTCAGGGCATTGTGTATAGGAGTCAGGAGTCAGGCAGCTTTGTAAGAGTTTGGTTAGGCCGCATTTCGAGTATTGTGTGCAGTTCTGCTCGCCCCACCATAGATGTGGAGGCTTTGGAAAGGGTGCAGAGGAAGTTTGCCAGAATGATGCCAGGAATGTGGGCATATTAGTTACAGAGAGAGGTTGGTCAGTCAGAGTGTTTTCTCCAGAACACTGGAGGTTGGGGGGAGACATGAATTAAAATTATGAGAGGCATAGACAGGGTAGATAGATTCTTCCTTTTCCTTCCCTGATCTTGGTCGGCATGTGCAAGCTGGGTCGAGGGGCCTGATTCCATGCTGTATGACCCTATGGTTGGTAGAAGAGCACTTGTAGGGTTGGAGAATAGATTTCCTGAGTGTTCTGCTTTGAGAATTGAACATTAGTATCCATGAAGTGTGTGGATGAGGAGATGGAAGCTGATGGGAAGGCCCTTGTTCAAAGCTGATTTCTAATCACAGTGATCTGGTGACCTGGGAACTGTGCTGTGGTCAGGATGGGGTCCAACAATAATCATTGGGGAGGGGATGTCTACATGTGGGGCCTGAGGAGGGGGGGGGGGGGTTGGTGATAACAGGATGGTCAATATGCTCATAGTTGAGGATTCACAGTGTTGGCATCAGGGAAGCAATTCAATTGTAGAGCATTCTGCGAGGCCTGGAAGGAACTCTTGGCCTCCACTCACTGCTGTTAGGGGACTGTCCTCATGGCTTCAGCCCCTCTCACCAGTTTTGCTGAGGTCCTCTGTGGGGACCATCTGACATTATAATGTTTAGATATCTGACATTATAATATTAAAACATCATCTGACATTATAATATTTAGATGGACCACCTTACAACCTATATGCAGATTAGCTGCCTTCTCCTCCTCTGGTATGATTATTTCTGGGATTTAGCTCTCTGCTTGCCTTGGGAAGGAACCTTACCCCTGGCCGTTTGATTGGAACAACTGCCCTGCTCACACTTGCCTTCCACCTGTTGTCGAGGATACCACGCCGAAATGGCTCTTCCAATTGCCACAAATCTCAGTGCAAAAGCTCACAGTAAGCGTAGGTGCATTCAATGGAGAACGCCCACTGCTGACCACAAAATCTAAGCAATGGGACATAAGTCATTGTTGGAACTGACGCAATGGGGACTTTAGTAAATTGTTCTTGTTTGCAAATTGAAGGAACCATCACTCACCTGCCGAGGGATTGTTCTGTAATGCAGGACAGGCACATTTATCATGGCAGTATTTTCTCAATCTATTAGAAGTTGTCCAGCATTTCGTTATTTGTTTTCAACCCAGTCGTGTGATTTCACATGACTGTTATTAATCCTGTAATGTACCTATCTAACACGTACAACACTCTTCCTTTCATTAATGTTGCCCGTATGTAGGTCCTATTGAGGATATAGTTGATCTGGATGTCTTCCTCCCAACACCACCATCATTATCCTCATGAAGCATCTTAGAACTGAAACAGCAACGCTGTTTCTCTTTCCACGGATTCTGCCGGACCTACTGAATGTTTCCAGCCTTTTCTGTTTCTATTTCAGATTCCCAGCGCCTGCAGTTTCTGACTTTCAACAACCCCCATCACATCCCCATCCATGAACCTGCACTTTGATCAATGAAAGGAAATCCTAGCATGTGGTGTCGGAAGAGAGAAGAGTCCCATTGCTTGGCATGAGCAGTCTCCACTCCTAACATAATTTTAGAAAATCATTTTTTGAATTTTATGATTAGTCTTATCAATAAAGTCTCAGTATAAGAGTCAGACCAGTGAGTAACACTTGAGTTCTGCTTTACTAATTGGTTGGTTTGCAAGAGTTTTTAATCACTACAAAACCTTTTTAATCACTACAAAATTATGAGAGGAATAGATCGGGTGGACGCACAGAGTCTCTTGCCCAGAGAAGGGGCATCAAGAACCAGAGGACAACGGTGTAAGGTGAGGGGTTAGAGATTTAATAGGAACCTGAGGGGTAACTTTTTCACACTGAAGGGGGTGGGTGTATGGTCTGTCGGAGGAGATAGTTGAGGCAAGTAATATTGCAACGTTTAAGAAACATTTGGACAGGTACATGGAAAGGACAGGTTTAGAGGGATATGGGCCAAACACAGGCAGGTGGGACAAGTGCAGATGGGACATGTTGGGCAGTGTGAGCAGGTTGGGCCAAAGGGCCTGTTTCCACACTACATGACTCTATCACTCAATTAAAACCCTTCATTACCTCACAATGTTCTTGATGCTCACTGCACTAACATTGCAGTTAGTTGAGTTTATTGTCCGAGGTACAGAGAAAAACTTTTGTTGCGTGCTTTCTAGTCAGCAGAAAGGCAATACATGATTACAATCGAGCTATTTACAGTGTATAGATACATGATAAGGGAATAATGTTTAGTGGAAGGTAAAGACAGCAAAATCCGATCAAGGATAGTCCGAGGGTCACCAGTGGTAGATAGTAGCACTGCTCTCTGGTTGTGGTAGGCTGGGAACAGCTGGGAAGAAACTGTCCCTGAATTTGGAGGTGTGCATTTTCCTACTTCTATACCTTCATGCCCGATGGGAGAGGGAGTTGAGGGGGTGGCCAGGGTGCGACGTCCTCGATTATGCTGCTGGCCTTGCTGCCATTTTAGTCTCCCAACTACGAGAATTTCAAAATTGCCCGAATATTCCAGATTTGTGCTGGGTCCTATCCAGCTAAAACCAATTGGCCCCAACTTGAAAGCCAAATTACCACAGTTGATATGAATGTAGAAAACCTGCATGCTTCCAAGTTAAAAATGAGCAATTGATTGAAGCAGTCTTAGGACTACATCCAAGTGATACCTCAAAACTATTGTGAACGGCCTGATGGGAAAACATTATCCTTTTCTCAGCAATTCTTATATTTTTATGACATTTCCACTAGATCATTTCATTAAGGAAACGAGTTGACACAGAGTTCTAACTGGCACCGTGTTTCCCACCTGTGGTATGGGTTGATATGAGGACTGGTGTGCTTGCTCTATGACATGACAAACATAAAGAACAAAGCAGAATCAATTTCTCTCTTCCCACATAGCTGAATGGACAGCACCACTTGTAATGTAATGCCTCTGTCTTTTGTACTTTACAGTTTGTTCTTGGAAACATTATTTTAAAAAAAAGTAAATATTGGGAAATGTGTCAAGATTTGCCTTGCTTTCACTGAGAGAGAAATATACAAAGATCCCATGTTATCCGACACTTGTGACTCTTCTAACTCTTCACTACCCTAATTACAACTGAGCAATTGCAATTCCCAGACCAAGATCCATCTGTCGTTAAAATGCCTCTTGATTTTTACCCAGGTTAGACTACGCATTCTCCTGTGAAATGTTACACCAATGGCATGATGAGGATATACTCTCCTATTAACACTAGGAAAACCATTAATTAACAGTGAAGCACTTTGGAGCATCAAAGGTCAGGAAAGGTGCTACATAAATCAATTCTGTATTGTAGCACCTGTGGAAGTCACTCTATTTTACAATGGTTCAGTCCACCTTAAGCAGCACCATGGCAGATCCTATTGGCATTAATAAGAAACTCATTAAAAAAAGTCACTATTTTCATTTGGGTTACCACACGCTGCTTAACAAATTAAATTGCTGTGTAACAAATTTAACAGATCACAAAGCATGGAAGGAATAGATGATCTGGGCAAATGTCATATAACATTTTTCATCACTGAGTCCCTTGTACATCAAGAGGACACCTTGAAGGAATGACCCACAGAATTTCTCCAGACAATCTTCCTTTAATACAAAGTCAACATATCTACATACAGTGGTTTTTATAACCAATTATATTTTCAGTTATAAGTAACATTTGTTCAAAAGCAATAATCACTTGGCCCTCATACAAATGACAGTTCCTTTGTTTTTTTTCTCAACATCCCATTAATTTGGCTGTCTCATACTGATTAAGTCTGGCAACTTTCACGAGTTATTGAGTAAATTCATCACAGACGTTGACAAGGAACACGTCAGAGTAAACCAGGTAGCAGTCTCGAGCCCCAGGCGATTTTTCTATTTATCCCAACATAACGGGGTTCCTTTTGGGGCAAAACAAAGGAGTAAAGCAATCTTGAAAAATGGAGCACATCCTTAACATGGTACAAAGAAAGCTCTTTTTAACATTTGGAATCCAATGATATATAGCCAGTCACAAACATTTCTACAGTGAAAAAATAGACTGTCTTTAAACGTAATATGAACAAATAAATGTATTTTAAATGCTTTTTTTGTTTCTTTTAATTTGACAGGTTTTTGTTAAAAAAGGAACAAATACACAATTAAAAAAAAATTATGTTTGTCATATGTTACAAAGCACAAAAGATTTTCAAGAAAATTGCTCACAAAAATCAACCTTTTCTGCTTTTGTTTCCCTTCGCCTTCATTTTATTTTCTGCTGTGGTCATCAAGAATGAGTTGATTTTTTTTTAATCCACTTTGATGAAGGCAGACCACTCTGTAATTATGGAATTCTAAATTGCAGGATCAAGACTAAGTGATAAAAATTATCTTTTCTGATGCAATTCGTTTGAAGATATTTTGCACTGACTGCTTGCCTTTGATTAAAGGGGGAAGCTTTGGGTTGGTTCCGACAGTCCTTCTGTTCTTCTCAGTGAAGGGCCTGTTAGATTCTCACTGATGGTTCGGAAAATGGCCAGAGGCAGTACCAGAAGCGACATGGATTTTTTTGTTAATGGTATGTATGTAACATTCATCTTGTAAGAAGATAATTAAAAATCTTACTGTTTAAAAAAACATGGACCATTGATAGAAGCTGATCTACATGGAGGTTTACAGTCAGGACTGATTCTTGTGTAAAATGGGATGTAAGCAAATAAGCCTCAAGATTAAGGATTGCATCCCATCCCCTCCACCCTCATTCCAGATGGCCGAATGTTTCTCCATCAAAGACTGATTGAAAAAAGGTAATTGCAAAGTCCATTCATCCCTTGCCATTCAGAATGCTAGGAAGTACTGGTCACTGGCTGGGATGCTTGGTTAGAATTGTCAAGGTGGGTGTCAAGCCCACTAAAACCCACAACCCATAATCTTCTGAAATTTCCTCCACCTTCAACGGGATCCCAACACTAGCCACATTTTCCCATCTCCATCCCTTTCCGTCACTGAGTCCCTTGTACATCGAGAGGACACCTTGAAACCGTTCCCTCCGCAACTCCCTGGTTAACTCATCGCTTCCCACCCAAACCACTCCCTCCCCAGGTAACTTCCCCTGCAACCGCAGAAGATGCAACACCTGTCGCTATACTTCCTCTCTCGAATCTGTCCAGGGACCCCGGCAGTCCTTTCAGGTTAGGCAGAGGTTCACTTGCACCTCCTCCAACCTCATCTACTCTATCCGTTGTTCAAGATGTAGATTGTTACACATCGGCGAGACCAAACACGGACTGGGCGATCGTTTCATGGAACACCTTCGCTCAGCCCCCATTAACCAACCTGATCTCCCGGTTGCCGGAAACTTTAATTCTCTCTCCCATTCCTACACAGTCATTTCTGTCCTTGGTCTCCTCCATTGTCAGCGTGAGGCTAAACGCAAATTGGAGGAACAGCATCTCATATTTCGTTTGGGCAGCTTACAGCCCAGTGGTATCAATATTGATTTCCCTCACTTCAGGTAGCCCCAGCATTCCCTCTCTCTTTCCCTCCCCCACCCAAGTCATACTACCTTCCCATTTTCACCTTACAAATAACTTACAGTGGCCCGTTTCCTTTATCATCATTACTTTTTTGCGTATCTTTCATTCATTGTTCTTTGACAAAAGTAATTTTTGATCAGCAAGAAAATCTGCCACAAATGTCACATATCAGCCCGACATTATCTCTCCACATCACCGTCTATATCTCTCATTTCCCTTATCCCTGACCAGTCTGAAGAAGGGTCTCGACCCAAAACGTCACCCATTCCTTCCCTCCAGAGATGCTGCCTGTCCCGCTGAGTTACTCCAGCTCTTTGTGTCTATCTTCACTAGAACCACAGGTAGACACAAAAAGCTGGAGTAACTCAGCGGGTCAGACAGCATCTCTGGAGAAAACAAATAGGTGACGTTTCGGGTCGAGAACCTTCTTCAGACCTTTCATAACTGGAAATAAATCTTTGTCGGCATCGGCAAGTTGGGCCTGTTTCCATGCTGTATGATTCTATGTCTCTAGATGTAAAGGTTGTATACATAGAGTTTAAAGAGCATTCATTCTTGGCTGCGTCATTTTTCTTGTATTCAATATGGCAATCACTGGGTTACAAAACACCTTGTCAATTCTCCTGCTGAGGGATATTATCTACACAAAGTTTGGAAAGTGCATTTGCTACTGATCTTTCAGTGGGTTCATTTACTTTATTTGACATTAGCAAATTAAAACCTTTAATTGCCATCAAATGTCACCTAAAAGGTCTCCTTTTAGAAGTGGGGATATTGCAATAATTATTTCCACACACAAACATATATGGCTACACAGTAATACAAAGACCATACTCTATTTCATTTAATACCCTCCAAACCAGTCCTTCCCTTTCTTTGCTATCACGAAGACCACCCTAAACACTAAATCTAACTTCAACATCACAATGCTTTGTGCCTTTGAAGACCTGGTTTAGAAAAGCAAGATTTCCTACAACCCTTTCAAAAGATACTGATGAGGTTGGATGAAGGGTGCCAAAGCCATCCACAGAGCTTGTGATGCAAGGCTATGGGCAGCGAAGGTAAATAGGTAGTAGTGGAGAGTACCGTGGTATGGCTAAAATAGCCCCAAAAGACATAATTGCTTCAAAAGCAATACACAAATC
Source organism: Leucoraja erinaceus (assembly GCF_028641065.1). Taxonomy (NCBI): domain Eukaryota; kingdom Metazoa; phylum Chordata; class Chondrichthyes; order Rajiformes; family Rajidae; genus Leucoraja; species Leucoraja erinaceus. The sequence continues at coordinate 18,033,161 of NC_073405.1, forward strand.
AAAAAACTAAAATGTGTTTCATATTTTGGTTTTCTATGTTTTACAATATTTTGTTAAAATCCAACTACTTTTTTACCCAACTAGAGGAGGCATTGGTCGAGCCAAATTCCATTCTCTCTTCCAGGCAAGGACAATTGGAAGCCTTATTGCATCATAACAGTGCGAACAGGGTGTTAAATAGTGCCAGCATTTGTGTTTGTGGATCTCACTGATGAAATCCCATCAGGTGGAAGGGCAAATAGTTCAATTTGTGTTTCATATTTTGGTTTTCTATGTTTTACAATATTTTGTTAAAATCCAACTACTTTTTTACCCAACTAGAGGAGGCATTGGTCGAGCCAAATTCCATTCTCTCTTCCAGGCAAGGACAATTGGAAGCCTTATTGCATCATAACAGTGCGAACAGGGTGTTAAATAGTGCCAGCATTTGTGTTTGTGGATCTCACTGATGACATCCCATCAGTGGAAGGGCAGGCCCCAGACAACCAAGAACAGAATGCCTAAGCAAATACTGTGATGAAAATGGATTAAAACTCTTCAACAGCTCCTGCCCCAACAATTAGAAGAGTGCCAATGTGTTTGGCCCTCTTGCAACTCGCTATTTTTGAACCTCAGATGAAAATTACATCATTCTCATTTGGCTTATTTACCAGATGGATGAAAGACTCAGTTTATACTTATGATCAAGGGATGCTTCAGGCTGGAACCTATAAATATAGGGAGGAACTACAGATGCTGGTTTAAACCAAAGACAGACACAAAAAGCTAGAGTAACTCAACGGGTCAGGCTGAAAATCTGGGGAAAAGGAATAAGTGACGTTTCAGGGAGGAGACCCTTCTTTATACCCTATGTTTTACCTATAAATATAACATATTCTTTCTAATTTATTTTTTCCTTGTTTTGCATTACTTTCTACTCTCCTCTTAACTGACTCATACTTTCACAATCCCTCATTCTTATTAAAAAGAAAGGATCTTTTATAAGTTATTTTCCGCCCAAACAAAATGACTGCACTACAGAATGACTCTTCCTTTGTTTTCTCAGACCAAAGCCCATTGCGTGTCACTGAAAGAACCCCTTGCACTTCCGGTCGGTATCTGGGAGCCACCAACTGAGGTGATGTCTTTATACCTGCCTCAGAGTTTCAACTAGACTGAAGGGAAAAGTTCTCTCATGTTTCCAATCTTATGCATCTCTCGAAAGGTGGCCACAATCAGATAAAACTGATAGCCTTCCCTATGTGCAGCTTCTTTGTGTCCTCTCGCTAAAATAATACAAGAATGGGACATATTCATGAAAATACCCCAAGGTTCACACTGGGATCCGATGCAAAGAGAAGGCACAGATGAAGAGCATGCTTAGATGAAGCATGGCCCGGGGGCTATACCAGAGGGACAAAACAAAATATGGACCATAATGACTACACAGTAGACAACCCAATCAGAAAGGGCATCTGCAGTAAATGTGGTTTTGTGAGCAGAATCCTTCAATGCTTTTCCACAGCTTTGATTAATAAAAGGATTTTTTTTTAAGCAAGCAGAACTCTAATGATGTAACCAAAGACAGGTTCCCATCTTTTCATATTTTCCCCTCATCCACTTTCTGAATGACTTTTGCTTGTGAGTCCTTGATATTTCATCAGACAGTCCATAGAGTAAATCCAGATCCAGTTCACCACAGTTGAACACTTGAGGTAAGTAGGACTTGTCCAACAATTAAGATGATTCCCCAACAGACCAGGGTCCTTCTTCTCTTCTGGGTTACAACATTGAGTTCCCTAAGGGTCCATCTGAAATATCTTCCCCTGGCGGTGGTTAGAATTAAAGTACTTTTCAAGCACGCTATATGGCTCAGAAGAGGTGCTCCGTGTCCATTGTGGCCTGTTGAGTTTGCTGGTCAATGGCTTTTTACGTTGCATAATGATCAAAACTCCCAAGGTACTCCAATGCCGCTTGATAGCAGAACTGATATTCATCCTGAAAACATAGACATTAGAGGATTTCACAAAGGAATTAACATTTACCTAAGATTTGACCTCCAATTTTAATATGAAGGTAAATGTTTGTTGAGAATATGCAGTGTAATTTGTAATTCGTGCCTCTGGTATCTGGGAATCACCAACTGAGGTGATGTCTTTATATTTTCTGGGAACCACCAACTGAGGTGATGCCTCAGATTTTCAACTAAGTGCTTTGTAATCGAGGGAAATGTTCATAAGATTTATTGTGGAGAGAAAACCCAGGCTAATTTCTATATAGCATTTCTAATTTCTATATTGTATGGTGGCACAGTGGTAGAGTTGCTGCCTTACAGTGGCAGAGACCCAGGTTTGGTCCTGACTATGGGCGCTATCTGTATGGAGTTTGCACGTTCTCCTTGTGACTGTGTGGGTTTTCACCGGCTGCGAATAGCATGTTGGCCTTTATAACAAGAAGAGTTGTGTATTGGAGCAACGAGGTCCTTCTGCAGTTGTACAGAGCCCTAGTGAGACCACACCTGGAGTATTGTGTGCAGTTTTGGTCCCCTAATTTGAGGAAGGACATTCTTGCTATTGAGGGAGTGCAGCGTAGGTTTACAAGGTTAATTCCTGGGATGGCGGGACTGTCATATGCTGAGAGAATGGAGCAGCTGGGCTTGTACACTCTGGAGTTTAGAAGGATAAGAGGGCATCTTATTGAAACATATAAGATTGTTAAGGGGTTGGACACGCTGGAGGCAGGAAACATGTTCCCGATGTTGGGGGAGTGCAGAACCAGGGGCCACAGTCTAAGAATAAGGGGTAAGCCATTTAGAACGGATCCGAGGAAACACTTTTTCTCACAGAGAGTTGTGCGTCTGTGGAATTCTCTGCCTCAGAGAGGGGTGGAGGCCGGTTCTCTGGATACTTTCAAGAGAGAGCTAGATAGGGCTCTTAAAGATAACGGAGTCAGGGGATATGGAGAGAAGGCAGGAACGGGGTACTGATTTGGGTTGATCAGCCATGATCACATTGAATGGCGGTGCTGGCTCGAAGGGTCAAATGGCCTACTCCTGCACCTATTGTCTATTGTCTATCCATCCTGTAGTGATCTCCCCATTCACCTTTTACTTTCTGGGTGCAATATGCTCTTCCATTATTTAAATAATCTTTTCCAAAAATGATACAATTTTGTTTAGCAGGGGCACAGTTGGCATTTGGCACTAAACATAATCACATCGTTTAGGAACCCACAACCCCTGCTCACATTAAAAGAGAGAGCTGCATGACACTGACCATTTTCAGCAAGGGCCACAGCTGAAACATTCAATAGCATCCCCGAGCCAAAGGGTTAAGCAATACTGTGCAGGATGTACACAGTTTGCCCAATGTGGAGAGTGTAGGCCAGGTTGGGAAGTGGTCAGGAGTCTTGCTGGAAGAAGTCCAGAAGTCAGTGCCTGTCAAGGTTCAGCGCAATTATGTTTTTTCGGGATGAGAAGGGTTTGTAACTGGATGGATTGAATAGGCTCAGGGGCGGTCGAGGTTCGGTATGTGGGGGGTTGCCTGCAGAGATTGGTGAACTGAAGGATGCACATTTACAACTAAATTAGAAAGGATCCTCCCGAGTCAACCTTTTCACTATGAGTTGCTCAGCGAATTCCCCAATCCACGGCTGAAATTACACCACTGAACAAAAGCTTTTTAAAGTGGGTTGTCCCACAAGTGCCCAATGATCGCAGTGCCTCAGAACAAGGCAGACTAATTTCCCTGTTGCTCAGGAAACAATATAGACCCAGGGGGCAATCCAATCAGGAGATGAGTATAATCACATTCTACTCAGAGAGAAAAAAATGATTTTCATTCAAGTAGCAATTCAACAAAATGTGCTAAATGTTTGAAATACTGGGCCAATTTGGGGGAGATAAAGCTTTTATGCATCTTATACGGGAAAAGCAGAATCCCAGAGATACAAGGAGCTGCAGATCGTAGAGTTTTGACCAAAACACAAAGTGCTGGAGAAACTGAGCAGGTCAGGCAGCATCTCTGGAGGGAATAAACAGATGATGTTTCGGGCCATGACTCTTCTTCAGACCTTATGGTATTTTAAAGGTTGTGTGGGGGGGGGGGGGGGGGGGGGGGGGGGGGGGGGGGGGGGGGGGGGGGGGGGGGGGGGGGGGAGGTGGGGGGGGGGGCAGATCCTGCACATGTTACAGCAGAGCAGTGAGGGTGCTGTTTCCTCTCCATTGTTCTGTAAGTGTTACATTTGTACCTGTTGCTGCCCTTACCTCTGTCTGCACCATGGCTGGCCGCTGTGTTCGGAGCATCTTGACAGTCTGGAAAATGTCCACTACCCCTTCGTACCTCATTCTTTCCAAGACGATGCTGAGTGTAATAAAGACCCCAGTCCTGCCAACTCCAGCACTAGTGACAGAAGAAAGTCCACGTTAGAATGTCCAAATTAGAGATCTGGTGATTTCCCCAAATTGACATCCCACCTACAGTCGAGGGAAACAATTTGGTTCCAGACATGCTCCCTTCTTTAAATGTCTAAAGCCTGAACCGAGAGACAATGGCACATCATTACCAGCCATGATTTGATTAGCATTCACAAACATGGAATTCGCACTGTGTGGAAATCAAGAATAGCCAAGGGTAATTTAACCAATTCCAGTGATTCAAAGGCTACAATGAGACAGATGGTTTACCCAGCTCTTTAAATTTCCCAAATCACTACCTCAGCTCCTTGTAAAATAACTGTTCAGTTACCAGACAATGAAATCAAATCACCAAGTCGAAGAACGCAAGCACCAACATCCAGAATTCATAATATACGACAGTGGCGTTTAAGAGACGTTTGGATAGATATGTGGATTCTACAGCTCAGTGGATGCTGTTAGAAGATTTGTCCCTGCTTTTGACCATTGAATTGTGGAGCTTGGTAATTGGACTCTTGTATTGTTGACACACGAGGTTTGGTGATCGGCTTCTGCAGGCGGTGATTGAATATTGGAACTTGATTATTATTTTATGGAATAATGGTGATGGTCTCCAGAGCAGTCCGAGATAATTGTAAGGCTTGGTTTTGTCAAAGGGACTTTGCAGCATGAGGTTCAGTCTTGGATACTGGAGCAGGGCTTCGGTTTTTATGTTTTGGGACTGAATTCTGAATATTGTTGGCTCGTGGAATTGGCGGAAGTTGGTGATTAGATTCTAAATGCCGTTTATGCTGTGGAGATGAATGATTTGGCTATGGATCTTGATGGACAGCTTCTGGTCATTCCTGATTTGACATTGAAGTTAGCCAATAAATCCAGTCACCAGATTCCTGATGTTAATCACCAGATTCACATATTTAATAAGCACACTGCAGTCCAATCGCCAAACTCCAGATTCCCATCATGTTCGTGAAACTAATGACCAAATTCCAATGTCGATTAGTCAAGTTCCAGAATGTAATCAGCAAAGCTCCCGTATCTAACTACCTCTTCCTGCATCATATCAATTGTATGATCAAGCTCCAGAGTCCAAACACTGAATCTCAGAATCCCCAATTATTGTATTTCAACTGCTTGCCAACTGTGATATCTCTCGGCATTTCAAATGTCATCCTGGACTCATTTAGATGTATCTTAAGTAGTTGCCTCAATTATTAACTGAGCAAACCTAACACCTATTTCAGCAATCTGGAACTTGATCACACAATTGATATGATGCAGGAGGAGGTAATCCTATTTATTGCTCATTATTCTATGTTTGCTCTTCTGGGGAGATGCTAACTCCATTTCGTTGTCTCTGTATTGTACACTGTACAATGACAATAAAGATTGCATCTGAATCCTTCAAAAGCCTTTGCTTTGGTTGGAAGTAAAGCATGTTTCTTCATCAAATAACATCACTGTCAACTCACCTGCAGTGAACTGAGATGGGACCGTCTTGGCCAAACTGTTCCTTGGTTTTATGCACTTGCCCAATAAAGTCGATGAAGCCCTCACCGGATTTTGGCACTCCTTGTTCTGGCCAGTCTGTAAACTGGAACTGTCGGACAGTTCTTGACTGACCATCCTGTGAAAGGAAAAGGATTGAATTAGACACTAGTAGCAGCATTCAGCCAATGTAGGTAAGTATTAAACCACCTCCAAATAGCCATCCTACCAATGCAACAGTCAATGATCAGACCATTTCATTTAACCTTCCTAACACATCAGGGAGGCACAGTGATGCAGTGGTGGAGCTGCTGCCTCACAGAATCAGAGACCCGCGATCGTGACTTCGGGTGCTATCTGTGTGGAGTTTTTACATTCTCCTTGTGACTGCGTGGGTTTTCTCTGGGTGCTCTGGCTTCTTCCAACACTCCAAAGACATGCAGGATTGTAGTTAAATTGGCTTCGATAAAATTGTAAATTGTCCCTAGTGTGTTGGATAATGCTAGTATATGGGGTGATCACTGGTCGATTCGAACTCGGTGGGCCGAGTATCTCTTGTTTCTGTATCTGTATCTCTGTATCTTTAAAGTTTAAAGTCTTAAGTGAACATCATGACTTCATTTTGGCTTCTGTTTTTGATTTCAGCTGAAATAAATATCAGTTAGAAGTGCTATCCTTCATCTGAGATGCTCCCATCATCTCTGAAGTGTATGCTAAAGATCCCCATCCTCTGCTTGAAGAACGGGCGACATTACCAAACCATTTTATCTTGTCATGTATCTCATTAATTTTATGAGACTTTACTCTGCGCCTGTCAGCTGCCAATCCTACGTTATATCACCAACAACACTTAAATGCCCTTCACTGTTTTATGGTGCTTCAGAATATCTTGTCATTGAAATTATTCAATGGGGTCAAGAAAAGAGTGTTCATGTCGCGGCCCTGTTTCCACCAATCTTTCCACCACTACGCCCAAGAAGCACAAGAAGCGCAAAACGCCATTGTATGCAGATGCCGAGCTCTGGCTGAACAATTTCTAATCTTGTCATGTAGACTCGAAAATAAGTAGTTATTCAATATGTACCAGTCCTATCCTTTTGATCTTTGCTAATGTTACAATACAATACTACTTTATTAGCCAAGTGTGTTTTGCAACATAAGAGGAATTTCATTTGCCAAGTCAGTCATACCAATAAAAAGCAACGGAACACACAAAATACATTTTAACATAAACATCCATCACAGTGACTCCTCCACATTCCTCACTGTGATGGAAGGCGAAAAAAAGTTCAATCTCTTCCCTTCTTTGTTCTCCCGCAGTCGGGGGCCTCATGTCTTTATAAACACTAAAAATAACAAAAATGACAGACCGACTGTTGGCGTGGCTGACAATCGTGTGGCGCGCCCTGGGGGTTAAGTATTAAGGGCAGCACAGTAGCACAGTAGCACAGCGGTAGAGTTGTTGCCTTGCAGTGCTAGTGACCCGGGTTCATTCCTGACTCTGGGTGCTGCTGCTCATATGGAGTTTGTACATTCTCTCCGTGACCCCGTGGGTTTCTCCGGGATCACGATGTTTCAAATGAATGTTTCTGTCCACATTCCAATAGCGTACCGGTTTGTAGGTTAATTGGTTTTGGTAAAAACTATAAATTGTCCCCAGTGTTCAGGATAGTGCCTTAGGATAGTGTACGGGGATCGCTGGTCAGCGCGGACTCTGTGGGCCGAAGAGCCTATTTCCGTGCTGTATTGCTAAAACTAAAAGACTAAAACAAAAAGTTTATAGTCAGAGGCCTCCCTGTGATTGCGTGGGTTTTCTCAGAGATATTCGGTTTCCTCCCACACTCCAAAGACTCACAGATTTGTAGGTTCATTGGCTTGGGTTTGTATACTTGGTAGTGTAAATTGTCCCTAGTGTGTGTAGGCCTGTATTTATGTGTGGGGATCGCTGGCCAGTGTGAACTCGGTGGGCTGAAGGGTCTGCTTCCGTGCTGTATCTCTGAACCGAACTAAACTAAGAAGCCAAGAAACTGGACTACAAAGTTGCCTTTTTTTAGGTGCCACATGATTCAACATCACCCTGTGTAGATGGCACTGTAAACTATTTCTGGGTGAAATCACATCAGAGGCAAGATTAAAGCTGGCACATCCATTAACATGTGCATTTCCGAACCTTTCCAAGTGTCAGGCATGCACCTCAGGAACAACGCTGTTCGATTTACTCAAGTTTCATCTCACGCTGACATAAAAGTGGAGCAGAAATCTCCATCCAACATTACAACGAGAAGCACATTGTGCTGCTTTGCTGCTTTTTTTTTAAGTGACCCTCTGCTGGCATTAGCAGTCTGGAATGGACAGTTTGGACGCAACCCGAGATAACACAAACAGGTTACAAAGCCCAGTGAGTGTGCTTAATATATCAGCCATTATTTCCTCCAGTATTTAGCTACTGAGAAGCTCATTTAACCATCACCAATAGCACTCTATTACTGAAGACATTCCTTTGGCCATGTCTTGCCATTTGGATTAAGCTGAAACTTCAGGGGAGGAGTGAAAGACATGGCCATCAGCCAACAGTGTCTGCATACCAGCCAACAGACAATGCCAAGAGTCATCAGAGATACAACATCCGACAATGACACCTTTCATCAATACCATTGGCCTAATGCTGTTGTGAGATGTACACGTGTTCAAAACGGTGGTGGGACTCATCTCCGGGGGGGACGAGTACGCCTACCGAGATGAGGTGGAGCAGCTGACAGTGTGGTGTGAAGAAAATAACCTGCTCCTCAACACCTTAAAGACAAAGGAAGTAATAATAGACTTCAGGAAGAATAAAACGGACATGGTACCATTGACTATCAGAGGGGACTGTGTAGAGAGGGTGGCGGATTTCCGCTTCCTGGGAATCCATATTGAGGAGGACCTGACGTGGAGCGTGAACACCACTGCGCTGCTGAAAAAGGTCCAGCAGAGACTGCACTTCCTGAGGGTGCTCAGGAAGAATAACATCACTCAGAGACTGCTGCTGTCCTTTTATCGGTGCTCTATTGAGAGCATACTAACTTACTGTGTATGCGTGTGGTACACCAGCTGCACAGCGGCTCAGAGGAAAGCGCTCCAGAGGGCCATTGACAATGCCCAGAGGATTGTCGGCTGCCCTCTCCTTACCTTGGAGGACTTACACAGTTCCCGCTGCACCAAAAAATCCCAGAGCATCATAAAGGACATTTCCCACCCCGGACACTCCCTGTTTGAACTGTTGCCGTCAGGCAGACGGTACAGATCTACAAGGACAAGGACGAACAGATTAAAAAACAGTTTTTACCCCACTGCTATAAAAGCACTAAATGTAGCCGCCAAGGAACGCAGGGGCGATACATACTAAGGGACTGTGGTACACTGTGAAATCGACAGAAGGATGGAGGGTTGGGTGTTTATGCGTGCTATTTTCGTGATATTTATTTAGTTGTTTATCTTTTAATATTTTACCTTGTATGTATCGTTAGCTTTTAGAAATGTTTGAATGGTGCACTGACTGGCTGACATTTTTAAATTTCGTTGTACATGGTTCATGTTACAATGATAATAAAGAAACTATTCTATTCTATTCTATTCTATTCCATGACACAGTGTCCATTTTTACGTTTTGATTGGTTAGAGTCATAGACATAGAGTAGAAACAGGCCCTTCAGCCCAATCTGCCCATGCCAACCAACACACCCATTCTGCACTAGTCCCATCTGCCTGCATTTGGCCCTTATCCTTCCAAACCTATTCTATCCACTTACCTGTCTAATTGTTTTTTTTTTAACATTATGATAGTACCTGTCTTATCTACCTCCTCAGGCAGTTCATTCCATATACCTACCAAGTTAAAATAGTTACGTGTCAGGTTCCTATTCATCTTTTCCCCTCACCTTAAATCTATGTCCCCTGGTTCTTGATTCCCCTACTTATACACCTCTATAAGATCACTCCTCATCCCCCTGTGGTTCAAGGAATAAAGTCCAAGCCTGCTGAACCTCTCCCTATAGCTCAGGCCCTCAAGTCCTTGCAACAAGCTCGTAAATCCTCTTTGCACCCTTTCCAACTTAACAACATCGATTGATCAATTTGAATTTGAAATAGTCAAGTAAAGGACATTAAAATAATAATTTCCAAATCCCTTTATCTAAAATAGACACAAAAAGCTGGTGCAACTCAATGGGACAGGCAGCATCTGTGGAGAGAAGGAATGGGTGATGTTTCATGCCTCCTTTGTGGTGAACTTGCTTTTTAAAAAAAAAATCAAATGGTTTCAGGAAAGCAAATCTTATGAAATTGGCTCACTAGTTTGTCTCTTCCGAGCTGCTTGGGGCAATTTGTAGTATCGATGATAATTTTAAGCACAGTGTACCACTCTCAACTGTCGATACGTGGATGGTTAGTGTCTCAAGTACATTATATAGTTCTCCTCTTGCTGAGTCCCACCTCTTTGTATGAGGTCTGGCCCAGCATCATAAGGGCAGGTCATCTATGGACCACTGATCCTACCGGAAAACCTGTACATGTGTCATGAGATATTCTACTATTGTTGGCTAACACAATCACTCTCCACACATTAAGCCAACAAACATTTCCTAACAGCCTGGATTACTGGATAAGGATCAATAGTCAATAAAGCAAGTTTGTACTTTGTTGACCAAATATTCTCCAGTTCCAAGATTCCTTTTGCTAGCCATGCTAACACAACCAGAGACCTGGGCTTGAACTTGGATCTTCTCTGGGTTGTATAATTCTAGTCCACATTGTGGGAGGCATATACCAATTGGGCCACTGAAGAGGAACAAAGATTTTGTTTCTAGCAGTGAATTGGAGTGGATTAATTTTTCACTTTTTACGGGTTCTCTGTAACCCCTCGCAATCCTACAACAGTCTGAGCTACGAATAAGTCAGGAGAAGCATGAGTCAAGCTGTGAATAGTACAATGCTATGGTGCTTTTTAACAACCCGAATTGCTTCAGCTGGTGTCCCACTGCTGATCCCACTGCAGATAGACACAAAATGCTGGAGGATCTCAGCGGGACAGGCTGCATCTCTGGAGGGAAGGAATCGGTGACATTTTGGGTCGAGACCTTCTCCCACTAACCAGTTAACCCCATTTATGTTGCTGGAGATTGAGAAAGAAACGCTGCCTGTCCTGACAACTCCTGACAATGCAGAACTTGCTTGATATTGTATAGGAGGGAACTACAGATGCTGGTTTAAACCAAAGACAGACATAAATAGCAGGATCTGCATTAGGGACTCGATCCGAAACGTCACCTATTCCTTTTCTTGAGAAATGCTGACTGGCTTTTGACTGCTGATATGACTTTTGATGTATACAGTGTCTTGTCTATGGTCTTTGTTTGTTCTTTTGCACTATGTATTGTTGGTGAGATTTGTGATTTGTGATGTGGTATGGATGCACTTTATTACGGTGATCTGTGTTATTAGTTGTATGTAACTAAAGCAGTGTACCATCATGTACCGAACCCAAATACCACCAACCCTGGTTGCGTGGCAAATAAAGATTCTATTCTATTCTATTCTATTCTGACCCGCAGTTACTCCAGCTTTTTATGTCTATCTTTTGCTTGATATTAATCTCTTTCTTAAATCCTGGACTGGCTTCAAATTTACATCCACTTTCATTCGTCTTGGCATCAGTGTTCACATAAAGAGCTGAAGTAATTAAAAATAGATAGGGTCGCAAATTCAATAATGTTCACTCAACTTTTAAGAGTGAATTAATCAGAAGAAGTAACATTTACGATATTTTAAAATCAAGATGTCTGAATAAACATTCAAGTGAGGATAGACAGCTTGCTCAATGTGTTCTGAATTGTGTTAATGTTAGTAACCACCTATTTAAAATAAATAATTTGGCGCTTTAGTCAGAGGGTGGCAAATCTGTTGAATTCTTTGCCACAGACGCTATGGAGGCAAAGTCTGTGGATATATTTAAGGCAGAGATAGATATATTCTTGATTAGGACGGGTGTCAGAGGTTATGGGGAGAAGGCAGGAGAATAGGGTTATGGGGGAGAGATAGATCAGCCATGATTGAATGGCGGAGTAGACTTGATGGGCCGAATGGCCTAATTCGACTCTTATGATCTCTTATGATCTTAAAAAAAGTGAGGAGTTAACAACTATGTAAAAAGCAATTAATTGTATCAGCTTCGCCCACCTCAGTAAAAACCAAAATTAATCCCTCGCTGGTGAAACCCACCTAACCCCAAAACCTCACAGTTTAGAGATACATCGTGGAAACAGGGCCTTAGGTCCACCGAGTCTGCACCGACCAGCAATCCCCACACATCAACACTATCCTACAAATACTAGGGACAATTTACACTTATACCAAGCCAATTAACCTACAAACCTGTACGTCTTTGGAATATGGGAGGAAACCGAAGATCTCTGTCTATTAAATAGCGGAGTCAGGGGATAGGGAGAGAAGGCAGAAACGGGGTATTGATTAGGGATGATCAGCCATGATCACATTGAATGGCGGTGCTGGCTCTAAGGGCCAAAAGGCCTACTCCTGCACCTATTGTCTATTGTCTATCTCGGAGAAAACCCATGCAGTCACGGGGAGAATGTACAAACTCCGAACATTCAGCACCCATAGCTAGGATCGAACTGTAAGCACAGACAGCTTACTGGATCAGTCAGGATTGAACCCGGGTCTCTCGCGCTGTAAGGCAGCAACTCTACCGCTGCACCACCGTGTCGCCCTCACAGATTTAACAGTTCATTTCATATCTTGGGTTAACATCTCTTAAACATCTTAAACCACATTATCTGAAGGGGCTGCACAGTGGTACCGCTGGCAGAGTTGCTGCCTCACAGCTCTAGAGACCCGGGTTCAATCCTGACTGATCCAGTGGGTGCTGTCTGTGTGGAGTTTGCATGTTCTCCCTGTGACCACATGATTTTCATCCTGGTGTTCCAGTTTCTTCCCACATCCCACGGACATGCTGATGAGTAGGTTAATTGTCCTCTGTAAACAGTCCCTAGTGTGTAGGGAAAGGATGTGAAAGTGGAATTTCATAGAACTAGTGGGAATTGTTGGCATGGAAATGATAGGTCAAAGGGCCTGTTTCCTGTTTCCATGCTGTATCGTTCAACCAATCAATCCGGAAGTAATCATCTAAGGGGAGCCACGGGGGCACAGTGGTAGAGTTGCTGCCTTACAGCGCTTGCATCGCCGGAGACCTATGTTCGATCCTGACTACAGATGCTGTCTGTACGGAGTTTGTATGTTCTCCCCATGACTGCTTGGGTTTTCTCCACGATTTCGGTTTCCTCCCACACTCCAAAGATTGACAGGTATGTAGGTTAATTGGCTTGGTGTATGTGTAAATTGTCCCTAGTGTGTGTAGGATAGGGTGTAAAGTGCGGGGATCGCTGGTCAGTGTGGACTTGGTGGGCTGAAGGGCCTGTTTCCTCGCTGTATCTCTAAACTAAACTAAAAAAAATGAAACTAAATCCAGATTTCTGAACTCCAGTCTAAGTATGAAATGAGTCATTTTTTATAAATAATTCTATGCTATGAATATCTCTTTGAGAATAACTAGTTTGTAAATTTGACTCACAATAATGTCTCTGAGGTAGGTCAAACATGATTCTTCTCGGCCTTCAACTGTAGTTATTTTTAAGTATTGATTCTGAGCTATTGTTTTTTTAATGCATGCCATATTGATGGAAAATAAATTGCTTCTATGTATGCGGAGCTAAGTCACAGCGAAGGTCTAAACCTTGCACCACACAATGAATTACTTTTGCAGTACAGCAGCTCTGGCTCACAGGCAATCATAGCAACTGTTTTGCACACTGACAATGACCTACGGGCTGCAATGGAATGGATCACAAGAAGAGGAGATAATGAAGGAAGAATTTTCAGTCCGTGTTCAATCCCTGCGAACTCGGCAAATTAGTGCAAAAGTCAATGAATTATTAATGAAATCACAAGTTTCGGGACCACTGATTTGTAATTTGTTTCTGTTTTACTTGAGAGGTCTAGTAATGGAAGGTACAATCACGCTCAGGTCAGCCACTTGGATAATGACAATGCTTTGAAGATCATCTTTGCCTGGTTTTATCTCATGCCAGTTTTGCAACATTTTATTTTTGTCTTTGATAGACACAGCTGGGCTGAGAAGTCAACCTATTAGAGACCGAAAATCATTGCAATATTAAACTAGCTGATCTTAGATATGACATAATGAAAATATACATGATAGATTTATGGATTTACCTAATTGAATGGTGGAGGCAACCAGGTGGCGCCAGCAATGGCTGCCTTGCCAACAGTCGCTGCCTTGCCAACAGTCTGTCTGTCCCTTCCTTCTATGTGTTTAAATAGTATGTGTGTTTTTAGTGATCTTTAGCATGTTTTATGTGGGGGATGGGGGTTGGGGGAAACTTTTTCTAATCTCTTACCTCGACGGATATGTGATTTTATTCCGTATCGTATTTCCGTCCGCCCTGCGGCCTAACATCGAGGAGTTGCCGGCTTTTTGGTCCGGAGACCAACTTTTGAGAGCCCCACTGCGGGGTGCCTACGGGACTTTAATATTGCGGAGCCAGCGATCCCTTTGCCAGGGATTGACCTCGGAGCTCCAATTGAGGGTGCCTGCGGACTAAACATCACGGAGCTCGCAGACTCTGGTCAGAGGCCAACTTGACCAGAGCGGTCACGTGGTGCAGGGGTAGAGTTGCTGCCTTACAGCGAACGCAATGGCGGAGATCCGGGTTCAATCCCAATTACGGGTGTTGTCTGTACAGAGTTTGTACGTTCTCCTCGTGACCTGCGTGGGTTTTCTCCGAGATCTTTGGTTTCCTCACACACACCAACGACGTACAGGTTTGTAGGTTCATAGGCTGTGTCTCTAAACTAAACTAGACTTTCAACGCTGTGTCTCTATACTTAACTAGACTTCGGGAATTCCAAGCCGCAGCTTCGACCACCCCGACACGGGGGCTTCGACCACCCCGACTATGGATGGTTCAACTGCCCCGACCGCGGGAGAATAAAGAGGAAGAGTATTGGACTTTTTTGCCTTCCATCACAGTGAGGAATGTGGGGAATCCACTGTGGTGGTTGTTTATGTTAACTTTTGTGTCTTGTTGGTTTTTGTTCGTATGGCTGTAGGGTAATTCGCATATCACTGTACCTTAATTGGTACATGTTACAATAAAATACCTTTGAAACCTTTGAATGGAATGTCACTAGACATTTTAGAAGATGTGCTCTTTTCATTCACTTGACAGTGCAGACAGAGCAAGGGTACATCTACAATCAGCAATAACAGCATGACCTCTTCAATCTGTTAGAGGAGCATTGCTGAAGTCCAGTCAGAAGAAGATCTACTATTATGCAACACAATCTTTTAAATCTCTTACCTACCTGTAAATCGAGGACCATTTCCATTTCTAATAATTTTCTAACTATATTCCACACTCTGTACCTTTGGCCTTTGCTCTACCTTGGATTGTGTTTGGATTGATTGGATTTATGTATAGTATTATCTGTTGAATTAGAAGCATGCAAAACACAGCTTTTCACTGACAATAGTAAACCTAAAGAAGCTTTGTGTTTTGAGGAAGGCCATAAGTGATAGGAGCAGCATTAGGCCATTCGGTCCATCAAGTCTACTCCGCCATTCAATCATGGCTAATCTAACTCTCTCCTAACTCCATTGTCCTGCCTTCTCCCCATAACCCCATGACACGGAAGAATTGACCATTCCTATTCCCTCCTACAATCCACAGACATAGAACCCAAAGATGTATGTTGTCTAATTGCCATTGAATTAGTAGACTCACAGAGGAAGCTGGCTAAATGGCGGATGATCACTGCCACTTCACCAAGTTGTTTCAATGAGTGTAGTGGTTGCTGGGGTTGCCAACTGTCCCGTATTAGGTGGGACATCCCGTATATTGGGCTAAATTGGTTTGTCCCATACGGGACTGGCCTTGTCCCGTATTTGACTGCTGCTAGTCAGGTCGACGGGACTGCCAGGTCGGAACGCCGCATCAGTATCTGATTAGGCAAAGCTTCTTATTTTAACTCACAATTCAAATTGAATGAAAAAAAAAATGTCTGCTCTGTTTTATCTCTTTACTGAGTATTCCATAATCATTACAAAAATAGTACAGTCAAAAAGGACAATGCACATAATTATGCTCTGAATGGCCCTCCTCCCAACTTCATTTAAATGTTCTTTCTCCCTTTGGAATCTATCTTCCCATTAAACAACTTAGTAAGCAGACTCCATGCAGGTGCTGGCATCACAGTGGCGCACCTGGTAGCACATACCTCACAGCACCAGAGACCCGGTTTCAATCCTGACCTTGGGTGCTGTCTGTGTGGAGTGTGCATGAGTTCCCAGAGACTGCATGAGTTTCCTCCGGGTGCTCCGATTTCTTCCCAATCTCAAAGATGTGTGGGCTTTTACGTTAATTGGCCTCTGTAAATTGTCCCTAATGTGTAGGGAGTGGATGCGAAAATAAGATGATATAGAACTAGTGTGAATGGACAATTGATTGTTGGAATGGACCTAGTGAGTTAACGGGCCTGTTTCCATGCTATATCTGAATCAATTAATCCACCCAACCCTGAATCTTTCCATCAGGAGCCCCGATCTTCACCTCTCCTCACCCACATGCTTCCATATGCCTATTTTACTCCTTGTCTGCTTTTACCTATCACCCACCTGCCTCGGCTGCCTAACTCCAAACAACTGGCCTCATCTGCCCTTCACCTTGCATGCTCCTCAGTCCACTTATCTTCTACTGGTCCTCCCTGTGTCACCCCTCCCCCTCTCCTCGTATATTGGCTATCCTCAATCATCATGCCGAGTCTCAACTTGAAATATCGACAAGCTCTACTTTGCTATCTACCCCTTGGTGATTCCAATCCACTTTCACTCATGACCCCTGGTTATTAACAATTCAAGGAATAATGCATATGAAGCTTCGCTGTGTGAAGCAGTTCTAGGATCTAAGGTGACCTTTTGTCCCAGTTTAGTCGGGACAGTCCTGATCCAGTCCTGAACATCCAGGATTAAGTGGGACCATTAGCGACTGGTCGGCAGAAGTAATTTTTCATAGATGTGCAGTGTGATGGAGAGCTAGGGCTTGAAAGCAGCCACATTTAATGGATGACAGCTATTTTTATCCTGATGGCTGCTAAAAGTCCTTAATCAATATGCAAATGTGATTCTTAAAACGCAGAAACTGTCATTTGCCAGATGTGCCAGAGACAGATTTCTCCTCTGCCATTCAAAATGAGTGGTCGTCCCTCATCTGAGAAATCGCTCAGATTAAATTCAGCCCACTCCATAACATAACCGAGTCAAAAACTGAATGTAATTGCAGACCTTTCTCCTTAAGGCTATCTCCACAAAGATTATTATTTTTTAATAACTGTAAGCCGATACCTATTAATTTATTTTATTTCTTTTGAAAGGTTCCTGCTGTGAGGCTGAAAGATCTATTCATAATACCTGTATCTTCAAACTGCAATACTTTCCAATAAATTGATTGAAACATGTAAGATGTAAAAGGATGGAAGTGGAGTTGATGTTTCCGCAACCTATGGAATTTAAAGCTAAGTGTCACCAATTAAAACTAAAAGGTCACCCTTTTAAGGTGGAAATGAGGCAATTATTTTTCTACTCTAAGAGGGCGGTGAGTCTTTGGAACTGCCTTCGTCAAAGGGCAGTGAAAGCAGAGTCTTTGTACATTTTTAAGGCGGAGGTAGATAGGTGCTTGCAGGCGCGGAAATCGCTATCAAAACATGGGGGGGACAATTTCTTGGCAGCCGCGCACGCGGTTTGGGCCGTGTGCCCTGTGGACGGTAACGTCGGGAGCTGACCTGGTTGGTGACCGACTCTGAACTCCAGCAACAGCAGCTTTGTCCACCCCGAATCGTGGGGCTTGAATCGGCCCGTTCGCAGGGCTTTTCACCAGCCACCGGGAGCTTAAAATCTGCCGGCAGGGGCTTCAACATCGGGAGCCTCGATCACTTAGATGCAGCAGTTTGATTTTAAGCCGCGCCGGGCGCTGAAAGGCCCCGCGAATGGGCCGATTCAGCCCTTAGAAAGTGTCTGATAAAGTCCAGATTACAAAACATGGGGGGGATTGTCCCCCACCTCTCAAAGCATGGGGGGGACCGTGCCCCCCATGATTTCCGCCCATGGGTGCTTGACAAACACGAGGGTAGGAGATTACAGCAGATGTATGGGAATGCAGAGGTGAGGTTAGAAACAGGTCACCTGTGATCGTGCTAAATGGTAGAGTAGGCAAGGATCGGGACTTCACTTCAGATGGAGAACATCATCAAATCTGGACTAGTGTGTCAAGCCGATGCTTTGACCTATTGTTACTGACTAAGAGGTGGGAGTTCAATGCCAGGAATGGCTTTCTGCCATTTCTAACCCTGGGATGCGTCAGTGGTTGCGGTTTTACAAATTGCAACCATTGCAATGTTATGAGACAGGATGTGCTCCTGCTCTTGACATACTTTCAGTACTGTCATTCACCTCTTGCCTTCAAAGTCAATACAAAACCTCTTCACTCTGCATTCCCCAAACCACTGACAAATGCTTTAATATCCAGCAGCCCATTCCATGGCTGAACAATCTATGGAATACAACCCCACAAACCAACAGTGAAAAGACAAAGAGTTTGAGACTCACCCTTGCATCTGTGACTTTGAACTCACGGAGGATGTATTGCGGCATGTTGTACTCTGCCATCGGGTCCACAACAAAGTACTGATACCTGGCGGATCGCTCAGCCGGCCAGTACTGGTGACACTTCTCCTGTTAAATACACAATATACCCACACATTAATGACGGGCAGCTGCAACTTTCAATCGCATATAAAAACAAATATTCCAAGGTGGTTCCGTTTGTACAGCAAACTGCTAAGGATGATACACTTCCGGTGACCTGGCTTCAATTTTGTGATTGCATGGATTTCCCTTGGGTGCTCAGGTTTCTTCCCATATAATCAAGGACATGCAGGTTGGTGAATCCCTTCATTATCATCTCTTCCACAGCCAACAATGGACCATTGTGGGCTCCACCTTTCCTTGGTCATCGGTGCTGCCTCTGATTTGTTCTGAACCTTTTCATACCCTCTAGTTCCCCTCTCCCCTGACTCTCAGTCTGAAGGATGATCTTGGCCTGAATCATCACCTTTTCTCCAGAGATGTTGCCTGACCCACTGAGTTACTCCAGCATTTTGTGTCTATCTTCCACGCAGGATGGCTGCCATCAATTGCCCTTTTTTAGGTAGATAAGTGGTTGAAATTGGGGGGACTTGACGGCAACATGGTGAAAATAAATTGGATTATGTCAGGATTTGTGCAAAAATCGATGTTTGGGGGAGGATATGGGGTCGATGGGCCAAAGGGCACATTTCCCTGCTGCATCTCTACATGATTCTACATTGGTGATTGACATAGGGTAATATCTGGCAGTCAGTGTCTGGTTTCTTCTTGGGATATTCTTCCGTGGAGTATTGTTGTAATTGTTAACGGCTGCTTTAATTGACCCAGATCATCCTTGAGAAGATGGTGACGTATTCACTTCAGTATCTTCTCAAACCACTCAGGTCAACATGATGAAAATGCCCTTAAACTGCTGGTAGACAGCGACTCCAAGAAGATAATGGAGGATATACTCCAAATCAGGATGGAATGTGACTTGTCGGGGGGGGGGAATTGGTTGAGATGGTGTACCCATTCACCTGGTGACCTTGATGGTAATAGAAATTTGGAATAAGCTTGTCAAATGCATCAATGCATAGTAAACTCTGATTTTCCTACTTGCGAGTACAACCCAGTATAAAAACATAGCGTGCACCAAAGGGCTTTCCTCATGCTTCGGCACGGACTAGAAGGGTTTACATCAAAGATTTCAGATGGTGGAGAGAGTCAAAAACATCAAATTCCTGGGCGTGCATATTTCCGAAGATCTTTCCTGGACACAGCACACTGATGCAAGTATAAATAATGCACATCAACGCCTCTACTTCCTGAGAAGATTAAGGAGATTTGGTTTGTCAAAGAGGACTCTTGAACTTCTACAGGTGTACAGTAGAGAGCAAAGTGACTGGTTGCATCATGGCCTGCTTCGGCAACTTGCACATCCAGGAGCGGAAAATACTGCAAAAAGTTGTGAACAGTCCATCACTGGCTCTGACCTCCCCACCATCGAAGGGATTTATCGGAGTTGCTGCCTCAAAAAGGCAGCCAGCATTATCAGAGATCCACACCACCCTGGCCACACACTCATTTCACCCCTGCCATTGGGAAGAAGGTACAGGAGCCTGAAAACTGTAACGTCCAGGTTCAGGAACAGCTTCTTCCCTACAGCTACAAGGCTATTAAACACTACAACCTCAAATAAGCTCTGAACTACAATAGACCATTATTATTATTATTATTATTATTATTATTATTATTATTATTATATATTTTTTATTATTATTGCACTACTAGTGTGTTTTGAGTATGTGTGTATGTATATATATATATATATATAATATATATAGATTATATATGTGTGTGTACTTGTGAATATGTGTATATACACACACTGAACTTCTTATTTATCTCTTGTTTATCATATTGTTTACTGTGTACTATGTTTATATATTCTGTTGTGCTGCAGCAAGTAAGAATGTCATTGTTCTACCTGGGACATATGACAATAAAACACTCTGGACTCTAGATTTTAGTTAGCAACGTGCAGCCACTGGTAAAACAGTTGTCTTCACTTACATTCTATGCCCACACACAAAGAATAGTAATAGGGATTTCACAAGCATCTATAAAGAGTCAATGATCATGAGAGGTGAAGAGAATTAAACTGAACAGTGCTTTCCCAGAATGAAATAAGACAGCATTGGTGCAACAGAATATAGCCGCGATCTGATTGTCAGCCTCCTGATCAAACGTATAATCACCCCTTTGCCTCCCCATATCTGATTACCAGTCTTCACACACAATTCCTCACAAGCACAGTTCTTATTAAAGGCTTATTATCTCTGTAAGACAGAGCTATTGGTTCAGCCTCCTGAACCTTTAAAGATCTGAAACTCATTGTCAAAAAGATATGTAGATGGAAAGATATGTGGAAAGATATCTATATATAGATAAGCCAATGGACATTTATAGATATAGACCGAGATAATATTTGGAGATAAACAATTCAGGTGGAGATCGATGTGGGTACATTGAGGTAAGGTTACAGATAAGGAGAGTGATAATAGCAAATTAGAACTAAATTCTATAAATGTAGGCAAACACAAGGGGTCTAGAATGCAGGAGGTGCAGAGCTGAAAAGATTGACAATGCAAATGCATTAATTCTAATTATACAATTTCTTCCCAGACATTCTGGGAAAAAAAATAATTATTTGAAAGCTTCCTGTAGATAGAAATTGTGCTTAAATAAACTGAGGGGTCACCTGGCCTCATGTCTCAGTGAAATCCCATTAGACACTGACATCCTGGAGTCTGGATGGTTGTTTTTGGAAACACACTCAATAAGCTGATCAGTTAGCTGTCCCAAGATTTTCCATTTAACAAAGTTAGCTTCTAATTGATATCCTCAAACTGTCTGGATGGCCTACTCAGAAAAAAACATGATGAATTTGACTGCCCGGAAATTCAATTGCATAAAGCCGTTTTTTTCATTCAGGATTATGCAATTGAAATTGATTTTCTGCAGTGAAACATGATAACAACCATTTCCAGGCTGTTTCACATTGCTTGGAAAATTCAGCCGGGCGGTTCTAGTCATCAGTCACCCATGCAATCTGCACACAAGTGGTGTGGGGGCAGAGGCAACATCATACCTTGTGCAAAGCTCCTGGCACATCTTCCTGTCCCATCCCTTTCCGCTTTCTGTTGAGGCTTCACATTTCACTTCTCTTCCGTCTTTATCTTACACCCCTTTGATTCCTTTTCATCTCTAGCCTTTATGCACCCATCTGCTAATCAATCCCGCCCCTCACTTGTACCCACCTATCACTTGTGTAGGAAGGAACTGCAGATGCTGGATTACACCAAAGAGAGATACAAGCAGCTGGAGTAACTCAGCGGGTCAGACAGCTTCTCTGGAGAAAAATGGGTGATGTTTCGGATTGAAACCCTTCTTCTGACTAAGAGTCAGGGGAGAGGGAAACAAGATATACAGAAGGTACATCAAATAAATGAATGGAAGATATGCAAAAAGCAACGATGATCATGGAAAGGTAGAACCCACAATGGTCCATTGTTGGCTGTGGGGAAGGTGATAACGAGCAGGACAACAGTGAAACTAGTATGATGACTTGGGTGGGGAAGGGATGGAGAGAGAGGGAATGCAAAGGTTACTTGCAGTTAGAGAAATCAATATTCATACCGGCTGGGTTGGACGTTGCCCAAGTGAAATATGAGATGCAGTTCCTCTAATTTGTATTTGGCCATACTCTGACGATGGAGGAGTCAATTGTCAAAATAGGACAAAAATGTCAGTATGGGAATGGGAAGGGGAGTTAAAGTGTTTGGCAACCGGAAGATCGCAGAGGCCAAGGCAGACTGAGCACCTCGGGGGGGGGGCCGGTGCTGCCCGACCCACTGATTTGCTGCAGCACTTTGTATCTTTTTTTGTAACCAGCATTTATCTGCATTATTCTCTTATTGATACAGTCAGCGCCTTCCCACTGCCAAGACTGAGAGCTGAATGATTACGGGATTGGGGTTGGACACTCAGTGATACTGCATACTGGGACTGCAAACACCTTGTTCCTTTAAAACAGTGACATAATCCAACTAATTGAAACAAAAAACAGTGAACCAAGACTCAGAATATGCAGCAGAGCGTCGCAGAAACCCATCTCACTGTTAGCAACACTTACGCGACCCATTTCTCGCAGTTTAGTAAGCATGACAACGATGGTAGAGTTGTTCTCCCACAACATTCTCCAGAAGTCCTCTGTGGTCTCTGCTAAAGGACCCTGCGTGGCAATGTATGCCTTCTGTTGCCTGCGGGAGAAGAATTAACTGATTGTTGAGAGAATACAAACATTTCCCTCGGCTGTAAGCCGTGGAGCCACGGGACATGTTGGCAAACGCCTATAATACACGATACACACGAGAAGATTGAATGGGTGGAGTTGAATTGACCTGACCTGTGAAAGGATATTAATTGGATGGTATATAGGTTCATGACAGAGTGCACATGTTCAATGGAAAGTTATTAAGTTAGTGGAGTCAATGGTACAGTAGAGTACACATGGTCTATAGAAGGTGATTAAACGTGTGGGCAGAGTGAACATTGGGGTACAGTAAACAGTCTGCAGAAATAGATAAGACGCAAGTGGTAACGCCCACCATAGTACAGAGTCCAGGTAGTCTGGAAAGGAGATTAGACAGCAAAACCTATGACATACAGGAATTTAGACAGCCTGTGGAAAGAGATGGCTCGAAGGACCAATTATTTAATGAAATCTCACAATCAAAGCACCAGCTACCAGCGGGGGATCAGGCCAGTATCACTATCTGCAATAGTCTGAAACTGCTTTCCTTTGAAGGCCAGTAATCAGAGCATCAGATTGTCCACTGCCATCTGTGCAGGGAGTTCATGTATCCCATGTATTCCTCCCTTACAGCTGCTGCTGCTCTTTTCTGTGTCAGTCAAATGCTTGCTCGTTTCAGGGGTTGTAGATTTTATTTCACCTGATATTTTGGTCATCTGGTGGCCGACAGAAAAAACATTGATTTCTCTGCCACCAGGTTGTTCAAGATTGACCATGGATTGGAAAGTGGAAGAACTGGCGACACATGGACAAATTTAGTGGTAGCTTTACAGTCAAATAAGGGTGATGCTTCAGAGATTGGTGGGGAGAGTGGGATATTGGTCGGAGAAAGAACAGACAGTGAGTGGTGTGGGGATCAAATTCTGGTCAATTTTTTGATTGCATGATATAATTAACACTCATTGTCACAATCTTCATGGCAATATTAACTTCAAGCAAATAACACAAGCAAACATCTGGAATCAATGAGCCAAAGCTGTAGATTAAATGTACAATATTTTAAAGAGACTCCAATTACAATTTGAAAATCCTCATGTTTAATGTCCAGTCTCATCCTGAACCATGGACTTTCTTTTATTTATCATTAGTTTCCACAAATAAATTGATTTAGTTGTTGGATCCTTTACTACAAATTGGCCCGTCCAACAAAGCCAATTGTCCAACCAGAACATCAGATGCAATGTGATTTATGCCATGGCATTTAATATTGGCGGGACTCGATTAGTGGAAGTTGTAGGATAAATCCACCCAGATCTTTGGGGTTCTGAGGAGAGGCAACAGTTCTCCGGAGATTGAGAATCAGTCAGTTGGGCTAGTCTCATCCATACGCAGTAAGTGGACAACAGAATTCAGCAGGTGAGGCGTCATGAGAAAAGGATAAATCTTGAGTGTGTAAAGAAGGCTGTAGTGCGCAAGAGGCAGAGAGTTTAGTGGGGAAGTGCAAATCCAAGATGGTGTCAGCTGTGGTCACCACGAGCTTGTGACACATTGCAGAAGTGAGCAGCGTTGAGCAGAGGAACTGTTGTGCTATAAGCTTTCACAGTACCACATCTCTGCACAAACCTACTAGAATGGGAGAAGACACGAAAGTTGCTTCATTTATGAGTTAATTAGAAAAACGGATGTCAGCGGTTAAGTAATCCAGTAGCAACTTCAGCTTATAAAGTTTTAGGTAAATGGCCTTCAGGTCATGCATATGTAACTGCAATTTTATTTGCCAGATGACTGCTTTTCAGAGTATAATGGGCAACATAAGTGCCTCATCCAATCTATTAGAAAGTATGAAACAGTTTGTAATGTAAAACATAAGTCTCCTGCTGCTATATCCATGCATTTAACAGTGTAATATTGCTCTGAAAGTTTGCCGTCTTAAGGGTAATCAGCCAGTAATGGAGCTGACCGCTTGGGCTCGTACCTGTATCCATCGATAAAGCTAGCATTGATGTAGTCGGAGCCCTCCACTCCGCGAATTGGCTGTAGACAAACCCTCGTCGTCTCGTACGGCATGATGTTGACCAGGCGGTTCTTGAACTTATTACACGGAAGGTTGGCACTTATGAATCTGGACGTGTGAGCTTTGGAATTGGCCAGGCGCTGAGAAGAAGAGACGAGAAGGAGAATGAAGGCAATTGTGGGTGTCAAGTGAGGCAAACGTCTCTGTAGGTTACGACAAAGACCCAAGATCTGTCCACCGCAGCCTTGAAAATATTCAGTGCCTCAGCCCTCGTGACTCACACAGTTGATCAGATTTGATAAAGGATCACCAACTTGAAACGTTCCCTCAATGATTTTCTTTCTCCACAGATACCGTCTGACCTGCTGAGTGTTTCCACCACTCTCTTTCAATCATTCAATGATACTTCATTGATACAAGTACCTACTAGGTACAGGGAAATGCTTTGTTTTGCAAACAGCTTGTTAAATCATGTAGCACTTAGGCAGCACACAAGTGTCGCCACATTTTGGTGCTGACAAACTTACAAAGGTTTATCGAACAGTGCTATCTATTGACTACTGCCGCACGTGGCATCAGCCCCCCTCCCTCTCAGCCGGGACCGCCTTTGTTCTCGGTGGCCCCCCTCTGCCGGGTCCCCCCCTTCGTTCTCGGCAGCTTCTATTTGTTTCTGATTTACCGCTCTGCGAATATGCAAATACATATTTACTTTTCAATATGTCACAGTGATCTGCATAAAGCTCCCTGCAACCACAGAGTAGAGATTCTCCCAGACAACACTGCACATGTGCGGGTTTGAGGGAGTTCTTTAAGCGAGGTGGTCAACAACAAATACAGAAGGTTAAGACAACCCATTAAAGTACATGGATCGAGAGTTTGTTCATTCCTGTGTTATCTCCACTGAACATAGACTTGCACAGCAGGAAGTGAAGGGAATGCAAAGCTCTTCCAGCTGTTTATTAGCATACTGTGTTGCGTTAAGGATTGTGGTGTGGAGAGGGTCACTTAATCTACATTGGTGAATGTTATTTTACAAGCTCTTTAGGCAAAATCCTCTCCTTGAAGTGAGTTCTTTATATGTCACAGCACCAGTGGCTGCCTCCTCCACTCTGCTGGGACTATACCCAAAGTTGCCTGCATCTTCACTCTGCTGCTCTCAAAGGTCGTGTGATAGGAGCAGAATTAGGCCATTCGGCCCATCAAGTCTACTCCGCCATTCAATCATGGCTGATCTATGTCTCCCTCTGTAAATTACTTGATTGTAATCATGTATTGTTTTTCCGCTGACTGGATAGCACGGAAAAAAATGCTTTTCGCTCTTGGTACACGTGACATTGAACTAAACTGTCTTCTCCCCATAACCCCTGCCACCCAGGCTCTGCCTCATGTCCCTCAGACCCTCTTTGTTATTCTTCCCCTGGCTGTAGCAGCAGCTTTCACCTTGCTAAGATGTGCAGCAATGCAGCCCGTGGCAATTAAGTCTCTGCAATTACTCGCTATGTCACCCGGCCCAGTCTAATAATGCAGGCAACAAAATATAACGGTGAGGAAGCCGAAGCTATCCTCATGCCTGCATGGTTCTTCTTGTACCCAACATCAGCCAGTGAGGCAGGTTTCCTCCACCATTTAATAAGGTATGGCTTCCACACTGTATTTCTTCCTATCCCAGTCATCTCTCTTCCCTGCCCTGAAGAATATTTAAAGTTTCTGCTTCCACCAACTTTTGACGTTCCACACATTTATGATCTCCTGAAAGAAAAAATGTCACTTCATCTCTGTCATAAATGGTTCCCCTTATTTTTAAACAGTGACATCACTCTTCTGAATTCCAGCAGATATAAATTTAGGCTGTCCAACCTTTCCTTATAAAGCAACCCATCCATTGTTATTGTGTCAGAAGGAACTGCAAATGCTGGTTTAAACCATAGATAGACCCAAAATGCTGGAGTAACTCAGCGGGATAGGCAGCATCTCTCGAGAGAAGGAATGGGTGATGTTTCAGGTCAAGACCCTTCTTCAGACTAGAGTCAGAGGAAAGGGAAACGAGAGGTATAGACGGTGAAGTAGAGGGATATAGAGCAATGAATGAAAGATATGCAAAGAAGAATGATAAAGGAAAAGGGTCATTGTAAGCTGTTTGCTCGGTGAGAATGAGAAACTGGTATGACTTGGGTGGGGGATGGATGGAGAGTGAGGGAATGCAGGAGTTACTTGGAAGTTAAAGAAATCAATATTATTTGGTAAATTTTCTCTGTACTGATTCCATTGTAGTAACATCCTACCAACGCTATGCACAGTATTCCAATAGACTTCTGAGGAAGGCCGACTTATGAAATGTTAAATTCCATTGTAGCATAAAAATGAAAGCTTCAGACAAAAGTTTGCCTTCATTTCCCCTTTGTGAATCATTATCAATTTTCAATGGCTTGGTCGGAGTTGATTCTTTTGTTCCAATATTCAATGATTTCTGTAAAGTTTTAATAGTCTCTTGTGCAGATGTACTCCTATGTCTCAGTGTAAGGATTCCTCTATTCCTCCAAGACTCTGTGCGCACTAGATGGAAAGTTTTTAATAGTTACACATCCTATCTCATAGTTCCCTTTGACTAACATGTTATATCCTGACATTACTATTCACCTTTAGTTTCTTGAATCCCCACTAGATCGCCCTTCTAAACTCATTGATCTCTCGTTCTTATTATATTGGTTTGAAAAACCAACCTTTAAATCGCCACTATCCCTCAAACTACCCTACACTGCCCAATATATATCTAATGCTTACGATGGACACAATGTGCTGGAGTAACTCAGCGGGTCAGGCAGCGTCTCTGAATGGATGACGTTACGGGTCGGGACCCTTCTTCAGACAGGACTATATCTATATTAGTTCCACATGTAAGGTCATTTGGTTTTATGTAATACACTATTAGCTGAGCCTGCTCATTTCTACATGTTCTGTTAAAGGTTGCCAAGGTGCCATGTGATGTTACACAGGACATATCTGGGGTAATATGATCTTTTTTGGATAAAGCTCTTGAAAAGTAAGTACTGCGGGACAGCACTTAATCATGCATCTGCCTCATATTAACCATCCCACTACATCCGCATTGACATTTCTCTCAGTCTGATATTCTCAAAGCGATGCTTCTTTAAGTGTACTTTTACCCAAATGCAATTAGCGAATATAAAATTAAAACAAAAACAAATTTGAAAATGTTATGTTTTGGGACATTGAGATGGGGGTGCAACAGATATGAACACAAATCCACTCTGGTTTCTGCATCAAAGGGTTAAAGGAATATGGGCCAAATGCGGGCATGTGGGACTAGTGTAGATCAGCCATCTTGGTGGGTATGGGTAAGTTGGGTTAAAGGGCCTGTTTCGATACTGTATTTCGAAACTATAACTAAAGAGACAATAGTATCTACAGCTCACTTTGTTGTCTAAAATTCCCACCATGTCCCAAAGTCACAAAATTGCCCTGAGCATAAACTTGTTCATTTTACTCAGACAGGACAAAGCTTGGCTCTACCTGAAATCTGTCGTCTCACTGATGTTACACTGGTACAATAGCTCTGACACCCATGGAAACCATATCCCCTGAAGAGGATAAGGCTTCAGATAGGGTGCGGACAGAAGGGATTGGATCAAAATATTAATACTCAATGGAAGATTTTCCTCAATCAATTTTTTGCTATCAGGCAATAAATACTTGCATGCCAATTCCTCGAGGCTGTTTGGAATCAACAAAGAAAATCTTCTTACCTTGAACTCGAGCTCCATGCCTGTGACGTGCTCCCCTGTCTCAACTTGGGTGAGTTTCTGAATGTAAGAGTACAAATTCCTGGCCATCACCTCAGTGGTCCCACAAGCCACTGCTTCCAGCAGTGCATCATGGATAAAAATGTACTGGTCCTCTGTCTGTACCATGTAGTTCCGTTGAGATCTCATCAGCGTCACATGGCCATAGATGTCAACCGTCTTCTCGTGTTTTATTCTCTCTAGCATGGCGTCGATGACGATGAAGCAGCCAGTCCGACCAACCCCAGCGCTAAAAGATTAATTGACCCAGGTCATAAAAATGGTGATGATAGATTACAATTACTTTAAATAAATGGAGAAATGAGTAACTGCAGGTGCTGATTCACAAAAAATGACACAAAGTGCTGGAGTAACTCAGTGGGTTGGGCAGCGTGTCTGGAGAATATGGATAATTGACTTTTTGGGACGGGGCCCTTCTTCAGACTGAGGGGGGGAGGAGTAGGAGGGGGGAAGAAAGCTGGACGAGAGGTGGAGCAGAAGAAAGCCTGGGAGGTAATAGGTGAACACAGGTGGGAGCGGGTGGTGGCTGGGCTGGGCTGGGCTGGGCTGGGCTGGGCTGAGCTGAGCTAAATGGAGCTGAACTTGCCTTTCAAAGGGTGATGTAAATCATAATGGACAATCATAATAATGGATGGATCCAAAATAGAGGTAATACTTCAATAAAAACTAGTCTAGGCTGGTTCACAATATTGGCTGAATACTCATCAAATAATCACTGACAGCAGTAAAATAATGGAAGTCTAGTTTAATAGACTTTTGTTTTAAGCACTGCATAGGATTTAGTGATGTGCATTTGGGCTGAAATCTGTGATGATCATAAATACCAACAATATTAAACTGTCCAGTGTTGAGCATAAAATATATATCATTAATACCCAAGTCTATGAATACTTAGTTTTGTGTTCAGCCAGAAGGGCTGTGGTGTGGGAAGTAGAGATGACACATGGGAATTATAGCTCCTGCTAGAATTAAAGTCATAAAGGGAAAGTTTTCTCTCCATCTCACCGTTGACCACTGTATACAGAATTAAACATTATGTTTCCCTACGCATCATTCTCCAAAGAAAACAATTTGTGAATAAACAGTATTTTAAAAATAAGATGATGTGGTGTTCACTTTATTTGGCCTACAGGCATCCAGAAATAATACCATACAGTTCTTTGTTTCTCCCTTGGCAGATTTATTTTATAATAGCTCCAGCCCATCTAAACTAAACCCTTTGGTCAAAGAGACTGGCCGTAAATGCTGAAGCTTTATTAGGCATTGGTCAAATCACATTTAAGGACATAGCTTTAGAATAGAGATGAGGAAGAATTTATTTAGCCAGAGGGTGGTGAGTCTGTTGAATTAATTGCCAAAGACGGTTGTGGATACTGTCTTTGGATATTTTTAAAGCGGAGATTGGTAGGTTCTTGCTTACTAAAGGCGCCAAAAGTCACGGGGAGAAGGCAGGAGAATGGGTTTAAAAAGGAACTGCAGATGCTGGAAAATCGAAGGTAGACAAAAGTGCTGGAGAAACTCAGCGGGTGCAGCAGCATCTATGGAGCGAAGGAAATAGGCAACGTTTCGGGCCGAAACCCTTCTTCAGACTGATGGGGTTGAGAGGGAGAAATAGAAATAGATCACCCATGATTGAATTGGGATGCAGACATGATGGCCTAATTCTGCTCCTAGATCTTATGAAGTAAAAAGCATGGAGAAAGTAATCAAAATGAGAACTGTTGTGTTGTGAAATCCAACCATGAACTGCATGCCTGCCCCATTGACATTTGAAGTAATGATTTAATGAAGGTAGAAAGCAGAGACCAAAATTCCAGTATCAGGGAATGACCATACCTGCAGTGTACCACCACGGGGCCGGCATCTGGAGGATTGCAGGTTTTCACTCTTCTTAGGAAAGCTAGGAAGGGAGTGGGATATTCTGGAACGCCATGATCAGGCCAAGCTGTGAACTGAAACTGGCGCACCTCCCTCTTCTCACTGGAGCCGTTCTGAAAAGAAAGACACAAAAGAAAATTTATATCGTGCCCATCACATGTGTTTCAGGACATCCCAAGGTGTGGATGCATCTTTTGATGTGTAATCACAGCTGACATTGTAGGGGAGAGGGAATTTGCTCCCAGAAGCAGCAAAGTGACAATCGGCATTTTTAAAAAGCTGTTGCCTTGGTAATATGCTGGAATATTAGTTTAGATATTTATGCTCAGGTCATGAGGTGGGATTGCAACGTGCAACATTCTGACTCAGAGGCCAAGGTTCTACCAACTGAATCACAGCCAAAGCAAACTTTGGTCCAAGCAAGATATATTGGACCTGAAATGTTATTGCTGTTTCTCTTCCACAAACATTGGCTAACCTGCTGAGTTTTTCTGGCATTATCTGTAATATATTTGGTCAGAAATTAGTTTATTTTAAATAAACGTCCTTTGCAGAAGACTAGGGGTTGTGCCATGGGGAGGTTTAGATGGTAAATGTGTTAAAACAGCAAGATGCACAGTGTTTGAGAAAGTTTATTACGTTTTAAAAAGGCATACATTTTCTGCAGCAAAAAAAGTGCTGGAGGAACTCAGCTGGTCAGGCAGTACGAGAATGGACAATGTTCAGAACAGTGATCCAGATTCGAAAGGTCATCTGTTCCTTCCCTCCACCGATGCTGCCTGAGTTACTCCAGCACTTTGTGCTTTGCTCAAGATTACAGCATCTGCAGATTTTTGTCTCCATTTTCTCCTGGTGTTTCAATCAGTTTTTCTATGTTATCTATATATTCACATATAAAATTGTTTTGTGTCTAAGACAAGTAGTGCTATTTTGTATGCTCGTATGTCCCTGATATTGATCTAATTTTAATTATACCTTGGGGCATTAATCATGGTAGTTCTGAAATTGTACTACGTGGAATGGGTGCAATTTGTGGAAGGAACACATTGAATAAAAGATATTGCCTGATCAGTAAAAATGTTTTTCCTAACTCATTAGTTAGAAAATTCTATGAA
The DNA here is from genome assembly GCF_028641065.1 of Leucoraja erinaceus. Classification (NCBI taxonomy): domain Eukaryota; kingdom Metazoa; phylum Chordata; class Chondrichthyes; order Rajiformes; family Rajidae; genus Leucoraja; species Leucoraja erinaceus. The sequence goes on from NC_073405.1 coordinate 18,064,939, forward strand.
CAATTTCTTCTACAGTGCTATGTGCTTGATATCCTGAATCTGGTGCATATTGGAGAGGGAGCGTTCACTGATGGGCCTTTCTAGGACTACCGAGCCTTGCTTGGGTGCCACAGGGTTTTGCCATTGAGACCTGGAATTTTCACATTAAGACTGAGTTTGGATTTCTAGATCTCAGGGGACTGCAAGTAATATTTTGTTGATGATCTCAGTTTGCGGGGGGACTGATAACATGTTGGGGCAGGAATAGGCTTGACTTCCGAGCACACGGGTGCGCCACTGAGGTTCCTCAGAGAAAGAGTATGCAATCATATGCAAGCAATGAGTGGAGAGATTTTTCCAGTAGTATCACATTGAAGAGCAGGCAAAAACAGGACAAAGTCAAAATGCAAATGAGTTGCTGTGAAAGGGGATGATTTCACAAAAGCCGAAACCTACTTGAATGACAAGCGCTCATTAATATATTTTAATTGTGGGCTTGAACACAATATTTCAAACATCTTTATCCTTTGTTTCCTAAAAGCCTGAAGTGATTCACGTTGCCCAGCTTACGTTGACTTGTTCCAAAACCCTCATGGTTGTAGGCAGGTTACCTGTAGCCCTGCGGTAGCCAAACACAATATTCAGCAGGTCTGGGAAGCTTGGTTACTTTGAGGAATTGTCACTGTTCCAAGCAATCATCAATATTTGTCTACATCCTTGGATACCAACTCTTTCATCATCAATAACAAGTCAGTTCCGCTGCCAAATAACAGCTCTTCCATTAACCACATACTGTTACTCTCATTCTAAGAAACCAGCTCTCCATTAACCACACACTGTTAACCCCATCTTAAGATACCAACTTCTCATTAACTATAACTGCACAAATACACTCTTGGCCCGAGATACCAGCTCCTTCCTCACCCACACACACACACACATACACACAGCCTCTTCCACTATCAGACATTAACCCCCCATTTTAATTTTTGTTTTAATGGTTTAAATCACCATCTGCAGTTCCTTCATACACTAATCCCTCCATCCTCTATTACACACCCCCTCGTACTGACACTAGCAATAATCCAATAGAGATCCTGTTCAACCCTCAGATGCCAAACCTTTCACCTCTATATAGAGCCTGTTCTATTCCCATGTCCATTGGAGAGTTTGTCCTATCGTTTAAAGAAAAACACCTCTCTCGAATCCTTTTTCGCAACCAGCCATTCACAGATCTAGAGTATGTTAATTTGGAGAATTAGTTACCTTGTGTAGGCAGAAATTTCGAACACAGAAGGTGGCCAACTCAATGGTGTCCAACAGAGTCACCTGTATCATTCCGTAGGTATCTGTCCCTCGGCTGGGCCAGTATTGGTCGCACTTCACCTGAACAAAAGGCACAAATAATAAGGAGGGTCCATTGTGACAACAGGCACAAATATTTCTTAGAAATCGCAGTTACAGATAATGTGATTAAGACACTAGTACGCAGGGAGTGGGTAAACATACCTGGTGTAAATGCTAGTACAGAATAGCAGGTAATAGATGTCTGTGCAATTACACTCTTTGTACGGATTGTAGGTGCAAACAAGAACGTATCAATAGAAGCAGGAGTAGGTGCTTTGCATCATTTAGGCTGTTTAATAACATTATGGTTTATCCACTAGCTCAGTACTGCTTTTCGCCACCATATTCCTTGATTTATTTCACATTGCAGAATATCAACCCCCGTTGTGAATACATTCTGTCACCGAGTCTCAATTCTTGTAATTAGAGAATAACAAAGGTTCACCCCTTTTTGGTTGAAGAAATTTCCTCTCATTTTGTTTGATAGATGCATTGAGACTCAGTGTACAGGAACAGTTCAAGATTCCTCTCCAAAATCACTAGGTACAAGCAGCAAGCATAAGTACTCGATTAGACATTGGATACAGGCAGGTAGGTAGGTATGGGCACCTGCACAGAGATATAATGTACAGCTGGCATAAGTATCTGTACACAGGCTAAAGACAGATACCTGCACAGGAACACTGTAGTGGGCATTGATAAAGTATCAGGCCACAAGGGATCTGTATCAATCAGAGCATCTGGAAGTGGATACAAATGCAATTCAAGGCAGGTATGGTGGAGGTGTGACAATTGCATACAATTGTTCAAACTGCTGAGAAGCAACTTTGGGATTACTCTGCAGTAAACTGTGAACTAAACCTATTGTCAGCTTTGAGGGAGCAAATATCTTTCCAGGTTAGGTCTGAAGCATTCTGGCAGGCAGGTTTGCCACTGCTACACGGGTGGTTTTAAACTGAATAAGGGGGGTGGGGTGTCGAATGGGATAGTGGAGGATGGAGTTAAAGGGAAAGGGTTTCTTAAATGTGTGAGCGTAGAGACAGAGGGGTGTAAAATGAGGGTAGAAGCAATAGGTAGCAAGGTGAAAAGTAAGTGGCAGGCCGGCAAATCCAGGGCAAAAATCAAAAAGGGCCACTTTTCAGCATAATAGTACAAGGGGTAAGAGTGTTGTAAAAACAAGCCTGAAGGCTTTGTGTCTCAATGCAAGGAGCATTCGTAATAAGGTGGATGAGTTGAACGTACAGATAGCTATTAATGACTATGATATTGTTGGGATCACGGAGACATGGCCAAGGCTGGGAGCTGAACATCCAGGGATATTCAATATTCAGGAGGGATAGACAGAAAGGGAAAATAGGTGGGGTAGCGTTGCTGGTTAGAGAGCAGATTAACGCAATAGAAAGGAAGGACGTTAGCTTTGAGGATGTGGAATCGATATGAGTAGATATGAGTAGATATGAGTAGAGCTGCGAAACACTAAGGGGCAGAAAACGCTAGTGGGAGTTGTGTACAGGCCACCTAACAGTAGTAGTGGAGTTGGGGATGGCATCAAACAGGAAATTAGAAATGCGTGCAACAAAGGTAAAACAGTTATAATGGGTGACTTCAATCTACATATAGATTGGGTGAATCAAATTGGCAAGGGTGCTGAGGAAGAGGATTTCTTGGAATGTATGTGGGATAGTTTTCTAAACCAACATGTAGAGGAACCAAAGAGAGAGCAGGCTATTCTAGACTGCGTATTGAATAATGAGGAAGGGTTAGTTAGCAGTCTTGTTGTGCGTGGCCCCTTGGGCAAGAGTGACCATAATATGGTTGAGTTCTTCATTAGGATGGAGAGTGACATCGTTAATTCAGAAACAAGGGTCCTGAACTGAAAGAAAGGTAACTTTGAGGGTATGAGACGTGAATTGGCCAAGATAGACTGGCGATTGATTCTTAATGGGTTGACGGTGGATATGCAATGGAAGGCATTTAAAGGACTGCATTGATGAACTACAACAGTTGTTCATCCCAGTTTGGCAGAAAAATAAATCAGGGAAGGTAGTGCAACCGTGGATAACAAGGGAAATCAGGGATAGTATCAAAACAAAAGATGAAGCGTACAAATTAGCCAGAAAAAGCAGCTTAACAGAGAACTGGGAGAAATTCAGAGACCAGCAGAGGAGGACAAAGGGCTTAATTAGGAAAGGGAAAATAGATTATGAAAGAAAACTGGCAGGGAACATAAAAACTGACTGCAAAAGCTTTTATAGATATGTGAAGAGAAAAAGATTAGTTAAAACAAATGTAGGTCCCTTGCAGTCAGAAACGGGTGAATTGATCATGGGGAACAAGGACATGGCAGACCAATTGAATAACTACTTTGGTTCTGTCTTCACTAAGGAAGACATAAATAATCTGCCGGAAATAGCAGGGGACCGGGGGTCAAATGAGATGGAGGAACTGAGTGAAATCCAGGTTAGCCGGGAAGTGGTGTTAGGTAAATTGAATGGATTAAAGGCCGATAAACCCTCAGGGCCAGATAGGCTGCATCCCAGAGTACTTAAGGAAGTAGCCCCAGAAATAGTGGATGCATTAGTGATAATTTTTCAAAACTCTTTAGATTCTGGAGTAGTTCCTGAGGATTGGAGGGTAGCTAATGTAACACCACTTTTTAAAAAGGGAGGGTAGTCGGTAGTGGCGAAACTGCTAGAATCAGTTATTAAAGATGGGATAGCAGCACATTTGGAAAGTGGTGAAATCACTGGACAAAGTCAGCATGGATTTATGAAAGGTAAATCATGTCTGACAAATCTTATAGAATTTTTCGAGGATGTAAACAGTAGAGTGGATAAGGGAGAACCAGTGGATGTGTTATATCTGGACTTTCAGAAGGCTTTCGACAAGGTCCCACATAAGAGATTAGTATACAAATTTAAAGCACACGGTATTCGGGGTTCAGTATTGATGTGGATAGAGAACTGGCTGGCAGACAGGAAGCAAAGAGTAGGAATGGGTCCTTTTCACAATGGCAGGCAGTGACTAGTGGGGTACCGCAAGGCTCAGTTCTGGGACCCCAGCTATTTACGATATATATTAATGATTTGGACGAGGGAATTGAATGCAACATCTCCAAGTTTGCGGATGACACGAAGCTGGGGGGCAGTGTTAGCTGTGAGGAGGATGCTAGGAGGCTGCAAGGTGACTTGGATAGGCTGGGTGAGTGGGCAAATGCATGGCAGATGCAGTATAATGTGGATAAATGTGAGGTTATCCACTTTGGTGGCAAAAACAGGAAAGTAGATTATTATCTGAATGGTGGCCGATTAGGAAAGGGGGAGATGCAACAAGACCTGGGTGTCATGGTACACCAGTCATTAAAAGTAGGCATGCATGTGCAGCAGGCAGTGAAGAAGGCGAATGGTATGTTAGCATTCATAGCAAAAGGATTTGAGTATAGGAGCAGGAAGGTTCTACTGCAGTTGTACAGGGTCTTGGTGAGACCACACCTGGAGTATTGCGTACAGTTTTGGTCTCCTAATCTGAGGAAAGACATTCTTGCCATAGAGGGAGTACAGAGAAGGTTCACCAGACTGATTCCTGGGATGTCAGGACTTTCATATGAAGAAAGACTGGAGAGACTCGGCTTGTACACGCTAGAATTTAGAAGATTGAGGGGGGATCTTATAGAAACGTACAAAATTCTTAAGGGGTTGGACAGGCTAGATGCAGGAAGATTGTTCCCGATGTTGGGGAAGTCCAGAACAAGGGGTCACAGTTTAAGGATAAGGGGGAAATCTTTTTGGACCGAGATGAGGAAAACTTTTTTCACACAGAGAGTGGTGAATCTCTGGAATTCTCTCCCGCAGAAGGTAATTGAGGCCAGTTCATTGGCTATATTTAAGAGGGAGTTAGATGTGGCCCTTGTGGCTAAAGGGATCAGGGGGTATGGAGAGAAGGCAGGTACAGGATACTGAGTTGGATGATCAGCCATGATCATATTGAATGGCGGTGCAGGCTCGAAGGGCCGAATGGCCCACTCCTGCACCTATTTTCTATGTTTTTATGCAGTCCCTCTGAGGTGGAATGGCTAACTTCCTCTCCTCACCCATAACTAACTAACGATCCAATAAAAGCAAAATAAAGTACACAGTGGGTGCAGTGGAATTAATTTTCCGTGGAGATGCTTCAGCTGAACTGAAATATTAAGCTGCTTTTCTTCTTTCAGATGCGGATACGCCAGCTGTGAATTTCCAGCATTTTGTCCTCATCTATTCCCTGATATCACAGGGCAGCAACATAGGGTGTCAGCTGCACCATATTATTGAATCCCATCAAGCTTACCTACCAGAGTAGCAACTGGGCCAGTATAGGTTCAGGTTTTATTACTGTTATGTCATGTGTAGCGAGCTACAGTGAAAAGCTTTGTTTTGCATGCTTTCCAATCAAGTCAGATAACACTGCACATAAATACAATCATGCAAAAACTCAAGCACAATAGATAGAGCAAAGGAAAAGGTACAGAGTAGAATATAGTTCTCAGCATTAATACTGGATGCCAAATCCTCAAAGAGGGGCACTGGCTTAATATTAGAGACGGGTCACCTGCAATTTGCACTCAGGAGTTCACAGTCCCAAGCAGACAAAGAGGGTTTTGGTACTGCTGTTGATGAGAAGAGGGTTGAGGCTGGGTCTCTTTTGCCAAGCTGTGGTTGTGTTTAACTGCAGTCAGTCGATTGAAGCCTGTTTTATGTTAAGTGTTGTAAACCACAGCAATCAACCACTACATTGAGCAGAGTAGAGTGGCGGCATTTAACCTTTTATACAGTTCAGTGGTGTGCATTGAAAAACAATTCGAGTGATACGGGTTGTTTTACGTTGCTGGATTTGGTTGTGTGGATAATCATTGTGTGACACCGCAGTAGCTCCCTATCAAGTGTACCTGTTAATCTGTTTTTGGTGAAGTGGACCAAGTGTTGACCAGGACTCAGAGCTTACCAGTCATACAGAGCTTAGTGGGACTTCACATCTGAATCAGTGTAAGGTGGATCTAGATTCACCACCATACACCACCCATGGTTGAGACAACCACTGCTGTTCGTTATCTACGATTATACATGAAGAATGCATGACCCCTGGACACATACAGTGCCCTCCATAATGTTTGGGCCAAAGACCCATCATTTATTTGCCTCTGCACTCCACAATTTGAGATTTGTAATCGAAAAAGTTACACGTGGTTAAAGTGCACATTGTCAGATTTTAATAAAGGCCATTATTATACATTTTGGTTTCACCATGTAGAAATTACAGCAGTGTTTATACATAGTCCCCCCATTCCAGGGCACCATAATGTTTGGGACGCAGCAATGTTATGTAAATGGAAGTAGTCATGTTTAGTATTTTGGTGCATATCTTTTGCTTGAAGCCAGCGATTCATGGACATCATCAGTTGCTGAGTGTGTTCTCTGGTGATGCTCTGCCAGACTGGTATTGCAGCCATCTTTAGCTTATGCTTGTTTTGGGGGCTAGTCCCCTTCAGTTTTCTCTTCAGCATATAAAAGGCATGCTCAATTGGGTTCATATTGTACATGGATCTTTGATGATTGGCATAGGCAAGGACAGAGGGCTTGTTTATGTACTGCATTCTATGGTTCTATGACATCCAATTACATTTTATAAGCACCCGATCTATTCAGGTACTGAATTCAGATATTAACAATCTCTCCATGGGAAGAAATCTTCATCGTTAACCACTCCTCTCTAATACTTTATCTGAGAACACAGGTTAGGCTAACACAATTTGTTATTAGTGGTTACTTTTGGTTGTGAAGTCCTGAACTCACAAAAACATGGTGATGTCCCAGTCTCTAATCATCCTTAATAGTCATTGAGTAATACATCATGGAAACAGGCTTCTTGGCACAACTCGTTCTTGCCAACCAACACAGAAGGCCTTGTTTCTGTGCAATTTTCGTGCATTTGACTCGTATATCATTCTAAACCTTTCCTATCCATGTAATGGTACAAAAGTTTTTTCAATGTTGTGATTATATTTGCCGCAACCACTTCTTTTTGTCAGCTCATTCCATACATGTACTGTGTGAAAACGTTGCCCCTCAGGTTCCTATCATATCTTCCCCCTCTTAACTTAAACCATGTCCCCAACCCTGGGACAAGGCTGTGTGCAACCTATGTCTTGATGTCCTTAACGTTTCACATTTTCAAACCTGAAATCTGAGCTAAGAAGCCTTGAGGAAAGTCCAATCTTACCCGAGATTTTTCTTCCAGTTTTGTCATCATGACAATGGTTGCGCTTCTCTGCTCCCAGACCATCCTCCAGAAATCCCCAAACGTCTCTGGGAGTGGTCCCTGTGTGGCGATGTAGGCATTCTGCTTCCGATAGCCATCGATGTAGTTTGCATTAATGTAATCACTGCCCGAGATACCTGCCAGTGGGAGCAGAGAGGAGGGGGCTAACAAAAGAATCAATCACATCATATGAAAACAGGGAAAGCACTGAAATGATTTTTACATTGTTTTCGCCAACACTCCCACTCTCTTCAACATCTTGTTTTTGTTTTTAACTTTACCTGGTTCTGATGAAATATCATCAACCTGAAATGTTGTTTCTCTCTCCACAGATGCTGACTGATCTGCTGAGTACTTTGAATATTACCTGCCTTTAATTTTGTATTAAGTCTCCCAAACTCTGAATGAATACATCACACATGAAATGAAAAGTTGAAATTACTGTCTTGATGTTCATTCAGTTAAAATGTTGGTGCTCCTTATGACACCTTAGGAAGGGTTTGGATAGTGCAAGTTGGCGGAAACTCATTTCATGATGGATTCAAAATTATTGGCAAAATAATTAAGCAGGGTTGTGAGAAATGAGGAGATGTAGTTTCACATGATCTGGAATTCACTATCTGAGATGTATTTGGGTCAGATTTTACTAAAACTTTCAAAAGAGGAATCAGATGTATATTGAAAAATGGAGGAAAGCCTGGAGAATGGGACAAATCTAGATGATTTGCAAGGAATGCTGAAAATGTATTGGAACAAGTAGACTCGTGATGTGCTGTATGATTCTAAGATCTTGTGTTTGAGAGGACCAACTGGCCCAGAACTAGTGGAAAATCCACTGGATATCAAGGAGCTCCAATGACTGAAATTGTAACATATTTTTGAGAAGGGTTATTATGAACAATGCTGTTTTAGTTGTGTTTTACTTTCAATGAATGGACACTTGGTTCTGAATTCTCACTACTGTATAGTATGGTGCATTTCCAGAATATACTGTATATTGTTTTACTAGGTGTTCATCTCTGAGAGGTGTGGAACATTCACAATACACTCCACCATGGGAGCCAGGACCTTCAAGAATCATGGTCAATCCCACAACTTGGTTTAACTCCTGTTCATGTTACCACCCATTCATGCCTCATATCCAGTTCGGCTGGATTGCCAACTACAGCTGCACCTGTCCCTGAAAGGATTCATCAGCTCATCTCATGCCACTATCCATCTCACCACTCACCACTGGTCACCCAACGCATCTAAACTCATGACCATGCAACATTTGTAATGTTATGGCTGTTTCTTTCAAATTCATTTTTTTTAAGGCTCAATGCCAGTATTTGTTGCGCATCCCTAAATACCCTTGGGAAGGTGGTGGGGAGCTACTGTCTTGAAGTGCAGCAGTCCGTCGGGCGAAGGTACTCCCACCATATTGTTGAGCCTACATTTAGACCTATGAGAGAATATGCTTACAAATCAGGATGTTGTGCGATTTCACCAGGAACCTGCAGGTGGGGCTGTTGCTATTTGGCTGAAGACCTTGTTCTTGGTGACAGAGGTTGTGGGTTTGGGAGATGATTAGATGGTTCATAACTGTCAACCAAATAGCCTTTTCATATTCACTAGTTTGATAACAACTTCAAAAAATGAATCAAAAGAAATGCAAGATCCACACAATTGTGGTTAATGCATTTCCTTGGTTGTATTGCAGCCAACATATAGCAATGTCCTGGAGATTCCTGGAGCTTGCCCTTTGAATGCTTTCTACTACCAAGGTGTTGATGTTCTTGGAATTCACCTTCCATCTAGGATTGGTGCCCGCACTCTTCAGTGCTCCCGGGATTAAAAAAGCACATATACAGATCAGATTTCCTTGTCATGCACCTGCTATGTTTGGGGATATATGGGAAACTGGCAGTAAAATGGACATCACGGACAACGGTCAGTAATGGCGGCAAGGGAAGGTGGTCCGAATGTAGAGATAAGGAAAAACAGGAAAATACAAGGAAAGTGTTCAATCTCACTCCGTTCATAGAGGGACATTGTTTCTACATTGTTGAGCCTACATTTAGACCTATGAGAGAATATGTGAAATACTTTGAAATATAAAGCAGCACTAATCTCCAAGGAAAAGCTTTTTGCTGTTCCCTTTCAACAGCTAAATCCACCATAACTGCATGACATATATTCACTTTTATGGCTTTCACTGTGCACAGCTAATCTCTGCCTTCATTGCTGCAACTTTTCCATATTTGCATAATTAAGCGTTCTGGACGACCTTTCTACACATATGCTTACAACTCAATTCTACTGTTAAAGTTAGCCAAGCACTTTGATACAGGGAGCATTCAGTGCATGGGGCATTAAGTCAACATATTCATGAAGGGTTATTCATTCATGTGAGATTAGTTAGATAAGTTTAGGGATACAGCATGGAAACAAGTCCCTTGGCCCACTGACCAGCGAACCCCGCACACCAACACTATCCTATACACACTAGGGTCAATTTTACATTTATACCAAGCCAATTAACCTTCAAACCTGTACGTCTTTCGAGTGTGCGAGGAAACCGAAGATCTCAGTGAAAGCCCACGCAGTCACGGTGAGAACCTACAAATTCTGTACAGACAGCACCCGTAGTCGGGATCGAACCCGGGTCACTGGCGCTGTAAACATTGTAAAGGGGCAACTCTACCGCTGCGCCACCGTGCCGCCCTGATTTCCTGATCAACATTCCTCTCATGAAAAACACAGGCGAAGGAAACTTATCTCAAGGCATAGCCAATGTGGGTAATATTATTTTGGACAACTCTGTTTGAAATATGGACACTTGCATCTCCCCAAATAAACAGAGTCACCTACTCTTCTCCTCTCCCTCATTCTCCCACCATCTATTTCTGCCTTCCTTAAAATATAAATATGGAATCGTAACGTTTGTATGAAGATGATTTGGGATTGCCCAAGCATGTGTAAGAAATAATACCTTAATCAAATTAATCCATGGGTGTGAGTCCTTGTAGCATGCAGCACTTGTTACACAACAAACACTAGGATGATCATCGGGCCATAAAGGTAGAAGGAACATGAGGAGGCCAACTATCCTGACAAAGCCACCAGGCATTAAGAGTACTGTGGAGTGCTTAGCTAGTGGATGTTTAGACACAATTAGGCTGCTATGCTCCCATAATAAACAATATTACTAACCAAGCAGTTTAGGACATTATGGACATGAAAGGCTATAGTTAAATGCAAGTTCTATCAGTGTTACTGCAAGTGCTAACTCAAATGACCGGACTTGTCCCAACTCCCTGACAAACCAGCCTTAATTTCCTAGAGCCATTTCATGAATGGCATTTCCATGTGGTACCAGGGGGACGATGGTTGATTTGGGATTGGGTCTTGAGGGCTTTCAGGGATGGGATGAAGAAAATGCGATGGGGGAGAAAAGTGGAAGGAAGAAAATAAAAATATTTCTTGATTTCTAAGGTGCTATATGGAAAAAAAAGTAATGTACAACAGGATAATGTACAACAATTCATGAAATAATGGATCAACTCAAGACCTCGGGCTTAACAGCTTTCAAGGAGTTAATGGAGAGCCATCAAAGGTCATCTCAAGCCTACATTCTGCCTCCTCACCATAAACGAAAGCCAATTTTAGCCTGTGTCATTTGGTAAATTGATTGGGCCCTAGTACATTACTATATTGCCCCACAGCATGTTTTTTCAAAAGCTGAGTGTTCCAATTCATCATCCATATTATGATGCATGACCTGATTCCTACAAGCTCCCTCTGTTATGGCTAAGTAATTTCCAAGCTTGGCCCAGACCGGCCATCAGCTCTAATTACTTGCGCCTCCAAGACAATCAATTCCCTTACTGCCAAAAGGTTCCTCATTACATTTTCCCAGAAATATACAAGGTAAATCACATAGACCTCAGTTGCGTAATAGATCAGCGAGAATTTAAAAAGATACTCTGAGCTTTGCTGTATTGTCAGTGTGCTCCTTCACACTGAAAGGCGCTTATTTTATATTTCTCTCTCGATTGAAATACTTTGCTTAATAAAAGGCAACACACATTATTAGGGATGGCAAACTGGCTTCAATGGAATACAGTCCGTGGGACACAAAGTAGGCATTAAATGTGTCTTGATGGCGGAATTAAATTTGTCAATTAAAGCCTTGGTATTGTCACTGAAGGCTGGTAGTGAAGGGGATGTGCACCTCAGCACTTTGCACCCTCAAAATATGTTTTGGAAAGCATGGAAGATGAGTAGGGAGATTGGGGTGCGGGGAGGGCTGAGTATTCGCCTATTTGCACGTGTGGACACTTTGTTATTTAAAGTAGTGGGTATAAGGACCTACTATTTTGTACATCAACACAAGGTAAGTCACATAGGTGTATTGCAGGGTTTGGAGTAAGACGAGAGGGCCAAACAGAAATTACGTTGGATAGGTCAGTTACCATGGTGGAGTACTGTTTCATCTGATTATGGAGTATTGAAGCTATTTTAGAAAGTCTATGTTGTTACACGCGATGTCATTATCGTTCTATACCGCTCCTCCATTTGCAGACCAATTTTAGAATGAGTCACCCAGGCCACTCCACATGTTATGGACTCTAGTTAGTTACTTCAACTCTAGTGGCCTGGATCTTGTTGGAAAAATGAACACGCTCGGGAATTCCAATGCACCCAGTGAAACAATGACCGTTTGGCCACAGTCATCACAGACAAATGCAAAGTCTATTTTTATGGGATAAAACATATTGTCCATTCCTTCTCTCTCAAGGCTGGGTTTTTAAGATAGGGCCTGTGGCTAAGGGACAGGGTGGGAGCAAAGGAAACCAGCAGACGTACATCCAGGATGGCGTTGAAGCCTGGCGATGCTTTGTGTGGTGGTCCCATCATCACAAATCACTCATTACAATCGCTCCGCTCTTTTAAATCTTGATTTCAACAACAGCATTTCTTACACTAACTATGATAAATCTTTTATCCTGTATCTGCACACTGTAGACAGCTTGACCTTAATCATGCACAGTCTTCTCGCTAACTGGATAGCACATTACAAAACAGCTTTACAATGTACCTCAATACACATGACAATAATAAACACAACAAAACTGAACTAAACTACACCAAACTAAACAGGTGAGAATGAATTAGCACTCCACTTGGGGAATTGGTATTTGTTATGATTCAGGAATGAGTTGAAGATTGGGATCAATGTTGTGTCAGGGGAGGGAAACTGAGTACAGAGATGCAGTTATTCCTTACTAGCAGTCAGTGTCGTGAGATTTAGACCATATCTCCAAGAGTGCTCAATGACAACAGCAGCATTGACGACAGGTTTCTACGCATTGCTGTAAAAAAACATTGCACGGGAATGATGTCATCCCTTGCATCCTGATGTGGTTATTGGGCAAGAGTAACTAGCTGAATTTTCTGATTGGTGCGATATTTGACCTGGGAGTGACTATAAATGAAACTCATTCTGGTGCAAATTAATATTCAATTTTGTAAAGTAAAAAACAATTGGTGTATGGGTTTTATTAGTAATATGGTTGATTGTTTTTTTTGGGTGAAGCACATTGGAAATCTGAAACAAAAACAGAAATTAGCAGGAACACTTAGCAGGTCAGGCAACATCTGTGGAGAGAGATCAGAGTTAATGTTGTGGGTGAATGACTTAATCAGACGACTTTGTTACAGATGCTGCCCGAACCTGCTGAATGTTTCTGATATTCTCTCTTTTTTACTTTAAGACTGCTATCCGATATATTGTGTCATAATCAATTTCTCTGGGTTGCTTTTTAGAAGGTTTGAAGGGAGTCCATGTTGAGCATTTTAAATAGACTATACATATTGTTTAAACTGCTTGCATCTTGTTTGTAAAAAAAAGGTACATTCCTTAATGGGTTTAATTAAATGTTAAGAATCTACAGAACACACATACTCTGCACAACGGAATCAAACTTATTTGTAATGTCATCTTAAAGAAACGCAACATTGCTGATGTACAAATTACCAGTCATTTCAGGGCTTAAGAAATATGTTATGAGTTGCCAATCTATAAATCTTGTAGGTCAATTTATCCCAGCTCTCTATCTTCTTCAACCAAACACCAGTTTTCCATCATTAATGCTCTTTGAAACTGAAGGATGCCGGAGAACGTCTCACTAATCAGGCTTGTCTCAAGATGCTCCAACCAAGCAAAGCCCAGCCCTGGAGCTCACGGCTTCAAAGTGAGTAATCTTCCTCTCAAACTCTCCTGCCTGCTCCTGACCCTTTAATATATTGCTCCAGTATCTTTCAAAGCTTGGATGCTTCGAAATTCACTCTGCTTGTTATAACTCATTCACATGAGTTGAAAACTATGATCCTCTCAATGTTAAATTTTGTTCTTCCCATGTACAATCTACAACCATCTAAAATCTAAACTTGGTGAAAGGTAACTACTGCTTCCAATTTGCTATATCATCTCTCTTGATGTCAACTGTAATCTGCCCAATGATGTCACTCCCTTCTCCCATGTTCCTCAATAACCCTGATTGAATTCTCTAATTTTAGATAACTACCGACAAACAACCTTTCCTTCCTTGCCCCACTCTCCTCGTCCCTGTGCCCCACTTGGACTCGCTCCCAATTTTCTTCTTCCACTCCCACTTTCCACCTATATTTCTTCGTCTGGCTTCACAATTCGCACCTTTTCTATCCTTATCTCACCATGACTTTTCATCTCTGGCCTTTGTCTAACCATCTGCTCATCAAAAAACAAATTTCCCCTCACCTGTATCCACCTGTCATTAGCCAGGCTTTGGCCTGCTCCTCCTCTCTTCCAGCTTTCTCGCCCTAATCAGACTGACGAAAGGTCTGATCAGTTTGGAATCAGTATGAACAGAAACGTCACCTATCCATGTTCTCCACAGATGCTGCCTGACCAGTAGAGTTACTCCAGCTTGTTGTGTTTTTTGTCCTCAATAAAATACACTGCAACCAAAGTTATGTTGTACCACACACTCACACGTGCCTTTTGTCTAATTTACTGATGGAGCTTCTTGCTTGGGAATGTGATGGCTTTGCAGATTTTTATATTTGTGTACATCTCTTGTTTTGTTTCTTAACATCTCCACAGGAGGAATGGCAATGGAAACTTAAGGTAAATGCCATATTTGTACATAATTATTAATAAACTAAGGGTGGCACAATGGTGCAGTGGTAGAGTTGTTGCCTCACAGCACGAGAGACCTGGGTTTGATCCTGACCTCGGGTACTGTCTGTGGAATTTGCATGTTCTCCACGTGAGCACGTAGGTTTTCCCCATTTTCCTCCCACATCCCAAAGACGTGCGTGCTTGTAGGTTAATAAGCTTCGGTAAAAAGAAAATGTCCTTTGAATGTAGTATACAGCTAATGTATGGGTGATCGCTGGTCAGCATGGACTTGGTGGGCCGAAGGATCTATTTCCTTGCATTATTTCTAATCTAAACTAAACTATACTCGATGCATCTGGACTATCAATACTGCAGAGGTTTTGGCCTAAGAGTAATTTAACTTCAAATAGCCCAAAAGTCATTTAATGACAACTCTTCTGTAAAGGCCAATGGTTTAATGTTAGATCAGTCATCTCTTGAGAATATAGGGACATTCCTTTCAATAAATACCACAATTAAGCATCCAGTTAGCAGCATGGTGGAATATTAGGCCAGGAGTTCCTAAGCTAACAGTGAAATGTGACAGCAACAATCAAAACAGAAAGTGCTAAAAACAAGGCAATTTTTTTCCCCTTTAAATGAGATTGTTCAAACCTCCAGCAGTAACAACAGCAGAGTACAATGGAGCAGCTGGAGGGCAAACTTTGGATTCTGCATAATGTGCCAGCTGTACCACTGTTTCATTAAAACGATTTTAATCAGTTTCTTTAAGACTGATTTCTATTTTAATTAAAATGATCACGATATTTCCCATTCCTCTCCCTCGTTCTGCATGCCACCTTGAATGTTCTCAAATGCCAGTGATCATTAAAACAGCTGTCCAAAAACCATGCCTTATACAATTAAACTCCAACAGTAACAAGCGCCTTCCATTCATTCCCTTTGTTCCCTCCATCACAGGATATTCCGGCTTAATGTTGAGAGAACTTAGGCTCGGACAGAATACTGTAAAGATTTGACAATGAATTAAACTTGCACCAAATAAAGGTTACATCTGACCAGCCGGGTAGTTCAATATTTAAGGGAGCTGTATCCCAAGTGGGCCCACTGTCAGGGTTATTGCAATTGCATGTAAATTATAACTGGGCTGTAAAGAGACCCTAAGTCCACTTACTGCATCAACCACTGTATATTCCAAGGGCAAATTGATCATCAGGGCTCCCTCTCCAACGGCTCAGAGAATTAAGAGCTGCGGGCAATATGAAACTGAGGCGCACACATACACACAGACACGCACACAAAAACATAAGGTCACATGCACGCGCACGCACATACTACACACAAACACAGGTACATCACACACAGTCACCTCTGAGCATCTGGAAACAGACACACAAGCACACACACGTACACATTGGTGGTGAATCTGTGGAATTCTTTGCCACAGAAGGCTGTGAAGGCAACGTCAGAGATAGATAGATTCATGATTAGTATGGGTATCAGAGATTATGGGGAGAAGGCCGGAGAATGAGGTTAGAAGGGAGAGATAGATCAGCCATGATTTAATGGCAGAGTAGACTCGATGGGCCAAATGGCCTAATAATACTCCTTCCACTTACGATCTGATGATTTGCATTTGCACACACACACACGCACATACTCATACGTACACACACTGAATGGACTAATTCTGCTACTATCACTTATGACCTTATGACACACTCGTACATCCGGTAGGCGGCGCGGCTCTGGCCAGCAGCGGCCTCTGCAGCCTGTCCGCGTTTTTGTTATTTTTTGTCTGTGTTTCTGTGTAGTTTTTGTTATTTTATGTTGGGGTGTGTGTGTGGGGGGGTGGGGGTGGGGTGGGGGGGGGGGGGGGTGGGGGGGGGGGGAAACTTTTGAATCTCTCCCTGCACTGGAGACCCGACCTTTTCTCGTCGGGTCTCAGGTGTCGTTGAGGCCGCAACGAGGAGCGGCCTCCAACGGGAAGAAGCCGGGGACTCTGGTGCCGACTTACCGTTGCCGTCGCGGAGCTGGCCGAAACCGGAGCGGGTGGAGCGGTGGAGGAGCGCTGCCGCTGCTGCTGCTGCTGCTGCTGCTGCCGATGCCGCTGCTGCTGCTGGGTCGGAGGCTGCTACTGCTGGTCTGCGGACGGCTCGGACGACCCCGCGCGGTTCCCTGGAGGGAGACCGCTTTTCGGGCTGCTGCAACGGCGAATTCTCCTGCCCGTGTTGCGGGGTCGAGGAGCTCCTGGAGCGGGGCCTACACCATTGCCCCGCGCGGCTGGAACGGCCGCGGGACTTTGCGAGCACACACCGGGGGCTCCAACATCAGGACCCGGTGTGCGACCTCGCACCACCCGGCGTGGCTTCAATGGCCGCGGGACAATCGCCATCGCCAGCCGGGGGCTTTGACTTTGACTGTGACATCGGGGGGGGGGGGAGAGTGCAGTGGAGAGATAAGTTTTTTTTTGGCCTTCCATCACAGTTATGTGATGGATGTTTATGTTAAATGTAATTATGTTGTGTCTGGGGTCTATTTGTGTGTAATGTATGGCTGCAGAAACGGCATTTCGTTTGGACCCCCAGGGGTCCAAATGACAATTAAATTGACTCTTGACTCTTGACTCTTGACATTCACACAATGACACATATATCTATGCACACACATGCACAAAACATGCATGCCCACGTGGACATGGCCACACACATGCACACACTCTCCTATCCAGCAGAACAGTCAGGGAAGAACAAATAAATATGTGAAACTCAAGCGATGTGCATCAAATGCACTAAATACCTGATTGCCTGAATCAGTCATCAGTTTAATTTCAGTGGCAAATTTGATTACTGTTCATTACTGTGATCCCTGGATGTCCAGATTACCAAATCTCATGCATAATTTCCTGAAATACTCCAGAACAACTCAAACTTACAGCAGAGTTCATGGCATTTATCGCCAACGTTGCATCTTCCATTGAACTGAACATCGATAATTACTTAGCTTTGGACAGCACAACTAAAATTGGACAACACTATCATAGAATCATCGAGTGACACACTGTGAAAACAGGCCCTTTGGCCCAACGTGCCCATACTGGCCAACGTGTCCCAGCTACACTAGTCCCACCTGCCAACATTTGGTCCATAAGCTTTCAAACCTGCCCTATCCATGCATCTGGGAATTCAGCAGACCTGAAAAATTGTTTAGAGAATACAGTGATATATTTCATTGGATAGAGGAGTGTGTAAATAAAAGGGGAAGTGGTGCAATTAAAATCAAACTGTTCTGAAAACAATACCAGTATCGAGTGACCTCAGTTTTAAGCCTAAAAAAAAGAACTAATAAGAGGAAGAAAGAGAGATGGAACAATGGGATCAGACAGAAATGATGAGAATCAAAGGAAATTGGTACAAGCAGCTAGTCTCTAGGGCCTGCATGCTGTCCAGGATGATGTTTAGTGACCTCAGAAGATTACTAAAGTTAAATGTAATAATTGTGAATGAAGATTTTTAACTTTATATTAAGACAGATTCTAAGAGCATTACAGATGTTGAAGTAAGCATGACATTCAGTTAATTCAGCCAAAATGTCTCTGAAAATTGTACAAAGAAAATCTATAATATAACCTGTGTACTAAATAAAATGCCAGAACTCATATATATATAGAACAATTGCAATATACATCATCAGTGAATCTTGAAATATATACATATATATTCAGTCATATTTCCAATATTCATTAAAAAAAACATTTTGTGACTGAAAATACCAAGTAATTTTGGGATGCAGGAATATATTGCCACTGCACAGCAACAATGAGGCATGACATGTAACATAACAAGTGTCTCGTTGTAATTACACACATACTTCAGATATTGTTAAAAGAATAGAAAAGCAAAAAGGATGGTGCCTAACAGAAAACATACATCTGCAGAAACCTAGGGTGAGGTAGCAGGTGGAGATAATTTCTCAAAAATCTCACATAAACTAAGAGCAAAAAATTCAAATGTTGTAAGAACTCATTTGGGTCAAGCAGCATCTGTAGAGACAAAGTGACGTTCGATGTTTCGATTTGACACAGGCTCCCCTCTGGATAGTCTCCCATCGTACACAAACCTTAAGTTTTATTATACATATTTATGAAGTTAATGTTGACAAGAGCTTGGGCCTCCTGGCTGCAGTAACTGCGTGCCATGTTTATGTCAAAATCTGCAATATTCTTAGCATCAATGATTGAGCGGGTCTATTAAATGAAAAGTTATATGTAGCGTTGGATTTTCCACTACACTAGCTCAGAAATGGGTCAAAATTAACCTATATTATTATTTATTTTCAGATACTAATAATAAGATTTCCATGACATTGTTATAGGGAAGATTCCAACCTAGGTTCCAGGAATGTACTTTGTCCCAGTCAGCCATTTGCCCCAGCCCTTTATAGGGAAGTGAATCTTCATTTATGAACACAGAGCACAGAACAGTGCAGCAAATGAATAGGCCTTTTGGCTTATACAATATCTCTGCTAAATATGATGTCAACTTAAAGTAATCCCTTCTGCCTGCATGTACCCCATATCTCTCCATTGCCTGCATATCCATCTATTTAAAAGTTTCTTCAGCATTCCCCACCATCCCTGTGACTCTGATTGTGGATTTTGGGATTCCAAAGAGATCACTCTCTCCACGGATGTCTTTGAGTTCCCACCCCTTTCTGCTTTCCATAGAGACCACTTCCCTTCTTAACTTTTCTTACATCCTTTTGTCACCTTTTTGTCTCAAGCCTTTGCCACTTTCTCCACCCATCTGCCAATCACCCACCCTTGCTTGTATCCACCCATCACTCGCCAGGACTTGCCCCATCCCCACCTCTCTTTTCCAGCTTTCCTCCCCCTATTCCATCAGTCTGAAAAAGACTCCTGACCTGAAACATCGTCTGTCCATACACTCTACAGATGCTGCCTGACCCACTGAGTTCCTCCAGCACTTTGTTTTTGCTCACTAATTCTTCTGCACCCTTCACATCTTTTCTGTTATGGGGCAACCAGAATTGCACACAGTACTACAAATGCAACCTGAGCATTGTTCTATAAAGCTGCAACATGATTTTGTAACTCCTATATTCAATGCCCCAACTCTTATATTCAAGGCAAGCATAGTGTTTGCCTTCTTTACCATTTTATTTACTTGTGTTGGTATTTTCAGTGGCGACGGTGCAAAATTGGTTCCTTGCAGAAAGACAAAATAAAAAATGAAGCTTACACAGAAAAATGGGCAACGTCACAGAATTGGGAATCCATAACACTGGTTTTAGATCAGATAGCGCAGATTGAATGACCTTACAAACCACTTTGGATTTCCCCATTCAGAGCTCTGAACCTTGAGATGCGATTGACTACAATGTTTTGGAGACTCACCCTCGATCGGTGCCAAGATAACTCTGGAATGGTCATAGGCAATCACGTTGGCGTAGCGGTTTTTGGGTTTGTTCACCTCCATGTTTGAGTGTTCCCATGTAAACTGCTGACCCGGATCAATTGACTAAAATATTGAAGGGAAAAGGAAGAGAAAAAAATGGAGAAAGATTTTACTCTTTGCTCCTACAATTTGCCATTCAAGAATCTCACCATCGTATTATTTTCAGTATTCAATATCATATACTTCATTATTTCTTTCAATTATGATCTAGAATGATTTATTAAAATGTATCATTTCTTCATGGAGGCCCCTTTGTCATTTGATTCCATTTCCATTTTACTTCTTCACTAAATTCACAGGAGTAAAATGGGTGGTTGATTTGCGACCAGCCACTTTGCACTGGTGTTCAATCAGTTTATGTCTGATTCAAGCGAACCCGAGAAGATATAAAGGAATATTCTGAAACAAGGGTATTTTTTAATGCTTTACCAATTGCTGCTTCCACTTTCATGCAGGGTCATAGCAATGAATCTTTGTCACTAAGCTGCTTCACAAGGATGTTCTTCAAATGCTGAGAGAGGTAAACCATTCAGTTAACTGCATGAAAGTATCTGCGTTCAACATATCCTGCTGGAAGCAGAATATATTCACTGGAGCTGAGTATCACATTACAATAATGTGTAATAAGTCATTGACAAAGGGGAAACCTACCATTAAAATACTTCATAAACTGATTCCTCTTTCACATTAGATTGGCTTCAAGCATGTGTTTGGACTATAAATGAGTAGTAGATTTTTCTTCAAGGGGTAAGTTAAATACAACTGTTACAATCTATAAACTAGGTGTGAAAGAAGCTAGTTGGCAGGGTATGATCCTGTTAGCCTTTTAATAAAAAGATTTCTGTAAGCCTATGAGTAGAACAATAAAATAATACTGCACTGAAGGGTCATTTAGCTCATTGTATCCGTGCCAGTTAGTTTGCAGGTTTAGCCCCATACTCGAGTTTATACTCAAATTACTTTTTCTGATATACCTGTCCAATTACTTCCAAAATATTTCCAATGGAATTGAATTGCAATTTGCTTTTAAATTGCATTTCACAACCAATGCAAAAAATTCCCTTCATTTCCCCTCTCATTTTCTGCCAATTATTTTAAATCTATGACTTTTAATTATTGACACACAGAAAAAGTTTCAACCCACTTTCTCCATGTAAACCCATCATGCTGTGTTATGCTAAGGACAACACCATTTTAACTGAATGAATCTTATAAAAAACTGTTCCTAAGCATATTATTTCATGTACATTATGTTCAATGGCATGATTGGTGCTGTGAACACAAATGTGCTCCATGGTGGCACAGCGGTAGAACTACTGCCTTACAGCGCCAGATATCCGGGTTCGATCCTGACTACAAGTGCTAGTCTGTACAGAGTTTGTACGTTTTCCCAGTGATCTGAGTGTTTTTTCTCTGAGATCCTCAGTTTCCTCCCACACTCCAAAGACGTACAGGTTTGTAGGTTCATTGGCTTGGTATAAGTGTAAAATTGTCCCTAGTGTGTGTAGGATATTGTTGATGTGCGGGCATCGCTGGTCGATGCGGACTTGGTGGACCGAAGGGCCTGTTTCTGCGCTGTATCTCAAAACTAAACTAAACTCCACCAAGCTTAAGTGGTTGGATGTGGAAGGGAATTCACCCCTTCTGCAGAAACAAGGTGAGGCAGCTTCAAAACTTCCACATTGATTCCATTCCCCCTGAGAGCTAATTTGTTGCGACTCAATGTGAGAGTGTAGATTCATTGTCAAGCAAAGGGACAGTTTCCTGTAGTTTAATTAATTCTCTTAAAGACTGATCTGAGATGGCTTTAAACTCATTCACACTGAGCCAGTCTCCTAAAACTGCAACTGCATTAGTTAAGAAAATA
Source organism: Leucoraja erinaceus (assembly GCF_028641065.1). Classification (NCBI taxonomy): domain Eukaryota; kingdom Metazoa; phylum Chordata; class Chondrichthyes; order Rajiformes; family Rajidae; genus Leucoraja; species Leucoraja erinaceus. The sequence continues at coordinate 18,087,050 of NC_073405.1, forward strand.
AAGCGGTATCGGGAATTCAGTCAATGCAACTCCTACAATATACAGTGCATTCAGAAAATATTCAGACCCCTTCACTTTTTCCACATTTTGTTACACGTTACAGCCTTATTTTAAAATGGATTAAATTCAATTTTTTTTAATCATCAATCTACACACAATACCACAGAATGAAGAAATGAAAACAGATGTTTAGAAATTTTTGCAAAGTAATTAAAAAGAAAGAACTGAAATATCACATTTACATAAGTATTCAGACCCTTTGCTATGACACTCAAATTTGAGGTTAGGTTCATCCTTAGGTTTCCATTGATTATCCTTGAGGTGTTTCGACAACTTGATTGGTCCACCAGTGGTAAATTAAATTGATTGGATATGATTTGGATAGGGACACACCTGTCTATAAAAGGTCCCCCAGTTGACGGGGCATGTCAGAGCAAAAAATGAAGACAAAGGAATTGTTCATAGACCTCCGAGACAGGATTGTGTGGAGACACAGATCTGGGGAAGGGTATACAACAATTTCTGCAGTAGTGCAGGTCCCGAAGAACACAGTGGCCTTCGTCAGTCTTAAATGGAAACACCAGGACTTCATAGAGCTGGCCGCCTGGCCAAACTGAGCAATCGGGGGAGAAGGGCCTCGGTCAAGGAGGTGACCAAGAACCTGATGGTCATTCTGACATAGCTCCAGAGTTCCTCTGTGGAGATGGGAGAACCTTCCAGAAGGACAACTATATCTGCAACACTCCATCAATCAGGCCTTTATGGTAAAGTGGCAAGCCGGAAGCCACTCCTCAGTAAAAGGCACATGACAGCCCGCTTGGAGTTTGCCAAAAGGCATGAGAAACAAGATTCTCTGGTCTGATGAAACCAAGATTGAACTTTTGGCCTGAATGCCAAGCATCATGTCTGGAAGAAACCAGGCACCGCTCATCACCTACGGTGAAGCATGGTGGTGGCAGCATCATGCTGTGGGATGTTTTTAGGACGACAGATAGCACAATGGGCTAAGAGTTCGGCAGGCGACCGGAAGGTAGCCGGTTCAAATCCCGCTTGGAGTGCATACTGTCGTTGTGTCCTTGGGCAAGACACTTCACCCACCTTTGCCTGTAATGGAATGTTACGGCGGCAGGCGCGGGCACACCGCGACGCCCTGTCACCTTTCAAGGGAGAGCTAAAAATGACCCTAAGTTGTCTCTGTACAGCCAAGACAACGCAGGAAATGGCTTCGTTTCATTTCTTTCGTTTTTCATCGGCAGTAGAGAGGCCCAGCAGGATCGACCAACTTGAACCCGATCGAAAATACAGAGAGATCCTTGATGAAAACCTGCTCCAGAGCGTTTGCACCTCAACTGGGGCAGAGGTTCACCTTCCAACAGGACAATGACCCTAAGCACACAGCCAAGAAACGCAGGAATGGCTTCGTGACAAGTCTGTGAATGTCCTAGAGTGGCCCAGCCTGAGACCAGACTTGAACCCGATCGAAAATCTCTGGAGGGACCTGAAAATAGCTGTGCATCGATGTTCCCCATCCCCCAACCTGACAGAGCCTGAGAAGATCTGCAGAGAAGAATGGGAGAAATTACCCAAATACAGGTGTGCCAAGCTTGCAGCATCATACCCAAGAACACTTGAAGCAAAGGTGCCTCAACAAAGTACTGAGTAAAGGGTCTGAATACTTATGTAAATGCGATATTTGAATTATTTTGCTTTAATTACTTTGCAAAGGTTTCTAAATACCGGTTTTTGCTTTTTTATTATGCGGTATTGTGTGTAGATTGATGATAAAACAAATATATTTAATAAATTTTAGAATATGGCTGTAAGGTAACAAAATGTGGAAAAAAGTGAGGGGGTCTGAATACTTTCTGAATGCACTGTAAGTACTCTCTATTTTTCATGTCTTTTTTTATTTATATTTTGCAGCTTCAGACGGGTTTGATCACCACTTTTTGTGGCCTCCATCCCGAGAGAAGCCACGCTTCTTCATCATGACATCGCTTCTTCATCATGACATTCCTAATTCAGAACAGGCTTGGACCTTCTGATATGGCGTGTAACTGCACTAATCCCGAACATTACCATGGCAACCCCTCCTCTGCCTTTTATGTCCTTTTGGGTAGAATTGGAAAAGGTCCAAAGTCTTTCCTTAATCCTGCTTTTCTTCTTCCTACAACTATAGAACATCAAAGAATAGAAACAAACTACTTTGCCTGCTGTAGTTTGGCAATTCATGAAATAATTCATTCGTAATACTATGCACCTCTTTGTCACCTAACTTGCTAGTTGCTTTTTACCCAAATACTTAAACTCTCCTCTTTTAATTCTATTTCTATCAGTACCCACAGGAAAAATTCCATAGACTAAAATCCAAATGTTTGCTCTGCCATTCATGAGCCACTGGAATGGGTGGCAACATTTGCCAATCATTGCCATCTTGGATCATTTAACTCAGCCCAACTAGAGTTGGAGATGAGGGGTTTTGGTTTGCAGGGTGGCATAGTGGTGCAGCAATAGAGTTGCTTCCTTGCAGCGTCGGAGACCAGAGTTCAATCCTGACTGTGGGTGCTGTCTCTACGGAGTCTTTACGTTCTCCCCGTGACCGCATGGGTTTTCTCTGGGTGGTCCAGTTTCCCCAGCATCCCAAAGATGTGCAGGTTTGTAGGTTAACTGGCCTATGCAATTTGTCCCTATTATGTAGGATAGAATTAGTGTGTAGGCTACCATTGGTTGACATGGACTCGGTGGGCTGAAGGGCCTGTTTCCACGTTGTATTTCTGAACTCTAAACTATACTCAGTAAGGCTAATCCATTGTGAGGTCATGCAGTGAGATCACTCAATCACTCAATAAGTTAAATCAAACTCAACAGGTTAGATAAATCGCAGCCTGGACTCTCATTTCAGCTAGCAATGCTTAAATAGCACTTAACCTTCAGATAAACTTGGCAAAACAGAAACATAAACAATAAAAGTGATTATTACAATTTGAACACAGCAGTTCTGAAAGCTGGCATCTCAATGGGCTGAATGTCATAAGAAAATCTGAAGTATAAAAAATAAAATGTGGTGATGCACAATGGCTACTTGCATTAACAAATCATTTATTTCAAGGTCAAAATGACAGTATCCATGGTCAATCATTCAAAAATATTTTAGGAAAGACAGGAAGAAACTCTTTTTAATTTATCTGTGATTGGGGTGAGCCATTCCTGAGAATAAACCGATACTAAATCTCTCTTATGTACTGTAGAAACAAGGAATTGCAAATGCTGGTTTACCAAGGAAAGACACAAAATGCTGGAGTAACTCAACGGGCCAGACAGTATCCTTAGAGAACATGGATAGATGATGTTTTGGGTCGGGACCCATGTCGGGACCCAAGTGGAGTCAAGGAATATGGGGAGAAGGCAGGCACGGGTTATTGATTGGGGACGATCAGCCATGATCACAAAGAATGGCGGTGCTGGCTAGAAGGGCCGAATGGCTTCCTCCTGCACTTATTTTCTATGTTTCTAAACATCATCTATCCATGTGTTTCCAGGGATGTTGCCTGATCCGCTCAGTTACTCCAGCATTTTGTGTCTTTCCTGCCTTGGGAATATTCTGTGGGCGATCTCTGTGATAATGGTACCACCACTGTGAAAGAACAAATAGCATTTGGTACATTAGTAGTCTATGCTGTGCACTCATTAGTTATTCTGTACTGTAAAACAGAAACATTTCCAAACCTGCACACTGGTTAGGAACAGTGTCAGGTGTTTGTGATTTTGACTAGGCATCAAGTTTCCACAAGAATGCAAATCTCTGCTAGTTTCTCGAAGATCAAGAACTCGCAAGCTGCAGGTATCATGGATTCATTTCTAAAGTAATCCATACTTTACCTCGTACTCCTGTGAAAACTTCAGGTTGTCGTTTGCTTTCAAATGCTCCGTGTGTTCAGCGAGCTCTGTGATGGGAATTGGTGGGTGACTCATCATGCCTGTGGGAAGACATAATGGAGATATCATTTAAAAAAGCAAACAATGAAAGAAACACATCGTTATAATTCATTCATCAGTCCCAGGTGAAAAGGCTGAAATGAGAGGAGTAGAAGAGGATCTGTGTGGTTAGAACATTACATCATCAGGGCTTGAAATTTGAGACCCAACAATTTGCACGGAACCCATTTTCTTACAGGAAACACACTGGAACCCTCTCAGTGTGGTTTCTCCGGAAAGGTATTTCCATCAATTTATTCCCAGTCTGACTAAAGTACTGGAATCTGCCTCCTGATCTTCTCCTGCACACATGGGCTTATGAAGTCAGTTTGAAGTCAGCCTCATCCGTTTCCTTAACTACTGCCATTTCTTCTCTCCCACTTCATCTGTCCCTCCCCAATGATCACAAAAACTTTAAATTTTGCAAGCGGCATCATACCAATCAGCATAGGTAGGAAAGTGAAATGGGATTCCAAACAAGGAGTGTTGTTATACATGATAGTCAAAGAAAATCAGGCTACCTGAAAATATTTCAGAAAGTTGAAATATATTTTAACCAACTCCTTTTAAAGAACTAAAATGTTCATTGTATTTACTAGTGAAATTCTCCTTCAGTTATGTGCATGCAGTTTAGAGCCTCAGTTGTATTTATGGCACAGTAAGTTCAGGTTCTGCTTGGGTACCCAGGCATATCTGACTGTTTAATGGCCCACTCCTTGCAAGGGTGACTTTGGAAGGGGAAGCCCAGGGGCCTGATGAGGGGTTGAGGAGTGTTTTTACTGGGTGTGATCCATCACCTTGTGAGGGGAATTGAATGTTATTCCTGGGTTTTCCAACATAAGGAGTTTCCAGTTTCATCCTGGGAATGGGGTTAGGCAAGATGGTAAGTGGAAACATTGGCTTCTCAGAAAAAGATAGTTAATTGCTTGGAGAGCACCATCCATTTCACCCCATCTGCAGCAGCCAATGGCTGAGGAGAAGCAGCGCAGGGAATGTTCTGAGGGAACAGTTGTGGAGGTGTGATGAAAGAATAGGAGAGGTGGGTTAGTTAAAGGACCTTTAGGGTTGCCTGGCCTCAGTTTGCTGGGATGCAGTTCTGAATCCTCTGCCATGCTAAGCTCACGACCTCTGCTGCGCAGATGTTAAAGAGTGTTGAAGGATTGAGCAGGCGCAGTGAATATCGAGGCCAGTTATCATCATCCACAGCCAAGAATTTGAACATGACAGTGGTATTGCTGATTCAGTTGCCTGATACATGCAGAGATCAGCAGGAAAGAAAGGCAATAAAAAGAGCAAAAGACACCCCTTTAATAAAAAAACACTGTCACTGTGGATCTCTGTGACAAAATCACGCTACTCCTGGAAACATACAGAAAGTGCCCACTTTCTTTCCACACCAATGACACGTACCATTAGTGTTTGTGCTTCAACTCAGTTTACTTACAACAACAGGTGAAGTGACTGTATGTTATTAACCTGGTGTCCTCTGCATACTTTGAAGACCTCGCAGTGTGTAATGCTCAACCCCAACCTAAACTACTTCAAGGATATTCTCTCATCGAGAAATATTATCTTGCAAACCATAAATTAGAAGTCTATAAACTAAGTGAAATCATGAATGTCAAAGTTATTAAAACATTTAATATTATATTGCGAAAACTGTATTACTCATCTTGCACGATATGAATTGTAATAAAAATAAAATAGGGTACAGGACCTTGTTTTGTGCGATGCAGGCAGGTTTGCTGTCTATTTTTTTTAAATTTCAGATCTGCTGTGTATTTTTGTTTATCTAGATGGGGAAGCCATGAATTTTCATTTTGGCATGCCTTCGACAATATCCCCATTTAATGAGTTTTCCTGCGTTGCCGTGGTTACCTGGTACTTTGGTGCATTGTTTTGTTTCCCTGGGTTTTCTCTTTCCTTTCTGATCCCTATATCTGGCTGTCTCCACAAGCATGTCCCTAATGGAATTACCGGGCCCTGCTCGAGGAGATAGCGGGAAATGCCTTTGGTTGCTATGGAGAATTTCAAGCCCTGTTACAGATTCAGCAGAGTTTGATCATTTGAAGCAGACAGTATGGACGTTAAAATCGAGGCAGCACAGAGATGAGAAGCAAGCATGAAATCATCATCAGTTTTTATGGTGGGACATCGCAGCAGATTCTTACAACACAAAACAAAAAGGGTACTGTGTTGGAGAATACATTCCAGCATCATGGAAAACGGCAGATGCAGCCACACTCTCTAGCAAAAGAGGAAGCAATTGAGGCCACCACCTTAACCACCCTTCCCAAGCCTTGCACGGACTCACAAGAGTGAAAAGATTTGGGCGCGGTCTTTGCCTTTTGGAGTTTTGTTGTAAAAGGCGGCTCAAAAACAAGCTTGAAGGTAAGAGATACTCCTGTGGAGTAGATCTCCCTTCCTTCACTGCACAGTCCCAGATGCTGCACGTTCCAACCTAGGCACAGTGGAAGTGCAGCCTTTCTGAATCCATGACTCACAGGTTACTCTTTAAGCTACCCACTCTTTACTTTCACATCCCTTCGACTAAATCTCCCGCTCAGCCGACATTATTCCTTTTATATGCTGCAGTACCGTTCCCACAAGGATACCCATTCCCACCAACCTCGCCCTCATCCCTTGCCCCATCACCAAGGACAGCTATCCATGTTTGAATCTTGTCTATTGAAGTCAAAGGGTTATTTGTTTAGGAGGTCCTTGCAGATCAAATGGCATCCTTCCTCACCAAACGGTGATGCAGTTTCCAATAGTTAATATACAGCGATGGGGTAGGTAATTTCTATTTTCTCCAGCTCTGTGTGACTCACGGTCAACTAACGATGTATCAAGCACAGGACCTCCAGTCTCACCTCCTCGATGGCCAATATTTGCAAGCTCAGCAAACTAGAGCTTCACACTTTGCTTTCTGCCAAACCTTGTAACCAGGTTCCCGAAACCCATCCAGTTAGCCCACAGACACACGTAGATGAGAGGCTATCATTTAATAACGTTATGTGGGGTTGAGGTTACTGGTAGAAGCATTGCATTTGAGCTGGCAGCACAAGTGTTTAACATCTGGTCCATTGATATCTGCAGTATTCGAGTGACTTCTCCTGCAGTGGATCGTGGTGGCAGTGTAATTGCTAGGGTCAGGATATGATGGAGGGGAAGTAGCAGTCATCTCTACCTGCCACCTCAACTCAAGTTGGTCTCCAAATGTAAGGAGATATTTGCAAAACAAATGTGCCAACTGGATATTTCAAGGAACATGAATATACATTGAAGGATACACTGAAGGTCAGTGCAGCCTCTGGAAAGTCTCTGTGGTGAAGAACATCAGTTTAGGGCCCTGTAACCTGGACATTGAGGGGCCGGTTCCTATGCAACAGAATCTCAAATGCTCGCTGGGTGCATTGTTTAAGGAGTCAAAGTGAGTGGCGTTGATAAGGGAATGTATTGGATTGATGGTACAATAAATATATTGAATGTAGAGAGATATATTGATATCAGCATTGCTTTATTATTGTCACATGTACTGGTTATATTCACTATATATATTATGAATGAAATATATTTCTGAAATTAAATGTGGTCTGTGCGTGTTCCACCACATACACACTGCAGGCACTGGTACAGTACAGGCATCATGGCACAGTGCGGAAATGAGTTTAACTCTCTTGGTTAATGAGGAAAGCATTGATTCCTTGCAAGAAGACAGCGTGCGTGCGTGCGTGTGTGTGTGTGTACATATTTGTGCATGTGCTCCAAGTACTTAACAGATCAGACAGCATCTGTGGAGAGAGGAACGATTTAGGCCAATAAAGATTCTGATAAAAATGTATCAAACAGAAATGTAAACTCCATGTTTCTCTCCACAGGTGCTGCCTAACCTGATTATGTCTTGCTCTTTCTGTATTTATTTGAGATTTGAAGCATCTGCGGTATTTTGCTGATGTACAGAATACTCCCAGCTCCTCAAACTATCTGTACAATGAAGAGTTAAAGGACATGCAATCTATGATGGCCCTGTGTCATTTAGTTGTACAGTTGTACATGCACATCCAAAGCACCAATGAGGTGAATGAATATCAAAAGGTTGTATCTTGCAGAACCCAGATTCATTTCCATTTATATTACATTATTCTTCATTCCACAAATCTCGTGGAAGACTGCCGTGTTACTTATGCTAATTAAACCTAGCTACGGACGAGATATATATAATCTGTTGGATTTTTCTCTTGTCACTATTCAAGGCCAGAATTTGATCAATGACTGGGGATGAATATAATGGTACGAAAACCTTCCATAACAATCCTGGCTCAGAAGTTGTAAAGTGCATGAAATAAGAGGTCAATGGGGCACTGCCCAGGGGAGCCAGAACAGATTACTGCCAGCTTCCAAGCAGTGATACCTCAGCATGTGAGGTTGGAGGTGTAGTGGGCTGTAAAGGATGCCTCATGTGAGGAGAATCACACCAAGGCCTTTTCTCTGGGGTTCTGCCATTGAGGACAATGGCGATTGAAGAGGAAGTGAGATTAGCTGTAGATTTGAGATAGAGAGAACAAGATAGCTAAGGAAGTGAATCATTGCGGAAGTTGTGGGATGGGAGTGGGATGGGGGGGGGAGGGGGATTGGGAATTGTTGGGGGAAAGTGCATCCCAATGGAGAGAAGATCAGATTGGCGTAAAGTAATAGTTAAGCGAATGACCATGGAACAGCCATTTGTTTGGGGAGAAGATCCTAATAATCTGAGGGTATACACGAGGGAGATGATCAGATGGGGAAGTTGACTTGGAGAGATGATGGGGTGGGGGGTGTTGCAGGTGATCTGTTGAGGGGTGGGAGTAATTGAGGTGGAGGTTGAAGCACCATCTATCAAAGATAATTTAAAGAAAGCACGTACCTGGCAGAAGATGCTGGCCCCAGGCCCAGGAAGGTCAGGCCCTCTAATGAATGCCACAGCTAACCTCAGCCCTGATTGAGTATGTAAGCCTCATTTGTGCAATACGATCCCGCACAAATGATGTCAAAAGAAGCATTGCCTGCTGTCATTGTGCACCCCCTCTTGCCCCTGTGCACACATGCATCATATGCATGGATGTATTACGTCTTGTTTATTTGGCTGTGCTACCGGGTCCAGCTATTTGAGCAAAGATCATTGACAAATGACAGGGCAGGATTCATCCAAATGAATGAAATTGGGGCCCACCTTCTATCTTAGCAGCAGGGTGGCTTGGAAAGGTAAAGCTAGGTGTTATGGCCATTTTTTCCTGCAGACCCTCCACCTTCTGCCTGATAATACTTTGTACATGGTCTGCACATTTATGTATTGAGTCTGCACATTTATGCACTCACTCGTCAAGCGCACATTTCTCTAGATGGTGAAACACCAGATGCTATCAATTGCCATTCATGTTGGTGAAGCTTTCCTGAAAGATCTGATAAAATGCTGACAGATGTAAGTTCGACCATAAATTAGGGGCCTGCCTAATCATGTTTAAGCATTTGATGACAGAATGAATGGCCATCACCCACTGACTGCAATGGACAGCTGCCCTGATCTGTACCGTGTTGAGGTGAAAATTTGACACTGTGGACAGCACTAAACCTGTTTGTTTTCCACTTCTGGCATTTGGTTCTATTGAGATTAACTCGACATATGTGTAAATTACCAATACTAATTTGTACCCCATTGTCTTGAAGACACATAGACTGGCCGTCAATAATCAAGGTTGATCTGAAGCTACATGATCGTACTGTTGATCTGAATATGAAATTAATATTTGCATAATATTTGCCAGTTTTATGTAAAATTATATTTTCAGCATTAAATGTTATTAAGCCATTTTGTCATCCAGTTCACAATTACTTGTAAGAAATCCAGTGAGGTGGCTGGTATTAAAATAATCCTCAGCATGATTAATAGTTTGATAGCTGAGAGTCTATTTGTGTGCAGCTGCGTTGATTGTATATACAGACAAATAATTTGCACTGTGCATATGCAAGCATGTGTACATTTGTGCATGTGCCCATTAATGCATGTGAGTGTGCATGCTTGGTTGTTCTGTGTATAGTATATGGGAAAGAAACTCGGTAAGAATCAAAATGAATGGGAAGAATGGCCTCCCCTCTTAAAAAAGTTCTATGATTCTATGAAGAGCAAGGAACAACATAAAGAAAAAGGCTTAAAATATCCTCCAGTCAAAATTAATGGTCCAAGTTCAAACTGCTGTCAGATTTGCATTTGACTGTATATATTTGTCTTTGTTTTTTTCTCAATAGATCTGAAGACCACTGAGTACAAAATATGCCAGAAAGCTCACAACCCTGAGGAAGATCCCAACCAGAAACATTGTCTGTTCATTCCCTCCCCAGATGTTCATTCAGCATTTTGTGGCTTGTGCAATTTAGAAGGAGGTTTGATTTTGATATTTTCCCAAAATAATTGAAAAATAAACTAATCCAGTTTATCAATAAGACCGATGAGGGGCTTGACATGAAGAGCAGAAGAATTATCGTGATTAAAAACACTTCCAAAGATAGTGAACAGCCCAGATACAGTGAACATGGAGAGGATGTTTCAACTAGTGGGAGAGTCTTGGACCAGAGGCCATAGCCTCAGAATACAAGGACGTACCTTTGAAAAGGAGATGAGAAGGAATTTCTTTGAGGTTGGTGAATCTGTGGAATTCATTGCCACAGATGGCTTTGGAGGCCAAGTCAATGGATATATTTAAGGCAGAGATTGACAGATTCTGGATTAGTAAGGGTGTCAGGGGTTATGGGGCGATGGTAGGAGAATGGGGTTGAGAGGGAAATATAGATTAGCCATGATTGAATAGCGGAGTAGACTTGATGGGTGAATGGCCTTATTTTGCTCCTAGAACTTATGAACTTATTTGAACAGAACAAATTATATTACCTCATGTGAGTTTCTTTCTTCTTAAATTGGGCTATTCTAACAATAATTTTAGTGTGATTATTGATTCCCTTCTGTTGAATAAACAGACTTGGCTGAGAGCACTAAAGGTTGTGGTGGTTATGAATTCTACCCAGGGTTATAGGCAGTTTTAAGGTGAGTTGCCTTCCAATGCAAACTTTTTACCAACCATTGCAAAGAATTTTTAATAGATATCGATAGATGGTGCCACCACTTTGCATTTGAAATTCTGTGATGCTCTATGCCGGTTGGGCCAATTTTGGTTAAACTGCAATGAAAAAGACAGGACAGGCTTGGGTCTTATGAACCAACATCCTCTGTGGTGTGGAGAAAATGACATTGGATTAAATAGCTATAGTCAAAGATTACTTTTGATGGTAAGGATAAAGATTTTATTTGATATGAAAAGCATGGGAGAAATTGGTTCAAGCATAAAGAAGAGTAATCCTCTTCCGTTCAGGGTCCAGAGGAAGTTCCTCAAGTGTATAAAATCATGAGGGGAATGGATAGGATGAATGCAGTGTCTTTTACCCAGGGCATAGGCTTCAGGCGACAGGTATCTGATGGGCAATTTTTTCCTCACAGAGGTTGGTGGGTACATGGAATGAGCTGCCAGAGGAAGTGGTTGAGGCATCTACAATAACATTTAAAATACATTTGGACGGGTATATAGAGAGGAAAGATTTAGAATGATATGGGCCACTTGTGGGCAAATTAGTCTAGCTTAGATGGGGTGTCATGATCGGCATGGGAGTTGGGCCGAAGGGCCTATTTCCGTATTGTATAACTCTATGATTCTATCTGAACATTTTGTTGTGATTTGTAATAAATCATTCCAGCAGTAGAGAAAATATTAACATCAGGAGAAGAGGTGCAGCATAGGTCGCAGGTGAGATGCGTGGAAACACATCAGAAGGGACTATATATCGGAATATCCTATAATGGTTTTGCCATCTGAGAGATGTCACCTTGGTATACCAAACATAAATTAATCTGAATTGGACCAAAACTGAGCAACACTTCATCATCCTCCCCTTCATTAGAGTGCGCAGCTTACCTATTGAGCTGGGAATTTCTCTGGCCGTCACCCTCCACAGGAAAATTGTGAATTAACGGTGTAAAACCATTCCTTGGACAAATTTGGTAAAGAACTGGCAAGGACATCTTGGGCCGAATGGCCTCCTGTGTTGTCACCATTCCATGAAAACTACTGTGTGTGGAAGATTGGCTCCTGAAGTCTTAGCTTCCAGTCTATCTGTCTCTCCTCCCCCTCCCCACCCACTGCTCCCATGTCCTGACGCCCACTAGACCACCAGACGAAACTGATGAAGCCACAAATCTGCAGGCAACCCCAAATTGACGTCAAAAACATACACCTAAAAAAACATGCAAAAGTGAGAGGAGTTAAAAGCTTAGCCAATGAGCAGCCAAGAGCTCGAAAGAGAAACGCAAGTTAAAAACTACATTGAGGTGGATAAGAAACACAGATTTATACGTACTTACATATATAGATATATATATTATGTTACATATATATGCTATATATATTCAAAACAAAACAAAATCAAATAAGCTAACAAAACAATAGGCATAAAATGCAAGTGGGAACTAACTTGCAAATTCGGGTTCACTGAGGGGACTGCTGACAACAGATTCTGTGAAAAGAAACATCAGCACGTGAACACACTTAAATCTACAGGCTGGCAGAACGCAACTTAAGGGGGAGATAACAGAAAACAAAACGGGAACTCAAACAAACAAACAAATGCATGAATAAACAGTCAGTCTCCGATCTGGCCCTCTCAAAGAACTCGGCAATTTGTTACGTTTCTTACCTCTTTGTCTTGTCTTTCTCTCTTCGGCGCTCGCTCTCTCTTAAGTGTGGTAATTGTGTCCACGCGGAATGCCTGAGGAGTCGGGACCCCAACTTATGAGGGCAGATCCCCAGAGTGACTACGGTAAAAGTTGCTCCTGGGAGGGTAACTTAGACTATTGGCAAGACTTAGGGGTTAAGGTTAGATAAAGGCTAAGTGGGGTCCACAATCGGACTTCCATTGCTTTTACTCCTGTCGTGACTCTCATCTTGACTTCCAAGTTTTGTTGGGTGTGATTATGAATGTTTCATCATTCATTCCCATATCTCCAACTGCCCCACCCAGTCAAATAATATTTTAGTAGCTCATTAAACAAAAAGTAATGAAAAAAGCATTAAATAAAGTTTTTCTCGGGTTGGGTGCAGCTGTTTGCTGGGGATTGATTGTCTGGGAAGTCTGGTAATTATCTCAACTCTGTTCCAGACCCATTGACATTTTTCTGCGATCACTGTGGCACAGTGGTAGAGTTGCTGCCTTACAGCGCCAGAGACCCAGATTTGATCCCAACCACAGGTGCTGTCTCTGCGGAGTTTACGTTCTCCCTATGACCACCTCTGTCCTGGTGCTCCGGTTTTCTCCCACACAGCAAAGATGTATGGGTTTATCGGTTAATTGGTTTTAGTAAGAATTGTAAATGGTCCCTAGTGTGTAGGATAGTGTTAGTGTGTGGGGTGATCGGCGTGGACTCTGTGGTCCAATGTACCCGCGCCCGCGCTGTATCTGTAAGCTAAACTAAACTGCTGCAGAAAGTATCCCCGGTTGCACAGTGGCTCCACAGTCGAGCTCTGCCTCTGGATCTTTGCTGCGTCAGCCATGTTCTAGATCACTGATGCTGCTGACTGTGTCTGCCATGGCTCTGATGAGCAGCAGCAGTTCCAGCCGCTCCCTTATGGGCACCAATGCCATATGCATCAATTCCGTGGAGCCCACTTGCATCATCTAACTCAGCACAGATTGTGGACTGACTGGGTCACATTGGGCTGTTGCTGGCACTATCAAGCAGCCATAATCTAGTAACCATAGAGAGCTACCTTGTATAGATGAAGCAATGATGGCAGGGAACCCATCACAAGTGCTCTGCCTCACATTGAGGTAGTCCGGGGCTGCATCACACAGCCATAGTTAGCTCTCTCCTTTCGTACCCCAATCATTAACTGTACTCCAGGTGACCCGGGTGTAAAAGTAAACGGGTTTTGCTCCCAAGACGAGTCCTTTCTCATTGCTTCCAAGAAAAAAACTTGGAGTGTAAATGGAGATCAATTAGTCAATGGCCTTGTTTACCTGGTCAATAATTTTGACTGCTCACCTGCACTGGATTAGTGATTAGTTGTGCTTATCTTAATCAACTTAATGTTCAGTCATCAGACCTGGCGGCATGGACAGATTCCCAAATTTCTTGACATCCAGAATACAATGCCAGAAAATTCACTGACAAAACAAATACCCGGCCTATTGCTTCTCCCCTAATCGCAGCGCTTGCACACAATGTGTTAACCAACATAAAATGCCACCACATGGTGAAACATCCTTCCTAATTTGTCGATAAACACCAAGAAATTCTCAAATGCACCAAATGATTGTTTCAAATGAATGACTGATTCAGTTGTAATTGGCAAATGGTTTTCGATTGTATACCCATAACATGGACTCCCAAAGCAATACAAAATCCAGTCGTCACTACCTTCAAATGCATGACCTCTGTCAAACTGGATTTGCAGAATAACCTTGCAATATTATAGAATTCTTATTTTATGATGAAATCTTCCATAGCAATTGCATCTTTTTATGGGGCAAGTGGTCGTGCCTTGCTCTATGCCTCAACTTTCTCTCTGGTCATCTATAATAGCGAACAATATGAGCTTAGGTTTAGAGGGATACAGCTCAAATGTGGGCAGGTGGGACCAGTGTAGATGGAGCATCTTGGTTGGGATGAGCAGGTTGGGCCGTAGGGTCTGTTTCCATGCTGTATAACTCTATGACTCCAGTGATCTACCTCTTCCCCTTTGGTCCTGCTGTTTTCCAGTAGACCAGTGGGGGATGTGTGGATTTGATCTTGTTTCTTTTTATTCACTTAGGACAGTCATGCCCCTGTCCCACTTAGGAAACCTGAACGGACACCTCTGGAGACTTTGCACCCCACCCAAGGTTTCCCTGCGGTTCCCGGAGGTTATTGTCAGTCTCCCTACCTGCTTCCACTTCCTGCAACCTCCGGCAACCACCTGCAACCTCCGGCAACTGCACGGAAACCTTGGGTGGGGCGCAGTTTCCAGAGGTTTCCGTTCAGGTTTCCTAAGTGGGACAGGGGCATAAGGCTGCTGATTCAACCTTGAGGTGCTGTGTGGGCCCAAGCCCATGTGCATCCACTTTGCAGCAACACTGCACTCTCCCCTACAGTGGGGTCAATTAATTGCATAGTCGAGAAGGATTCTTCAGGAAGAAAATATCCCTTATCTACCAAAAAAACTGCTAATTTCTACCCAGCGGTTTTATAAATAATGGAAGAATCCTACTAAAGATTTAACATTTGGTTAGGGATCGTATTTCTCAAGCACTGGTAAAAACGCCTCGGCTAATCATCCATCACAAAGAGTCACATTAAAAGCCCACACATTTTAATATTTGATGAAATGCGAGATTTAAATGTGTTTAGATTTGTAATTACAACATCTGTTGAAGGGTATGACAGGGAGGTTCACACTTTTTGCTGCAAGTTTTAAACATTCCTACAACTGCTGTGCCTTGAATGGGAGGTCTTGTACACAGCAGGCTGCTATCTCCTCTCTAAAGAACGTGGCCAGGAGATTGGCAACTGTGGTGCAAACTGCCCCAGCTTTTGCCAGCCCCAGAAGTAACCTGTCTGTGTAAACGTGGAGAAAATATAACTCTTACAATTAAGTTAGCCATCATGGAAGTGGCTTTGTCAGATGCTGCTGAGGAAGAGAAGGAAGAGCAACATTCCTGTTGCTCTTCCTTCTCTTCCTCAACCTTTCCTCCCCTCTGTCACGCCATCTTGCTCCTGCCATCTCCTTCCTCCTGTTCTCCTCCTCCCATCCTTATCCCTTCTCTCTCTCCTAATATAATGCAGTATCCTTTTGATATATGCGACATAACAGGCTGTTGAAGCTTTTTGTGGAAGGACTTTGTTCTGCCTTGGTAGGATGGATTCCTCCCAATGGTTTCCATAAAACTTTACCTGGAGGATTACTGTGAAGTAGAAAATGTCACTGATTGCCGGAGCCGGATCGAGATTAGCTTAAAAAATTGGTGGAAGGTTTTCATTCTGCGATATCTGACAATCCTTTCAAGATACGAATGAAGGGACCTCATCCCAATTTTGCTCACCGTAATGGCTAGATTAAGCTAGGCTTGCAAACCAATATTGAGACTATTGAATCATCCATGGCTTCTTAGGGCAAGTGGGAGAAGTGGGGACTGTTTACCATTGAAAATCCAGCTACTTTATCCATCCATTCTTGGGAAATGAACTTACATTATAGCCCCTGCAAGATGCTTTTCCATGCTCAGTCTTTTACTGAGTTCAGGACTACAGACTCAAAATATCACCATAACCAAAAACATCGGAGTGTCGTCACCAGAATGGCAGAGTAACATTCTCTGTTCCACTGTTGCATCACCGCCACCCTTCTGTTCATGCCCAAATAGTTCACAGTTCAGTGTAGTCAGGCTCAGCTAAACCTGTCCCTGCGGCACTCACCAAACATTGATAAACAAAACCAAAGCTTTCTTTAGATTATTATAACTGTACCGACAGAAAGCACAGTCACTGCATCTTTACCTGGCGTCTGAAAGTTGATGCGTCTCATTTCGACCGGGTCCATGGGATGATGGGATGGCACTTCAGCATTGTTGAGAAGACACTTGGTCCTGGGATCACTTTCTTTGCGTTTTCTGTCATTGGAGTGAAAAGAATATGTTTGGTAAGGATCTTCCGAGATCATTGCTTACTTATGACATGTGCAGACAAGAGTTGAAAACATAGGCTACTAGAAACTAGGAGCAGGAGTAGGCCACCGGGCTCCCTCAAGCCTGACCCACCATCCAATATGCTCATGGCTGATCTGCCACTGGCCTCATCTCATCTTTAGTTTGGAGATACACTGTTGAAACCGACCTTTCAGCCCATCGGGTCTGTGCTGACCAATGATTACCCTTACACTGTTTCTATTCTACAAACTAGGGACAATTTACAGAAGCTCAAACCTGCACGTCTTTTGAATGTGGGAGGAAACCGGAGCACCTGGAGAAAACCCACGCGGTCAAAGGGGGAATGTGCAAACTCTGTACTGTCAGCACCCATTGCCAGGATCGAACCTGGGTCTCTGATGCTGTAATGTACCAACTCTACAGCTGTGCCACTGTGCCGCCCCATCTTTTAAGCCAGTTCCCCAAGCCCTCAATTCCCCGATCTTCCTCCTTCAATACCCTCAATGATCCAGCCTCCACAAATCACTGGGTCAGAGAATTCTAGAGATTCATCACTTTCTGTGGGATGTTCCACAGACATGACAACCCCATTTCAAATGACCACACCCTAATCTTGTAACATTGTCCGCTTGTTCAAGATCCTCCCACTGGTGGAAACGTCTCGATATCTATGCTGCCATGCCTCCTAAGTATCTTAACTGTCCCAGTAAGATTATCCACCAACAATGGACAGCACAGTGGCACAACTGGTAGAGCTGCTGCCTCACAGCTCCAGAGACACAGGTTCAATCCTGACCCCGGGTGCAGTCTGTGTGGAGTTTGCAAGTTCTCCCTGTGACTGGATGGGTTTTCTCCGGTTACTCCGGTTTCCTCCAACATTCCAAAGATTTGCAGGGTTGATGGCTAATCAGGCTCTGTAAAAGTGTGAGCAGGCAGTGGGACAACATGGAACTAGTGTGAATGTCGGTGTGAACTCAATGGATCGAAGGGCCTGTTTAAATGCTGTATCTTAAATAAATAAATAAATAACATTTCTCTCTCTGAAAGATATAACATGAAGTCTTCTAAGTGAAGTCCTCAGGAGTAGTGTATTTAATTTTCTCTTAAACCTGGTTTACTAAGCTTCGTTGACTACAAGTTGGCGCCAATTGAAGCAGAGTTGAGCTTGCCCCGCTTCATTTCACATGGATGAAAATGGCCAGGAGACAGATTAGACCTCTCTCCAGACCAGCAGAAGGATGGACCTCCTCTGTGGCATCTTGCAACGTGAATCTTCAAATGCGTTTGAATGAGGACTGGGTAGAGTGAATGTGGAAAGGATGTCTCCACTAGTGAGAGAGTCAAGGACCAGAGGCTACAGCCTCAGAATAAAAGGACGTAACTTCAGAAATGAGATGAGGAGGAATTTCTTTAGTCTGACAGTGTTGATTCTGTGGAATTTATTGCCACAGAAGGCTGTGGACGCCAAGTCAATGGATATTTTTAAGGTGGAGATTGACAGATTCTTGATTAGTAAGGGTGTTCGTGGTTATGTGGAAAAGGCAGGAGGATGGAGTTGAGAGAGAAAGATAGATAGCCATGATTGAATGGCATAGTTAACTTGATGGGCCGAATGGCTTAATTCTGCTCCGAGAACGTATGAACATGAATTTAGGACTCAATCCTGTAAACATGACAAGGCAAATCTGGGTCGAGGACTGACATAGCAAGGTTTTGTTTACCCTAACCTTGCAGCTATCATTTAAGAAGAGTTAAATAAAAGTATTTTCAGTATACAATAAAAAAACAATTTAAACAGAAAACAAGTTACTAATTGTCGTAACATTGCAAAATAATGGAAAATAGTTTGGAATTCTGGATTAAAGTGGCTGCTTACCTGTCGGGCTTGCTGTCCATGATGAGTGCATTAAGGGAAAGATAAGAACTGTGTAAGTGCTTCAATATAAACGTTAATAGTTCATACACGTATAGGGGGCACCATCAGTGATCCCTACATAATGCTGGCAAGCTTGGATACTCTGTCTAGATCTGGAATGAAACCTAACTGTAATGCTAACAGTAATATTAAAGAACAGAGGTGGTAGATTCTAGGATTGAGGGGACAGATTGAGGGCCAAATGGTTAAAATGGCAAAATTGTTTCCTTCAGATACTCCAGAGAGCACCCCCACTAAACAAAAATATCACCCTGAGTAAAATTCAAGCCAGCACTGCCAATGGTGATGCCACAAAGTCCCAGTATATATTGAACTACCTGATCTCAACTGGGATGCCCATGACTGATGTCTACTGGTTGATGCTAGCAGCTTGATGACATGTGATGTCCAGGGTCACACAGGAGAGATGGATGCACACAATATACAAAACAAGGACCCCCCAAGAAGCAAGTATGTCCAAACGTAGAAACAAGGAGTCGAGGATGCTGATGCCGTACAAAAGGACACAAGATGCTGGAGTAACTCAATGGGTCAGACGGCATCTCTGGAGAGCACGAATAAGTGACATTTCATGTCGGGACCCTTTGTACCACTGACCGTGCAATTCAAGACCTCTTAAACATTACAAACCAAATTCTTTGTGTCGATGCTGGTTTAAACCAAAGTTAAACACAAAAAGCTGAAGTAACTCAGAGGGTCAGCATCTCTGGAGAAAAGGAATAGGTGACGTTTCGAGTCTCGTCCCCGAAACATCACCTATTGCTTTTATCCAGAGATGCTGTCTGACCCGCTGAGTTACTCCAGCCTTTTGAATCTATCTTCAAAGCAAATTCTTTGTTGTGTTATTAAAATCACTCAACAAGCATTGAGAAATCTGCATTCCACCATCTCAGCTCTCTAATGCAAGCTCCTCCTCCTTCAATCACCAATCGTGCCAAGGCGACAACCTTCTTGGGTCTGGTCAGAGAATTTGCTCATCATTTATCTCTTCCCCCTTAAAACTTCACCTCTTTGGCTCAGTCAAATTTTCCCGCTGATTATACTCTTGTGCAGCACCTTGGGACATTTTGAGATGATAAATGAACTTCATTACTTCAAATTATTGATATACAGTGCCCTCTATAATGTTTGGGACAAAGACCCATCATTTATTTATTTGCTCCACAATATGTACTCCACAATTTGAGATTTGTAATAGAAAAAATTACATATGGAAGGCACTGTATAGCAACCCAAGAGCATTGCAGTTAATGGCATAGCGTTGCTTCATGTAATACCCCCCAATTCACATCACAAACAACAAATACGATTTTGTAAAAATTGTATGTTTGAGATGAGGCAAGGGTTGATTAATTTCTCCACGCAGAAAGAGCAATTTGAGGACTTTCTACCACATAACGGAGTCAAGATCATCCCGTCAACGGGGGCTCGAGGCCCACGACCGAGGAAGAACAGAAGGAAGAGACTTGAACTTTATTTCGCCTTCTATCACAGTGAGGAATGTGTAGGAGTCACTGTGGTGGATGTTCATGTTAAAATGTGTTTTTGAGTGATCTGTTGCTTTTTATTGTATGACTAACTTGGCCAATGAAATTCCTTGTATGTTGCAAAACATACTTGGCGAATAAAGTGTGATTCTGATTCTGTGATTCTGATTCTAATTCTGATTCTGATACGGAATAGGTGTTGCAGAATTTATGCCACCAGTGTCAAGCTATTTAGTAAAGGCCTCACCTTAATTTGTTTGCAAAGACTAAATGGCTGAATATTAATTTATAGTGGCTTAGTTTACAGTATTGGTGTTCTTTTATAAAAAACACTACAGCTGGAAAGAAGGGTCACGTTTCAAGCGATCACTAACAGTATACAACTGTTAATCCTGGCCAAATTGGAGAGGCTAGGACCCTAACATTGAGTAAAGGCTTCTGGGCTGCTAGGCCATTTGGTCAATTTAAAAGTGCTTTCTGTAGAAATGGGACAAGCTGCAGAATGGTGCCAGTTTGTCTAGAGCCTAGATCAGAGCTGCAGGAAGAGGATGGGAACATCTGCAGACCCTGACAATTAGGTGCAAAATGCATAAAATGGATTGGATGAACGCAAACCAGACCTACACTTTGTAAATAATTGTAAATAATGTTGCAAAGCTTTACTTTGCTGCATGTTGAATGGATTAAGTATTGAGCCTTGTCTAGTTTTTTTGAATATCAGGTTGCGTGTTGCGATGTTCGATTCCTCTGAGAAACACTGTTTGAATACAATGTATTAGCCACTGTATTATTGGGTTATGGAAATGTCTGTCATGTATGGGGTTAATCAATATCTGTTATTGGATTGTAAAGAGACTACCCCCATGTGGTTCGGCCCCTCAAGGTCAGGGGAACTATAAAAGTCCGCTGCCACAAGGTCCTGTGTCGATCTTCTGAGAGAACGCTTGGGACTGAGTGACCTTCTGGAGTGTCTCTGTTTGAGCGAGGCCAGGAGGGCTTGATCAGGCAGATACGAGGATCGAACCCGCGGTGGTTAGGTACAGTAATGGGAACCGTAATTGTGTTTTGTCAAAATAAAGTTTAGATGTGCAAGTGCTTTACTCAGTGATTTTTGACTGAAACTCGACTGGGGGTAAGCTTAGAATGAGCAATTTACACAACCATCATCAGGTTCATCTTAGTTTTGCTCGGTCTCCTTCCTCACCAGGTGGAATTTCCACCAGCCATTCATTCATGATGCAGCTCTAGAGGACTTTGGTTTCATGAAGCAGCTCTAGAGGATTTTGTTTAGGCCACATTTGGAGTATTGCACGGAGTTCTGGTTTGCCCCATTGCAGGAAAGATGTGAAAGCTTTGGAGAGGCTGCAGAGGAGGTTTACCAGAATGCTGCCTGGATTAGAGGGTTTTAGCTACAGAGAGAGGTTGGATACTTAGTTTGTTTTCACAGGAATGTTAGATATTCACGGGAGATGTAATAGAAGTCAATATAATTATGAGAGGCATTGATAGGGTAGACCGTCAGAACCTTTTTACCCAGGGTGGAATTGTCCAACATTAAAGAGCATAATTATAATGTGAGAAGGGGTAAGTTTAACTGAGATGTGCGGGGCACGTTTTTTAGAGAATGGTGGGGGCATGGAATGCATTGCCAAGGGAGGTGGAAGAGGCAGATACGATAGTGGCATTTAAGAAGCCTTTGGAGAGGCACTTGGAAATGCAGGGAATAGAGGGATATGGATCATGTACAAGCAGACGGGATCAGTTTAACTTGGTCGTGTTCGGCACAAACATTGTGGGTGGAAGAGCCCATTCTTGTGCTGTGCTGTACTGTTGTATCTAGCACTCTGCCCTGGCATACTCTGAGTAGAATGGCTGACTAGGTAATGCAGAGCAAACCAAACATCATCCAGAAATCAGGAGGCGACAAAAAGTCCATTCTGAATGAGATGGGGCTAGAGGGAAAGAAGCTAGTATAGCTTAGTTCAGTATAGTTTATTGCCATGTGTACTGAGGTACAGTGAAAAGCTTTTTTGTTGCGTGCTACCTAGTCAGTGGTAAGACTATACATGATTACAATCAAGCTGCCCACGGTGCACAGATGTAGGATAAAGGGAATAACGTTTAGTGCAAATTAAAGTCCAGAAAATGTCAATTTAAAGATAGTCCGAGGGTCTCCAATGAGGTAGATGGTACACAGGACCGTTGTCTAGTTGGTGATAAGATGGTTCAGTTGCCTGATAACAGGGTAGAAACTCTCCCTGAATCTGGACGTATACGTTTTCACACTCTTGCCTGATGGGCGAGGGGAGAAGAGGGAGTGTCCAGGGTTAGACTCATCCTTGATTATGCTTGTGGCCTTGCCGAAGCAGCGTGAAGTGTAGATGGAGTCAATAGAAGGGAGGTTGGTTCATATGATAGTCCCGGCCGTGTCCACAATTCTCTGCAATTTCTTGCGGTGCATCTGTAGAAGTTGGTGAGAGTTGTTAGGGACATGCCAAACTTCCTAAGCCTTCTGAGGTAGCAGAGGTGATAGTATGATTTCTCGGCCATTGCTTCAATATGACTAGCCCAGGACAAGTTGCCAGTTCACTTCCTCACACAACCTGTCAAGGTTCATGCATTTGCCCAAACTTTACACGTGCACGTGCAGCCCAGTGTTAAGTTTTAGTGCTATATGCTCTCTCAGTGTTATCGAACATAGAACATAGAACACAGCACAGGAACAGGCCCTTTGGCTCACAAATGTCTGTGCCGAACATAATGCTAAATAACCTAATTTTATCTGATACCATTATTCATATGCTTCTATTCCCAGCATATCCGTGTGCCTATTCAGAAACACAGCACCCTTTGTAAAAACATTGTTCTGCACTATCTCCTTTAAACTTTGCCTCTAACTTTAAAACAATGCCCTCTGGACATTTCCACTCTGGGGAAAAGGTTCTGTCTACCCTGGCTATGCCACTCGTAATTGTATCTACTTCTATCAGTTCTTCCCTCAACCTCCAGCTTTCTAAAGAAATCAATCCAAGTTTGTCCCACCTCCCCCTGCAGCTAATGTCAGCATTACTTAATTACTCTAGAGTGCTGTCTGGGGCACCACAACCAAACCAGGATCTTGAACCACTGTTAATTTCCAATTGGTGACCTTCATAATTCCCAATGTTAGTGCTTATCCACCAGTGTTCCAGTCTACTTCACCCACCCCAAGCCCATTGATTGAGATGCTCTTACTTTTTGTAGAGTAGGATGGCAATTACAATGCAGATGATGAAGACAACCGCCAGCACTGGGCCCACCACCCAGATGAGACCCTCTTCTCCATCGATTATAGGCTGTGGGTCAGGGTCTGCTGACAGGATGGGATCAGAGTACGGGCTTGCTGCAAACATCTTCTGCAATAACAACGAAAGGAACTTTTAGAAATCATTAAAAGCTTGATGCTAAACATTACCTGGAGGCTTTCATTAATAAATCAGAGCAGAAATAAAACAGGATTCATCTCCAGCTGCAAGTGTTCAGTTTAGTTGAGTTCAGAGAAACAGGCCCTTTGGTCCACTGAGTCCATGCCAACCTGTGATCACACGTATACTAGTCCTGTCCCAGACACTACGGCCCACTGAGTCCACATCGACCAGCGATCACCCGTATACTAGTCCTGTCCAAGGCACTAGGGACAATTTACAGACACCAATTCATCTTTTGCGAATGGGAGAAAATTTGAGCAAACCTACGCGGTCACAGGGAGAACATACAAACTTCGTACAGAGAGCACCCATTGTCAGGATCAAACCTAGGTATTTGGCGCTGTAAGGCCACAACTCAACTGTTGCAGCACTGTGTCGCCCTAAAGTGCTGAATAATTCCAGCAGATCCTGATATACAGTCACTACTGTTTTAGTGGCATAGTGTTATTGCTGCTAACTACAGTCTAACTTAGGTCAAAACCTCCAGAATATCTTCCCAAATGCCGATAACAGCTGAAAGTCTAAACAGGGTTTTTTTGTGACCACGAGGTGATGTGGAAAAGTCCAGGTGGTGATGCTCTTGCTTGATGGAACACACTCAAATCTAATATCTCTGCTTCAGCAATGGTGTTACTGGAATAAAATGTTGCCCACGGGAAATTTAACAAAAGTGCGCAAAGTTTTTCACATATATTTTTAGCTTTTGGAATCTATACTCAAGATCTGAAGGGCAGGATTGTTCCTTCACTGGGACCTAGCACGTCGACATCACTCAAGATCCAATGTAAGCTGCTTAAATGTGGAAAGAAATGGGAAAGAAAACAACCTGCTTCATATAAAAGAATGGAGAGCGTGTGATGCGCATTGGTTCATAGGGCACAGATATAGAATCAAGATGGTTATTTAACAAAGACATGTGCCCGTTATTGGATGTGGAAAAAAGGCAGTGCAGGTCTGTTTTTTGGAAATAGGGGCACAAAGCAATTCACAAATTCTTTTGCAAATGAAGAAATGTACCAACCAATTAAGCTGGATTTAGTAATAAATGATTGAACTGCTCCTTGGATCAGACCAATTATTGATAATATGAATATAAAATCAGGGAAGATCTTTATCCAGTGAATGTTACAACATGGAGCCTGTTACCGGCTGTATTGAGGTGGATTCCACTCTTGCGTTTACATTGAAGCGGGATAAACACACGTCGGGCAAAGGGACTAAGAGAGAAAGGTAAAGCTGGTTTAGCTGTCACGATTACTGTTTCAACCAAGGAGACACCTCCAGCTAACAAAACAGTTTAAACATAGTTATATTTTTAA
The DNA here is from genome assembly GCF_028641065.1 of Leucoraja erinaceus. Taxonomy (NCBI): domain Eukaryota; kingdom Metazoa; phylum Chordata; class Chondrichthyes; order Rajiformes; family Rajidae; genus Leucoraja; species Leucoraja erinaceus. The sequence goes on from NC_073405.1 coordinate 18,111,996, forward strand.
ATGAAGCTCGTTCAATTCTAAGGAGTAATTTATACAGAGGTTATCGTTCCCAAGGATTTCCAAAACACAAGCACAATACTTTTACTATTGGAAAAACATACCATTGAGTTGCAGACAAATAAGTTGAGAACAGAGGCTGAAGAGTGAATTAGGTTAGATTAGTTTAGAGATAAAGCACGGAAACAGGCCCTTTGGCCCATCGAGTCTGTGCCGAATAGACTTACACTATCCTACACACACTAGGGACAATTTACAATTATACCAAGCCAATAAACTACAAAAGTGTATGTCTTTGGAGTGCGGGAGCAAACTGGAGTACCCGAGGAAAACCCACGCAGGTCACGGGGAGAACGTAAAACTCCGGACAAATATGTACCCGTAGTCAGGTTTGATCCCGGTTCTCTGGTGCTGTAAGACAGCAACTTGACCGCTGTGCCACCGTGCTGCCCTGTGTCTTTTTTCTGTAACTCCTGACCACCCTCACTATCTTCCAACATTTACACTTATTCTACTAGTTGACATCATCTGTATGTGAGGTTTTACAATTACGATGACCAGGCCAAGTGGATGTTGTAACGCGACTAATTCAATGTTGACCTTATCACAATCTTGATAAGGATACCGTGGCACTTTGGGTTCATTTTTAGTCGGTTCTGATTCTTTTTTAACTTTTCTTGGAACTTGGAACAGGAAGGTCATAATCTTAAAGTCATCATGGTCAGTGTTGTTTCTCTTCATAATGTTGAGATTACAAATATAGAGGTCACAATCTTATCTTAATTGACACTAAGCTTTTTGAACTTAGATCAGCTTCTGTTGCTGTGCTAGAAAATTGTGGTCAACAATAAACCTTTTGGGCCTAGATAGTGAATATCCATCTTGCTACAAGATTATGATTTTGCTATTATCCTCTCCTAAAAGAATGGAGAGGAGATCCATGAAAAAGAGGGCTTTGTGTGTGTCTGTGTGTGTGTGTGCATGCATGCGTGCTTGCGTGAGTGAGTGAGTCAAGTCAAGTTTTAGTCAAGCCAAGTTGTATTCATCACATGCACATAAAGTGCAGTGAAATGAATTTGCCAGCAGCGGTACAATAAAAAAAGAACATAACAATACACAATAAAAATTTAACACAAACATCCATCACAGCATTCATCATCACTGTGATAGAAGGCACAAAACTTGGTCAGTCCTCCTCCATTTTCCCTCGTGGTCGGGACCACAACCCTCCGCAGTCGCCGCTGCGGGCGTCCAGATGTGCAGAAAAGGTTAGGCCAGGTAAATCCTGAACCAGTGCCTCCCCACCGGAGACCGTGGCTTCAAGATGGTTGAGGCCGCAGGCCGGTGGTCGAAGATCTAAAGTCCCCACTGCTCCGCAGCCAGAAGCACCGCAGACTGCAGAGCCGGCGGTCGGAGCTCTTCTCCAGGGATCCCCGGCGAGGAATCCTGCTTCGGATGGTAAGTCCCTGCCGCGCCCGCGGTTAGAAGTAGGCCGCGGGCCAGCGGTCGGAGCTCTCACCACCGGGGTCCCCAACGAGGGATCCCAGGCTCTGGATGCCGCGCCAGCTGGAATCACCGCAGTCCGCGGCTTCAGGCTGCCTTGCACCAGCGTACGGAGTGCTCCCCTCCGGCAAGGCTCGCCCGCTCCACGATGAAAGAGACCTCGCTGCGCCCGCTGCTGAAGCCCCGAGCGCGTCTCCAGGAAAGGCCACACCGATCCTCAATGTTAGGCCACGGGGGAGGCGACATGGAAAAAGTTGCCTCTCCGTGGAGGAGGCGACCGAAGCGGTTTCCCCCTTACCTCCCCATACCACCCCCCACACAAGACACACAGAGAAACATTAAAAACACACATTGAGACACACTAAAAAAAACAAAAAAAGTAGAAAAAACTAACACGCTGCTGGCAGGGCTGCCGGCTCGCAGCGCCCCCACGACCAACATTAACATACAGTAACATGAGTGAATGAGTGAGTGGGTGAGTGTGTGTGGAGGTATTGTGGGGAAGGGGTAAAGGGGAGCAGATGGGAGACCAATAATATCCTTAGGCGAGATGTTCCCAATAAGGTGACTCACCGCTTCTGGAATGTCCAGGACGCCCAGGATGAAGAACACGTATTTGTTGCCCTCCTCTAGTGGTTTGTTCTCAAACCCACCATAAAATCGTTGGTCACCAAGAATGAACTCCTGCGGGAGAACATCAAAGGACCCAGCGATGTAGGGCTTGGTGTGGCCTAGTTGCCGGCGGGAACGGAGGCTTCTGCGCCGGCGCCTCATCAGGTCCTGGAGGAGCTGGAATAAAATGAGAAGAATTTGTACAGACATGCAGAATGTGGCACAGTAAGTAACAGGAGCACGATTCCACGAGGAACGGTGCAATATCCCAAATGCATCAGAGCTCCAGCAGGTGTAGAACGGTTACAGCCCTCTCAGTGTTACAGCCCTCTTAGTGTTACAGCCCTCTCAGTGTTACAGCCCTCTCAGTGTTACAGCCCTCTTAGTGTTACAGCCCTCTCCGTGTTACAGCCCTCTTAGTGTTACAGCCCTCTCAGTGTTACAGCCCTCTCCGTGTTACAGCCCTCTCCGTGTTACAGCCCTCTTAGTGTTACAGCCCTCTTAGTGTTACAGCTCAGTGTTACAGGCTCTCAGTGTTACAGCCCTCTCAGTGTTACAACTGTGTTACGGGCTCTCTGAGTGCTACAGGTTTTCGTAGTGTTATGGCCTCTCTCAGTATTACAGGCTCTCTTGGTATTACAGGCTGTCTCGGTCTTACGGCCTCTCTCAGTATTACAGGTTCTGTCAGTGTTCAGGCTCTCTCAATGTTATGGGTTTCATCAGTGTTATGGACTTGCTCAGTTTCTTTCCAGCAAGTTAAGAGAGATGCTGTGGGAGGATTTGTGTGGATGGGTACATGTCGGTTGGCATGGACATGATGGGCTAAGTGGTCTACATTAGACCATTCAGAAAAGCTAAATTAGCTTGCGTACCTCTTCCAGATCCATCTCGTCGGGGCTGTGCCAGGTGTTGATAAACTTGCCACGAGATTTCTTCAGCGGAACCACGACAATGTAATAGGCTCTGAAACACAAGGTGGGAGAGCACGTTCACCTCACAATAGAGAGCGCAGGCCACATGGAGCTTAGAAAGGCATCGTGAAGGCTATTCTGTGGTAAACATCATTCTACACTAATGGTCTGAAGAGCATTAAGAACCTCTCTTTCCCTGCGCACTCTACACAATGGGTTTCTATCTATCTATCTATCTGCGTGCAGTTGTCTCCCTGAGGATAGGGATGCTCTGGGATTTCAGTTAGTTATCCAAAATGGACATTTGTTGTCTATCAAGTACCATGTTTACAAATCTATTGACCTGTTGTAAGAATTTAATTGTTCAGTTTTGATACAAAAGTATGACTACAATTCCATTAGTTAGTAGAACACCTCTTCTAATAGGTAGTCTTTCATACTTTGCCAGGACTAGGTTGTTTAGTGTGATGGTGGGCTTCTAAGCAATAGGTTGATCTTATCAAGACTATGAGATCAGAATAGGCTGGCACGGTGGTGCAGCGGTAGAGTTACTGCCTTACAGTGCCAGAGACCCGGGTTCGATCCTGACTAAGGGCGCTTGTCTGTATGGAGTTTGTACGTTCTCCCCATGACTTGCCTGGGTTTTCTCCGAGTGCTCCAGTTTCTTCCCACACTCCAAAGACGTACAGGTTTGTAGGCTGATCGGCTTGGTATAATTGTAAATCGTCCCTAGTGTGTAGGATAGTGTTTATGTGCAGGAGTCACGGTTGGCATGGACTCGGTGGGCCGACGAGCCTGTTTCCGCTCTGTATCTATAAACTAATCTGAACTAAAATACACTGCCCAAGATGGTGGTGATGGCAGACACTGTCACAATTTTTAAGAAAAACTTAGATGAGCACTTGGATAGTCAAGGCATTGATGCCAATGGACCAAGTGCTGGCAACATTGGAGTTGTGTGGAAGGCAATGTGTGGAAGACTGAAGTTCAGTTCAGTCCCTGTGTGGCAAGATGATGGTGGTGGGAGATGAGATGGGGAGAGGGGGGGGGGGGGGGGGGGGGGGGAAGGAGGGAAGGAGGGAGGGGGAAGGAGGGGGGGGGGATAAACACTAACGAGAATGATGGCTATTGGAAAAAACAGAAACAACAAAGAAAAAGAGTAAATAAGAACAAATCAAGGTGGGAGAAAAATCAAAAGGGTTTAATTACACGCTTGTGAGGGAGCTAAATCAATGCCCTACAATCCCAGCCCCTTGACAAACGTGGTGAATGTGAGGGAATTTGAACATTTTAGGAGATGAGCTTTCTTACATGACTGGGGTCACCGTCTCCACCTCTGGCATCCGGACCAACAGGGTCCCGTCAGGCTCCACCTTCTTGATGAAGTACGGCTTGGTGCCCAGGATGGCTGGGGCAGTGCGGGCAGACACCGTTTGCTGCAGCCCACCCACCGTGTTGCCGCGCTTCGTCAGCACGAAGGAGTACTCCTTGTCCGGTTCAAGGTTAGTGATCAGCTTCTTGGTGGCTCGCCCATCCACCTCGACCACCTGGCCATTTTTATACTGGATCTAAGCACAAACATTGGGGAACAAAGTGGGGAAGCAAAGGCTGAGAAGATGATGACTTTAAACCCAAAAATACCAAATGAGAACGGAACTGCATCGACGCCAAAGTGATCCAATTGTGAGATGTAAAAAATAAAAGGACTTTATATTCATTTCCAAACATTTATTTAATGCGCTTTATCCTGTTTTATTCCATATTTTCTATGTATAAGTTGCAGTTCTACTTTTGAAATTATGCTACATTTTGCAGCCCTCTCTTCAAGTCCCAGCTAGAAATTCCATTCCATAATTTAGGTTAATGTTTAAAGAGAGAACTTGTGAAACACTCTGGCTGGAAGAGTTAATTTTGTGTGTGGCATTGGAAGTCACAATAGTTCAGATGGATCTTAAGGAGATAATGTTCTGACTTTAGTTGTGGAAATAGAAGGCACAAATATAACAGGAAATTTTAGGACTATGTAACAATTCGCTGAATATTGGGGTGGATGGTGGGGGGGAAGGAGGTAACCGTACTTCTAGGTCCCTACCTGGTCAGTGAGGCAGATTTTTCTCTGGGCTGCCCGTCGACCCGTCCTTGTGGCCTACCAGCGGGCTTGGAGCGCTGTCTCCTGGTGGGGACCGCCCAGCACCTCGGCTTCGGTGGCGGCACAGCGCTGGAGTGCCATCGCGGAGCGGGCGATGCCTTGCCTGGGTCGCTGCGCTGGATCGATGCGCTGGAGCTCTGGTGAGCTGGACCGCTGAGAGCAACACCTCCGGGTTGCGGGTCTGCGGAGCGGGCGGCGCCGACATTAACATCGGGAGCCTGGGAGCTCCAACTCGGTGCGTCCTTGTCGGCTTCGGAAGCCGACAATCCCCTGCTAGGAAGCGGCCGTTCCAGGTGGCCCAGCCGCTGTGAGGACTCTCCCGACGCCGGGGCAAGACCACCCGGCTAGAACGGCCAGGAACATCGGGCCTCCGTTGAGGCAACAGCGGTGGCCTTAATAGGCCTGACTTTTGGGAGAACTGGGGTTGGGGACTGGACTTTTGTGCCTTCCCCCACAGTGGTATCCACTGTGGGGGGATGATTTTTCTGTGTGTAAGGTACTTTGTTAGTCTGTGTCCAAGATGGCTGTCGGAAGAGAGAGTGGACGCTGGCGCGCTTTAGCTGCCGCTGCTCTCTCTTCACATTGTGGTTTTTTTTTTTTTTGATTTTGTGTCTTTGGAGCGATTTCTATCTTTAATTTGTGTATTGATGGTGTCCTTATTATTTATTTTTCTCCGACTATATGTTTTTTTCTCTTCTGTTTAATCTTTGTAAGGTGACCTTGAGATTTGAAAGGCGCCCGAAAATAAAATTTATTATTATTATTATTATGGTGTCATATTAGCCATGGTGGCACAGTGGTAGAGTAGCTGCATTACAGTGCTTGCAGCGATGGAGACCCGGGTTCGATCCTGACTACGAGTTCTGTCTGTATGGAGTTTGTACGTTCTCCCATGACCATGTGGGTTTTCTCTGATATCGTCGGCTTCCTCCCACACTCCAAAGATGTACAGGTATGTAGGTTAATTGGCTTGGTGTATGTGTAAATTATCTGTAGTGTGTGTCGGATAGTGTTAATGTGCGGGGATCGCCGGTCGGTGCAGACTCGGTGGACCAATGCAAAAATCTCTTCTGTGCTAGTTCCCCACAACCCTCAATTGCTTGATCTTTCAAAAATTAATTCCAGAGATTCACCATTCTCCTGCGAAGAGGATTGGCAAAGATGCAGAATTCAGAAGAGGAGCACTAAGATCAGGGCTGGGTAGGTAGAATATCAGATCAATCTATCACAAAACATGAAAACAGATGGAAAAGCTTCTCCAGATAAGGAAATGTTTAGCAGGTTAAAGAGAGTCATTTATAGACTGGGAATTATGAGAAATTATGCAAGTCAATAAAGAAATGGCAGAGAAATTGAACAAATACTGTCTGCTAGTCTTCATGGAAAACATGAAAAATCTATTGGAAAAAGCAGTAAACTACAGATCTAGAGAGAATAAGCTGAAAGAAATTAGCATCAGCAAAACAACAGTATTGGAGAAAGTAATGGAACTGAAAACCAGATGGTCCCAAATCCATGGACCTGCGATGCAAGGTTTTGAAAGAGGAGGCAAATAGTGGATACTGTAGTTGGACTCTCCCAAAGCTATTGTCACTAATTGTCAAGTCAAGTCAAGTTTATTTGTCACATACACATACAAGATGTGCAGCGAAATGAAAGTGGCAAAGCCTGCGGATTGTGCAAAAACAACTGAACAGCAAAACAGAATAGAACAGAACCGATATTTACATTTTAGAATTTTTTTTTAAAAGGACACAACACAACAGTAAATTAGTAAATTAGTCCCTGGTGAGATAAGAGTTTACAGTCCTGATGGCCTGTGGGAAGAAACTCCGTCTTATCCTCTGTTTTCACAGCATTACAGCGGAGGCATTTGCCTGACCGTAGCAGCTGGGACAGTCCGTTACTGGGGTGGTAGGGGTCCCCCATAATGTTGCTGGCTCCGGATCTGCACCTCCTGGTGTATAGGTCCTGCAGGGTGGTGAGTGTTCCCATAGTGCGTTCGGCCGAATGCACTGCTCTCTGCAGAGCCTTCCTGTCCTGGGCAAAGCTGTTCCCGAACCAGATTGTGATGTTGCCGGACAAGATGCTTTCTACAGCCCCAGAGTAGAAGCACTGAAGGATCCTCAGAGAGACTCTGAATTTCCTCAGCTGCCTGGTGGTAAAGGCGCTGCCTTGCCTTACTCACCGGTGCGGCAGTGTGTGTTGTCCATGTAAGATCCTCTGTGATGTGGATCCCTCATCTTATGTCTGGTGGTAAATGCTAATCTATAATTTAAAAATTCATGGAGGGAAGGAGGAGGAAAGACACAAGTCTTATCTTGGTAGAGTCTCAGTCTGTTGAATTGTTCTGGGAGCATAAATTGAAGAACATTATTTATGCAAAAAGATTGACTAGGCTGGATTGAGTTTTGGAACAAGGGGATACTTAATAAAGATGTATAGAATTTGGAGAAGTCCAGATAGTATAACAAGGCCCTAGTGTCCTCAGCAAAATTAATAACAAAGGGCAAGCATGTAAGCCATTATCAGAACAATTGGAAGGAAATTTAGGAAAAACATATTTACACAAAATACATAGAAACATAGAAACATAGAAATTAGGTGCAGGAGCAGGCCATTCGGCCCTTCGCGCCTGCACCGCCATTCAATATGATCATGGCTGATCATCCAACTCAGTATCCCGTACCTGCCTTCTCTCCATACCCCCTGATCCCCTTAGCCACAAGGGCCACATCTAACTCCCTCTTAAATATAGCCAATGAACTGGCCTCAACTACCCTCTGTGGCAGCGAGTTCCAGAGATTCACCACTCTCTGTGTGAAATACGTTGGTTGTCTGGACCTCATTGTCTGACAGAGTAGAGGAGGTAGAAACCCTCATCTTTTGTAGAACATAGCTTTGTAAATGCTAGCCTTCTCCATCTCTCAATGCTTTAGGAAGTAAAAAAATGGGGAATGCTCCTTGCTTGACTTTGTGCATTAATGGATGACATGGGCACAATTAGTCTAGATCTTCTCCAAAAACAAAAAAAGGGTTTGCTTGCCTTAAGGGAGGTGTTGTAAATGTTAACCAGATTGCTTCATGGAATGAGGGGGGAGTCTAAAACAGACAGACAGAATAGAAAGGGGTGATATTCTTCAAGTAAGAATTACAAGTGATCTTAATGTGAAATATAAAATTCTGGAAGCCTTGACAGAGTAGTAAATGAGAAACTGCTGCCCCTCATGGGGACATCTAGAAAAGGTACTCGAGAGTGGAGATGAGAAATTTCTTCTGTCAGGAGATTGTGAATCTTTGAATTCTTTACCCGCAGGACTCATGCTCATAACGAAGCTCAATCCAGAGATGAATATGATTTTGGATTCACAGGATGTCAAGAGCTGTGATGATTGGGTAGAAAGCTGGAATGTAGGTAATCAGCAATTATATCATTGAATATAGGTCCTGAATGGAACATTCCGAATTTTTTTTATTGTTTCGACAGCTGGCTAAGTCCAGGAGGTAAGATTTGTTGGCTGTATTTGAAGTTTTTGAATTTTAGATGCAATTTATTGTGGCTGTCCATGTGACATTATTATTTCACACAAGATTCTGCTACCATACGAGGCTCACCATTTACTTTTGAGAAATTTGAGAAATTGACGTTAGTAAGTCCACATTGATAGAAACGTAGAAACATAGAAAATAGGTGCAGGAGTAGGCCATTCGGCCCTTCGAGCCTGCACCGCCATTCAATATGATCATGGCTGATCATCCAACTCAGTATCCTGTACCTGCCTTCTCCCCATACCCCCTGATCCCTTTAGCCACAAGGGCCACATCCAACTCCCTCTTAAATATAGCCAATGAACTGGCCTCAACTACCTTCTGTGGTAGAGAATTCCAGAGATTCACCACTCTCTGTGTGAAAAATGTTTTCCTCATGGGCTCAGTGATGAAATGGACATTTTGCTGTTGGTAGCAAGTTATAGCCCAGTATTTTTCACAGTTTCAAGATACTGCTAGTTGGTATTCTACTCCTTAAAAGATTAGACTAACATCACTAAACTAATGTCTAAACCACCTTTGTTTACCAATAATTAAACCTAGTGCAGAGGAAGATTCGATGTTTCAAAGAACAGGACAAATCTGAGCTGTGTTGAAATCAGCGGTTCAGATGCAGTCAGTTCTTCAGATTCAGATTCAGATTCAGATTCAATTTTAATTGTCATTGTCAGTGCACAGTACAGAGACAACGAAATGCATTCTTGTGGCATCCTGGTGTTTGTCCGATTATTGAGGATGTCGTGAGTACCAACCCTTGATCCCAGGAGCTGTAGATAGGTAAAGGACCTGTGCAGGCTTGGTGGTCAAGCCCTTGTGTTGAACAATTCAGTGATGCTCCATTTTACGCTCACCCATAAAGGACTGTAAATGGGATACGAAGCAGATTGGTTTTCTTTGCTTGGAGTTCACTTTGGGCCAGGGCTTCAATGAGGTGAGTGTTAGCAGTGAAATTTCATTAGGTTTTGACTTTATCCCAAGTATGGAGGTGAATAAACACTTTGTGAAAGGTTTGAGTAATTCCCTGGCAAGGAACGACGTTTACATTTGATGTGCTGCGAGTTAGGGCAAAACCAGCATTTCTTTTTGCAGCATCCCTAAAACAGACGGCAACTTCACAGCATCATAATAATTCCAGATTGTTATGGCTCCCATCTGCAGCGTTAATGGCACATTAGTTATGTTGCCCTTGTTTTGACCGAGTCTGCTGATCTCCCTCCCACTGTCTCCACAGTCATTCGTCTGTTTGGATATCTATTTTCTGACGCCAATAGTCATTCTCTGTTGTGCACTTCCAGTAGTCTTATTTCATGGCTAATTACTCAAACTGATTTGGTGTCACGTCCTCTGCTCCTCTCTAGTTACACAGGTTACCCCACCCTCAATATTGCAAATACATGTCCAGATAGTAATCTCGACATTTCCCTACTGCGGTACGGTTCAAGGTGGCGCAGCGGTAGAATTGCTGCCTCACAGGACCTGAGACCCGGGTTCGAATCTGACTACGAATGCTGTCTTTATGATGTTTGCACGTTCTCCCTGTGAACCTACATGGGTTTTCTCCGGTTTCCTCCCACACTTAAAAGACGTATAGGTTTGCAGGTTAATTGGCTTGGTGAAATTGTAAATTGTCCCTTGTGTGTATAGGATAGCGTGTTAGTATACGGGGATCACTGGTCACCACGGACTCGGAGGGCCAAAGGGCCAGTTTCCGCACTCTATCTCTAAACTAAACTAATCTAAATTAGTCACTCACTTATCTCAGTGGGTGTTGTTCATGTGAGGAAATGTACAATGAGTTGGTGACCCTCAGACTATCCTTGATCGGACTTTGCTGGCTTAACCTTGCACTAAATGTTATTCCCCTATCATGTATCTATACACTGTAATGGCTCAATTGTAATCATGAAATTGTCTTACTTCTGGCTGGAGAGCATGCAACAAAAGCTTTTCACTGTATCTTGGTACGAGTGACAATAAATTAAACTGCAACTGAAACTGAGTGTTGGTGGCACTTTAACACAGAGGTATGGCTGACTGTAATCTCTTGAAACTATGGAGGGCTAGGCTCAGGATCTTTGAAACTGAGGAATGCTTTGATCCTTCAGTGCCAGTTTCACATTACCCACTCACTCAATGTAAAAAAAGTCCTGGCATTGACGACTTGATCCCTCAGATGGTTTTTACATTTAACCAAGTCTTATAATCCCCTCCCCCTCACCTCTCTCCTTCATCTTTACTGAACCATCATATGCTTTGAATCATACAAATCCTTTTCGTGACAGAAAATGTTGTCAGTTTACAAGCATGAATTAAATGTTTCAGCATCAGTCCCAACTGAAAGCACGAGGAAAATTTGTTGGAAATGAAGACGTTTTAGACAGATTTATAAGTTCTTAAAAATTAATCTAAATTTCAACTGCCTCCTTAATCCACCAAGATATACCATCAGAAATGTACATTGAAGTTACAGTTTAAAAGAGATAGATAGGGCTGATCAATTTAGCAGGTAGAGCTGCTGCCTCACAGCGCCAAAGATCGGAGTCTAATCCTGACCTTGGGTGCTGTATGTATGGCGTTTCACCTTCTCCCTATGACGACGTGGTATTTCTCCGTGTGTTCCAGTTTCCACATCTCAAAGACACGAGGGTTTAGAGGTTAAATGGCCTCTGTGAAATTGTCCCTTGTTGATAGAGAGTGGATGCCAAAGTGGCATAACTAGTAGGAACAGGTGATCAATGGTCGGTGTCAACTTTATGGGCCGAAGGGCCTGCTTCCGCGCTGTACCTCTAAACTAAATCTAAACTAACCCACCAGAAAATATGTTCCGCAAGTCTATACAATCAAATTAAAGTTACAGGATAAACGAGATATAAAGAAGTTGCCAAGATTTATTCTAAGGACTGGTGAGAACTGAGATCTATGGAAGCATGAACATTAAGTGGCCGGCCCCCTGTGGGATCAATAACCTGCAGTAACCTGGGCTCTTGCCTTTACTGAGAATCAGGGAGCCTTCCTTCCTTCAGCAGGGTTCAGCTTTTGCCAGTTTCTGAAAGCACACTGCACTTTTCAACAATTCTTCAGGCGTTAAGTCTTACTTGTCATTCAGTGTTTCCGACAGAGGTTCATGGACCATCTGTGAATTGTTTCCTGAGTACCCGTCACCCTCAGCAAGATGTATCGTTCAGCGTGAAATGTGGCTTTGTTCTATTCCATTTCCTTTCACTTGGTCTTTCACAAAATGAGGCATGGGAATACCAGTAGGAGGCAGTTACTACACCAATGTACTCGCGGCAAGGTAAACAGCCTCATTAGAATGTACCATTTGGTCTGATTTGTTGTTCTTCAGGCCTCTGGGCGGAACTAGCCACAGGAGCCTTGAAGCGCAATCACAGCTCCCAGGACTCTGGAGGGTAAGGGAATGATCCTTCAATGGGGCATTCCCTGGGGTTTGGGTTATTCAAACTAAAGCGGATGTGAATGAAACACAGACACAAGCGGAGTTACCTTGTATGGAATGGGAGAGTTGTAGTGCTCCGGAATCTCCCAGCTAAGCAACACAGACGTCTTCATGGCAAGCTTTACTCGGAAATTTTTAGGGAAAACTGCTGAAAAAGAAAGCAAATTAAAAGAAAATGCCCCAAGACAACGCAAACAGACATTAACTTAATGTATGGCTCCTTAAACATGGCTAACCGGAAACACACCAGGAGGTAATGAAGGAAATCCCCAGAGAATTTTACTTGTACATATTCAATTAAACCTTCCATTCATTGTGCCTCATTTGAGATACCTTAACTTTTGAGTACAGTCGCACTACCACATACCCACCAGCAATCCAAGTGATTGTCATCTGGTGATCTTCCCCAACATTGTAGTACTAGTCTGCTGGATCTGCTCAGCTGGTCAATGCTTCATCTGGCAAGCTGGGCACAGAAGCAAAACCAGATGTCCATGTAACCACCACGCTTCTCTGGCTAGTAGTGGCCTGCACGTCTTCTACAACAGCTACACTAACTGCTTAAGGCTACCAGTCAGAAGTACATAACAGCAGTCATTCCTACCTGTGTAGTTATGTTTGTAGCATGGAGCGTATAGCCCAATGAGGACCTTCTCTACTGGGTATGACCTGCTGACCCCAAATGATGACCTTACCTGGGTGAAGCACTCTGAAGCTACCAACAGCTTGTACTCAGCAGACCTGACATATTTTACCTTGTGATTTGATGCATTTGACTGCAAGTAGAGTGTACCAAGCCCAACACTGCCCCACCGCCACCCGGGATTACAAATAGATAACCCCTACCTTGATCCAGTGGCATGGTCCGATACTGAACAGCAGGACTGTAAGGGCCAGGGCCTTTATTGGTTTGTGCCCTGACTTTAATGTCATAACTGGTATCCGGTTTAAGGCTGTCCAATGTGAGGCTAGACTGGGAGGATGTGGTGGACACTTCGGTGGGACTGCTCTGGGCACCTGACTGTCTCCAGGAAACAGTGTATGAAGTGATGACGCCGTTCCTTTCTGCCAAGACTGGGGGCTGCCAGGCAAACTGAAGGGATGAGGTGGTGACATTCGGCAAGTCCAGGATCTGCGGGTAGCCTTTGGGCACGTCCTCTGGGAGAGCGAGCTGCTTAACGTCCTCCACCCCGACACCAGCGCCGTTGCGGGCGGCCAACCTGAATGCGTAGGTGGCACCTTTGTGCAGGCTGCGGACCACGTAGTGATCCTCATGCTCCGAGAACTCCAGTGTCGTCAGGGGCAATACATCCGTACGCCCTAACCGAAGCTGATAGCCAAGGACTCGACCAAATGCTTCCAAAGGAGCCTGCCATTCTAACACAACTGAGTTGTCTTGCATGAGACGGACTGAGAGTGTGGGTCTGTTGGGGACTGAAAGACAAAACACAGTTTGCATATGAAATAAAATGAGGACATTCAGCTCATCCAGCATATGACATCTTTCAGAACAATCCCCTTCTCCCAATACATTTCCTTGAAAACTATCCTCTAAGTTCCTCATCTGACTACTACGAGCTTTAACATTAGACACTGTGGCACAGCGGTAGGTTTGCTGCCTTACAGCACCAGAGATCCGGATTTGATCCTGACTACAGGTGCTGTCTGTAGGGATGTGCTACCTGTGACCTGCCTGGATGTTCTCTGTCCGGGTGCTCTGATTTCCTCCCACTCTCCAAAGATATACAAGTTTTTAGGTTAATTGGCTTTGGTCAAAATTGTGCAAAATTGTCCCTAGCGTGTAGGACAGTGATTATGCCAGCGTGGACTTTGGTAGTCTGAAGGGACTGTTTCCGCAATATATCTCTAAAGTCTAAAAGGTAATAAAATGGCTGTCATTGCATTTCTATCAAATAATAACTCAGGTATGTAACAAGCACCTCTTCTGTTGCCACCAGTTTTCCACCACTGACTAACTACTGCATTGATTCAGCCCTGATAGAGGTCTATCACTGAGAACTTACAAGTTCCTTTGTAATCGCTTTTCCCAGTTAAGCAAATTCACTTCTGAGGTAATGACATCTGCTGGCAGGCTGTTGTCCTGATTAACGGTGCAGTTCTCTATGTAAATGTACAGCAAAGATTTTTCATTCAATTTAACGCCGCAATAAGCTCAATTTGCCTGCTGTAATTTTCACAGCTCCCTTTCCATCCGTTCCCTTAATCACTATGGACCAGCTAAAGAGAGATTTATCAAAGAGGCAAAAACAAAATTAAGTTGCCAGTGGGTGAGAGTCATTAGACTACGAGGTGGATGGCTCACTTTCCTGTTGAAATTTTAAAGTCAATTTAAGTCACTGGAGGAAATGAAGTGGAACACAGTTTCAGCCCACAACTCCTTAGACACAGTAACCCAATGGTACGACAGTGTTAGTGAGGAGACCTGTTTAGGTCACTGAAGGATACAATTATGACTCTCCGTGAAAACAATTACGGCTTTCAACTCCATTTAGGTAGATATATGGATAGGAAGGGTTCAGAGGGATATGGGCCAAATACAAGCAAATGGGAACCAAGTAGATTTGGAAAAGGATGAGATGGCCCTTAAACAGTTTGGGCGGCATGGCAGCAGTGGAGTTGCTGCTTTACAGTGCCAGAGACGCAGGTTTGATCCTGATTATGGCTGTTGTCTGTACACAGTTTGTACGTTCTCCCCATGACTGAGTGGGTTTTCCTGGGGGACTCAGGTTTCCTCCCACACTCCAAAGACGTTCAGGTTTGTGGGTTAATTGGCTTTGGTAATTTGGAAATTGTCTATCCTAGCGTCTAGGATAGTGCTGGTGTAAGGGGGTCACTGGTCAGCGTAGAGTCGGTGGGCAAAAATAATCTGTTTCTGCGCTGTATCACTAAACTAAACTAAAGCTACATAACAGAAGACTCTCTAATCCACAGGCAGTGTCCAGGGATGCAGATTGAGACAAACAAGTACTGATGGAAGATTATTAACTCAGTGAAAGCTACACTGTGTTTTGCTTGAAACTTGTTGGTCATCCAGCAGAATTAGATAAGCAATGGGGTGGGAGATTGCAACCTTCACGTGGTCCACCCTGTTACAACAAATGCAATCAACCTGGTGTGCACAAACAGAAGATCAAACAGAACAAGTTGTCTTACAACTTTAGGCTGTGCACGCCATATGCAAAAAGAAGAAGATGAACAATAGTGAATGTTGCCAATTATCCATTCCAGGCTCAGTAGTGCATGCTGAGGGATGCACTGAAGCCTGGGGTGCATCTACTGCAAAGGCTTTGTGCGGAATGACCACAGTCTAGAGTCCTATGAGGGGCTGGGTGCTGTTTAACAGGCCTCTCGAATGCTTAATTCTTTAAAGGAGAAAATAAGTGTCATTGATACATTGAAAATAGAATGTATTAATTTGATTGCATAATGAATGTACAGAAAGACATGTACCGATGGTATTGTTTATTCTGTATATATATATTTTGAATACATAAATTATATTATTGAAACATAAAGACCATCTCAGCCTCAGGCCATAATACAGGCCACTGCCTGCACTGTGAGGGGCGGTGGTGGAGGCAGATACTATAGTGGTGTTTAATACATTTCTAGATAGGCACATGGCTATGCAGGGAATTGGATCTGACTGACTAACCTGAGGTTAGTTTATCTTGGCATTATGTTTGTTGCAGACATTGTAGTTCCTGTGCTGTATTTTTTCTACATTCCATGAACAGAGTATGCTTTGTCCTGTCCCCGCCTCCCTTTCTGCTTTCTCACCCCACTACAATCAGTCTGAAGAAGCGTCCTGAACCCCAAATATCACTAAGTCATGTTCTCCAGGGATGCTGCCTGACCGGCTGAGTTACCCCAGCACTTGGCGTCTGTTGATCTACGTAAAGGTTTAGCTTGGCGTTGCAAGGCTGTGAGTTGAAGGAGGAAGGATGGTCTGAGGAAAGTAAGCCCATTGTTCTGGTTTTCAGAAGAATGAATTATACAAAAGCCTTTTCTGAAAACATGAGGCTCAAGTCAAAAGCTATTCGCTATTCAATTTGCGTCTGATTTATCCCTTCTGGAAACTGCACTTAGATGAGTTGGATGTTGGTCATTTGACCAACTGGAAACACAAGGAATAAAGAACCTAACTAAAAAATGAAGCGAAAGGATTAATCTTCATGTATTACAAATGTATTTTATTATCCATCTTATTAAAATAAAACATCTAAGTGTTGAATCCCAACCCTTGCCTATACCTCATTCTTGGAAATCCACATTTTATGTGTAAATCATCTGAACCTTCTCATCCTACAAATGGATTTCAATTTGTAATTTGCTCCTGGATTTTCCAGTCTATATAGATATCACTTGAACCTGATGATTAGTCTCCAGCTTGTAACTCATTCCTTAACATCTATTACTCTCTGCATTAAACATCTGATCCCTTTTAATTTAGATTGCAATCTGCAACTCCTCCCAGATATCCATTACTTGGAGTGCTTTACATTACATCGGAAAGGCCCGCCGTAAATTCAAACCAAAAAACTTGGGCCTAAGGGATCTTTGTTATCGGCCTGTGCTCAGCTTGTCTGCTTCACTTAAAGGAGGTGATAAGGTGTTCATGAGAAAATTGCAGGTTGGTTAATTCATTGAAATGTATCTGCAGGCATCATTCAGAATTGTGCAGAGAACACTTTATTTCAGCACACTGTGCTTTTGTGGTGCCAGGATCAAGCAGCAAATGCAGGTTCCAAATTTTCAAATATCCCAAAACATTCAGAGGCGTATTGGCAACCAAACTTGGCATGAAGGTATATATTAGTTTGTGCACAAATACATTATACTGAAGTACATGAGGAAGTAAAATGTCAGATTTTTTAAAGTTAATTTTGGGATGTGGGCATTGGATACATTTCCATTGAATGTCCGTCTCTTATCGCCCTTGAAATGGACTTCCCTCTAATGAGGTCATGAGAAGGGTCCTGACCTGAAACATCACCTGTCCATTTTCTCCAGAAATGCTGCCTGGCCCGCCGAGTTACTCCACCATTTTGTGTCTATCTTTGGTATGAACAAGCATCTGCGTACATTTTCATAACATTATTGCTACAAGGTTATAAGGTTATTGGATTCAGACGCAGCTCTACTAGGTGTGCCATTGTGTTACTCCTTAATGAGCAAACTGTTGAATTCTAGTCAATAGATGTCACAAGCATCAATCCACCTATCCTTCATCTGCAGATTAAAATTAACTTTCTTTTCATTGTTTCCCCCAATTTGCTTCCTTTTCTAGCCCATGCCTCTCTGACCTTATAATCTCATCTTCTAATTGTTTTAATCATAATTATTCTGTGACAAAGGTAAATTATATTTCACCCGTGTACGCTCTTTACCGTAAAACACACACTTTGTGGAAGAATTTAGAGACTTTCAGTAGTTTGAAACCAATTGCAATTTTCCTTTAAGATCGTGATTAATTTTTGGGGAAAAAAGAGGGGAAAAAAAATCATAAACAGACTGGAAATGACAGACAGACAAATGGGATTAAAATTGAGAGGCATCATGGTTGATATGGACAAGTTGGGAGTCTCCTTAATGTAGGTGATCTCCAGGCAACAGGAAGGATGTGATAGAGAGGAAATTGAGAAGGAAGTTGCCAGGATTGAGAATTATGGCACAGGGAACTGATTCCCTATTGTTTACTTTGCCACAGAGGCTGAGAGTGGATTGAGGGTGCAGTAAATCCCACACATTCTGCTATCCAATAGTTTCGAAAATTTAGAAGGTTTGCCATTTGATTTACCAAGGTCCTGCATATTCTCTTAAATTCATTGGGGTCTTGTTCTTGTGCTCCCTTTAAATTCACTTGAAAATTGATTATACTAGTGCAACATCAAAAAAATATCTATTTAAACGTGTTGCATTATTATGTGTAATTGCTTACAGTGCAAAAAAATGCTAATCTAGAACTATCAATGTTTCAAAAGCACAGGATGAGTTTTTACTTAATGACATGAGGGGCCGGGATAGGATAAATCGAGTGGGTGGATTAATATTTAAGATGTGTAAATTGGAGAGATTTAACTCGGTTGAGTTTAATTTATTGTCACACGTATCAAGGTACAATGGACACCTTTTTGTTGTATGCTATCCAGCCAATGGAAAGACTATGCATGATTAGAATCAAGCCGTCCACCCATGTACAGGTCCGCTGTTGGAGTAGAGGTATAAACGTATGGAGTGATTGTAATGAAACGATTGCGGATCCACTTCTGGACCAGCAGGCAGAGAATCGCCCGGCTTAGGTGCCGTCGTTTTAGAGGAGAGTAGAGGAGAAAGTTTTTCTTATGATGTAAGGGGTTTAGAACTGTACTACCTGGTAATTTGGGATTAAGCTGAAATCCACAGGCATTTAAAGGTTGGGTAGCATCTGATGCGATCATTGTCAACAAAGCCGTGAAAGAGATATGGCGGATAGACTTGGTTTTCTTTTTGCTTTCCATGAACTTATTTTGCCTTCTTCAGTCGTAATTTTCCTTGATTTTATCGACACGGTTTATCAGCTGATCCCTTGAATCATCCGTCAACTTGTACACCGCAGATGCCACCAGAGGACATTTGACTGCGCAGAATGGTTAAACTGCGAAATTGAGGGAATGGGGCAGCAGGAGTTCTGGAACATTAAGATCTTTGG
Organism: Leucoraja erinaceus; assembly: GCF_028641065.1. NCBI lineage: Eukaryota > Metazoa > Chordata > Chondrichthyes > Rajiformes > Rajidae > Leucoraja > Leucoraja erinaceus. The sequence goes on from NC_073405.1 coordinate 18,130,886, forward strand.
TTTAAGTGCAGCTCCAACCTGTTCCTGTCACACCACTTGCTGGCAAAGCACCAGGCAGCCAAGTGTCTGCCAGTAGTATCTGACTGCAGCCATTACCTGGATGTGTTTACCAAGACCACACTAAGTTGTGCAAGTCAGCAATAAAACCACGTGCATAAACCTGGAGGAGCATCTAAATCAACACTTTGCAAATGCAATTCAGGTTACAGCTCCAGGCAGACTAAATGCCGGCAAGATATTAATGCTGGCAAACTCTAATCTTGCAGCAGGAACAAATAAATGTCAAAGCCAAAGATTTGTAGTAGAGGGGTGCGCAATGGTACAACATTTATCAAAAGACTTTCTCAACACGGAGGAGGAGGTAGAAAAAGAAATCGGATAGAAAATAGTAAAATAAATATTTGTTTTCAATCTTTTGTTTTCTTTGCTTGTATTCCTGTCATCTAATTTCCCCATTCACCTCAAATGATTAGAACATTCATTTGCTCTCTTAAGGGCCTGTCCCACTTTCACGACCTAATTCACGACCTCTGCCGGAGTTTGTCCTTGACATACTCGCAGCATGGTCGTCACAAGGTCATAGGAGGTCATAGGTAGGTCGTAGCAGGTCATGATGCTAGTCGTAGGTACTCATGGCATCAGTAGGTCAGGGCGTTTTTTCAACATGATGAAAAATGTCCACGTGTAAAAAAGGTTGTGAATTAGGTCGTGAAAGTATGACAGGCCCTTTACTTGGTGCCCATTTTCTGGGGTAGGTACATTCCTATCACCTGTGCTCTGACAAAGAATATTGACAGTGAAACTCAGTGCAGTCTCTGCATAGGCTGTGTGGGGAAGAACTATAGATAAGGAGGAGCTGGGGCCAGTGTAACAGCCTCTCACACACTGATTAAGGAGTGACGCAATGTAAGAGAATGCATTGGATTGATGGCACAATTGAATTGTGAGAACGTCATGTCTTGATTGCATTTACTGTACATAATTTGAATTAAAAAAATTGTTAGTCTTGAGTCTAATCTTCTTAATTGCCAACTGTCTGTACAATGTTCCAATTCATATTAATGACCCCTGCAGCTGAATTTGTCGTCTGCAGCACCCAAACTCACGCGATATCGGATGAAATACCCAAGGGAACCCTGGCTCCTGGCACAACTGCAAGTGAGAGCAGAATCATCGACACGATAGTAAAATTGTTGGCTAAATAAACTACCATCGTTTTCATGCTGACTCACAGTAAACATTGAACGAGGTGCGAAAAAGTGAAAGCACTGAAAATTGTGCTTACTGGAGTGAAATCTGCTCCTTAATACAGATTACAGCAAAGTGCCAATGTTTTACTAGAGGGTTGAGAGAAGTGACAGCATCTGCCATGTAAACTAACATTTTATTGGGCTTAAATAATTGTTAGTATAAAGAGAATTCGTTATAGCATGGCAAATTACCAGAGATTAATGGGGAATGTTCCTTTCCCAGCTGTTCTATTCCTGGGCCTTTTGTAATAAGATGCCTTAATTTAAACCAAACTGCTTTGCATGTTGAAACAGTAAAAGGATGTTTACTGTTCTTATGTGTGTTAGTCTGCAAGTGTGTGTTAGTGGGTGGGCATGTCAGTGTTCAGGTACATTAGAATAATGTACATACTCATAATGTGCATGTAATGATATGTCTGCAGGTATGTATTAGTCTGTATGCATGCAGTGCGAAGAACATTTTCTCTGAGGTTTCTAAGCCTTTGGAAATCTCTTCTTCAAAGGGCCGAGGCAAATGTGGGTCCCTTGAAGGCAGACACGGGTGAAATTATTATGGGAAACAAGGAAATGGCAGAAGAGTTGAACAGGTACTTCGGATCTGTCTTCACTCAGGAAGATACAAACAATCTCCCAGATGTACTGGAGGACAGAGGATCTAAGGGGGTAGAGGAGCTGAAAGAAATTTGCATTAGGCGAGAAATAGTATTGGGTAGGCTAATGGGACTGAAGGATGATAAATCCCTTGGGCCTGATGGTCTGCATCCCAGGGTCCTCAGGGAGGTGGCTCTGGAAATAGTGGATGCATTGGTGATCATTTTCCAATGTTCAGTAGATTCAGGATCAGTTCCTGTGGGTTGGAGGGTAGCTAATGTTATCCCACTTTTTAAGAAATGCGGGAGAGAAAACAGTGAATTATAAAGAATTATAAAATAATTTTTAAGAAGGGAGGGAGGGAGAAAACGGGGAATTACAGACCAGTTAGACTGACTTCGGTGGTAGGAAAGATGTTGGAGTCAATTATTTAAGAGTTAATAATGGGGCATTTGGATAGCAGTAAAAGGATTAGTCCAAGTCAGCATGGATTTATGAAAGGAAAATCATGCTTGACTAATCTTCTGGAACATTTTGAGGATTTGACAAGTAAAATGAAGGGGAGCCAGTGGATGTAGTGTATCTAGACTTTCAGAAAGCCTTTGATAAGGTCCTGCACGGGAGACAGGTGACTAAAATTAAAGCACATGGTATTGGAAGTAGGGTGTTGACATGGATTGAAAATTGGTTGGCAGACCGGAAGCAAAGAGTAGGAGTGAATGAGTCCTTTTTCAGAATGGCAGGCAGTGGCGAGTGGAGTGCCGCAAGGCTCGGTGTTGGGGCCGCAATTGTTTACCAAATATTTTAATGATTTGGAAGAGCGAATTAAGAGCAACACTAGCAAGCTTGCGGATGACACAAAGCTGGGTGGCAGTGTGAACTGTGAAGAGGATGTTAGGAGGTTGCAGGGAGACCTGGACAGGTTGAGTGAGTGGGCAGATGCGTGGCAGATGCAGTATAATATAGATAAATGTGAGGTTATCCACTTTGGTGGCAAAAACAAGGGGGCAGATTATTATCTCAATGGGGTTAGGTTAGGTAAGGGGGAGGTACAGCGAGACCTGGGTGTCATTGTACACCAGTCACTGAAAGTTGGTGTGCAGATACAGCAGGCAGTGAAGAAAGCTAATGGAATGTTGGCTTTCATAACAAAAGGATTTCAGTATAGGAGTAGAGAGGTTCTTCTACAGTTGTATAGGGCTCTGGTAAGACCACATCTGGAGTATTGTGTACAGTTTTGGTCATCCTAATTTGAGGAAGGATATCCTTGTGATGGAGGCAGTACAGCATAGGCTCACGAGATTGATCCCTGGGATGGCGAGACTGTTATATGAGGAAAGATTGAAAAGACTAAAGATCGAAAAGCTTGCAATGTGATGACCGCTACAGTGAATCCACCAGAGTACCTGGGATCTGACCCTGTTACACATGGGTCTGCAGGCAGCCTCAGGGAGGGACGGGGAAAAAAGGATATGGACGAAATCCGTCAAACTGTGTGGTAAGTATTTCTGCGGCTGCTTCAGGCTGATGGCATAAAATTACCTGAATTAATTGGCGCCTTGCCAATTAGTGGCCAGCACAGCAGGTGAGATAAAGTCTGTCAGCGGGAAATTATCATCATTGACAGTTCTAACTGGCGACTACTTAGCATGCTGTTATTAGATTCTCCTGTCCACTATCTTAATGTAAGCATTAATCTGTTTATTTTAACTGGGTGAGTAATGCCATTAAAAAAAACGTAACCAAATGAATGCGTAGAGTATACATCACCTAACGTCAGATGGTGATTTCTTGGGTAACATTTCTTCACTTGGCACTCAAAGATCTTCAGAATATTAAGCCTAAATTCTAAATCCCCAACCTCCAATGTCCTCTCTCTCCACTCCATGGAAGAGACCTGTTTGCTCCTGTGGAAACTTTGCAAGCTATATCACTGAGACCTTCTTTCACAACTCTATAAATTATAATTCACAAGCGAACAGCTGTGCAGCTGTCAACTTGGCATTCCTGCAGCTTCTGCCAGAAGCAAACAGAATTTAAAGCTACAACATATCAACCCTCTCCATATATCTGCCCACTCAATGCCTCCTGTTTATCTATAATGGATCCATACAAACTCTTGCACTGATTTATTGATAACCAGACAAACTGTGACATGCAATAGCTACCAATCCAAATCTAGAATCAGGACGATAACACAATCGATCTCCAGCCAAACCTCTGGTAGAGAAATGCATTTCCTCAAGAAAGGTTGACAAACATATGCCCCTTCTCTAGAGATAATCGCAGGGCAATAATTTCCTTCATAGTAGCCACAATACTGGAACGAAATACAGAATTAATTGCAGAAAATATTGGAAGTGTTCTCCATCTCTTTCTCCGTAGGAGATATTATCAGTGATAATTATACATCTCGCCTTCTACATCAATCAGACCAAATGCAGACTAGGTGACAATTTTGCTTAGCACCTGCGCTCTGTCACAGTCACCTGGAACTCCCAATGTAAGCCACACTCCTATCACCTGGGATGAACAGAACCATGAAGCAGCCTTAACTTCCCTGGGAACAGGATGATAACATCAACTTTTGCTTCTAAATGCTGCCTGGCGAAATTCCAGGGACAGCGAGCAAAAACAGACAAGGAACTGCTGATGCTGGTTTACAAAAAGGACGCAAAGTGCTGGAGTAACTCAGTGGGTTAGGCAGCACCTCTGGAGAACATGGAGAAGCGACGTTTCAAGTTGGGACCTTTCATTAAACAAGCTATCTCTTCATGAGAGAATCACCCGAGGGCATCAGCAGGTGACGCTCACTACTTGTCACCATCTACACGTCATGCTGCCTTGCCAAGGCCACCAGCATAATCAGGGACGAATCTTACCCTGGTGGCTCTCATTCTTCTCCCCTTCCTTAAACACAAGTGAAGTATGAAAACGCACACCTCCAGATTCAGGGACAATTTCTTCCCAGCTGTCCCAGTTTCCAGGCAACTGAACCATCCTATCACCAACTAGAGAGCAGTCCTGAGCTACCATCTCAGGACTCATTGGAGCCCCTCGGCCTTTATTGGACTTTATCTTGCACTAAACGTTGCTCCCTTTATCCTGTATCTGTACACTATGGACGGCTCGATTGTAATCATGTATAGTCTTTCAACTGACTGGATAGCGCGCAACAAAAAAGCTTTTCACTGTACCTCAGTACACATGACAATAAACTAAACTGAAGCGAAGAAAAAAGAGAAAATATAATCAATACAATTTGGGCCAAGCTGTATAGCCCTTGACAGCTTCAAGACTTAAACTAAAGGAGGAGACTGACCTGAACCTTTGGTCACCACGAGCTTCGGCCTGCTGCGTACACCATCGCCTTTGGTTGTGTAGGCTGCTACAGTGATGGAATATGTTGTTTCTGGCTGCAGCCCAGCGATGGTCATCTCCTATCATTGGAAAAGCATTATTTCAGCTCAGGACAACAGAAATCCAATTTGGTCACATTCAATGAATTTGAACAGTCCCATGCACAAAATAAACCCCCTCAAACCATGGAACTTAAAAGGTACAAATTATCACTAGCTCCCCCTCCCACTCCGTCTCCGACCTCTCTGTCCTGGGTCTCCTCCATGGCCAAAGCGAGCAGCACCGGAAATTGGAGGAACAGCACCTCATATTCGGCTTGGGGAGTCTGCATCCTGGTGGCATGAACATCGAATTCTCCCAATTTTGTTAGTCCTTGCTATCTCCTCCCCTTCCTCAGTCCCCCTGCTGTCTCCTCCCATCCCCCAGCCTTCGGGCTCCTCCTCCTTTTTCCTTTCTTGTCCCCGCCCCCCCCCCCCCCCCCGATCAGTCTGGAGAAGGGTTTCGGCCCGAAACGTTGCCTAATTCCTTCACTCCATAGATGCTGCTGCACCCGCTGAGTTTCTCCAGCTTTTTTGTGTACCTACAAATTAGAACCCTCTCTCGTCGACACTTTTCCAAAAGGTAAGCCAGATTCCATCTCACATCGATTTTTGGACTCTGTTGAAATTACTTCTGGTTGGAACTTTGTCCACCACTCACTAGACTCTGTTCCCAAGAGACCCTTTCTTTTATAATGGACTGGGCCCAGTGCCAGAAGGAATAGCTTTAAGGCATACAGGGCTTTCACTGGAAGGGCACCCCTTCCCCACAACCTCCTCCTCCCCCTGGCTTTCTTATGTATGGAATACCGAGAATCCATAGAAGGTGGTTACAAAAGGAGCTGAATTAGACATTTGAAATTTTGGGAGCATAGAGACGTACAGCAAGGAATGAGGTACTTTGGCCCACCTTTTGCATGCTATCTCACAGTGGGTTTATAATTAATCGCACCTCCCACCGCTTAATCCCACCCTGAAGGTTTTGGCTCTTCAAATATTTTTCCAAGAACTTTAGAAACATGATGAGGTCTGCTTCCACATTCTTCCAGGCTGAGAGTCTAGACCTTCATCATTTGTGGAGTGGATTATTTTTCTTAACTCCCTTTTAATTATTTAAAATCTAATTATTTAAATCTAGTCTCCCTTCTGGGGTAAATAGATCTCTCATATTTATTCTGTCAAAAACTCTCATCATTTTATATGCCACGTGTAAGTCTCCCCACATTCTCTTTTGCTCTGAAGAAAACAATCCAAGTTCAATCAATGTTGAAAATACCAGGATAAAATACTGTCAAAGGAGAACCTCCCTAGAAAGAGAGCAAACCACGGCAAACAGCAAGCTAGCAGGCCATGCAAAATCAGCAAACAAATATTTATGGGTTTCTTGTACATGGAGAAACAGGAGTATGCAGGAACAGAAAAACACTAGGGAGCACAGTTTACTCACATATTCTGCAGTGTCGTCAGTCTCCCACTGAGCAACAGGAGGAAAGCAAAAGAGAGATAAAAAAACAAATAGAATCAAGGACGAAGAAAGAGTTTTGAGGCATCTAAGACGGTTTTGGTTGGAAGAACATGCAGCCCTGCAAGATCCATTACAGCAAACAGGCATAAACAATGCGGAAGCTGGTTCCTAACGGAGGATTGGTGAGCCAGTGTCCCAGGATGAAAATACATAATAAAAGCATGAAAATGTTGGAATCACTCAGCGTGTCAGGCAGCATCGGAGCTGAGAGAAATAGTCAATGTTTTGGGTCCATGATCTTTCATCAGCTTTGAGAAAATGAGAAAAAAAAAGTTAGTTTCCAGTTGCAGGGGGTAAATGTAAAAATGGTCTGCAACTAAAAACTTAACTTGTTTTCTCTCTTTCCTATTTTGATGAAGGATCTTGGACCTAAAGTGTTAACAGTTTCTCTCTCTCCAGATGCTGCCTGACCTGTTGAGTGTTTTATTACAGTGCATCAGGACACTATCTGGTCTTGGCCTTGGGCTGAAATGCTGCTCAGGCAGCCTCAGCTAAAGGCATTCTCCAAGAACACTGAGAGTGGAGCTGATCCTCAACGACGGCTCAAAACATTCAGCAACGAACCAAAACAAAAATTCAGAGGGAACTGACACGAGTTAAAACCATAATTGGAGATTAGGTTCAGCACCATTGTTTACACAGCCCCAAACGTAATGAGTCGCATGAGACTGGTCCTGTCCTGGCAAAAGCTTAACAATCACTTCCATGATTTTTCTACTTTCTCTCCTATTTTGCAGGCAGTATGGATTTGCATCTTGTCTTCTATCCATGCTGACAAACATTGGGATATGTAGATCATTACTAGGCTCTATAGCTAAGTGTAAAGGCAAAGGCAGCCGGGAGGGAGGGAGTGAGTGAGTGGTGGGGGTGGATATCTGGGCCAGGGAATTCAGTGGTGGGAGAAGAGGCACAGCTGACCCTCATTCTGCCATCTGTAGACACATGCTTGTGATATGTGCTCTTCATAAGCAGATACACATGCTCGTGTACATTCAGATTTAACATAGTTCACATTCAGGCATGCTGCTATATATACAATCACAAGTGCCCACACACATCTTCAACTGTAATCACTCATGTATAATGGAACACAGGGCTGATATTTTTACATCAGCCGTCCCAAGAAACAGTTATCGTGCCAAATGATGACGTCTTTTTCTTCTAACTTTGAGCAGTTGAGACGAGTCAAATCCGCACGCAATGAGAAGATACAAAGTGCTGGAGTAACTCAGTGAGACAGGCAGCATCTCAGGAGAACATGGACCAGTGACGTTTCGGGCTGGGACACCTTCTTCAAAACGCCACATGCAGTTAGAATTGATTTGGATATTTTAATGTTTGATTGGTTCCATATCCAATGACGTCTGCCCCTGATCCTGTAGGCTGGCTCTACATTCAATGATTCAAGTCACTGAGAGTTTGCTGCAGATCCCACGGGTAGTTTGAAGTTTGTTGCAACAAGAAGCGTTAGCAGATTCAAAATTCTATTATTTTCATCGTAGATTTTGCAAATGTCTGGTCCTCATATGGAGTTTAGTAAGTCAGAAGCATAGATCCATCATGCGGACAATAAGGTTAATGGCACTTTCTCATCGCCTCTTTTAATGACAGTAAAATCATCTTGAGTTGTTGACTATCATTAACATTAGATAATATTTGCATTCTATTGATAAACTGAAGGCTAAGAGCATGAACCTTTCAATTTGCTTTGGCTACCACTGCTTATTTCATGTGGTTGTATAGCAGGAGAGGAACAAGTATAATTTTATATTTAGATGTTTGAACCAAGTAATTGGAGAGTGTGTTTTGACAAATTATATTATCAAGGACTGAAATGATGTAACAACTGTGTAAGATTATGAGGTTGTACAGTGAGGTGATGCTAGGGGCAGCACAGTGGCGCAGCGGTAGAGTTGCTACCTCACAGCGCTAAAGACCTGGATTCGATCCTGACTGTGGGTGCCATGTGTAGAGAGTTGATACCTTCTCCCTGTGACCATGTGGGTTTTCTCCGGGTGCTCTGGTTTCTAGGTTAATTTGCTTTCTAGGTAATTGGCTTTGGTAAAAATTGTAAATTGTCACTACTGTTTAGGATAGTGCTATTGTGCGGGTCATCGCTGGTCGATGCGGACTCAGTGGGCCAAAGGGTTTGTTTCCATGCTGCATATGTAAACTAAACTGTCTGCTAATTACACTGTAGCTTAAATGCTGCCTACAACTCTAATCGTCCCATTACAGGAATAATTTGATTGTTCCCTGGACAGAGTGCAGAGGAAGTTCCGAAGATGTTGCCAGGACTGGACAACTAATAACAATGGGGTAAGATTGCAGCAGGTAGGGTTGCTGCTGGATTGATCCAGTGATCTGGGTTTGATTCTGGCCTCAGGTACTGGCTGTATGGAGTCTACACATTAACCCTGTAACCCAGTGTTTAAGAGGGAACTGCAGATGCTGGAGAATCGAAGGTTACACAGAAAAGCTGGAGAAACTCAGCGGGTGCAGCAGCATCTATGGAGCGAAGGAAATAGGCAACGTTTCGGGCCGAAACCCTTCTTCAGACTGATCAGGGGTGGGGGTGGGTGGGGACAAGAAAGGGAAAAGGAGGAGTAGCCGGAAGGCTGGAGGGTGGGAGGAGACAGCAGGGGAGCTGAGGAAGGGGAGGAGACAGCAAGGACTAACAGAATTGGGAGAAGTCGATGTTCATGCCCCCGGGGTGCAGACTCCCCAAACGGAATATGAGGTGCTGTTCCTCCAATTTCCGGTGCTGCTCGCTGTGGCCATGGAGGAGACCCAGGACAGAGAGGTCGGAGGCGGAGTGGGAGGGGGAGTTGAAGTGCTGAGCCACCGGGAGGTCAGCTTGGTTATTGCGGACCGAGCGGAGGTGTTCGGCGAAACGATCGCCCAACCTCCGCTTGGTCTCACCGATATAGATCTGCTGACATCTAGAGCAGCGGACGCAATAGATGAGGTTGGAAGAGATGCAGGTAAACCTCTGTCGCACCTGGAACGATTGCTTGGGTCCTTGAACGGAGTCGAGGGGGGAGGTAAAGGGACAAGTGTTGCATCTCTTGCGGGTGCAAGGGAAAGTGCCCGGGGAGGGGGTGGACCGAGAGGGAAGGGAAGAATTGACAAGGGAGTTATGGAGGGAGCGGTCTTTGCGGAAGGCAGATATGGGGGGGAGATGGGAAGATGTGGCGAGTAGTGGGGTCACGTTGGAGGTGGCGAAACTGACGGAGGATTATTTTTTGTATGTGACGGCTGGTGGGGTGAAAGGTGAGGACTAGGGGGACTCGGCCCTTGTTGCGAGTGCGGGGATGGGGAGAGAGAGCAGTGTTGCGGGGTATGGAAGAGACCCTGGTGCGAGCCTCATTTATGGTGGAGGAGGGGAATCCCCGTTCCCTGAATAGTGAGGACATTTCAGATGTCCTGGTGTGGAACTCACTTGTCCCTTTACCTCCCCCCTCGACTCCGTTCAAGGACCCAAGCAATCGTTCCAGGTGCGACAGAGGTTTACCTGCATCTCTTCCAACCTCATCTATTGCGTCCGCTGCTCTAGATGTCAGCAGATCTATATCGGTGAGACCAAGCGGAGGTTGGGCGATCGTTTCGCCGAACACCTCCGCTCGGTCCGCAATAACCAAGCTGACCTCCCGGTGGCTCAGCACTTCAACTCCCCCTTCCACTCCGCCTCCGACCTCTCTGTCCTGGGTCTCCTCCATGGCCACAGCGAGCAGCACCGGAAATTGGAGGAACAGCACCTCATATTCCGTTTGGGGAGTCTGCACCCCGGGGGCATGAACATCGACTTCTCCCAATTCTGTTAGTCCTTGCTGTCTCCTCCCCTTCCTCAGCTCCCCTGCTGTCTCCTCCCACCCTCCAGCCTTCCGGCTACTCCTCCTTTTCCCTTTCTTGTCCCCACCCACCCCCACCCCTGATCAGTCTGAAGAAGGGTTTCGGCCCGAAACGTTGCCTATTTCCTTCGCTCCATAGATGCTGCTGCACCCGCTGAGTTTCTCCAGCTTTTCTGTGTAACCCTGTAACCCATTTGGGTTTCAACCGGGTACTCCCTGGCCATTGATACAATACTTGGATCAGGACTTGAAGACCTATAGCCTGCAGGGCTACATCCCTTGTGCTGGACCATGTGAGTAAGTTGGTGAGCTCTTTCTTTACCAGCATGGACATATTGGGCAGAATGGCCTTTTTCTGTATCACAACATTTCTTTAATTCTATTATCATTTTGGGAACCTGGAAAAGACATTAAATGGAAAGGTTTAATGATAAGAAGTGATTGAATGAACATATGTGAAACTCTCTCTGACATTGGTTGCAATTAGAGTGAGGTTCAGAAATACATGACTCCTACAAAGGGTCAAATGAAAAATTTGAGAAATGCTTTTACACGCTAAGCGCTGAGAACACCTCGACTGCTTGGTCATAAAAAATAGTTGAAACATACTATTGGGGAGGATGAAACTCTGCGCATGGTCAAATAACATGCCCTGTAAATCTGTGGTATTTGATTTGATTCAGTGGGAGATAGTGACCCAGGTTTAATGACAACACACACTTGACTGATGGGGCGTGCTTGTCGAACAAATGCAGTTTTAAAAGCTCCATTAGGACCTTGGAAAAAAAACTGGAGATAGAAATCACCAATTTGCAAGGTTATAGCATGGCCCATTTAATCATTCATTCAGTGATTAAATCTAAACCAAACAATACAAGACATTGCGGGCAAATAGCATTAAACACAAGTGATTAGATTTGTGTGCAGCTGGAGTTTAATTCAATTGATTACAGTTAGTGTGATGACCATTTAACTGTATGCTCATACTATTTTACGCCAAATCGCTTGTCTGCACCTGAAGAAATTCGCAAATTGCAGTAAATCAGTGTAGAATGAGCAAAAGGAAAAGTATTTGATTAACAGGAATTCCATGCAACCGAAGAGAATAGGATGGGGTTTGGGTTTACTCAAATTTGTGTAATAAGGAGTGAATGAGAAGTGGTTCGGATTGTTGGAATTCTGCACTGTGGAAGTATCCAGGCTCATTATCACCGGCAGTATAGTGGTTATGACAGCCAGAAGATGATGAGTTTGCATCACACTCGAGAGTATTGATTCAACAAATCTAACGGGGATGTTTGTTGAGGGTCAGATGTTTAAACCAAGGTACCATCTGCTATCCAAAGTGGATATCATTTTGAACAACAGGAGATTTATCACTGGTGTTCTGTTCAAATCTCTTCCTCAATTAACAAGTATACAGTCATACAGCATAGAAACAAGCCCTTCCGTCCATCAGATCCATGCTGACCAAGAAGTCCATCTACACTAGTCCCTTTTGCCCCGTTTGACCCATATCTCGAAATATTTCCCTTTCATGTATCTGGTGGAATGTCTTATAAATGTTGTACGGCACCTGCCTCAATTATTTAACCTGTCAGCTCATTCCACACACATATCACCCTCTGTATGAAAAAACAACACCCTTCAGGTTGCTGCTAATTCTTTCCCCATTGAGCTTAAACCTATCCCTCTCAGTTCTTGCTTTCCCTCTGTCAGTGAAAAGGCTGTGTGTATTCACTCTATTTAAGCCCTTGTGATCTTGAGTCAGGTCAGGGGGAGTTCCCCCCACCACAGGCGCCATGTAATCCCGTGCTAACTGCTCCATGGTCGGATAGTCAGTGACTAAACTCTCCCCCACCTGGTTTGCCAGGTGAGGAGGGGGCTGTGGACCCCCGGCAGGACCAAAAACAAGGGCGGATGAGCTCCTAGCAAGCCAATGGCCATCCACACTTCAGTAGAAGCTGCGATCACTGTCGTACACAGCATTGTAAGGCACTGTGCCCGTTGATGTTTTCAACGATAATGATGATGATCTTAAACATGATCTCGTATATTTCTATAAGATCACCCTTCAGTCTTCTCTGCTCCAAAGAGTCCTGGCCAGCCCAAACTCTCCATATAATTATCCCAACATTATTATTATTATTATTATTACATTGCTGTCAAAGAGAGTCTGCATTTCCTTTTACACATTCAATTTGTTGGAGTGTGAGCATCATCGGTCAGCCCAGCATTTAGAGCCTATCCCTATTTGCCCTTGACATGGAGGTGTTGCACCATCTTTTTCAATCACTGCAGTCTTCTTGTCAAAGTGCACCCATGCAGCTGTTAGATGGGGTGTTCCAAGATGTAGATCCAACAATGATGGAGCAGCAAATGTTTCCATGTCAGGATGGTCACATACGACAAAAACCAAGGTGAATCTGCAGGTGGTGGGATTTTCATGTGTTTGGGAGGTGGCTGCCAGGGTAGCGTAACCAAGTAATTAATGGCCGTGCATTTTGTAGATGTTAGTTCACACTGCAGACATGTTGCGCTAATAGTGAAGTCAATGAATGTTCAGGATTAACAAGATATCAATCAAGCAGGTTGCTGTGTTGTGGATGGTGTTGAGCTTCCTCAATGTTGCTGAAGCTGCACTCAACTCAGTAAGTGAAGGGTATGCCATTACCCTATTGATCTGTGCTTTGTAATCAGTGAGTTTGGGGAGTCACCAGTGAATCACTCACTGCAGTATGCCTGGCTTGTGACTTGCTTCTGGAGATTCAACATTTGCAAGGCTGGTCCAGTTGAGTTTCTGGTGATTCCATAAAGGTAATAGCGGATGACTTGATGATGGTAATATTAGGTGGTTAGATTCCCCCTGATCATTGTTTGGTACCAGTGTGGCAAGAATGTCACTCGAGACTTCCCAATCCATGTCCAAATGTTCAGGTTTTTCTGTGTCTGGGCAGAGGCTACCTCATTTTTGCTGAGTGGTTGTAAAATGGAATGAAATATTGTGCAACCATCAATTAACATATCTGAACTTATGATGGTCATTGAGAATGGTCATTGATAAAGATGACCAAGTCTTGGATACTACCCTGAGAAATTACTGTAGTTATGTCCTGGGGCTGGCATGGTTAGCCTCCAATAAGACCATCTTCATCTTCAAAGCAAAACTACAACCATTAAAATGTTTCCCCCCTTGATGCACGCTGACTTTGGTCCATCGGGGCTCTGATGCCAGTCTTGGATGCAATTAGATGTCATGGGCAGTTACTCTCAGCTCACCAGTGGGATTCTGACCTATGGTCCATTTTTGTTCCATGTGGTGATGATGCCTGGAACCGAGCGCTCTTGTTAAATCCCATACTGGGTGTTAATGAACAGCATATTGGCAAGAATGTGCCATGGATGAGACCTTCCATACTTTGAGGATGATTAAGGGAGGACTATGCCTGCAGTAATTAACTGGATAGGATTTGACATACTTTTATCGACACCACTTTGCTGTTACATATCCTTCATTGCATTAGTTAGACTGCACTTTGAAAGTAGTTCAGTAGCTGTGAAAGTCTTTGAGGCTGTGAAACACACTGAGGAGCTGAAAGATGCTACAGTTAATACCAAATAAGTACTGGTCAACTCCTGACATTTGGGATAAGACAGAACTAACTACAACAGTAGCCTTAAAATTTACACGTTCTTTAAATTTTTTAAGTTCTTGGAATTCAGTAAAATGGAAGGCAGGTGAAAGGAAACATTCAAGTATGCGTACTGGGAGATTCAACCTTCAAAATTTGCAGCAGAATCAAGCTAGAATTTGCACATGCTTCTTAAATGACAACGGTCTAAGAGCAGAGAGTATCATGTGACACAGTTTAGCTGTTGGGCAAGGAGTCAACATGATTAATATTAAACAAAGACAGATATGTATTTATCAATATGCATCCACTCGCTTATCTCTAACATATCAAATCACGTACCACACAATGATTCCACAAACATTAATAAAACGTATGGCCAGGTTATCTACTTTTAATGATTCCGCTTGAGGAAAGAGTCAGCTGGGACACAAGGATTGCTCCCTGTTTGTTTGCTAGTGCTACAAATGCTTTTAAATTCATGGCAACAGTTGTTGAACTCTGACAAACCAGCACAAAATTCTGGCAACTTCCAGCCCGCGTCTTGGTCAAGTTCAAAGTGAGGTTCAAAGTCAACAGCGCTCATAAGGAACCAGACTTGTATGTCCCCCGCATTCTCAAAGTCAGAATGCATTGGATCATTGGCCATGTAGTCTGAGTTTGTCCACGTTTTGAGGTTTGGCATATACAGTACCCTGGTGACGATGAGTCAACATAAGCATTTTGCATCTCAAAGTCATAGCAGACAGGCCCTTTGGCCCAGCTTGCCCATGTCGACCAATAACCCATCTACACTAGTCCCACTTGCCCATGTTTGGCCTATATCCTCTGAAGCTTTCCTATCCATGTACCTGTCTCAAATTTGTTGTCCATCTGACTTACTCCAGCTTTTTGTGTCTATCTTCAGTTTAAACCAGCATCTGCAGTTCCTTCCTACACAAATGTCTTTTAAATGTTGTTATAGTTTCTGCCTCAACCTTCTCCTCTGACAGTTTTTTCCAAATACCTACCACCCTCTGTGTGAGAAAGTTGCCTCTCAGATTCCTCTCAAATCTTCCCCCTCTGGTTCTTGATTTATGTACTCTAGGTAAAAGACTGTGCATCTACCCTATCTATTCCCCTCATGATCTTATACACCTCTATAAGGTCACCTCTCCAGGAAATACCATCCTAGCCTGCCCAACTTCTCCCTTTAGCTCAGGTCCTCAAGCCATGACAACATCTTCATAATGATCATACCATCATCTGGTCAATGTTGACTGGGATTGTGCTCTGGACAATGATATTAGGTTATTAATTCCGATGGACCACTTCTTCTGAAGGTGATGTATTCTGACCTGGTATCAGGCCTCAGCTGTGCCCGATTCCTCTAATGACTATACACTTTTGAATTCTATAAGTCCAAAACACCTCTTCAATAAAGCATACTGCCCAGCAAGGGGGCAGAATGACCTACTATACGAATGCTGTCTCTTTGAAAGGACTACCAATTATTCCCACTGCCCTGTAGTGTTTACTCAGGTCCTGTAAATATTCCTGTTTTCCTGTCTATCTACGAGGATGTTGCCAGGGCTAGAAGGTATGAGCTATAGGGAGAGATTGAGTAGGCTGGGACTCTATTCCTTGAAGCGCAGGAGGATGAGGGGTGAACTTATCGAGGTGTATAAAATCATTAGAGGAATAGATTGGGTAGATGCACAGAGTCTCTTACCCAGAATAGGTGAATCGAGGACCAGAGGACATAGGTTTTAGGTGAAGGGGAAAAGATTTAATAGGAGTCTGAGGGGCAACCTTTTCACAAAAAGGGTGCCGGGTGTACGGAACAAGCTGCTCGAGGAGGTAGTTGAGGCAGGGACTATCCCAACAATTAAGAAGCAGGTTCATAGATAGGACAGGCTTGGAGGGGTATGTACCAAACGCGGGCAGGTGAAGCTAGTTGGCTGCTGTGGGTAAAGTTGGGCCGTAGGGCCTGTTTCCACACTATATAACTCTATGACTATGACTATCTAATTCCCTTTCAAAAATGGTATTCATTGCCTTTTCAGACAGTGCATGTGAGACCACAACTTCATCCAATTTGATATTAAATCAGCATTCTCATTATGAGGTTTCACAAAATGGTGAACTATCTGCCTCTGTTCTTTTGGTATTATTATTAAGTGGCGTGTGACTTCCTACTATTTATTTGCAACTGTTTCGGTTGGTTGTAGCAACCGCCACCACTCTTCAGTTTGCTTCCTAACCTGAGCGTCGGTCAGCATGATATCCCTTATCAGTGGCCGTCCCCTGGCCTCTTCATCCACCACTTCCACATAGTGAACCTGGTAGCCCCGGATCTGGCCATGTTGCTTGTTTGGTACAGGAGACCGCCACATTACCTTCAAGGCAGTGGAGTTTAATGCTGCAACCTCCACTTTGCGAGGGGGAGCACTCGGCACTGCAAGAATAACGTGTTGGGCATCAGAAAGGAGAAATGCCACCTCTTTTCAAATAAGATTACTGTAGACAATTTTAAAGCCATAACCACGTATAAACAGGCCAAATGGTAATTGAAATTACAAAGTAAATCTGGAATAACAGATCGCCCTGAGAAAGCCACATATAAATGTGTACACACATATATTGAAAATCAAAGTACCGTAGATGAATGATGGAAATCAGAAATAAAAATATCTGGAACTATCAAGCAGCATCAGCAGACAATGGAACATGGTTAATGTTTCAGGTCTAACACCATTCATCAAAATTGGGAATGAGAGTTTGAGTTCTGATGATGGGGTTTTTGGCCTGAAACGTTTACTCTGCTCCTTTCTCCACAGTTTCTGCCTGACCTGCTGTTTCCTGCATTTTCTACCTTTACATTTTTTCCCTGCTAATTTAATCATCTGATTTGAATTAAACACTGGAATCGCAGAGGTTTCAGGACAGCGCAACTCAACCTTACTGTGGTATAAACGAGATCAAGCCAAGATCTGTCATTCACAGATAGATTTCTATATCAAGTGTGGGACTATGCCAGTCTGATCTCTATCTTTGTCCAGGGAGTCTCAACTTGTTCATGTCCTAATCCTGCCTAATCTTTCTAGTTTATCTAGAAATTAGACTGGACCACACATAGTCTGCGGGGAGAGGGGGTGGGGGGTAGTTCTGTGAGGGTGTGATTGAAAAAAACAGACAAGGGGAATCCAGTGTTAGTGGTATCTTTTGATTTTCATAAGGCCTTTGAGGAGAAGCCTCAAGGAGGTTAATTGACAAGATTATGCACCCAAAATTGGGGGAAATACACTGCCGTGGATTGAGACTGCATTATTGATCAGTAAGATACATTTCTCAGGTTGGTATGCTGTGACTAATTGATTATTGGATGCTCGGACCCAACTATTCAAAATTTATATTGATGATCTGGCTGAGAGGTCTAAATGTGTTGATGATACAAAACTAGATGGGGTTGTAGGGATGAGATGTCAAGAGGCTTCAAGCAATATGGACAATATGAGTGATTAGGCCATAACATGGAAATTAAAACGTGTAAAAGTATGACGTAACTTATTTTTGTCTCTATACAGAGAGCAGAGTGTTTTTCAGTCTCTTTACTCAAATAATGGACATACTTATCCTGGAGAGAGTACAGTAAAGATTGACTGGACTGGTTTGAGGGATGGTGGGTTTGCTGTGTAAGGAAAGATTGTGTAAACTAGACATATGTTCTACAGTTTAGAGGAATGGAGAGGAGATTTCAGTAAAACATATAAAATTGTTACGGAGCTTTTTAAAGGTTGGATTCAGGAAGAAATTTCCCTTGGTGGAGAACTCTTTTACAGGGGCCATGGGGGTCAAAATAAGGAATAGGTCATTTGGGACTGAACTGAGGAGACAGTTATTCACATAAAACGTGGTGAATTTTTGGAATTCTCTAGCTTGGAGTGCTGTGGAGATTCATCCAGTGAATTCATTCAGAAAAGAGAATGATAGATTACGGAATATTAAGTGAATCGAGTAATACAGGGATATAACATCTGAACAAGGTAAACGAACAGCCATGGCTTTGATTAATGGCAAAATATGCTTGAGAGGCTAGAGATGGGATTTAAAGTTTTTAAAAAGTAGCAAAGGTATGGGGGGCAAGGTGGTGCAGCGATAAAGTTACTGCATACAGCGCCAGTCCTAGGTTTGATCCTGACTGTGGAGTTAGTATCGTGACTGTGTAAGGAGTTTCTAAGTTCTCCCCGTGACCTGCGTGGGTTTTCTCTGATATCTCTGCTTTCCTCTCGCACGCCAAAGATGTTTAGGTTTGTAGGTTAGTTGGCTTGGTATAATTGTATATTGTCCCCAGTATGTGATGGATAATGAAAGCGTTCGGGGATCGCTGGTCAGCATAGGCTCAGTGGGCCAAAGGGCCTGTTTCCACGCTGTATCCTTAAACTAAACTAAAACTTAACTAAAGCTCTAACTATAGATAACATTGAGATGAAAGCTCAACTATCAAAGAGGACAAATGGAAATTGCTGCACGCAAGGTCAGGTGTCAAAAGAACACATAATGCAAATGGATAAAAAGGAATATGTGCGAGAAATAATCTAAAGTGAAAAAGGTTGACCAATAAATGAAAAGTAACAGAACAAATTATTCATCAACATGTCCACAACATATTTATCACAAATGACAAGATTCATTATAACTCAAGTGTAACCATGTTAAGGGCCTGTCCCACTGTATGAGGTAATTCAAGAGTTCTCCTGAGTTTTAAAAAAAAATGTACGTAGCGGGTACGTCGGAGCTCGGGACGTCTCTTAGCGGCTCGTTTTGCTAACGGCAGGTACTCGGGAAACGTGGTAAGCTCGGGAAGACTCGTGAAGATTTTTCAACATGTTGAAAAATATCCACGAGAGCCCGAGTACCTAAGAGTGGCTATTACCGTAATTCTCCGAGTTCGAATCAGGGGAAACACGGGAGAACTCTTGAATTAGCTCGTACTGTGGGACAGCCCCTTTATCCAATCAATATCATTCCTGCTCCTATTTATGTTAACAGAACGAAACTACAGCACAAGGCAGAGATTCACAGACTTTTACCAAATGGTAATTCTGTTTCATGGTTTTCTATTTGGTCTTGATCCCTCTTAAACAAATGGCCAAGTTGGATTATGTTGGGAATAATTAGGAGTACCGTTAGCAAACGGTTGTGATTGAGCCTCAACAGATACTGTTTTTGATTGAGTATGATTGTTGCATCTGCACCTGCTTCTATTTTCTTTCAATATTCTTAATATTTTCCTGTCTAGTTTTTCTGCCTTAAAATGGTGACAGCGGCTGTCCTCCATTGACTATTGGCTTTGGTGCCTGGTGAATGATAATGTGTCGCATTTCATCTGCGAACAATGGCAGGTAAACTGAGTGCATAAGGTTCTTGAAATCACAGCTCTACCCACCGCACTCCTCATTCATACACATTTATACACCATCAGGAAGAGGTTTTCAACTGAGCTTTCCTCTTCTACTGATCCAATGGTCATTGAGAAACACAAAGGGGTCCAGAATTAAATCTAGCATTTTGCTGAAATGGAAATGAAATAGAGTCCTCAAATAAATGCATTCAACAACTGAGCTACATCTTATCTTTAAAGGCCCAGAACGATGCCATTCGGGTCATTATTATTTCATTAATGGTATTATTAAGACCTCAGTCAAAAATGGAAATGGATTAGGCAACATGTACAATCACTTTGATTATTAAGCCTACTCAGCAAAGGGAAACCCATGTGGAAGTCAATAAACAGCATGACCCAGTACAGGGGTGATTGCCAAGCAGCAGTTCCCTGTTCCTGAGCAGCAAGAAAAAATATTGGGAACAAAATCAAATTTCTGCAGATCCCAAGGAGCCATCTATTTATTCCACATTTCCTTCGCGTAGGCCTATAGACATGATGGGAAAGTGACGCAGCGTGGAAACAGGCCCTAGAACCCTCTGAGTCTGGGCTGACCATCGATCTCCATACACTGCATTATCTTACACACCAGGGGCAATATACTGTTTTTTTTTTACCAAAGCCAATTTAACCTACAAACCTGTACATCCTTGGAGTGTGGGAGGAAACTGGAGCACCTGGGGAAAGCCCACGAGGTTACGGGGGAACATACAAACTCCATCCACCCAGCACCCTTAATCAGGATCGAACCTGGATCTCTGGCACTGTAAGGCAGCAACTCTATCACTTGCGCCACTATGCCCTCTCAATGAACCTCAACAGATTTTAATCTTCAGCAAGCATCCAATTCAGGGCATGGAGGGTGTGCTTTATCAGTGTAAAGAGCTCTAGGAATATGGCCTTCAAAACAGCTGGCAATCGATCAGCATTGGATGAGCTTTTTGAAAGCAAGATAATTTTAAACAAAGGGAAACATTTCTGAACAAGACAATTTAATATGGCATTTTTCTTCGCTCGTCTGCTCTAATTGGATATTCTACAGGCGGCAAATGACGGTTAGGCTGATTTTGTCAGGGAAGCAAACAAACTGAGCTTTGTTTGTTTATCTTGAATATAATCATTCAATAACAGTGTTCTAAATGCCAACTAAATCACTTGCTATTATTCTTATTTAGTATTCCCCCTCAAGTTTATATTTCATTTTGCTCTGCGATTATTCTCTGTAATTATATACTGTGATAATTGAACTGGTATTATCCCAAAATGGTTTGTGTTAAGATTATTGATTCACATTGTGCTAAACTATAATTTCACTTTTCTCAGGATGCCCACAGTGCCACGGGTTTAATTGCTCCTTATCTCCATTTGTTTGGTTGATTCTTCAATTCACCTCATCCTCATCTCAAATCTTTCTGAAAATATTTTCAATTTAAGGTGTGAAGCCTCAGTACTGTTACAAATAGAGAGAGGCAATTTAAGCAATTGTGTGGATGCAAATCACTTTGCCACAGCACAAAATCAATCACCTTACTTTGTTCTCCTTAATGTCCTGACCTATACCTCTATTTAAACATTCACTTCCCTTCCCAGAAATATAACAGTGGTTTTTACCTTGCCTACTCTTATGATAAGACTTCAGAATTGTGGGCGCCATGGCGGCGTAGCAGTAGAGCTACTGCATTACAATGCCAGAGACCTGGGTTTGATCCTGACTACGGGTGCTGCCTGTACGGAGTTTGTACATTCTTCCCATGACCTGCATGGGTTTTCTCCGAGATCTTTTCAATTTCCTCCCACACTCCAAAGACGTCGAGGTTTGTAAGTTAATTGGCTTGGTATACATGTAAAATTGTCCCTAGTGTGTAGGATAGTCATAAGGTCATAAGTGACATAAGCTTAAGGATAAGGGGGAAATCTTAAGCATAAGGGGGAAATCTTAAGCATAAGGGGGAAATCCTTTAAAACCGAGATGAGGAGAACTTTTTTCACACAGAGAGTGGTGAATCTCTGGAACTCTCTGCCACAGAGGGTAGTTGAGGCCAGTTTATTGGCTATATTTAAGAGGGAGTTAGATGTGGCCCTTGTGGCCAAGGGGATCAGAGGGTATGGAGAGAAGGCAGGTACGGGATACTGAGTTGGATGATCAGCCATGATCATATTGAATCGCGGTGCAGGCTCGAAGGGCCGAATCGCCTACTCCTGCACCTAATTTCTATGTTTCTATGACAGGAGCAGAATTAGGCCATTCGACCCATCAAGTCTACTCTGCCATACAACATGTTAATGTGCGGGTATTGTTGGTCGATGCGGACTTGGTGGGCCGAAGGGCCCGTTTCCACGCTGTATACTTGTGCATACTGCCTGACCTGCTGAATTTTTACAGCATATTATGTTTATTTGTTAATTATTAGATGGGTGATCTCATATCAATCTATCTTCTGATCTCTTACATCCAAGGACAGCAGCTCCCTTTCCCTGAATACAGTTTTGTGACCAACTTCTCAGAAGGAGAATGGTAAAATGCTGCAAGAGGAAAAATGGATAAGAAAGAATATTATTAAAAAAGTGTCAGGATAAAAATATGTGTGCAATGGTCGTTCTAATCCCTTAATGTGCTATCTGCTATGCACAGCAATCTATTTCCAAAACCGGTTCTGTTGAAGTCAATGAATTTTGGAAACTGGTTACAATTCACATCTGCTACCAATGACTAGGAACAATCTTTGGTCCCATCAAACGCTCTCTCCTGGGCATGGCATAATTAAAAAATGGTTACAGAGATCTTAAAACAGTGTTCTCGATAGGCCAGAAGATCTAACTGTGCAGGGGCTAAAGACCATATTGGGAAACATTCATGGTTATGAAAGTGAAAGATAAATGAAAAGCAGGATTTATTTTCTCCAATGTGCAATCTTAATTGAAACGACACCTTTATAAGTTCAAACTTTTACTTGCAACTTTGTTATGCTATGGATGTTAGATCATAGAATGAAACTCAATGACCTCCATGAAGTTCTTAACATCAAACATTAAAATACAGAGAGAAGGGTTGATCAGACTTACCATCTTCATCTGTGCGAGTGATTACAGGTGCGCTCTCTGGACCTGGTCCCACCACCGTGTGTGCGACTACCGTCACCCGGTACTCAGTCCATTTCGCCAGTGCCTCTAGCCGCATCTGCGTGGTCTTCGGTGGAATGTCCTTCACCTCATGGGTCTCCGTGTCCTCTCCCTGCACCGCTTGGTACCTGATACTGTACTTTGCCAGGTCGCCATTTTGACTCTCTGGTGGTGGTGGCCACCAACTTACCAGAATGCTGGTGGAACTGGGACTGGTGCACTTTACATTTTGAGGAGGGGCGGATGGTTCTATTGCAGGCAGTTGCAGTAGAGGAAGGAGTTAAAAAACAATGGGAGGGAAGAGGATAAAAACAATGGAATAAAAAGAAAAAAATGATAAAAAAGGAAAACGTTCCTCAAAAAACTGAACAAAACACAAAAAACAGCAAAAGACACTAAAGTAATAAGAAAACCTGGTATAATGTTTAAACAAAAAACAACCCTGTCCTTACAAGGAACTAGGTTGTTTGAATGATCAAATTAAATACTACACAAATCTTACTTGGGAAGGAATTGGAATAGGAAGGCTTTTCAATTGATTTCAGTTTTATTAATATTTTAAGGTTAATTTATTCCACCTCCACATAAACAGTTGGCCTCTTCCACACACTTCATTGAGAGAGAGGACAGGATAGTCTGGACTCCTGGCATCCCTGTAAAACTGCCATTCTATTTATTTTTTTGCCAACCATATCGGTAACATTATTCTTTATCACTCCTTTTATCTTCTACGCAAGCCACCATTTCAAATGAAACATGTTGGCCTTCATCAAAACAAAAACTCAGTGGGTCAAGCAGCAAGTGTGGAGGCAAAGATATTGTTGATCTTTCTGGAATGATGCTCGATCTTAACCTGAAATGCAGACCGACCCTTTGCCTCTACGGATTCTACTTTAGCTACTGTGTTCAGCTATTTGTTATTTTTTCTCCAGATTTCAGAATCTGTAGTCTCTTTTGTCTCAAACACATTGGCCTAAAAGATAGATTATGTGATCAAAGAAAACATTTGTGCAGTGGGCACTTTCCTGGCATGGTGTAACACAATTTCAGTACCAATTCAATTTGTGCATTGCATAACAATAATTGCCAGGGAGCATTGTCAGGGGAATAAATCCATGATATCCTAGGATATCCCAGGAGCAACCATTACTGGTCATTCTGAAGCAACCATGCTTTCGCAGCACTGAGCTGGTCTGGTACTCCACTTCACTAACTACCTTATCATCCTCATGCAACTAACTCTACCCACCATAATACCAAACATTATCTTCCCTCTCCACCTACACGTACAGAACTCAACTAGTCTAGGCTGAACATGTTGCCTAGCCGAGCTAGTCCCGCTTGCCTGCACCTATCCCCTCCACAACCCTTTCCTATCCATGTATTTGTCTAAGCGTCCTTTAAATGTCATAATCGTAGCCGCATTCACCACTTCCTTTGGCAGCTTGTTCGAGATACTCATCACCTTCTGTGAGCAAAAGGTAACCACTTTAAATATTTCCCCTCTCGCCTGAAACCTACACCACCCCATTTAATGAAGCGGGCGACCAAAACTGGACACAGTCCTCAAAATATGGCCAAACGTCTTGTACAGCTATAATATGACATCCCATCTCTGTACTCAATACCCTGACCAATGAAGGCAAGTATGCCAAACAAGACTGGATCAACCATGGTTAAACAACAGTAATTTGTCTTACCCTGTTCCTGTTTTTTATATTCTTTGCTAAGGTCAACTTGGCCTCAGTCTCCATTTTAGTTGCAGGTCAGATCTGATTGCGAACACGCCCGTAGGCTCTGGACCTATACTTGATCATGGACACAAACCACTGACCTGTTCAATTATCTAATCAAACCATTCCATCATCAACCCAACTCCATTCACCAACTAGCCACATGCTTCCTGACCCCTTACTTGAGTGCCATCTCCCTACCATCCACTCCACAGCCATTATCCTCATTACCAGTTAAAACTCCCACCATTCTTAAGTCCCATCCCAATTACTTGCAGCCCCTGCATTCCAATATTCCACGTACATTTCCACGTACATTTTTACCTTAAAATCACAATATTGTTAATAGTCTCACTCCATTTAAATAATAATTTGTACTTTCATTTTTCTTCCCAAAGTGAATAGCCTCACATTTTCCCAAACTAGATTCCATCTGGCAACTCCCAATTACACCACCACACCAAACTCTGGTCAGTCTCATTGACTCAGTGTCTCCCCTATCCCAAAACATCTCCAGACCCAGCCTTGTAGATTTTCCTTTGTGGAAATGTAGGCTTTTCTCCATTTAAGATCCAGCCAAGCACCTTTGCCTCTTTAGATGATTCAATGCACACCTTTCCCCAACATTTATTTATTCTGTATAGGAATCAACGACTTACTGGAAAACAATTCCGCAAATCTGGGACACTCGACTGTGACCGACAGCTAGTGTATTTGGTTCATGAGGCGGATAGGTCTATCAAAAATAACTGGAAAGTTTTGAGTTTCTACTGCCAGTGACATTTAAGTACAAGGCAAGCTGTAATGGCAAAAGTCCTCAGACATGATAATAAAAAATACCAGAACTTTAAAGGGCTGTTTGTCTACAGATGACTTTCTGTCGTAACGCTTCAGGGGACAAAGACTCCAATCCAGACCCGCTTTGCTGCAGTGGAATCCACTTGTTTTTGATGAGGCTCGAAATGAAAAAAGTTAACACTTTTCCCCCTTGGGGAGATGAACAAATTAACCTCTCTCCACACTGCAATTTCATCCTTCTGTTGTCCAATTGCACCACTGTTACCTTTTACAGACTCTACCAAGTCCCACAGGAATGTTTCAGCATCCTTGTGCGATTTCCAGGCTATTTTTATTCGTTGCCTTTCCTTCTATTTCACTTTTTGTCCCAATTACTTTCCCAATTAAATAGAAGTTTGTTATTCTCGAACCACTGTTGATGAATTTGCCTGCCTCTCACCTATTCAGTACCTGCCTTCCGTATTGTGGCTGCCGAGAGATAAGCCATTAATTTGGCAGAGATTTCGTTTTATTTCTCAGGTTTCTCCGGTATATGACTGTGTTGGTCACCAGATTCAGACAGGTAGGATCATAGAATCACAAAGCACAGAAATTGGCTCTCTAGCAACACCTCATCCATGCCTGTTATGCCCATCAACACTAATCCCATTTGGCTACATTATGCTCATATCCTCTCAGACTCTTAAATTCCAGAGAGAATAAAACCAGCCCATTTAATCTCTCCTTATAACTACAGCCATCCATTCCAGGCAACATCTACAGACAGTATTATTATCTTCTTTATCATGTCTGAAATTAAATCCTGTCAGCCAAGGATAGTGTGTGAAAACAGCCGAGAGCTATGGGAAAGGGATCTTGATGTAAATGCTCCTATATGCAAACTGTCTTCACTTATATTCTAACCATGGTTAAGCTGACAAGTTTCCCAGACTAAGCTGGAATCAAAGTCAAGTATATACCAACTGGACAGCAAGCATCATCTTAGTCAAACAGCATGCTTGCTTGCAGAGCAGTTGCAAAGCATCCCGCAGACAGCCATACCTTGCCCTATCAATGAAGTTAAGAAGAGACCAAATGCATTGGAAATCAAATTACTTTTAGAACAGCCAGGAATATATCTCAGTGTCAGCCAAAGTACCCAAATAGTTCATTTCCATTTGATTAAACACAGTGCAAGTGCATCTTAAAATACAGAATTATTAGAAGTAAACATTGACTAAGTTTGGAAAATTTAGGAGGGGGAGTTGGGTGATATACTCACTTTCAGGCCAAAAAAATACAAATCAAGAAAAATAAATTACGCAAAACACTCCAGGACATCCTGGATCCATGCACAGAAAACGACAACTTAACACAAAGTGAAATTAAAACCAGTCCAAATTAAAGTATATTTCATAGTACGTACCTGACATTCCTTCAAGCTCTTACACTAAAGACTTGCTTTGCATGCATGAGTTACCTTTTTTAACCTACCCTTTCTCTCCCAGCATATCATTGGCCATAGGTTTGTAAGCATTCCAAGACTTCTACAACCCAGGGATCAGCAGCATTCATAAAGCCCACATGTAATATTCCAAAGTCTATTCCCTTTGGAAGGGACTGGCAAAGCATTCCATCTGGGAACTATCAATCTATAATTGGATCCTATTTTTAAAAGGTTTTGGTGCTTTGAAATTTAGCTTTGCTTTGTTCAAAGTCATGGATTTTGACGTCTACCAACTGGTGCTGAAGTATTCCGTGAACATGATTTCCGTCCATCTTGTGAATATTTATGACAAAGCTGGAGAACAACATTGACTAACATCAGGGAACTGCCACTGTTATTTATTAATGCTCCCTAAACCGGGAAGTGATTAAAATAAAACTAATTGAGATAAATATTTCAATATGGAATTGATAAAGATTTCCAACCACTATTGTGGAATACAAACTTTTATAATGAAGGTGTTTAGTAGCATAAAGGATGGGTTACTACAATGGCATCAGGAGTTCTGGACTAACTAAGTCAAGAACATGGGTTGAAATCCCACCATGGCATAAATTCAAGTCATAACTAAATCTGGAATTTAACATAAAAACATTTAACTTGTTAAAAAATCTATCTGGTTTACTAATGTCTACCTGGGAATGAAATCTGCCATCTTTACGCCGTCAGCCTATCTGTGTGTGACTCCAGAAATCAGAAGTAATTAAATTTTAAAAAAGCCTCCTCAGTCCAGCGTCAATTACAGATGGACAATATTTGCTGGTGCTCCCAGCAAAGTCTGCATCCTACAAATGAATAAATAATTGTAAGCAACATTATTTCCATCTGCTGAAAGGCATTGGTTTAGCATGGCCTACACTAAGTTGGAAGTGAGTTCAAGTCATGTCACTGCAAGTGTCAGCTTCTGAATATGTGAGAAATGTCGAGTGGTGTGATGATGTCACTTTCCTTGATCTACTGTGGCTGTTAAATTTGACAGCATTAAATTACAAAGTGAATTGTGGATTCTGATCATTGCCACTCGAGACTCGCAATATATTAGAGCTCATAAATAGATTGTGGCATCACATGATAAACAAAGCAAAGAGTTCCTGATTGAATGGAATTCATCAATAAAAGACTCATGACAAGTGGGGCTGCTTCGACAGGAGTTTTACTTTGGAACAGGCCATGTGGGATCAGAATGCCAATCCCTGAGATTAACTCAGTCATCCACTACTGTCAGGAGAAGCTCAACAGGGTCTTGTGGAACTGTTACTGATATTAACCGTCTTTGAATAAGAAAATTGCCTGAAAATACAGACTAGCCCACAGTAGAGGATGCCTGTTTTAAGGACAGCTTACAGGTGTAGTTGGTTTATTGAAGGAAGTTGGTTATTTGAAGCAACTTCACTTTGTTTTGAGTTGATAAAGTTCCCTCAGCATCAGTTACTTCCTGGCAAGAAATGTTGACCATTTGATATCCAATTATTAATCCAATCAAACAGATCTACAGGTGACTATTCAATTGGAAGCACTGGTACCCAATGAATTTATTTAACATTTTTTAATGTAGAGTTGTCTTTAGGGGTGAACTTGGGTTGCTGGTCAACTCAAGACTTAGATAATTTCAAATGTACTGCCTAAATTCACGAAAGAAAGAAAGCAAGACTTTATTTTAGAGTTGGAGGGGAAGAATAAAGAAAGGCAGTGATTTTTGGAGAATACCATCGCCAGATTCTACACATTTGTTGACGGGTATTTGATGAGGAAACCAAAAGATAATTTGGAAGCGCAATGTATGTAAGACCCTTTTAACATGCAAAAATAGAACCTTAACATCAAAACTTTAAAGAACATGGGTACTTGGTCAGAAAATGCTGACAGACCAAATGTGGTCACCTGTAATTCTGTTTCAAACGGATGGCTTTGACAGGCACCCACCACTGACTGGCTGGTTGTATCAGTCTGTACTCACCTGATCCTACTGATTAAGTGTTTGAAAGTCCATAACTTTATTGTGACCTCTGGTGAAACTAACTAAATATCTTTCCAAATCAAACAGCAAATTCCCTTTCAGTACTTTTCAAAGTCATTTTTCCAAATTGCTTATCATTGACCAAATCAAGATGGTATCAAGGAGCATCTCTAAATGGGTTAGAGTTAATATTCATTTCAGTTTAATGGATTCTTTAGACCAGTTAATTATTTTGCAAGGGCTGTTTTCTGATCATCCTTATCTATTTGCATTCTGTGCGACCAATGTAAATACTTTGTGATAAAAAAAAAAAAGGTGGTTGCAGAAGTACCCAATGATAACTGCTACGCAGAACAAAGTGGCCTAACTTCCCAGACCTGCCTCCAATGTATCATTGCATGGATAAATGGAAAATGGACCTTGGTATGCAAGGGTGCATGTTGACTATTAGTGCCCAGCGATATTTGTGGGATAAGCAATTTGATCCAGGAATAGTGGCAATGGGATCAAGTCCAGAAAAAAAGTGGTTTTCAGAAGCACAATAATGAAGAAAACATGGACATTGGGCATTGATACATTTATCCCCAATTCATAATGGTATATGCCCCAAAAAACATCTTCCTATTGATTTATTTCAGTATTAGTTAAGCTGTTTTTTATTGAAAACCAAGAAGAAAAAGATACTGGTCTCTTGGAATTGTAGATATGATAGCCATTTTCTTCTTGGCCAGGTCAGGAGAGCACAGTGGTAGAGTTTATGCCTCACAGCTCCAGTGATCTGGGTTCATCCCTAATATCTGGGGTTATGTGTGGAGTTTGGTTGTTTCTCCGAGTTTTCGCTGGTTTCCCATCACAGATCACATTATGCCCGTCAATTGGCCACTGTAAGTTTCCCTTTGTGTCTAGATAAGTGGAAGAATCCAAGGGGAGTTGATGGGAATGTGGGGAGAATAAAATGGGTTAGTGTAGGTTTGGTGAAAATTGGTGCGTTGTGGTTGGCACATACTCAGTGGGCTGAGGAATTTGCTTCCATGTTGCATCTCTATAACTGTGACATTAAAAGCATTATTCACAACAAACAAAAATCACTAAATCTAAGGCTTCCCATGATTGTTCTCTTTAGTTTAATTGAGATTGGGTTAAAAGGATCCATTCTGTACGCTTTTGGATCAAAAACTTCTAATTCTGCATTTGGTATACAATATTGTATACAGAACCATTCCACTGGGTGTATGTATTGTAATGGTCCTTAATTATGCTTACAAGAAATATGCATAAAATAATATTCAGATCAAGAATCAGTAATCAATTATAACGTGACACTGATGAAATGGCAGTGTTAGCAGAGCTTTTAATCCTGAAAGCTGTAATGAATGTCTTTTGCAGGGCAAATCATTCAGTAATGAAGGAATGCCTAACCACATCTAACTGTTTCTGTAGGGTTTAAATAGGTTTACAGAATATCCTGGTGTTTCATTTTATTCTTTTCAGTTTATCTATGAGAGAAAGCAGATAGATACAAGGGGGCAGGAGGAGATAAAGTGTGTTCATATATTTAATTGTTTGTTAAAAAAAGTAGTTTTTGATTGAAATTTATCCTCAGTCATATGCATAGTGTGGGTAATAAATTCTTATTATGCAACTGGATGAGTAAAGTTTGAAGGAGGGTCCCGACACCAAATGTTGACTATCCATTTCCTCTACAGATGCTGCCTGACCTCCAGACTTTGTGTTTTGCATGAGCAACCATCTAGATTATCAATAAATGTAATTCATGTGTTGAATTAAGTGGTCCTTTGGGCTTCTGGGGACCAATACCAGTTTTGGCCAATTTGGTTACAATGTCTGCTGGCATAAGCCAAAGTTGACGAAGAAACCAAATTTCGTTTGAACCTCATGTGAGGTTCAAATGACAAATAAAAGGTATTGTATTGTATTGTATTGGAATACCAGTGTGCCTCACACAAAATAATATGAACAAAAATAGATGAGAAGCTTAAATGTCAACGCAAGGATTTCTGTTTGAACTGGTCTCCCATTTGTGATAGAACAAAATGATTGGGAATATAAGAGAAAAATATGCAAAGGGAACTGGAAGTTCACATGTAGCAAGAAAATGCATAAATTAACAATCAAAAGTTGTGATTAAATGGCTAGCCAATACCCCATTCATGTAGGAATCCATTAAATTAAAAATGAATATTGGTTCAACCTCAATTTATGTGACTTTTCTAATTTTATCCTGTCCGGTCCAGTCCAGTCCAGTCCATCACAAAGCTTGCATTGGTGGTCTACCAACTAGCAGATGCCAGCAAATAGGAACCTTACCCGAAAATGGTTTGTGGCATAGCTGTTAACATAAATCACCCATTGGTGCCCCAAATATCCCATACATTATTAAGGAAATCCCATCATAAAACCAACCCACAGCACATATCTCACTCACTGCCAACCCAACCTAGCTCAACTAGTTGCTTCCTCAACACAACCAGAGGATTAACTTGTGCAATTCATGGATATTTTCCACATCTCTCTATCCCTCAGAAACGTATGTTTATTGCTTCTCATTAATCTTGATAAAGTATTCCTTTCACCAGAACTAATGAATGGAAGATTGCCCATCCCTTTTTTAAAAATCAGTATCACAGACATCTTTCAGGTTTCACTACTCTTGCTGAAACACCTCCCAAATCTTGTTCTCCCCCCCATGCAACACGCCATCCCACTTTGCCCACACCGCCTTGTTCTCTGACCTTCCTTCCTGCAACCTACATTTTAAGCAATTTTCTGGTCAATCCCCCCCAACCAAATGACTAGCCATTGGGCACTTTCTTACAGGTCAATCAAGTGCATTTCTTACCTCAATCTCCCAAAACTGATTAGTACACCACACCCCTCACCAAGACTCTAAACAATGGCATTCCTTACATCTACATCACCAAGAGTCACACTCAGTTCCCCATATTCATGTCCAGTTATAATCAGAGATCCAATTCAAATCCCATTCCCTGGCACTGTATCTCCTTCAATTTCAACATCGCACCTTTTTAAGGATTATTTTTGGGAAGTGGATGTTGAGGGCATGGGGGACATTTATTGATCATTCCTAATTCTCTTCAGAAGTTGATGGTGAGATGCCCTGTTAATCAGCTGCAGTGGTCAAAATGCTGCAGATGCTGCAGTGGTCAAAATGACCCCCCAATGTTGTTGGGTAGGAAATTTCTTGGATTTTCAGCCAGGGTTAATGGAGGAATGGTGATACGTTTCAAAGTCTTGGTGGTGTGTGAATGGCAGGGAGACTGCAGCCTGTGGGGTTCCCCTGTATTGCTGGCCATGCCCTTCTAGGCGATAGAGGTCAGGGATTTGCATTGTCAAGTCAAGTCTTCTGAGGAGCCAACTGGGAGATGTTATCCCAAACTGATGCTCTGAATCTGCAATGATAGTGCTTGATCCAGGATGTAGACTGTGCTATAAGCAGCTAACTACAAACAGACTCACTAACAAAAAAAGGAGTTCCTCTCAAGTAATGTGGGGTGCTGGAACTACACCCATGTGAAAAGGAGAACATTCATTCCGAAGGAGAATTCCCCTGAGCTTTTTAATTTGCCGTAGCAATGTCATTATACCTGGAAGCAAATTATTTTTGGCAGAGGCAAGGAAATCAAGGCATGTCAACAACCAACTTTGATTGGATTTGATGTAACGATACTCCCATGCCACACTTAACAGCACAGCCTGGCAATCACATGAATAATTCCAAATCTTACAGACCATTGAGTGAGATTATTAAAACAGTGCCGAGCGGTGGGAAATAATGTTGAATTAATCACTGTCAACTGTACATTGAGTATGGAGTCCAAAGCCATTTGCTAAAGGATATTCAACGTTAAGCCATGATAAAGTACACACGTTGACCCCACCTATCCATGTTATATTCAAAGCCACTGCTCCACATAGACTTTCCTAGTTTCAATGAGAGTGGACACTCTAAAGCAGCTCCCAGCAACTTTTCACAAGAACCTTTGGCTTGCAGTTGTCCAGAAACCCAACGCCCTTTACACTGGAAGTGTTTGAAAGATGAATGTGGAATGAAACCTACTGGCCTGAAGAGTGCGGGCAGAGATCTCGGAGGTGTAAGCGCCAAGGCCGTGTGAGGAATGTGCAGCCAACCGGAAGTAGTACAGAGTGTTGGGGTGGAGCTCGGTCACAATGTGTGTCGTGCTAGGCTTAAAGCTTACCACTTCCTGTGGAAAAAAATTCAGACACTTGATGTTATACCAAGAACAGTTCAGGCAACACCTAAGATCTAGATGTTAGTGGATATCGTGTGGCATTGTATACAATATGAAGTGATGTACAGCAAAATAGTGTTCTGGTGTTGATGTGTAACCCGCCCCCCTCCCCCTTTAAGAACATACTTTAATAATTGCACAGCAAATTGGCTTACTTTAACTTTACAGATGTTACTAAAATTTAACATTTCCCCCTGTCCGCGCAAGGATATGAGTAACAATTTGGACCATGACTAAGCTGTAATATCCATACACTAATGGACCTATTTCAGAACACCTCTTTGACCTGGGTACGGTATGAGCTTGTTCTTAAGGTTTGATGAAAGGAGATGGGAAAAGCTCCTGGGTCCCTGAAACAACAACAATGGGCGGTACAATGGCGCAACAGTAGAACTGTTGCCTCATAGCGCCAGACACCCGGGTTCGATTCTGACTACGGGTGCTGTCTGTGTGGAGTTTGCACATTCCCCCTGTGACCACGTGGGTTTTCTCCGGGTGCTCCGAATTCCACCCACATTCAAAAGACGTGCAGGATATATAGGTTAATTGTCTTCTGTAAATTGCACTGTAAAATGATAGTGTAGGAATTATAGTGTTTACAGGTGATCGCTGTCAGTGTGGGCTCAGTGGGCTTGTTTCGCCGCTGTATCTCTGAACTCTAAGTAAAGACAATAAAGAATTATATTGTGTTGTTCCGCACCAGGGTCGGGATGTGGGGAAAATAAAGGTAGTTTGCCAATTACTTTGATCTAATTAACCCGTGTTAGACAAAAGGAAAGCTGCACCCTGGCACACAAGCATTTTCTCACCTTCTTCCCCTGGTCATCATCGCGATAGTACAGCTCATAACTGATGATTTCATCTTGTCTGGGTGCGGTCCAATGCAGTTCAATTGTTGTCTCAGATTTAGGGGTGGCTTCAAAGTTGATTGGTTGCCCAGGAACTGAAAGAAGAGGCCAAGATAGTCAGCCAATGTTAAATGTAGATTATTTGAGATCTGCTGATTGCGTGTAACCAAGTACTTTGGTATTTGGAACGGAATTTCAAAGAATCTCAAAGTTCAGACCTGTCCCACTTACGCGACTTTTTCGGCGACTGCCGGCACCCATCATAGGACGCCTAAAATTTTCAACATGTTAAAAATACAGCGGCAACCAGAATGACGCTACGACTCTGTGGGTGACTAGGAGACTACTCACGACCATACGGGCGACCCCCTGGCGACATGTCGCGAGTGTCGTGGGGTGTCAACCACAACATGTCGCCAGTTGCCGAAAAAGTCGAGTAAGTGGGACAGGCCCTTAAGTCGCAATCTGCAGCTGACACCTTTCTCACCATTATCCTTCCTCTGGATTTAGAGAAATCATAATTCTTCTGGCTTTGCCTCGGTCCTTTTCTGCTCACATTCAAATAGTTTTTGGGAGTGGATATATTACATTTTACAAAGTTACGACTTACCACAAGGGAGGCCAGTAGACGCAAATGGCCACGACTGCTATGTCAGAGTTGTTAAAACTACATAGACTCAAATTTCACTAACCCTAAATTGGTACATGTGACAATAATGACCTTGAAACCTAGAAGAAAAGCAATCCTATTCAAATCCAGTGAGCAGTGCACGTATGTTTAAATATTAGATGGGCACTTCAATTTGCCAATACTGTACATGTGGAGATGCCTACACAGTAAGGTGCTCACAATCCACCATCATTGATATTTCAATCTTCAATTTCATCCCAGCCTAAATCCTGGCTTTATATACTTAGATAGTTCTCATTCCTTAATTCACTGAACGCATGGTGACAGGCTTACAATACCTTGACTAACGAGTGTGCAGGGCAGTGTTGTCGGGTGCTGTCTGTGTTGAGTTCTTACGTTCTCCCTGTGACCATGTAGGTTTCCTCCCACATGCCAAGTGCAGGTTTGAAGGTCAATTGGCCTCGGTAAATAGCCGCTAGCGTGTAGGGAATGGATGCAAAAGTGGGATAACTTAGAACTAGCGTGAACGGGTGATCAATGGTCAGCGCGGACTCATAGTAAACATACAAATATAGGTGCAGGTGTAGGCTATTCGGCCCTTTGGGCCAGCACCGCCATCCAATATGATCATGGCTGATCATCTAAAATCAGTACCCTTTCCTGCTTTTTCCCCATATCCCTTGATTCCTTTAGCCCGAAGAGCTAAATCTAACTCTCTCTTAAAAACATTCAGAAAACATTCAGACTTGGCAGGTCAAAGGGACTGTTTCCATGCTGTAGCACTAATCTAAATTAGTGCAGCATAGTTATTTGGAAAGACCAGAGAATGAGAATGAGTTATTCAATCATAAAAAACATTCTTAGCACTGGGAGAAAATGGTAGTGACTGAGGGGGAGCAGTTATTTCTCAATTTCCAAGACCATGATTTCCAGAACCACTTTTCTACCCATTATTTTGACGTCTTGAATCATCTAACATCTCCTCAGTTGGATAATCCAAATACCATTGTGGGGGAGGAGGGGAGTGTTTCCAGAGAACCACCAGCCGGGAGGTCTAATGGCCAATCTGAAACACCGTCTTACACTGAAACAGCAATTGAGAAATCTGACCGCCTCAGCAAACCTTTCTCTTTGAAATGATACAATGATATTTCCAACAATACATTTTTTTTTCTCTCCAGTACACAATGTTACAATTACTCTTGCTATTGCTGCCTTTGTGAAGATGCAGTGATTTGTAACAGCAGTTTGTGGCAGTATTGATTGCTTTCAAGAAATGGCTGGCAGATAACAGTCAGCAACCCAAACTGAGTGTCTGACTTATGTACTGCAGTGCAGGTCAGGAGGTGAAGACATGACACTCCACACCAAATCTAATGGTGCAAATTTGATCTAATGCTAAGTACTTGAAGGGGGGAATGATTTTTTTCACGATTCTGCTGTGTAATGAAATCCAATTCTGCAGTTACCATCCTACATTGTGAATTTGTTATTTCATTAACATTTATAGCACTTGGACTTGAAAGGTCAAACAGAGTCATTGAGAAGATCTTATCATATCTAATTGTGATGAAGTTTTTTCATGGGCACAGCCCATTAAATCACCGCAATGACAATTGCATTTGTTGCCTTTGGATCACCACTTAGGCAATTGCAGTTGAAGATCAGGTAGGAATCGCCAGGTGACATTGTTCCTTTCTACCAAAAGAGATTTTAAAGTTACCTGTTGAAAAGCAAAAAAAATTGCAAATGCTGAAAATCTAAAATAGAAACAGAAAATGTTCATCGGTGAGGTAAAATAGTTCAACATTTTGTGTCTATCTTTGGTGTTATCCCAGCATCTGCAGTTCTCTCCTACACAAATGTTCATCAGGTCAGGTAGCATGGGTTCATAAGTGATAGGAGCAAAATTAGGCCATTCAGCCCACCAAGTCTACTCAGCCATTCAATGACGCTGATCTATCTTTCCCTCCTAACCCCAATCGTGGAGAGTGAAACAATTACCATTTTTGGCCAGTGATACTTGAAGGCATGCTAAGCATCAGCAGCATTTTAATTCAGGTTTTAAAGTAACATGGGGAGATGGCATTCTGTTGTTTTGCAGTAGAGAAACCTTCTCATTGTGTGGCACACTGGCACAGCAGGTAGAGCTGCTACTTTACAGCTCCAGCGACCTGAGTTTCCATTTGACCATGTGACTGCTCCGGTTTTCTCCCACATCCCAAGGACATGCAGGTTGCCTGCTGTAAATTATCCAAGTGTGGGTGGGTGGAAGGAGAATGGATGGGCATATGAGACAGTACAGTATATGCTACTGGGAAATAAGTGAGGGAATAGGATTGATGGAATTACTCTGGGAGCTAGCATAGACTAAATGGGTTCTGACCTAATTCTGCGAGGATTCGTGAGGGAATAAGAAATAAAAAAGCTGATGTCATGGGAGAAATTGATGCCTGCAAAATGGTGTGCCTTATAAAGTCTAACAATCAGATTCTTCAATTTCTAACAGCACATTTACATTTGGATTTATCTTAGTGAAATTTTTGTTTTGATAAATTGTTAGGTCGGTTTAGTTTAGAGATACAGTGTGGAAACAGACCCTTCAGCCCACAGAGTCCGTGCATGCCACCGGTCCCCATATACTGGTACCATCCTACACACTAGGAACAATTAGCATCTTTACCGAAGCCAATTAACCTACAAACCTGCACGTTTTTGGAGTGTGGGAGGAAACCGGAGCACCTGGGAAGAACCCACGCGGTCACGGGGAGAACGTACAAAACTTGGAACAGAGAGCTCCCGTAATCAGGATCGAACCTGGGTCTCTGGCGCTGTAAGGCAGCAACAGTACCACTGCACCCCCGTGTCGCCCACATCACAGCTTCCTGAAACTACTTGGCTTCTGGGAGGCTTAACCAATTGCCTTATCAAGGTTACTGAGTCTAGTGGTGATCCATATTTCAGATGAGACTGGCTACCTCAGCACAGAGCAGGGTGCCAGTCTGGAAAGTTTTCGATGAACCCTGTGCAGCTGGTGACTGGCAATGCTCAACCACCCACGTGCTGTGGAGTAGAGGGACTGAATTAGTTTAGTTTTGAGATACAGAGCGGAAACAGGCCCTTCGGCCAACCGAGTACACGCCCACCAACGATTCCTGTACACGGACACTATTCTACTTACACTAGGGACAATTTACAATTTTACTAAGGCAATTAACCTACAAACTGTATGTCTTTGGAGTGTGGGAAGAAACCAGAGCACCCGGAGAAAACCCAAGCAGGTCCCGGGTCTCTGGCACTGTAAGGCAATAACTCTAGCGCTGTACTTTCGGTGGAAGCATATTTTTGTTTGGGAAGGTGCACATGAACCTCTGTCTCAGCTGGAAGGCCCTTGTCTAGTTTCTTCCAGCCTACATCCAAGCTCACACGCTCTTCACGACTTCAACAACCTCTAGTTCCTTGGCCACAATGCCTCATCTTTACCGTGGTTTACACCTCCGTTCCCTATCAGAAGGTCCTCAAGGCCCTTCGGTTCTTCCTCAAAATGGAGACCCAATCAGTTCCCCTCCACAAACACTCCCCTCCGCCTGTCGGAACTTATCTTCACCCTAAACAACCTATCTTTTGACAGCTCTCAGATTTTTCAAGTCAAGGGTTTAGCTGTGCCCATCTTTTTGTTAGTTACGTTGAATGCTCCTTGTTGCAAACATACCCTGGCACCATTCCCCAACTATTCCGTCGACTGCATTGTGCCAGACTACGAGCTGTGACAGGACTACAAAGGTTTGTTGTTGGTTGTAGGTGGCTTGGGTGGCCAGGGAACACTGTATTAGGGTCCAGATACTGCGTTGAGTGGATCAGACCTCAAGGCCAATCAGTAGGGCATCAAAAAGCACCGAACAATGATACGATACTAATAATCGCCAAACAACTCACCTCCCTGCTGAGTTTTGACCTGAATCTCGGATGAGAGTGGACCGTCGCCAACAGAGGTGAAAGCCAAGACCTTGACGCTGTAGGTTGTCTGTGGTATCAGGTTGGCCACGGTGGTGAGGAGGCTGTCATCCAGGTTGTGCTTTTGCCAGTTGTTGACGGGCTGCAGGGGCTCCATAGTGTAGTACACCCGGTACCCTCGGATCTCGCCGTTCGGCTCCTCGGGCTCCTCCCATTGAATCAGCATGGTGGTGGCGCTCAACATCCGAGCCTGAACGTTCCTCGGGGGGCTAGAGGGCACCTGCTCACCAGTCCGTGTCTCCACCGTCTCACTGGGTGGACCCTGACCGATGGAATTGACAGCAGAGATTTTAAACTCGTAGTCAGAGTACGGGCTCAGTCCACCAATGCTGTAACGCAGGGTCTGGATGCCATCGATGGTCTGGTAGAGCACGTCTGTGCTCTTGGGTCTGTATTCAATAATGTAGTAGTTGATGTGGTCAGGGTTGCCAGAATCCCATGATAATGTCACACTGGTGGCGGTGGTCTCCACCACGATTGGAGTTCCAGGGGGCTTCGGCAGTGCTGCAAGTATCAATAGTTCGACGCAGTTAGCTAACAGCCGAAACAAGGAACTGCAAACGTCGGTTTACAAAAAAAGACACAAAGTGCTGGAGTAACTCAGCGGGACAAGTGGCAATTCTGGAGAACATGGATAGGTGACGCCTGGTGTCAGACCCCTTCTTCAGACTGACTCAAAAAATCATCTTCTCGTTTTGTTTAGTTTATTGTCATGTGTACAGAGGTATAGTGAATAGTATAGTGAAAAGTGCTTATCCATGTTCTCCTGAGATGCTGTCTAACCCCTAACTTACTCCAGTACTTTATTCCTTTTTCTTTAATGGTTAGTTAAAATAATTGTGAGGAAATGTTTGTTGCATTATTTCACAGTCTAATCCCTTTCCAGAGATAGTCTTTGTGATTTTTGATCCAAGGTGTGAGTCTGCAGGAGCACCCTTGGTTTTGAATCGTAAGATTGTGACTGAAGTCCCATTGCTTAGATTGATCATGGAATCCAGGCCCATTGTGGTAAAGGTGATTTGCTAAACTGACAGAAGTGGTGCCTTCAGGATTAGTTTTAAAGAGTGCCATTTTTCCTCTCACACCACTGTTTGCAGAAGAGATTGGGAGTTATACTGGGTGCCTTAATCAATACATTCTTAAACCAGCGTCATTAAAATTGATGTTGTCAATCAATATAGATATGAAGACTCTTATAATACACTTTCTTTCAGAACTGGCCATCTTTGGTGCAAGTGATGACATCCACCAGTGATATTGCTTCAGTTTTTTTAATCTACCTCTCCTTTAGTACACCCTGACCTGGTATTTGCAGCAACTCATCCTTCTTTGTCCCTTGTAACTGTCCCATTACCAAATCCCCATGCAACATCCTTGGCCTCTCCCTATCAGATATATTCCCTTTCTTCTATCCATCCATCTCTATATTCTCTTCCCACCTTATCTGTGACTTGAAACTATTTTTTTTATCCTTACTTTCCCAATTCAGATGTTGGGATCTTCAATGTGAGACATTAACTCTTGTTTCATTCACTGCAGGTGCTGCCTGACTCGCTGAGTGTTTTCTGATTTTGTTTTGGATGATACTGCTTTTTTTTGGATCTTGCTGTGGCCCTTACTGGCTACTCACTTCCAGATCATTACCCTTCCAAAGTACTTCAGTCGCCGTTAATTGTTTTGGGGTGGCCTGGAATGGTGTGAGAGACAGGCACGCACGCATAAGTGACTCCCTTCACTTACCTTTAACGATAATCTGTGACATTGTTTTGATTATCCCAAGACTAGACATCGCCACACAGGTGTAATTAGCGGACTCTTGGATACCGCTAAGCTCTAGAACATTGCGGCCAACAGGCATGTCATCCTCTGGGGTCAGGTCTTCACTTCCCAGCATCCACTTCACATAAGGCATGGGAGAGCCCACGGCAACACAAGTGATATTCACGCTCCCACCAGGCACAATCTCTTGGCTGAACGGTGGGCTGATGGAGAACCTAGGTGGAACGCGTCGAACTGGGGCGGAACACAGAAAGGTGACAACAAGCAAGAAAATGAGAGTTGGCAGCACCTGAGAAACAGCACAGTAACAAAATGAGTCCACACAAAGCACATTCGTAGCACAAGTGTTCAGTGACCAGTCTGAGACCCATCACAGCACATTGAGAGACACAAAAATTTATTAGTTAGTTTCTCATCTTAAATGTGTGTTGTTAAGGAGAGAGACGTAGGCTCTGAGATTGCGAATTCAAGAAATGCAGGCACAGGCGGAGCTCTCAGTCATTTGGCATCAGCAACCATTTTGTTTGGGGTGGGACAACGTGATTTAAGTCTGACCATGTTATTCTGCAAAAGGAATGACACAGGAGAAGGGAAGCCAAGCTTGGTCTCTCAACCCTCAGATAATTGGCTCGTGAAATTCACCGCTACAATAGAAAGATCTGATCAAGTGGAATTTGCAATGATTTTGTGGCTTTTTTTAATTTACTAATTGTCGACAAAATGGAAACAATTCTTCTTGATTGAAAAAAGACGATTTCAAA
Source organism: Leucoraja erinaceus (assembly GCF_028641065.1). NCBI lineage: Eukaryota > Metazoa > Chordata > Chondrichthyes > Rajiformes > Rajidae > Leucoraja > Leucoraja erinaceus. Next base: position 18,171,977 of record NC_073405.1, read on the forward strand.
AAAAAAGAATCATTTAAAATTTTTCACATAAGGGACAAGACAGAAAAGAATGTACTTTTCCCATCAAGGTACATCACTGTTCCTTGCCACAACCATCATTCAAGGTCGTCAGTCTAGACATTTTATTTTATTAACTACAAATACATCTATGGACTTTTCTCTCTGTTATAATTTCCCTTCTGCCTGCTCAGCCATTTAATATGATCAAGTCTGATCCCCACAGCACCATGTACTTGCCCCATTTAAATTAATTCCCTGTATATCTAAAAATCTACGTCTCCAATATTGTCATCTGAGGCTCCACAGCCTTCTGAATATGGAATTCCAACTGCACCTCTCAGTTAGCAGTTGCAGATGATGCATTTGTTCAGCCAGGCCAACAAGACTGGAGTGTTATTCCCATAAATGTATATATAAAACTCTGCTGATCTTAAAGTATTTGTTTCTGATGATCTAACCATAGCAGTCTTTATCATCTTGGTTCTAAACTAGAAAAAAAATATTAATGGATGACATTGTGGTTCAATTATTGGTCTTTAGGCCAATATCATAAAAAATGGCAGGTTTGTTGACACCATCTTTAATGGTCATAACATCATAAGCGACAGGAGCAGAATTATGCCATTCGGCCCGTCAAGTCTACTCCACCATTCAATCATGGCTGATCTATCTCTCCCTCCTAACCCTATTCTCCTGTCTTCTACCCATGACCCCTTGACACCCGTACTAATCAAGAATGGCTGAATAGCCAAATGGAAGAGTCCATTTTCTTTGTGGCTGCCAAGAAATAACAATGTCCTTCCAATTGAGGGGCAGTGGCACAGCCAGAACAACATTCTGGGAGACCAATAACCCAGATACTTGCTCCATCACTAGTGGACGAGATATTCCATAAACACCCTTAAAGTGATTTCAAGTAATTTAGTAGTGCGCTCTTGCAGAAAAAAACAATATTGTTCAAACTGTGGCTTTATTTGTTGATCATATGTCATTTTATGGCAATTTTATCTCTAAATTTGGTGTTCAACAAAGTGAAGGACAGATTTGGAAAGACCTGAGGCAAAGATCTGTGGTGCCTGATTTCATCAATTCTCAACCCATTGAGAAAAAGGATTTAAAGTTCCGCTTAGGATAAAAAAGCTTTTGGTGAGTTTTTGTTGTGTTTCCAATGGAACTTTCTTTCTCCCTTTGATGAAAACTCATCCATCGTGATAGTTCCCACCCTCTCCACCCAAAAATAGCTGAGACCCCCCCTAGCTGCTTCCAAGCAGATGCGCCTGGTAGTCATGACCAACTGGCCTCCTAAGCCAACCCAGCACAGTGCAGCCGGTAGATGGTAAATGAAAAGACTGCCTCCAAATGCATTGATTGGGTTTGGCCTGGTGGTCAGCCACAGGTGAAGACTGCCAACAAAATGCAACCTCCGATCGTAACGGATGTGTCCAATTGCCAGGGAACAATAAAGATGAGAAACACTAATGAAATTTTTGTGGTGCGGATATATCGACTGTACGAAGCCTTTTCAAGATATTACAAGGATCCATCAAATAGATGCATCTATCAGTTCACAGACACCATGCAGAAGGTAGAGAGATATATAAATATATATATGCACATAGGAATATATAACTGGAGGATCGCTAGCATGCCCAGACGGATTGGGGAGGGACCCACTTCAATGCTGCGTTACTTCCAGCCGATGTGACAGAATGTGGTGGCTCACATTGTCACATCGCAGCAGTCCTGGCAGGAAAAGGAATACAAATAAAAAATAATAAAAGAAAATAAAAGATAAAAAGTATAAAAGAAATGTTGACTACACCAACATGTAGTGCATCTCCTTTGCTTGGAAGTGGATGCAGCCTCAAGACCTTACACAGTCGAACATGGATGCACATGGGACGAGAAAGAGTTGCGGCATGGATAACATATGGGAAAAGGGAGGGTGGGGTGGGGGAAGGCAACTGGAGGTTTTCGTGCAAACACAGGCAAGGGAATGGGTACAAAAGAACTTGCCAGTAGTGTCAGCCACAGAGGGAGAGAAAGAGGGGGGAAGTGGGGGGGGGGGGAGGAGGGGAGGAGAGAGAGGGGGGAGGGGGGGAGAGAGAGAGAGAGAGAGAGAGAGGGAGGGGGGGGGGGGGGAGAGAGAGAGAGCAAGGGGAGAGAGAGAAGAGAGATATAACAGGAGAGGGGAGAGAGGGGGCAACTGTTCAGGCACAGATATTATGCGCACCAATATTAGGCCTGTGCCACACTCACATCCCCGATCCACAAGTACAGGCCCACTTTAAGGAACGCACAGAATCTTAAACATGGAGAGGTCCCACGCTTTCACGTAAAATGCTCTCGGGGTTTTCTTGTTTTTTTGCACACTTAAATCAAAATGGCATGCCACTTCACACCAGTTCCTAAATATTCACCCATAAAGTGCCACCAATATGGCAGATTTTGGTTGTCCATGTTCCATCTACAACAGTCTCTCAAAAACCATGTCTGTTTTCTTTTGCCCTTCTTCTCACCAGTGTTAAATTTGACCACAGCAAAAATATGTGGAACACGGAGAAAGAGGTAGAAGAGCCTCTTTAGTCTCCTTTCACTTTTCAAAGCCAGAATTTTGGTGTTCTGTATGAAATGGATGCCTGGAGCCACCAGTTATGGGGCATGTGGTTGTTGGAGGAATTCCAAGCCAAAAACTGGCCTGCCAGCGTCTCATTGAGAATGCGTTGAAGTTTTTCAAAAAACCCAGAGATTGACGTCCAAATTTCCCTCCACAGATGGATGACAATATTGGCTTACATACTCTTTTTGCAGATTATCAATAGCCACCAGAATGCTTAACTGGTCACATTGCTTGAAGATTATCAATTATCAATAAGCTATCATCATGTGTGACACAGAACTGGACTCCCATTGGGATCGAACTTTGATAGCTGTCCAAACTCAATGCACCTTAGGAGGACACTTTACCATTCATGGCCAGGCTAACATAATGCACTTTAATGCAGTCAAATGGTAAATGGTCTGAGGGAAGGAAGAAATCCCAGTTACATATATTTCCTCTGTAAAAAAAAATATTTTGTCTCCTCACGTTGGCTGGGTATAAATTAATTCAGGGGATGAATAGAGCCTGGAGCCATGCGGAAAAAATGAAGGGAATGCAAACGCCCAGAGGCTCAGGTAACGTTGCTGGAAGGAAAGCCTGAGCCTCAATCAAATGGCTTTCTGGAGCAGATATTGGACTGGCATTGTCTCCTTACTGCCAAACCAGGGAATGTAAATGCCACAGGATAATCCAAATAAGTAAAAGGGAATGCAACTTTAATGGGAGAAAGATTCCATCCAGCAAACAGGAAACAGTGGTCTGGGTCATCTTTTTATCCAAAACAATGCAATCTTTTTCATAATTTGAGTAAATTAATGGAGCAAGAGCGTTATTTCTACAAAAAGAATGACCGTTTTAAAATCTGAACATGGGTTGCCCAATACTTTTATCCTCAAGAGTTCCCCAGTCACTGAACTGTATTGGAATGGGCAGAGTTGGTTTTCAAGTTCTCAAATGATCAAAATGACCAGTTTCTGATTCTCAAATCGCTCTGGTCCTTGGATCGCTCATTAAAGGCCAATGCTAAACTTGTTCCTCTGAATAGAATTCACAAATACAAATGAAAGATAAGGTGCCTTGTGAGAACCAGGGTCATGTATACTGATGAGTCATAAGGTGGCATTGAGTGGGACAAGTTTTCCAAATCTATCTGGTGATGCAAAACCCTCTCCCGTCCCAAACATCCTCTTGCAGATAGAACATGGACGTCAAAAGTGGTTGGCTTTATTAGCGGTGGACTGTGTGGCAAACGGACAGTCCTGCAAAAGACCGCCACAGCAATGCCACATGGCCCTTGCATCGTTTGAGTATTGAACTATTACCGCCAGCAAGCACCGATGGGAGAGGCTACAGGAACTTTACACGTACAAGATACAGTTTGCAAAGAGACGCAGAGGTCGGATGTGAGATGCAAACACCGAGTTACCATGGTGAGTGAGGGGGGGTGGGGGGTGGGGGGGGGGGGGGGGGGTAGGTGGGGCACAGAACTGGCAGTAAATTAAAGAGAAGCACCGTCAATCTTTTTGTGATTGAGACTTGAGGGAGATGTGGATCAAGGCTTGAGGGAAACAACTCACGAGGCCAACGATTAAAAAGAACGTCAAAAAAAATGGCAGTCGTGGATGGAAGACGAGTGGAGGAACTGAAAGAGATACACTTGCAAAACACAGCAGAAACGCATCTGCCTGATGAGCAGTACTCCTGCAGAGAGCAAAGGGAGAGCCAGAAGTGGTATACGTCAAACTTATTGAAGCAATTTAAAATAAAATCAATCTCCACAACTGTTGTGAATTCTAATGAGGTGATGACAGTGACAGAGAATAATTTAATCGATTTCCTTCCCCCCCCCCACTCCCATCGCATGGCTTGGAGTGGACTAACAGGAAATAACAAAACCTAAAAAATAATGCCCTTGGGCCTAGGCAGATTTTGCTGCTCAACTGTTGTTAGTATTATTCAAATATTTCTATAGAGGTTATTTTTAATTACTTTTCTGCCTCTGGTTTTGTGGAGGGTGAATGTGTGCAGAGATAATTAGGTATAGCGATACGCAGGTTTGTATTCTCTAAAAGATCTGTGTGTTTCTAAGGGGTAGCGTGTCGATGTGCAGGTGGACACATATTTGAGCTTTAGTGCCATCATGTGCATGTGTAATTGTGCATTTGTACACATCTGTGTGTCCACATAGATAATTACATGAAGTATTCTGTGTCAGTGTATACATGGTCTTGTGTACTTTTGTATATACACAACCCTGATTCTGTGCAGGTCCCTGTGTCGGTGACTATGTGGATATGCACAGTGAGATGTGTTACTGATCCAAATCCTGATATATCCTGCATGATATGTTCAGGTTTAAAGGGATCTGCTATTCCCCACTATCTGTAGCCAAATTAGATTCCCATCAGTGAAACACTGGGCCCACAATTAACAGGTTTGGTTCATGCAGCTGGAGAAAAGGACAACTTTGGTTCGTGAAACTTTAACTATGTTGTGTATGACTCTTATTTTATTTGACAGGATCTGTCCCCCACACCTTTCTACAGGACAGACCCAATTAACAATGTTTGCTTCCAGGTGGCTCGCATGTATTTGAGAAAAGTCCAAAGGGAAGCAGGCAATGATGTCTCTGACGGGCAGGACACTGATTCAAGAGGAGGTTATTAAGAGGATATTAAATGAAGAGGCGGATAAATGCACTCTCCCTCCTCCTGGTCAAAAGACAATAAAGAGACTTCTCTTTTCCCTGAAGCCTTCCTCGCTTCTCTTGAACTGTCAGGTTGCCCAGGGCCTGCACAATCTCAGCAACTGCAATGGAAGTGATGGAAATACAAAGTGAAGGGACCCCACTCCAAAATAAATTCTGCTCTGGTAACATGCAGCCAGTGAAGATAATGGCAGAGGTAAAATATTATAACCCATATCCAATGCACAAGAATGGAATTTTTGTTCGATCAAAATGTTCTTTGCTCGAGAGTGCAAGGTCAATACCAGACAACCTGGTCAGTGGGGCAGGATGCAAACAATCAATCATTTTGATTTATTTCTTTAAAAATGCTTGGCCAAATGATATTATTCCTATGGGGTCGTTAGGCTTTTGCATTAATAATCTAACCCAACTTCAATGTAGGCGTGAGGGAGTACTGTATGTTCAGCGTCTCTACCCTTCTGAAGAGGCCCTTGTGCATGTATGGGTTGATATTAAACATCCCGCTGTACCATTTCAACAAAAGTACCCTGGTCACGATTCTTCCTTGAGCCACAACGACATATTTAACGTAGTTTCCTGTAGTTTGTGAGATTTTTCTATGCATCTCTGCTTGCACAAAAATCACAGTGCATCAAAGCAATTTGTTGTGTGTGTAACACTTGGAGGTGTTTCTGGCAGATGTGAAGACAGTGCCCCATGGATGTACGTCTTGTGCCCAGCAGCCAGGCTGTGCTATAGAGGTACACAAGGTAGATTTCCACTGTGAGTGACACTACGGCAGTAATTTGATCAGCTGGCCCTCATTATCGTTGTAGCATCAAATGCAATGCCATGTAGTTCAACTTGTGACTTGCTGTTATGACATCCATGTCCAATTCCTTTTAAAAAATAAAGTTACAAAAGTAATTATGACAAGGCCCCAGGGAAGGGCATAATGAAGGGTTCATGAAAGCGATGAAAGAAAGGAGCCTCCGTCAGTTTCAGTTGTGTTTTGCGAGTGTTCACCTTTCAAAATGAATAAAATGTAATTCATTCTGCCTTTGGAAAGAGAATAAAGAGTATTCGAGACGATTCCTTTGAAAGTGTGGCAATGCTAGGTTGGATGATTACGAGCCCTGATTCACAAAAGAATGTGACAGTGAGTACATTCAGGGAGGGGCGAGTGGTGGCAGGGTAGAGGGAGGAGGGAGAGGAACTTCATCACCAAATAACTTCTACAGGGCAAGCTACACTGCACCAGACACCGAAGCACCAATGAGCAAGAAGGCACAGATTATCTGCCATTTTGGCAAGAGCTGTAATCTGTGCCAAAATGTTGAAAAGCCACAATAATTTGCATCTTCCAGTTCATTACTACAATTAGATTACACCAACCCGCTGAAAAGGGGAGACTTTTTAAAATGTTTGCATATAGATATTAAACTCTGCTGACTTGGGTTATATTGTAGGTGTGACAAAAGAGAATGTACATTAGAACCGTTAATATGTCAGACATTTAACAAATCAAGGCTCTTTGGAAATTGGCACGGGATATCCTTGCAATAAAGTATTCACATGAAGTGGCCTCAAGTGGTGGAGTCTGTGACAATGCTGGAGACCTAAGCGGAGTTCTGATCAAAGATCAGAGGTTTCTAGATGGCACTGGGTTTAAGTATTATCGGAGGGACTTGAGACCAACAAATGCGGGATGGATGTGGAATGTGCAGAGTATGGCTAGCTTCTTAGTTTGTTTGAAATGCCTTAATCAGGTCAAACGGACACAAAGACAGCCATGGTATTCCTCCTTGTGCAATAGCTACCTGGTTTGAACTGGGCATGGATTTTTGAAGGTGTAATCTAATCAATTGGAAGATAGAAGAGCAGTACAGAATAGCAAGCACAAGGACAGGCAGACACAAAGAGAGTTCAACCTACTAGACAATTCAGTGTTCCCACTGCACAAAGTTCATTCTGGTGCAAGATTATTATTACCTGATATTGAATCCTTTTGCGTTGATTTTCTGACATTCAGAACCCTTATTTACTCCATGCACACTTAACACTCAGTTTCATAAATGGAAACCTCATTAAACTATGAGAGCTGTGATTGTACTTAATTCCAACATTATCACCATTCAATATTCTCTCTGATATCCCCACAAACATGTAACATCAGAGAGAATCAGATGATATTTTTCCAAAGTTAAGGTGGAGGTAGAAGTTTTTTTTTTTTAAACATAATTTAAAGGTAATCATCAGCCTCATTGTAATCATGAGTGACCCTTGTGCAGTCTATTCTGAACCTGTCATCAGTACTCTGCTCTCTGTTCCATTAGCTTGTCGACTAAAACTGTAAGTCCTTGTCTTCTACTCATGCACACACCATGCAATGATTCAGTCACATGCCATTACCCAGATCAAACACAAGGGATGTACAGTTTCATCTTAATTTGTCTCTCATTTCTTTGATTTTCCTTTTGCCATAGTAGGGGGGAAGAGTGAGGGAGGGATTGTCCGAGGTAGAAATAAAGAGGAAGGGTTGTGCTCAGATAATATATTACAGTGTAATATATTTATTTATTTGCCTCTGTACTCCACAATTTGAGATTTGTAATAGAAAAAAAAATCACATGTGGTTAAAGTGCACATTGTCAGATTTTAGAAATTACAGCAGTGTTAATACATAGTCCCCCCATTTCAGGGCATGATGATGTTTGGGACACATGGCTTCACAATTGCTCAGGTGTGTTTAAATGCCTCTCTAATGCAGGTATAAGAGAGCTCTCAGCATCTAATCTTTCCTCTAGTCTTCCCATCAGCTTTGGAAACTTTCATTGCTGTTTATCAACATGAGGCCCAAAGTTGTGCCAATGAAAGTCAAAGAAGCCATTGTGAGACTGAGAAACAAGAATAAAACTGTTAATAGACATCAGCAAAACCTTAGTCTTGACAAAGTCAACTGTTTGGAACATCATTAAGAAGAAAGAGAGCACTGGTGATCTTACTAATTGCAAAGGGACTGGCAGGCCAAGGAAGACCTCCACAGCTGATGACAGAAGAATTCTCTCTATAATAAAGAAAAATCCCCAAACACCTGTCCGACAGATCAGAAACACTGTTCAGGAGTCAGGTGTGGATTTGTCAATTATCACTGTCCGCATAAGACTTCATGAACAGAAATACAGAGGCTACACTGCAAGATGCAAACCACTGGTTAGCTGCAAAAATAGGATGGCCAGGTTACAGTTTGCCAAGATGTACTTAAAAGAGCAACCGCAGTTCTGGAAAAAGGACTTGTGGGCAGATGAGGTGAAGATTAACATATCAGAAAGATGGCAGGAGATGCCAAGTATGGAGGAGAGAAGGAACTGACCAAGATCCAAAGCATTCCACCTCATCTGTGAAACACGGTGGTGGGGGTGTTATAGCCTGGGCATTTATGACTGCTGAAGGTACCGGCTCTCTTATCTTCATTGATGATATAATATAACTGCTGATGGTGGTAGCATAATGAATTCTGATGAGTATAGACACATCCTATCTGCTCAAGTACAAATTAATGCCTCAAAACTAATTGGCCGGCGGTTCATTCTACAGCAATACAATGATCCCAAACATACTGCTTAAGCACCAAAGGTAAAAAATGGTCAATTCTTGAGTGGACAAGTCAATCACCTGATCTGAACCCAATTGAGCATGCTTTTTATATGCTGAAGAGAAAACTGAAAGGGACTAGCCCCCAAAACAAGCATAAGCTAAAGATGGCTGCAATACAGGCCTGGCAGAGCATCACCAGAGAAGACACCCAGCAACTGGTGATGTCCATGAATCGCAGACTTCAAGCTGTCATTGCATGCAAAGGATATGCAACAAAATACTAAACGTGACTACTTTCATTTATATTACATTGCTGTGTCTCAAACATTATGGTGCACTGAAATGAGGGGACCATGTATAAACACTGCTGTAATTTCTACATGGTGATACCAAAATGTATAATAATGGCCTTTATTGAAATCTGACAATGTGCACTTTAACCACATATGATTTTTTTCTAATACAAATCTCAAATTGTGGAGTACAGAGGCAAATAAACAAATTATGGGTCTGTGTTCCAAACATTATGGAGGGCACTGTATGTGCCTGGTGCCACTGACTGTCCTTGTTACAGCTGTGGGACTCCACACATGTCCTATATTCCCACAAGATTTATGGTATCTTCAAAATGCGGTGCATTCTATTGTGAAAATAGCTGGTGGGAAATCGTTGTCCTGAGAAGAGTCTATTGTGGGTTCGCCAAACACTGTAATTGAATCAGGAGGAATTTCCTATAGTCAGAGAGGGAGGAATCTGCAGAATCCATTGCCACAGATGGCAGTGGAGGCCAAGTTTTTAAAGTTGAAATTGATTGAAAGGGTTCTTAGTCAAAGGTTATGGGGTTGAAAGGGAAAAATAGATCAGCCATGATTGAATTGTAGAGCAGGCTCTTATGGGCCGAATGGCCTAATTCTGCTCCTATGCCTCAGATCAGTCTAATTTACCAGTGCTGGTGTGCACAAATCAAATGACTTATTATTTTTTATTAAATCTAGTACATAAAATGGTGTTTGTTTTTTCTACCAAGTACAGGACCCAGTCACGGTCAATTATCTAGCCTGTCCTCGGTGTTTCCAAAACCTTTATTTTCGTTCATGCCTTTAGCAGCTTAATCTTAAAATTCAGGTTTCAACTATGTGAATTATTGTTGATGATGTGGCTATATTCAGAATGATGACATTAAATGATCATCAAGGCTTGCTATAACAATCTGGCATGATGATAATCAGGATTCTGTGCTCAAACATCTGGCTTGCAAGTGGAAGATACCAATGCAGATGTGTCTTTCTGGGAGGTGGATATTGAGAGCGAGGGAAATCTTACTTTAATCTCTCTCTGAATCAAATTGGTTGGCCAAGGAGGTGCACTGATGCCTGGTCTTCAAAATAATTAGCTTCATAAATCATTTGCTTCATTGAGCTTCATTGAGCTTGATTCAGCCACGTGGTGAACAGGAAGAGCACCACACATTGGAACCAGGAACAGGAACACACATTGATGTTGAATGTTGACCATGGCAGTAATGTTTTGGGTATAGATAAATATAGGCATGTAGCTATTCATAGACTGTCTAGCCCAGACAAGTGAGAGACGGAAAGGTTGGAGTTTGGTTATATTCCTGCTTGTACCCTACCCCACCACCACACATCATCATATCATGCTTCCTATCAGTGTATTCACTCAACCGATAATCACATTTCCATTATTGATAACTGTTTCTTCCAGAAATTAACAATTGGGACCAAATAATTTAAGAGTGAACTTGAAAGCCGTTACCAGCCCACGTCATATCAGCAGGTTGTTGAGAGCACTTGTGTGAGTGTCATTCAAACATATCTTCAAGAACCACAGAGAAGGCAGGAGAATGGGGTTGAGAGGGAAAGATATGTCAGCCATGGTGGAGTAGACTCGATGAGCCGAATGAACCTAATTCTGCTCATTATGACTTTATGAACTATCAGACGTGATTCTGGGGATTTATTTTCTGTTGACCCACCTTAATGTACAATGTAAAGAGAACTACAATACTGCTGGATGGATCATTGTAATTACATTTTTGGCATTAACGTTAATTCAGTTACTAGCAGCAACAGACAGAAGCCAAAGAAATACGTGATCTATCTCAAGAATCTCAGACACTGTGCAATCACCCAACGTTTGGTTGGAGTTGCTGGCCACGTCTCTATCTGGACCCTTCTTCATCTCTTCCTATGTGATGCAGAGATTGTTAGCTACTTTCCTTCTCTTTAGACCTCCTCCTGTGTGAATCTGGCTATGAAGCAGCAGACGGCATTACCGATAGACTTTCCCTGCCAAACACATATGTAGCCCTTCAAAATTAACAAAGAGCAGCTGAGAGTGGGGGTGATAGTCAATGACGTGCCAAATCTGTGACAATCTGTAGCTTACTACTTGCATTTGTCCAACCAATCACTCAGCGGCTATATTTTGGACTCCTGACCAATTGGGAACATCGTCAAATAAAAGATTCCAACCTTTCCTTTTCATCATGTCTATCGTTTATAGTGGAATATTCCCCAGACAAGACAACTGCACATCAAACCCACATCTGGCAATCCTTTGGAAGAATGATAAGACTGTGGAGAGGTTAGAGAGTTGATGAGAATTGACATTGAGAGTGATTTGCTTCAACTATGAAAGTTGAGAAAAAAACATGAGCGTTTTACTTCCAGCTAACAGTAGAGATAGAAAATTGTTGAAAAGATTAGATAAACCTAGTTCCACTGGCAATTGAATTAACAACTAAGTGAATACATTTAAAATCCTTATGAAAAGATTAATGGGCTATTTTTTTTCAAAACATTGTGTTATTAGGGTGTGATTTGCCCTTGCAGAAGCCACAATAGCTTTCGACAGTAAATGTCTGAAAAATAAGGTGGCAGGGTGCAGGAGATGTTATCTTATTGTGATGGAGACCTGTGTCTTGGGTTGTGGATGGTAATTAGTGTCCAGTACTTGTCCAATGGATGATAGCTGCCTGCGTGCCCGATAGTATCCAGCAGGAGAGCACCCATTCTGGCCACTGAGCCAGGTTCAAGGGTCTTAAAAAGCTACCCTCTTTGAAACTGCTCATTTCAAACCTTATTCATCAATAGTATTCAGCCAAGGTCTTTAGTGCTAGTGATTTACATTAAACTATACAGGCACTAAAGTGGTCTGACGTTCCAACTGGACAGCCTGTCAATAAAATAAGGTTGATGTAGCGCTGATGCGCTGTTACTGCACGAGATTGGCATTTCTTGCTGCTTTTCAATTCTTCCTTTCTTCAGCATCCTCTGTCCTCTTGGAGGATATGCCATGCCAAGGGAATAGAGTGCACGGTGCATAGAGATCCTCTAATCACTCAACCAATCTACCTGCTCTATGCTTGAGCCTCAGCAGCTAGCGCCAGGCAGCCAATAACGTCAAGCATTACATTCTCAAGGGCCTGTCCCACTTGGCGTCATTTGCGTGCCATTTACGTGTCACGATGCACGACGCGCGCAGTGCGCGTGGTTGCGGTTGCTGATTGCGGAGGTACTGGATATCATAATTGGCATTAACAACCATGGGGGAGGTTCTCCCACCACAATGTTCATAAGTTATAGGAACAAAATTTAAGCTATTCGGCCCATCACGTCTATTCCACCATTCAATCATGGCTGACCTATCTTTATTCTGAGGCTATGGCCTCTGGTCCTGGGTCCTCCACTAGTGGAAACAACCTTACCGTATCCACTCTATCCAATATGTTAACTGTGAGCACAATCATGTGTTGAGTATTGGATTTCAATATATGATGATCCCAAGAGAACTAGAAGAGGTAAAAGGATGACAAGTGATGGTTTTGCTCATCACCATTGACTTTTGAAATACAATATGTTAACAATCTGGCAGAAATTTATCCTTGATTGCATGGGCTAAGCAGTCAATGTAGCAGTATATGCCTGTTGTGCTCTGCATGATATTATGTTCCCTTGAGGTGAATTGATAGGATACAATGTGCACACCATACTGTATTGCATATTTGGTACACGTGACCAAAGCCTTATCCAAATCCAGCCTTGATCTAAAGAGAAAGTGCCCGAGGAAATCAGAGATCAGGCAGCGTCTGTGGAGGAAATGGACAAAGGGCACTTTAGGTCAGGACCCTTCCTTAGACTGATCATCTGAATGTCCGTTCCCTTCAAAGATGCTGCTTGACCTGATGAGTTCCTGCAGCACTTGTGTTTTGGTCCAGATTCCAGCATCTGCAATTTCGTGTGTCCCCACTCTTGAACTAGTGGACATTTGCATTCTCTAACTTGTTTTCATAGGAAGGTATGCTTCAATCATTTGACAACCATGTTCCTCTGTTTGGGATTTGCAGACTAATGTGTTTAGTGCATGTTCCACCAGACCACATGGCCTCATCCTGGGGGAAAGTGGACAGTTCAGATGTGGCTGTTTGAACCGATTACAGGACTGAGGCGTAACAAAAGGAGGCAGACGGGAGATTAATTTGTTAAAGGGAAAAGTTGGATATCTATCTCGCGCAAGGTTTGACAGAGAGATTAGTGCAAGATGATAATATTCCTCAGGCACCAGGGATTTCTAAGTGGACTGTAATGATACTTTCTGTCTCTCCACATGTCAGTGATTTTGCTAGTTTAGACACATCCTGAAGACAACATCCTACAGCAAGGTATAAAGCTGTCCAATTTTGACTAATACTCTCTTTTCCCATCTTCACCCTGGGTTATGTCCATACAGTATATATATATATAAACATATATACACATACATACATGCCATCTTCCCCCTCACATACACACACTAACAAACACCCTCCCCCCCCATACAAATGCACACATTGACACGCCCACACTTACAGCTAGAGAGCTGCAGAATAGAGAGATACAGATCAGAAAAGGCCCTCCATCCCACTGTACATGACACCTATCAACCATCCAATATACAATAATCTACATAAATCCCATTTTTCATTCTCCCCTCATTCACATCAAATCTACATTCGCTTCAAACACAGAAAATTCAGAAAATTAATAAAATAATCTTAATCTGTACAGTGCATTAGCTCTATTGTACTAATCTTTGGACAGCTAGGATGGCATGGCAGCATCTTTATAAATCAGCCACTATATTTTTCCTTTCATCATTGAGCATCCGATGCACTGCAAGAAACTATCTCTCAAGATCCTTTAAGATGGCACAATCCACAGTTAAACATTCTCCTGCCCACCCGCCGCCCCCATATTGCACACACAAAGCAGTCTTACCAGGTAGAGATTAGTTAGCATAATAATGTGTTTGGTAGACCCAAGTCCACCTTTTAAGCCTCGTTGAAATGCGGCAGGAACACTGTCTTGTCGTAGCATGTTTGAGCGTGACCCAGCGGCATGCAGCGTGATTTTACATTCTCCCATCATGCACCAGGCAACAGTGTACAAGCGCCAAGGATTCATCGCCACAAGGCACAGCACATTACCAAATCGAGTGGGGAAAAACCTTGGGATGCAAAAACGGGAGACCCACAGACTAGTGCAAATTAACTGAACTGTGCTGTGGGGTTTTAGATTTTTTTTTTTTAATAAAAAGATTATTCATATGTAATGGGGGTTAAAAAAAGGAAAAAAGAAAAACACACCAACCTTCTCGTAGCTCTGAGGGATGTAGGGGGTTTGATGCGAACACAATGACATGGGGAGAAGAGAAATAGGGGAAACACAGAGAGAGTAAAAAGGCCTCTTCAAGGCTTTTAGCTGCAATATCTACTCTCACTAACGACCTTTGACCTTTCCACCTAGACCTTCAAGAATCAATTTTTTTTTCTGCGTGACATCTCAATAGTTCATTCTTTTGAGGGAACTGATTTTTAACTCAAACAATTCCATTGACAAATCAAATTAAAAAGTAAACGAAAACTAACACAAGAATTTTTGTTTAGGTTACGACTCATAACTTAACATTTATCCCCTTCCATCTCCTTCACCTCTTTCTGTTGATTTTGGAAATTTGACAGGAGTTTCCTTGGAAATAAGATTGCCATGAGCACTTTTGTTGTTTTCCCTGCAGCTCGGCCCCTGGGGCTTGTTCTCTCCCTGCCGGAGCAGGTGGGCGTAAGAAGTGAAAGAGAGTTCCCATTTGCCGTGCGAGAGCGATTGACTCCAGCTCTCAACCTCTGCGCCAAGCCGGTGTTGAGCCTGAAGCCCTCTGGACAAGGCCCCACGCCACACACAGAACCCGAGCTTGGCGCTGGAGGAAATGAGCTCGCTCCTCCCACATCTCAGTCACAGATCCTTTCAAACACAGCAGAACCCTGTATTGTGTCGCAGACTTGGGAGGAAGACTCTGAGGGTGATTCAGTGTTCACCCCCTGAACATTTTTTTATTTTCAAAATTGAAAATTTCAGGAAAGAAAATCATTTGGGTTATCTTCAATACATCACCAAAGAACTTTCATCACTCCATCCAATTGGATCTATGTTTCTTTCCCAATATCATAACTTGTCTAAATGGCACTAGTTCAGAGCAGAATTTTTCAAATGGCTTATTATTTTTCCTTCCAGTAAACTTCATCCATGACCTTCGAACCCTTAGAGTCCAGATCTTCAGGAGGATGAAGAGACTGTCAAACAACAACCCCCAAAGCTATGGCCAAATCATTGCCTTTGTCACTATTTTATCTCTTGAAGACAGAGCTCAGGCTGTTGATAGTTTGCATGCATTTGAGATAAAATAAAACAATTGTAACAAAACAAATTACTTCCTTAAGCCGTGAGTGGTACTTTACACATAAACCAGGCAAGGAAGTTAATATTTTCAACAATCTGTACTCTAGTTAATTGACAGTCTATGGACTAAATTCATAACTCTCAACTGGGAATGCTGTTCTACTTACACTACAGCCATTATGTTAATATTCTGCATTAATATTTCCCCTTTGTGTTGTCATTTCATCAATTTCAAATTATTAGTTGTTACAGCGTAGTGACAGTGAGGTCTGAAATAGCTGTGTACTGTTTGAGGAATAGAGACTGGATTAACAGAATGCGGGTGTGAAGACAAGCCACAGAGATCACACAGTCTCTACAAAGAGAGGCAGAGGATAAGAGCAGAGACATGATGGTCTTTTTCAGTCGAAAAGATCTGAAGGCCATAGGAAAAACTGGGAGTATATCAAAGTCTTCACTCCCAGTAGTGCACTGATCTTCACTTCCAATTATTAAAGCAAGCAACACATCCTCGGTATTTGCACCAGTTCTATCTCTATCCATTGGCCACAGTTTTATAAGTCTTCCCAAAACTTACAGGCCCCCTTCCAGTGTAAATTGCTCTGCAAAGTTTGACTGCATCGTGGATGAGGAAGATTGGCCCACACCCACAGCTTCCATTGTCTAAATATTGAGACGGACTATGTTATCAGAGCAGGGGCTTGAGATTAAGTGGACAATGCTATAAAAGGAACGTCACATACAGGCACAAGAGCCTGAAAGGTCTCCATGTCCTCTAGAATTCCACAGTTCCTCTGTATATTGTTCATTCTCCCCCTTTGAACTTCAAGCGTGGTTCTGCTTCAATTCAGACCCTTAATGCAAAATTAAGAGTCTTCTTATTTTCAAAATACATGTTGCTGTTCTGTTAAAACGGACCTCTGCCGTTCTGGAACCTACGGTTGGCAGGACAAGCTAGATGTGGACTTGAGAGGAATCCGAAATGGTTGAGAGTAACTAGGTGTTATTTTGGATAATGTTCTCAACACTCAATAACCATAACGATGTGATATAGTCACTACCTTCTGAATCAAACATGCTATATCATGTACTTTTTAAGACAGTAGTGTACCTCAAACAGAGCAGACTCCTGCATTAACCAATTCACAACTTGTTATTGCAGTGTTGTAGAGGGGGAAGAGGGACAGGGTTATATTATGGCTTTGTAGACTAACTGCTCTGCCTTCATCGCCAGGATTACAGCGAGAACCAGGGCTTAGATGAATGTTGGCTCTTTGTTAGCTGTCACAGATTTCCAAACTCCGAGTCAAACTCCAACTCAGACGTCACGGGACTTGCAAAACATGGCACAAAACTGTTTCAAATTGAGTTATTAATTTGGGCAGTTTCATGCAGCAGGGTCACAAAGTACATCGACTTCGGCTGAAATTGTACAGCCACTCAAGAGCCTACAAGTTCTCTTGAAAAATTCTCAAGTTCTCTCTCTACAGATGCAAGCCGACTTGTCGAGCATTTCCACCAATTTCTGGTTGCTTTTCAGATTGCCAACGTATGCACTTTTTGCAGTCCTTGGTTATCTGCTCAAGTAAGCTTCCGTGTGGAAGAATAAGATATTCAAAGATGTCAGGAACAAATACCATAAAAACAGCACATGTGCATTGTTAAAATCTTGTGAATGAGTTGTCATGAATCTTGATTCTTCTGTGGTTGTACACCAGGCATGATTGTGCATTTAGCAGCTGCAATAAAGTATAGAAAATGGGAATATCCTATATAGATGCTCTGCCTTGATGAGGTTCAAATCCATTCCTCTCCTGTGATCTCCAGTTCCACCTTGGTAGTTTCAGACCACATGAAGTACAGATAGCCACAGCTGCAGCAACAAACTTATCAGGTGGTGAGGCACCAAGATGTGACCAGACATTCCTCCAACACAAGCTCGGGAGGGTTAAATTGAGACATATTTTTTATAAAGACTTCACTGCATGAAGAGTCATCCATGAACAACAACGTGAGTTTCATCTTTCATCACAGTTTTTGATTTTGTCTGCTTTTGAATACTAGTTACGTACAGCTTGAGGCTTTGGTCTTGCTGTTTAAGGTGGTGACCATGTGCAGCTCTGCGATTACATAGGCAATTTCATTATTGCCACAGTTGGATACCAGCAACTATCCACGTCTTTATTTTCTTTATCTTCTCCCAGACTCTGATATTTGTTGGATATTTTGTCTTGGTTAATCACTGGAGTTAATGCTTCCAAAGAAAGCTCAGAAACAATGAGGACACACTTACCTAACTTAGATTTGCCTACATCAAGGGCTCCCATGTAACCTGCAGGTTAGTTAAAGGATTTCCTCTAAAGGCAGAAGCCATCTGGTCATCTTCTTCTTCTCCTCCTCCTCTTAGCAAATCCCCTGGATCAAGGAATACTTTCTGATGCCTGTGTGAGTTCTTTTAACATGGGGTAGCAGTTGCACAGTAGCTACCAACATAGTCCCAATAGACTGGGTCTTGGTCTGACTGGAAGGTCAAGGACAAGTGGAAGCAGGGCTTCATTGGATAGACCTAGTATGTATGCAAACAGAAACACACACGCCCTACATGGATTCAATCTCTAAATACACACTGTTACTCTCTGCCAGAACACATACTAACCACAGTAATCACCAATCAATTGTATGTCCTTGCTGTTGTTCCTGGAGATGCTTTTAAGTGGGCCACATAATGCATAAATGTCCATTGCCTGCCCAGCTGTCTGCAACCAGCACTTCACTGGCCATAGAGCAAACACATTTAGTGCCTGCTGTTTAGTCTCCCTCAAAATGACAACACAAGTTAGGAAGAAATATCAATACACTTCAAGCAGATGTAACTTAACAGGGAGTCCTATGCCCTTAAAAACATTTCAACACAAAGTCCAGTTGCCGTGACCAAAAAGGATCTGGTTCAGAAACAGTTACTTTTTAGCACAGGCATCGTATCTGGGATTAACTGAACTGGGCCAAGGTAGAATGCCAGGGACAGATGTTCCTCCAGTATGTGAGAACTGTCAGCATCACGGGACTTCAATAAGCTGTTTATCCAGAAATGGGAATAAATAGTATATTTTACCATCAACCCTTCTCAGCTTCTTGATCTAACTATTGGCTTTAATTGTCGATTTAGCAGTAGGCGGTTCCCAGTTGATAGTTATGCTGTCATATCAGGAGGCATCCAGATGGACAAATGATAGCTCCCAGCCTGACAGAAAGATTATAACTAATCTACACAAACCATGAAAATTTACTCAAGCCACATTATTAATAATCCTCTTCCACTCCTCCATTTTCAACAATCTCTGGGTCAAAGGCCAAATGATGAAAAGAATATCAGAAATTATAATCTCAAAGATATGAGAATGAACAATACTTTTAACACAGTTTGAAAAATTCCACTGGTGCTTTCTTCCATTCCAACTGGTGAGGTCAATCTTTGTCAGCCCCTTGGAAATGTTTTGAAAATGGTCCCCCCCCTGGATTTTGTGGTAGATTGAAAATTTTATGAAGGTCATGGACATCATAATATGTATTGCTAATTGTTTCTTGTTCAATTTGGAAACAGATCATGTTTTGCTTTCACAGGGCATGATCTCAACAGGGGCATGGTCATTGGTGGCCATCATTGAGAGGAGCCACTATTTCCCCGTCCGGATTTTTGATACAATGGGAGAGGATGGCTGCATCAAAAATGGGAAGGAATCGTTACATACTCATGCCCACTTTATACGTTTCAATGCCCTCACAGGACAAAGATGGCTGGAGCTGGAATGGATCGAGATCCAGTGAGATCTGAAGATCTTTAAAATCCTGAACTAATCCTTCAACTGACCTTACTGATATGCAAGAATCAAAAGTTATACAAATAGACGATTAAGCTTGTTCCTTCTCTACCTACAATCCTAGCTTCAGACAGAACAGGGGCGTATATCACGTAAATTCAGAGTGAAGTGAAGAAGCAACTACCCAGCATTATTGTAACTATACTGAAGGAACCAATGTAGCAACCACTTTTGGTATAACAACATATGGCCATGATGAATGTGAACTATTGTTCGTTTTTTATTTTGCTCTTCCCTCTCTCGATGGTTAACAGATAACAGAATCTTTATCTCTCTTAAATTTTAATCGTGATTAAGAACACTCAGGGCCTGGAACAATTTGTTTCAGTGAAAACTCACAGTGATCAGTTAATTATTCAGTCAGGGGGTGAAATTGGTATCAGTATACCCGGGTCAGAGAGGGAGTTTGGAGTTCTTGTCCTTGTTCACTATCACCATACATCCTGCTGGAAGCACATCCTAATTATATTTCACCCGCCACCTTCAAGGCTTCATCTGCTATTTTTTAGCTAATCTGCTGAGCATTCATTCATGGATCCATTCAATCCCTGTCCCTCCCAATGTCAAATGAATCCAAGCCCATGTCAAAAGAATCATTGCGTTATTCTGCATGGAAACAGGCCCTTCAGCCCACTGAGCCCGTTCCATCCATCAAGCATCCATTTACACTAATCTTACATTAATCCCATTAATATTCCCAACATTCCCCGAATTTTCCCATCTACATACTGGGGGCAATTTACAGTGACCAATTAACTTGTGATGTACCAGTAAACTGCAGCAATCATAGAAAACTCACGAGGTCACGGGGAAGATGTGCGCACTCCACACAGACAGCACCAGAGGCCGGGATTGAACATGGGTTGTTGGTCCTGTTTTAGACAATAGACAATAGACAATAGGTGCAGGAGCAGGCCATTTGGCCCTTCGAGCCAAATAGCTGATCATCCCCAATCAGTACCCCGTTCCTGCCTTCTCCCCATATCCCCTGACTCCTCTATTTTTAAGATCCCTATCTACTCTCTCTAGAAAGCATCCAGAGAACCAGCCTCTACCGCCGTCTGAGGCTGAGTGCTCTTGAGGTAGAAGCTCTAACAGCCGTGCTACACTGTGCCGACCTTGAAAATCGTACCCAAGTGTATTGAAGTGGTTGATATATTTAACTGAATTGCAGAATTAAGAATATAATTTTCTTTCATCCTTACAATCAGGTTCCTCTGGGATTTATATAAAATGTCCTTCTTGCTGCAGAAGTGGAGATCAGAATGGGAGCCGCGAGGTGTTGATTATCCGAATTTATGAGATGCAGGATATGCGCCCCTGTGCTGTGCTACTACAGTGGAACATTCAAGCACTAGATGTTGATAGACTTGGGTTCTGCTAGAGCCCAGCACCCTCTAGTGAGAGGGTGCTGAGTAATCAGCCGCTCCCTACCTCTCACGTATAGATTAGCGGGAGGAGAGTACCGCACCCCAGCGTTGTTCGACGCCACACATTCATATTTCCCCTGGTCAGTTTCTTCGCTGTTCTCGATCTGCAGAGCACCTGTGTGGAAACAAACGGCAGCAGAAGGAATTAAAACCTCAGCGGTTCTCACATATAGTTTGCAGAACTGGCTGCACTTTCCATCTGTCCTTTTTTCCATATCCTGCCTGAACCTCACAATGCAATGTTTACTCAAGAGCATTGCGCTGTCTGTCAGAAAAAAAGCAGCTGATGAAGGGCTAACTTGGTGTTGAGGGGAGATGAGCTCTTTTAATCCAAATGCAGAGAGGGTTATCTTTTCTGCTCTAAATTTTCATCTGCAGTCCAGGACGTGCTGGAAGATTGTGACTCTCTAACACAAGATTGTGTGTTTATATTTATTATCAAAGTTGCACAATTCAACACTGCTCATTGACAGATCAAATGCTCCAAAGTAATCCTGCCCCTGTCAGCTGTACTGTCATCTACGACGAGATGTGGGTCTTGCTTCCATTAGCTGGCGGGGATTATGATCAACAAAATGCACTACCAAATCATCCCAAGAGGCACCAGTTAGTGCAACCTGAACAGAGAAGCAGTACTCATGAATACAGCATGGAGCCACACAGCAAAGAAACAAGACCCTTTGGTCCACCACATCCATACAAATGTTTATTGTCTATCTATACTCATCCCATTTGCCTGCATTGGGATCATATACTTTACTAGTGGCTTGGGCAGCTTTGACCTCTGACCTCTGACCTCTGAAGTCGGTTCCTGGCCCAAGTCCCCTCTCCGAATCCATGGTGAAAAATACACTGACAAATAACATTGTTATTTGGGACACTGGGAAAAACACAACTTGAAGCCATGGCACTCAGATTCGAATGAGAGACAGGGTCTTGAGACGGACTATTCTATTTTCAATTCTGAATGAGTGAAATTTACTCTTCAGGTTATTTTCATAAACTTAGGCCTGACTGTGGATCCTTTCATCATTCTCTTCAATTGTTATCCCTTCTCTGAATTTTGACTTCTCAGGACTGTTTGCTCCTCTGATGACTTTTATGAAAGGAACTGTAAACTACGAACTCTTAGCCTGAATTTTGGAGGTACAGTCAAGAGGCTGCACCAGCAATTTGCATTCCCTGGAGACCCAGGACAGAGACATGCAGCCCCCCAGTTCAGGAGGCCGGGAGTCTTGGCAAGGAGCCTGTGTATTGAACATTTTACATTAGTGTGGTGAAGGAGATGGCAGGCTCACTGCTATCAGATGCAAGGTGGGGGAAGCTTTTCTCAGTAAGTATTAACCACATTGTCAGGGTGTGGAGAATGCAGGGGAAAGATTCACTGCAAGCCTTGAGAATCATATGCACTTTTAATTAAAGGCTCTGAGGATCTCAGGGGCACTACATATTCCCATTTAAACAGGCAGTGGACAACCTCCAGAACAACCTCAAGGTGATTTATTTAGGTTGGAGACTGATAATGGCAACAGAGGTCATATATAGAGAATGCGGGAGCCATGGAAAAGCAGTTTTGTCAAATCCCAGTAAAATTCATTCAATGCAGAAAACACGGCAGGTTGAGCCCTGCATCTGGTAGGTTGAATCATTCATTCTCCACACATACCTTTGACATCCTATTTGTTAAAGGCAGTCGAGCAGTGCTCCTGAGGTATCACTTCCCATGACCCAGTGGGGATCACTTCCCTTGACTTGTGAGCTTCAGGCCATCTGAATAATTCTATCCTTGCCTGAAGTTTGTGAACCAGTTTGGCCTCTTGCTCAGATGACTAGGCTGCAAACTAAGAAGGGAGATGGAGGTTGCTCCCTCGCCCAGTCCAGGAGCACACTGGCTCACTATAGCACTACACCCACCAACCTAAGCACCAACAAAGGCTGGGCCCCTGACTTATACAAATGGTCCACGAGTAGGAGGCACCATTTAGAGTTACTTGACTGTTGGAGAACTGGGTGAGAGATTGATTTTGTTGCCACCTTGTATTGAAACTATATTCCAGATCACACCTGGATATGCAGAGAGTAGAACATCACGCAGACATTTCTAACGCTGAGGGAAGCTGCTGGATGTGGGCAAAGGACACCCTACTTAAGACTCTTTCGACATAATGAAAAAGAACATAGACCTTCGAACACTGTATTTCATTAAAATCATTTATAACACATACCAAGCACACAATTTCTATTTCAGCTTAATTGACAAGTTTTGCAAATCCTTGTGGCACCGGCATTCCTGGGTTTTCGCGACCGAGTACTCTACTTGAAGTGAGGCAACATGGAGACAGGAAGTATATCTCCTGAGGCACTGGTCATCACTTCCTCCATGTTGACATGCCTACAATTATAATCAGTATGTGCCTGCCAAAAAATATTGTCTCTTAAGCTGGCCCTGACGAGGCTCAGATTGCCCAGGAGGTAACCCTTTGTGCAATAGAAATCGCACAGGATGGTCCTCCGTAATAAATAAACGAAAATAGCTTAAAAAGTAAAAGGAGAGAAAAGATTTCAGTGGTTGGGTGAGTGGGGACTGACACTGAGAGACAAATATGGAGCTGTGACTGGCTGTATGACACACAAAGCTACGATATGCTTTCAGTTAAAGCATATCGAATAAGAGAAATCTTGTTTGATTTAATATAAGTTTAAAAGAAAAACACAAGAGACAAAACGGCGACAAAATACCAGACAGAACTAAAAGACGATTCTTTTGTTAAACAAAAATGAAAGAAAAGATAAGCAATAAGAACGAAAAGGTAAATCAAAAGTAAGGTGAGAGTTCACCGACTTCCATCATTCTTACCTCGTATCGGGGTACCACCTGCGAGGAAAATATGAATGCAAATAAGATTAAAAAGAAGAGCCGTTAGTTGACGAAGACAGGTTGCGGGCTTCAGCAGCAGAAGCAGATTTTAGAAGATAAGTTTTCAGACTTATAAACATTTCATTCTTCTTAAAATGCTGGTGGACCTCCAGTTAAAGGAAGACTGCCCCCTGGAGGGCATGTGCCACATTTGAGGGGAGGGGAATACAGAGCTTCCCAGGTCCAGAGCTCGACAGCTTCCAAAACTCAGACCACAGCTGGATGTTTACCCTTGAGGCGTTCGTGACATCGGGTATCTGTCGGGCCTGTAACAGGGTAGGGGTGACTGACTTGACCTTACTGGCTGGCATGAAGACACTTCCACTGGCCTATACAAGGCAGCACACCAATCTGAGGTGCAACATTCCCTCCTCTCTTTCAAGCTAATTAAAATGGTTTCGCCACTTCCTAAAGCTTCAGTCTAATTCTGTGATTCAATTCCACTGGCACCATAGAGTAATGGTTCAATGGTACTTTATTGTCACTTGTACCTATGTACAATGAAATATTTTTCTGCATACAGTTCAGTGCAATCCGACTAAACATTAGGCACGGGTATGAGAGGGTAAGAAAGTCGAGCGCATGAGTCAGTGCACAAAAGTGGTATTTGACTTGAATGGAGTTACATACCACAGAAATAGGCCCTTTGGCCCATCACATCCATGCAAATCTCATTCTATTTTCCTGCATTAGGACTATACTCTTCCCTGCCTTATGTATTAAGTGTCTGGCCAAATGCATCTAAAATGTTGTAATTGAATACTGGCAGCACTTTCCAGATACTAATAGATACCTCTGTAAAAAGGCCTCAAATCTCCATTAATACTCCTTTCTCTCACAAACCTTTGACCTCTTGTTTTTGTTACCTCCATCAAAGGGAAATATTTTGACTATCTACCCTATCTTATATTGCTCTACAAGGCAATCCTTCAATCGCCTTCATTCCATGGAGAAGCCCTGCCTATCCAATCTCTTCCCATAAATAGTGTCCTTCAATCCAGGCTACATCCTGGTGAATCACCTGCATTCTCTCCAGAGCCATCACATCCTCCCTACAGTGTGGTGATCAGATCTGGGCCTCTGCAGGTGAAAGAGGCTTGAATTTCTCAGTGGTATGGTCATAGTGCAAACATGGTGTTGGCTACTCTCTCACTCTTACACCATGTTGGTCGACACTGGTTTACTTTCCACTCTGGTTAGCACCTTTCCCTCTTTCTCTCTCTGGTCTCAGGAACTAGCATTTATAATGCAAATTAGTGAGGAAGCATGTGGGAGAGTGAAGACAGACCAAGACATTACTCCTGAGGATGATTCCTGATCTGTGCCACTGATGTTCATGTATTTAGGATTTGGAATGTGGGCTGAATTGTCTTCCTCTTAAACTCTGTGAGAGTTGAATGAGCCAATTCAGTGCCTTTCTATTTGGAAGAGATGAAGGAAGGAAATTGGGCAAAGATATATTTCATTGCTGAGCAGCTTCCTCTGCACAGCACAGCTTATGGACTCAGGAGGGCCAGGAAGAGAACCACGACTCTCACTTGAGTTTCCAGCAGAAGGAACTCCAGTAAACTTTGTAATCAAAATGATACAACAGGAGGAGAGTGGCTACATTTAGAAAATTTAGAACAGGAGGTGACAATCATTTTAATTAGTTGCATTTCCCAACTTAATCTGAAATTCACTGTCATCCAGCTTAACTGTAGCTGTCCAAATTCAAGCAGCAGATGCCACAGCTTACTTTGAAAATGCTGAGTAGTTCTGTCAAGCGTTGGATCAACTACAGAGCAAAGCGTGAATTAACAACAGATACTCTATTTGATCCATGACAGGGCTGCTCAACAGGTTCAGTTACACTGAATTTACAAATTTCAGTTTTGTATTTTGAGAGAAGTAGATTTATCATTTGCTCTGAATGTTTGGCAATGGGGCAGAAGATGGTCTGCACCCGGAATGTTGGATGTCTTAAAGGGCAGATCTGCCCATGTTTGGTGCCGCATAACCAGGTGGTGTAGGACTGAAGGAGATGGAGGAGCTGATAACCAACGAGAGAACTGGGTCTTCACAGCATTGTGCTAAATTGGGATACTTCTGAGGGAAGAAGTATATCTTGGTCCACTCCCACAATGTCTCCATCTCCCCATCGCAAATCAATGTCCCGACCAACAACCTACTAATCTCCATTCAATCCCAGGGCCAAACCCAACCAAATAGGACTGGCCCAATTATAAAACCTGGTCAGTATGGATGAGTTGGACTGAAAAGTCTAGTTCCGTGCTGTCTGAATCGATGACTTGCTGAGTCCCACAACAGGGGTCCTGATCTCCATTATCCCCATCACTGTCCGTTTAACTGAGCTCCACCTCCATCATAAACACTCTTGGGTCCAATTTTACTCA
This sequence comes from Leucoraja erinaceus, assembly GCF_028641065.1. NCBI lineage: Eukaryota > Metazoa > Chordata > Chondrichthyes > Rajiformes > Rajidae > Leucoraja > Leucoraja erinaceus. The sequence continues at coordinate 18,198,220 of NC_073405.1, forward strand.
CTCTTACCATTGCCTTACCTACCCCCCACCCCCCCAACCACCCCCGTAATGACCATCTCTCCATGTTGCAGACCTGGGCTTGGAATTTAGGCATTGGCCGCAAACAGGTTCAATGTCTCAGTCTACATCACCCAGAGCACTCGTTAGGATGCACCAGAGATTTTAGGCACAGATCTGCTTTGGAGTTGTTTGAAAACCAGCCACTAGAGGGTGCCTGAGTGTAGCCCTCAACCCTGGATGAAGGGTTCAAACTGAAGGAAATTTCTGCTGCACAAATTGACAACTTTGATCACAAAGTGCAACTTCTCATGAGCCTTAACTTTTAACACAATCCCGATTATTTTGTGTTCTTTTGGCTGGATGCTGATGCATTTCTGTTTGCTCCTGGTTTACAATCAGTTGGTGATCAGGCGGGTGTGAGGGAACTACACCAAAGGATGGGCTGTTTTGGGTGCCCCATGAGGGGGGAAAGATAAGCAATGAGAGATTGTCTGCCTCGGGTAACAACTGGAGAAGGGATGGAAAGCTCCCAGAGATTGAAGGCAAGGACTTGATTTGACTAAGAATGAAGATTAATGTCTAAGGCACACATAAACAAAAGGAGACAACCGTCTGGAGTAACTCAGCGGGTCAGACAACATCCCTGAAGAGCACGGATAGATGACACTTCAGATTGCGACCCTTTTTCAGACTTAAAGACCTGCTTCAGTTTGAGGAAAGGTCCCGACCCGAAATGTTACCTATCCATGTTCTCCAGGGATGCTGCCTGACCCACTGAGCTCCTCCAGCACTTTTCTGTTTCTACTTTTGCACACATAATCTTTCCTGAGAAAACCCACAGGGATTGAATGAAAAGCTTTGTTACTATTAAAATGATGGAGTTAAAGGAAACTTGTTTGAATCACCTGACTGAGTAATAACTAATTTTGTTCTTTCCATGTTGTGGGGAGGTGGTTCTGAAGGACTGGCCATGTTTGGTGACCAATGGCAGGGAATGTGACGAATCAAGGGATTAGCAGTATTGGGGAGGCAGTTGTGTTTGGGTTTGGGTTTGAGTTCAGTTCAGTTAAGTTTATTGTCACGTGTACCGAGGCACAGTGAAAAGCTTTTGTTGCTTGCTAACCAGTCAGCGGAAAGGCAATACACGATTAGCGTGCTGCACCAAACGGTCGGCTGTACTAGCCGACTAATGATGTGGAGGGGTGCAACACCACTGGAAGGGCTGTATTGAGTTATCAATGACGACAGTAAGAGAAACACAGAGCTTGTCTGCATTGGGTGACAACTGAAAAGGGAAGTCATGCACCAAGAGTTTCAAGGCAGTGCGCAGACAGGTAGGATGACCATTATAATTGGAGTCAGACTACATGAGTACGCCTTCAGGAAAACATGCAACCAGAAGTGGAAACGCAAATTTAAATCACCTTCGACAGGACAGGCAACCGCCACCATGTTTCTGACTGGTTTTCCAATTCTCAGACACTTCATTGTATTATTGGGAGCTACAGCTAAATTTGCAGTGGAAGTATTCCTCGGGCAATCTTTCACATTGCAATCCCATTCCCTGCGCTTGTGATTAATAATACTATTATTATTTTGATAATGTTGTGGTTGTAAAATCTCCAAAGAATTACCGTTAAACTTTCAACTGTGTGATATATGAAATTCCCCGATGCTGCACAATGATCAGAAGAGTAAACAAGATCCAAACCACGTCAGATCACTCTTCCACAGTGCACTGAGTACGTCACTATGTAGAGACGTAGTCTCATCTAATTAGTACTCCAAACTCAATTTTATCTGGGAGTGCGGACAAAGGTCATAGATCTAAACTTGCATGGGATTAACTCCAGAGTTATATAACCATATAACAATTACAACACGGAAACAGGCCATCTCGGCCCTTCTAGTCTGTGCCGAACACTTATTCTCCACTAGTCCCATCTACCTGCACTCAGACCATAATCCTCCATTCCTTTCCTGTCCATATACCTATCCAATTTATTTTTAAATGATAAAATTGAACCTGGCTCCACCACTTCCACTGGAAGCTCATTCCACACAGCTACCACTCTCTGAATAAAGAAGTTCCCCCTCATGTTACCCCTAAACTTCTGTCCCTTAATTCTCAAGTCATGTCCTCTTGTTTGAATCTTCCCTACTCTCAATGGGAAAAGCTTATCCACATCAACTCTGTCTATCCCTCTCATCATTTTAAAGACCTCTATCAAGTCTCCCCTTAACCTTCTGCGCTCCAAAGAATAAAGACCTAACTTGTTCAACCTCTCTCTGTAACTTAGTTGCTGAAACCCAGGCAACATTCTAGTAAATCTCCTCTGTACTCTCTCTATTTTGTTGACATCCTTCCTATAATTATAATTCCTAAATAAACAGTTAATATGACCCTGGGAATATACCAACATGATCTGGCAATAAAATTCTATAATTCAGATTCAGGCAAATTTGGCACACTGCTCACAGAAGTCACAGAAGTTCAAGTTCAATGGAGCTAATGATGTAGACTAAATCTAAACAACGGCACAAGATTGTCTCCCATCGCCAATACTCGTGATACCAGAGAAACCTCCATCTCCGGGATCACCGTGGGCAAAGGCTGAGAAAGAGCCGCCCACTATAATTCCTCATCCCAACTCCTGTCCCATAGCCTGCCCCAAATGGAGGTGATCAGATACTGTGGAAAACGATTCAACGGGAAAATCCAGCTTTGCTCTGATTGGATATTTAAAGCATTGTGAGAAGTCACAGCTTTTGATTCATCTGAGAGTGTGGCACAATCTTTCTTTAAAAGGTGGCAGGTACCAGCAAAGTGGCACAATTTCAGGCAACATTTTACCACATTCTTAAAATCCGGCACATCCAAATGCTTGGGCTCATGAACACAAACAGGTCGTGGAAATTGATTGTTCGGCAGCCATTTTGGAAGGGAGGGCGATCTCTGCTGACACACTATTGGACATTCCATAGAACAAAGCACCCACCCTCTTTCTGCGCTTCTCTTTCTTTCTCAGGTGGAATGGCAGGATCCCGCCCGCTAACTCTAAGATCACCAGTGAACCATGATCAGATTGAACTACAATCTCTACAATCTTTGTACCTGCTTTCCATTTGTCCTTTTTATTATTGTATCGATCATTATCATGTGTACTGTGTACTGTATGAGCTTCATGTGAACAGGTCATTTCATGCAGCCTGGTGTATCGGACTAATCTGAACCTGAATCACTTGAAGGACCATATTGGGGAAGAGGTGGAAAGGGTTCCTGCTCATTTTTTGCACCATCTTTTAGGGCGGCACAGTGGCACAGTTAGTAAAGCCATTGCTTCACGGTGCCAATGCTGATCCTGGGGGCTTACTATGTGGAGTTTACATGTTCTCCCTGTGATTCCCTGGGTTTCCTCTAGGCACTCCAGTTCCTCTCCCATATCCCAAAAACATCGAAATTGTTAGGTTAATTGGCCAATATAAATTGCCCCAATTGTATGTAAGTGGTAAAACTGATAATAATGGGCGAAGAATTAAAAATGGCATTAATGTAGGATTAGTGTAAATGGATGACTAGAGTCAGTGCAGATTCAAAGGGTGCATGTCTCACTGTGACTCTAAAGATTATTGCTAAACATTTTGGGGCAACGGCACTGAAGACTTATATTGGGGGGAGGGGGGGGGAGAAGGGAACACACTGCTCCCTTGACCAAATGGATGAGATGGAGTTTCAAATAATGCCTCTTGCCTAGAAAATGAATTGTTTCTGTTCAACTACATTAAACTGTGGGTGGGTGGCGAGCTAATCAGTGCTTGGTTTGATGACTGTTCCTGGGAGATTCAGTACCACATTAATGTCTGCAGCATGGTGTGCTACTAAAGAGGATGAGCGATCAAAAATATTTGCAAACATTGCAAGGAAATCAGGTAAATCCAATCCCATTAGGCTGAATGGAGCCTGTGATGGGGGGTTGTTTAGGATTGGAAGGTTAGTTGTCGGTTCAGATTAGAAGAGGGGCTGAGATAGGAAGGGGATCATCATGGTGGGAGTCAGGCCATGATCAATGGGTCAGGTCAGAGCTGGAAAAGATGGGGCCAAGTAGCCCATAGGGAAATTGAGGTGAAGGTCGACAGATAGGCAGGTAAGGACAGGCCTATTACTGACCAATATGGGGGCTGGGCATGGAGTCACAAGGTGGGGACAGGGTTGTGGGATTTGGGGTGCCCAAGGGAGTTCTGAGTAAGTGTCTGCCTCAGCAGCAGTCCTGTGGGTAACACTGGAATTAGCCTCACCAGGGCTGTAAAGGTCACCTACTGTAGGAGTGGCCTAGGTATAGCTGGTACTATGGACACACCAACAACAATCCAGGTGTGTTTTGTTCAGTGTTGGGCACAATTGCACATGTCTCTGGTCCACCTTGAGCTGGCACATCTGATGTGAAGAACTGGAAGGCCACATGTGTCTGGCATATAATTTGTCGTACATTCCTAATTTCTTCCGTCTTTTAATTGAAGTTAAATTGCTTAGAGCCCAAAACTGTAGCACCAACCATCTAATGTCCAAGCCAATGAGTTTTTAAATTAAGTTTTCTGTTTTAAATAAAGGATATGTTGGGCTTTTTCAAAAATAATATATTTACTCTCTGTAAGGACATCTTGCATCATAAGGCATCAGTTCAAAATATGGCCATTTAATAACTCCCTGTGGGACTTTCATTTTCGGGGCATTGTATCAGGGACTGGCAGTTCAAGTGAAGCATGGTTGGGTGCAGAATAAACCCGACTCTCTTCTGTCTCAAAACTCCAGCCCAAAACTCAGACGATCTGAGTCTACACTGCCAAGGTATCAGAATGGTTCATTTTCCTTTGATCAGGAGATGCCATCTTCATGCTGGGGTAAGTTAATGGCCTTTTGATCTTCCCTCACTCTCCATTACTGATGGGTGAATCTGTTTACTGGGCGCCATGTCACTGGATTGTTGAGGATGTTACCCCCGTGACTATAGACATTAATTCTATTGATGCAAACCTCTACTCTTCCCATTGGGGTTCTAGGACACAAATATAAACCTACCTTTTTCGCCCATCCCATCCCATTCCTCCTTTCTTCCTTAACCCAAAGGCACTGAGATCCAGCACTCCATGACTACCTTGTTTAAATGAGACAATTCATCATGGGCTGGGATTGAAGGAGGTTGTTATTGGGTGGCGTTATTGGATGGTGCAACAGGTAGGCCTGCTGCTGCCCTGGCGTACCAAGGACCCAGGTTCAATCCTGACCTCAGGCACTGTCTCTGCGGAGTTTGCATGTTTTCCCTGTTATCATGTGAGCATCCATCCCCCCTGACATATTCTTTCCTTCCCTCACTTAGGTTCTGTGAGTGATCCCTTTGTGCTGGTGAAAAAGAGGATGACAAGTGAGAGAGTATAACTTGCATGCAATAAGGGTAAAGGGGGACAATGGAAAATATGGGAATGCTCAAGTGGGAGTTAGCATGGACCTGATGGGTTGAATAGGCTCTTTCTGTGTTGCAATAAGTAAGTGTGTTAAATATGGGTCTGAGCTGACCAGAAGGGCTCAGCGGTTCCCTGGACAATTCTGATGATTCAGACGATGCAGCACTTTCCAGGACACATTGTTCTTTAGAATGCAAACGCTTCCCTTTGCTGCCAAAATGTGGAGAGTTTTGTGTTGCAGATGGCTGTGGAGGCCAAGTCAATGGATAATTTTAAGGTGGAAATTGACAGATTCTTGATTAGTACGGGTGTCAGGAGTTATGAAGCAAAAGCAGGAGAATGGGGTTAGGAGGGATAGATAGGTCAGCCATGATTGAATGGCGGAGTAGACTTGATGGACCGAATGGCCTAATTCTGCTCCTTGAACTTATGAACTTATTCTGCACCACCTGGAACTTTGGGTCAATGTCAGGCTACGCTGGGACACAGGTCAATGGCGGTGTTTGATCCTCTGCCGGGGACGGGAGGAGAAGCCTGTCAGAATCTGGACACCTGTCACAGCGAAACACTCAATCACGGGATGTCATATTCTACACTGACACCACTTCCTTTCAGCTCATGGAAAGAAGCACAACACCCAACTTCAACACCAAAGGAAAATAAAAGAAAGTACAATAGATAGATAAAGGGAAACCATCCCTCTACAAACGTGTCGGATTTAGGTTCATTATCAGAATGTGCCAAACTGCAGCCTGAAACTGTGTTTCTAAAAGGAGTGGGGTGTTAATCTGTCAGGGTTATTAGGGAAAGTTAATAAAGCAGATTGTTAGCTATTAGGAAGCACCTACATGTAATGGTGTTGGTACCAGGAGCTGAGATTAATTAAAGGAGAGGGGAAGGGTAGGGAGGGAGAGCAGTCAGAATATATTTTTAAGAGTGTTCCACGGTTTATGATTTAACAGAAGCTTTGGATACTGGAAGGAGTTTCACATCCAATGCAACAAGCAGGTTCTGATCAGGAATTCCTGCCTGCTGGTGTCTCTGACTCCAGGATCAACCAGTTCTACGTCTCTTTGTGAAGCAGCGCTGAACATTTCCGTTCCTCTCAGTTCTTTACAGTTTCCACAAAATCTTCCAGCCACCTACCCCACACGGTGGTCTCCAGAGCCAGCGCCAGGAATGCCATAGCAGGAGGGGGGGGGGGGGGGGGGGGGGGGGGAGAGAGAGAGAGAGGGCAATAGAAGGGGGATTGTGCAAGGAGAAGAGGGATGGAGTGGAGTGGTTGGGCGGTGGGTGGGAGGAAATATACAGGAGGATAGAAGTTGAGGGATGGAAGACTCATGGAACCGGAAGGAAGAGAGGCTGAGGGACGAAGAGAGGGAACATTAAAATCCACTTCTATCTGCAGATTACATAAGGCCATGTTATTTAAACTTAATCAGTTCAAACCGGGGCATTCTCAGTGAGGAGCTCCCAAATGCAATTGTTCCATTTACCAACAGGAACATAGTGATAAAAATAGATGAATAGCTGTGCGGGTGAGTCAGCCACTTGCCTTTCAATTGATAATTTCTGGCTTCCTCAGGGAACCATCCTTTGATCCAGTAGGGATATAAATACTTTAAAGGGTTTCCCTTCTTCTCAATACTTGAGGAAAGTGATGTTATTTAAAAATTCCAGATAAGACACCAACCTCGCCCAGTGTCTGTGACGATGGTGTAGAGGTTTTTAAGATGTGATGCATACAGCAGAGAAGGCCAGGACAAGTGGGAATAGTTGGGGCATCAGGCCAGTGAGGAATGGAAGAGTGGCCAAGAATGTTTTGTTTTAGAGAAATCATAAGCCTAAAATCATGGTTACATGAAACTTAAAACTTACCTGCCGGAATATACACAGCGGTCATTTGCTTAGCATTCAGGATGCATTCCCAGAGAAAGAGAGCGTGAAAGAACCAGCGATAAAATGTACCATTGTGGGATTATATATCTGGAGGGAAGTGCGTAGTGACTGCACTGCTGTGCTGGTGCAATAATGATTTTCTGTGGAGACGCTGCCTGTGAGACTGGTGTTGGGTTGGCTGGGACATGCAATAAGGTATAGGATACTGAGTTGGATGATCAGCCATGATCATATATGAATTGCAGTGTAGGCTTGAAGGGAAGAATGGCCTACTCCTGCACCTATTTTCTATGTTTCTATAAGGGCACTTGGTTCCCAAGTTGTAGGGCTCAGTGCTGCACCCTGCTGGGAACAGTGAGCATTGCACATGGCCGGGCACTGACAATGGCTGCTCCATGCATGGGCAGAGGCCCTTCCCTCCTCCAATCCCATCCCACTGTCTCCACTAACTCCTCCTTTTGGATGTGATGAGTGTTGCTGTCCGCCCTCCTCCTCTCTGCTCTACCAAACCCACTCTCCTCAACCTGAAGAGCAGCCTTGAGTTCCCCATCCTATACTACCCCTAGCTCCAGCCCACCCAACACTTGTCCAGGATGGGCTGCCTATCGTGGCAAGTGCATTGCTGCTGGAGGGAGCACCGGCAGGGAGCAGGGGGGGGGGTCATGCCAGGATCCCAGTACAGCAAGACTGAGTAGATGTCCTTTACTGGGGTTAGGTGCCTGTCCATGTTTGCAACAGATGACCAAGTGCTCAAGAGCAACTCAACTCTCTGCAGGGTACCAGTCAAATCCAAATGGTAGGTGGAGTTCGGTGAGCTGTGAATAATGTCATAGCACCGTTGGTGAGAGAACTATGACTCAAAGAGTTTCCAGTCAATTGTTAAAGATCGTTCACAAGATAGACACAAAATGCTGGAGTAACTCAGCAGGTCACACAGCGACTTTGGAGGAAATGAATAAGTGACGTTTTACACCAGCATCTGCAGTTCATTCCCACCCAGAGGCCATTTACAGTTCAGTGGATTAATCTGGAGATCCCGTTACAGCATATCCTCCATCCCATTACTGGATCTTCTGAATGCAAGACCTTCAGCATCCGTGTAGTAGGATGGTTTAGTTAGGCCATCCTCAGTGAGCAGAGGCCTGCACACACTGGCTGCACTCCGACCATACACTTACCTACAGCACATTCCCGGACCTGGCTTAGACTTGGCCTAGTCCATACCGTACAGGGCATTCCCACTGGAGACAGCAGTTCGTACTGCCGGGAATGCTTTGCCACCCACTAAGCCAAACAGCCAGGCTAATCGACTATCAAAGCCATCGCGGAGCTTGGAGCATTTATCAATATCCCTGGCATTTATAAATGACAGAGAGACATACTTGCAACCAATGAAATAAACAATGGAAAACAATTAAAATGATTCAAGCTGTTAACAAATTAAAATGTTAAAAAAAAAGTTGGCACTTTAAAAAAAAAATTTTTTTTAATTAAAAAGACTAGTAACAGTTGAAACGTAAAAATAGATTAAAGCTAACAATTTACTAACGCAATCAAATATCAATCACCCAAAACTTACCTGGGTCACCCGCAGCCATTCCTCTCCAAAGATATGAAAGTAGCCACTGAGCCTGAACCAGGTCTAATATTGCATTGGCTCAGTGCCAAGGCCTTCCCAGTATAACTGCTGGGAGATGCAGGAAGTTGGCCCTCCATCAATAATCTGTACAAGGAGCCCAACATCAGAGACCAGTTCAAATGGGAGAGGCAAGTTTGGGATGTTCACATGAGTGGTCTCAGAGCAATTTTGAATTTCCGTTCAGCCCCTTCCTGCAAAAATAGTTGCATCCTACCGACCTCTGGGAAGGCTGATTTTTTTAATTCAGTACCACGCTTGATGTGTGCAATGATTCTAATCTATCATAGTCAATAAAAATATTGGTGATTAAATTCACGATATAAATGTTTATCCCACTGGCTGATGAGTGATTAATGGAAGCTACAAAACACAGTGTCTTTCTGATGAATATCTAATACGTCAACCTCACTGTATTACAATATATTATGTTACAACAAAGCCGACACTTCAAAGATACCTCAGAGGCTATAAAGCATACAGGAAAAGTTCATAGTGAGATCAAGTTGCAGCTTGTGAAATTTGGGCAGTGAAGCTTCAATGAAACTTTAATTCCCAGGAATCATTCCTGCGACTGATGTCTATTGAGGAAGGTACTGTTTCTAGTCTCAAACTCCTTCATCCACCTGCATTGACCACCAGCACTTCACACGCTTTCAAATCAACTCCTTCTCCTCCTAATGGCAGGGCTTAATTACAAGGGTTCAGAATGGCTTGATACCTTAGCCGGCAGCCCGAGGCTCACAATTTCCAATCAATCATTTTAACAATTGTGGTAAGCCACTTAAAATACTCCTAGTCACAAAACATAGGCTTGAGTTTCAGCAGAGTATTTTGCATGTGGGAACCACGATTAGGCCTGACTATGTGATGATCTAACTGGGAACGAGGGAAGAGCTCACTGTTCCGTTTCCTTGTACCTGGGTTATTAGAGCCAATAGTAGGATGGTTTTCTGTCACTTCCAGTGGTAGGATCCCTGGACTTCACTCAAACTGTAGAACTGCCATAGTACCACCATTCCAAATATACCATGCCAATAATCTCGTACGATTATATCATCTCCGTTATATCACTCCAACTGTGCTATATGACCATATCCTCCCCACTGTGTTACTCCAATAATACCACCAGCCCACATCGTACCAACTGTACTGCCACAACCATGGCTCTGCATCTGTTGGGTCCTTACTGCACCGTGCCCTTTCTACAGCTATGATAGTACTGAAATGGTACCTCTCCACTTGTACTGCCCCAAAATCTATCCGAACTGTAACATTCCCAGCTAAGTTGGCTGCTCCAAATGTACCATTTTACCATCCCACTTCAACTCTACAACCCAATATGTTTACCTAACAGAACTGCTCACATTGTCCCTCTCAATCCAATGACACTACTCCAACGGTATTGCTCCAACTCCATTGCCCAATGGTAACTTTCCAACCATCAGGGTGACTCAAATGTATTGTTCCAATGCAACACTACCATTGCATCAGTATAATTTCAACTGTACTCGTCAAATCCATCACCCATTATGTCCAAACATATTGCTCTATCTACACCTTCCAACTGTACTGCTCCAACTTCATCATCTGAAAGTTTTTACCACATAGCCATTAGACCAAATTTACCACTCAATTGTATGGTCCAATTGAAGTGATTCAACTGCATTGCTCCAACCCCAGGCATCTAGCTGAGCACCAATTATACTTTCCCAATTATATCAACCCATCATTAGAGATCTATTATACCATCCGAATTGCACCGTCCCGAGTAAACAGACCCAGCTGAATCTCTGCAACATTAAACCCCTTCAATGACAATGGTCCATTCTTTCCTGCTTCAAATTTAAGGCAAGTCAGTACATTTCCAATTGAATGGTCCTCACATTATACCATCTAACAATGACATCCCAATTACATGCCCTCATTTTAGGCCATGGTAGTACTACCTGACTGCATTGTCCTATTAGACGGCAACTGTATAAGACAAAGAAAAATAAATGAAGCTGCCGGAAATCTGAGATGAAAACAGAGAGTGCTGGTAACACTTAGCAGGCCAGGCTGCATCTGTGGAGTCAGGTTGATGTTCTTTCATTGGGGAGCATTCTGATGAAAGACCATTGACCTGAAACATTACCTATGTTCCTCTCTCCACAGACCCTGCCCTGATGTGCTCAGTATCTCCAGCACTTTTTATTTCTGCTTTTGACCGTATATCTTCAGGGACTAGGGGACAACAGTTTTCCCCAACTCTATTGCCCTAACATCAAAATGCCAGTTGTGCCATGCCAACTGTACAGTTCTATCTGTAGCACCCCATCCCAAATATAATGGCCAAATCTGTAGTCACTCCCCACCCTTCCAACCCCATCCATGTAGACTGTACCGACAGTAGTCCAATTGTATGACAGTAACCGTTCTGCTCCCGTGGAAAATGGTCTCACTTACCAAACCCAGATCGCTCCTGGACTCATTCTGACTCAATTTACATTTTCAGTGCTGGAGAGAGCTTGCTTACTTTAGGAAAACAATTTAATGCCCTGTTTAAATTTAAACTCGAGTACCATACGCAGTCCCTCAGTGAATAAAGCAATTTGTAGCACTTATTAAAACTGAGCATGGTTGATCCTAAGCCAAGACATGAGCATATTTAGGAGAGGAATCTGTAATGGGTTAGATGTGGAACTCCAAGGAACAAGAATGGATGCTATTGTTCAAAAGGGTACAGCATGAAGAATTCCTCAGGGATCTGGGTGAAATCTTTTGCTAGGTCATAGGCAGGGATAGTCTGATGGGAGTTAAAATAACAACAATCTTGTGTAGGTTGGTTGGGGTAGGACCAGCAGGTTTTATTAACAGTTAGTAAAATGCAAGCATGCATTTTAAGCTATTTGTGACATTAGTCTGGAGAGGGTTTTGTGAATTAGGCTTCAAAGGCCAATACTTACCAAAGGACTCTTTAAGATTAAGGAACAGAAAGAAAGAAAACATTATAGAAGACATTATTCAGCTATATAGTCATTGTTATGTAACATTAAAAATACTTTAAAATTTTACTTAGATTCAAACATGTTAGTAAAATCAGTTAATTCATTGTCATCTTATTTAAATGACTGTTAGTATATTATTTGATTTTGATACTACAAAGAGCAACATGCATTCGCAAAATAGCAAGGTTATTGCTAAAATTCAAAGTTCAAAACCATGGCAACAGAGGTCCCTGAGCTGTTTTAAGAGGTCAATCATTTTAAGGAATAAGTGCAGCTCACCGCAGGTTGTGAAGTTTAGATTAAACAATATTATGTTAGTTCCTTTTTTAAAATATGTTTTATTTTTAGGCTTAAAGTTAAAGAATTCAATGGGCCAATTTTATTTTGGCACCATTTACAGCGAAGTACTTGATGCGCTTGTTCACTTTGCCAATGGTTCCACTGGGTTAATACAGTGCTGCTTGCTCACCTGTATATATCACACCCAGCAAGGACAGCAAAATACCTTGGTAAGAGTTTCCCAATCTCAACGATTTGTTTCAATTTGACACATTGGTCACAGAATGGAATCCCAAAATGGAAAAAAATATATATATAAAAGAGAGATAAGAAAACCAAGAAAACCAAACAAACAAATAAATGAAGTTGCAATGGGCCCAGGGTGAAAGAGCCACTTCAAAGAACATAATGAAAAGAACTGGAGATAAAGTCACAGCAGTGAGCAGCATGAATCAAAGAAAGCTCTATGCACACGATAAACAGACAGAATGACAAGCTATGAGGACGTCACAAACATCAACGGCAGTAACAGCTACACAAAGGCCTTCTGGTTCCACACTTTCTTTTAAAAAATCAGATTCATCAGCTTTGCATCGGTTGGTAATATCTCGTTCATTCCAGCTCCTACCTGACCGCAACTGTTTGATGCGCGAGCTGGAGCTGGGGTCGACAGGCAGGAAGTCTTTGAACCAGGTGATCTCGGGGTCTGGGTTGCCACTGGCTGCACACAGCATGGTAGCCGTGCGTGTCCGCTCCACCACCTTCAGCTGCGGGCCCATGTCGATGTTGGGGAAGCCCGAGGGCAACTGGTCCTCTGCAAGCAAGAAGGGAAGACAGTTAGAGGAGCTCGCGTCCGCTCAACCACTGCGCAGTGAAAACCAAAATCGTCCGAAGAAGGGTCTCGACCCGAATCGTCACCTATTCCTTTTCTCCAGAGATGCTGCCTGGCCTGCTGAATTACTCCAGCTTTTTGTTCCCATCGTCTGGATTAATTGATACTTTATCGTCACAAGCGGCACAGAGTCGCAGAGGTAGAGTTGCTGACTTACAGCGCTAGAAACTCGGGTTCGATCCTGACCATGGGTGCTGTGTGTATGGAGTTTATAAATTCTCCCTGTGACCGCGTGGGTTTTCGCCGAGTGCTCCGGTTTCCTCCCACACTCCAAAGATGTTAATTAGGTTGGTAAAATTGTAAATTGTCCCTAGTGTGTAGGATAGTGCTGGTGTATGAAATATATATATGGCTGGTCGGTGGGCAGAAGGGCCTGTTTCTGTGCTGTATGTCTAAACCAAAACTGAACTAAATGTACTTAATAGAATGAAATTCTATGATTTGTACCCAATACACAAGTATGCAAAGAGGGCGTAGAAGGTGCCGACAAAATGACAACAGTATTCAAGACTTCTTACTGGGATCAGACTGGGGCCAGAACATCACAGACCCAACAACATGAAGGAAACTCAAAGTCATCCCGGACAAAGCAGGCTTCATGACCAGTACTCCACCCATTACTGAAGCATGCAGTGTGTACCAATTTAAACATATCACAGTTACTCATTTCTGCTGTTCTGTCAGCAACTCCAGGTATCCCCACATAGTCAATCAGAAAACGTGCTAACTCCACACAGTCAGTACCAGAGGTCAGGATTGAACCCAGGTTCCTGCAGCTATTAAGCAGCAGCTCTATTAGTAGTGCCATTCTGCCACTTGTATCTGGGAGAACCATTCTACATGCGTACATCAGTCTTACTCTCTATCACTCTCTACAGTATGTGACAAAGAGACAGCTACAAATCAGCTACCTCTTCTCAGCTGTAATTTGGAGGACAGCGAGTGTGTTACTGTGCTGTTGCAAAATGGCCTTGGTTAGGATCCAACATGCCCATTTCGTATAGTTGTTTTAGCCTATATAAAAGAAAGTCAGCATAGATACCATGGGCCGAAGGGCCTGTTCCTGCGCTGAACTGTTCCATATACCGTGAATAAAGCTTGAAGATAAATTTTCAAAGGTTCACTTGACATGCCATCAATTAAAGCAACTCGCCACAACACACATTGCTCTCTCCAAAACCTATTTAACATTATAATCTCCTCCTCTGTCACATTACAGAAATTAGTACCTGCAGGAGAATATGCAAATTACTTGATCTGAGAACGTTCTAGATGACACCAGGAGTGGTACACAGTTCGGCTGCTCCGAGAAGCAGCTGAAAATCGACCAATTTAATCAATCGGTTGTTCAGAGTGAAAAATCTGCTCGCAAATAAGGATCCTTTTTCTGTTAAATTAGTCAGGAAATAAATAGGTGCAAATAACAAATGGAACACTGGGAAGAGAGGAGAGAGAGAGGGAGAGATACATGGGCAGAGGTGGATGTAAATAAATAGAGGAAGAAGCCATTCAGCAGAGGGGACAACAAATAAATGTGAAGAAAGAACTGGGAATAAGCAGAAGGATTGGAAAATAAATAAAAGGTGGAGCGATCGATGGAGTGAACAAGAGGATGAGAGAAAAGTTACTCACACGCTGAAAACACCCCACACCAAGGCAGAACGAGGGAATGAGAGAGAAGAAAGACAGATAGAGAGATGGAAAGGGCATTGTGATTTCCTGTCACAGTGATCCTGTATCCTTGTTTCTGTCACTGTGATATTTTAGTTTATACTGCTTGGAAACAGGCCCTTCGGCCCACCGAGTCCACCCTGAACATTGATCACTCATTCACACCAGTTCTACGCTATTCCACTCTCTCACCCATTCCTAACACACTAAGGATAATTTACAGAGGCCAATTCACCTACAAACCCGCATGTCTTTGGCATGGGGGAGGAAACTGGAGCACCAGCCGGATGTCTTTGGCATGGGGGAGGAAACTGGAGCACCAGCTGGAAACCCACGCGGTCACAGTGAGAATGAGCAAACTCCTCGAGTAACTCAGCGGGGCAGGCCGCATCTCTGGAGAGAAGGAATGGGTGACGTTTCTGGACGAGACTCTTCTTCAGACTATTTAGGGAAAAGGGTAACGAGAGATATAGACGACGATGTAGAGAAATAAAGAACAATGAATGAAAGATGCGCAAAAATGCAACGACGACAAAAGGAACTGGCCATTGTTAGCTGTTTGTTGGGTGAAAACGAGAAGATTTGGGTGGGGGAGGGATAGAGAGAGAGAGGGAATCTTTCTCAGCATATTCCCAAGAGGAAACATAGAGAGAGGTAGAGGAAGAAAGGCAGGGAGAAACTGATTGGAAGAATTAGGAAAAATAATAAATACATAAAATAGGCCAAGGAGGATAATAAATGATCAGATGAAAGGAAATGCCTTTGTTTGGCATCAGCAAATATCACTCAATGTGTATTTCAATGAGACACTAACTTGTGGGCAGAGATCAATGGTAAATATTAACCTGCTGAATGCTAACAGTATTTTTTAAATATCAGAGAAAAGTCATTATAATGCAAGGGATTGGGAGGGAAAAGTAATAAGATTTTTCAGCTGACTCTTGGAAATGAGAGCATTAACACCTCTCCCTTTTCTCTAGAGATGCGGCCTGGCCCCCTGAGTCACTCCATCGTTTTGTGTCTATCTTCAATATAAATAAAATACTTTCTCAGGTGCATGAGATGGCCTCAGTCCAATTCAAGAGGATGTCCACTCTTGTTTTCCCTCCGTTGCTTTGCACTCTTTTGAACAAGAAAATATTGGTGCTAAGTCAAAAGGCTACCAACTCCACCAACATTCAAAGTGCCCAACACTACCCATGTACTCTTGAATAGCACCTATCTGTCAACCTAAGATTCATTCTTTCACTGCTGGTGCACAGTGGTTGCAGTGTGGTCTATTTACAAAATGCACTGCGTTTACTCTCCCAAGATACTTCAGCAGCACCTCCCAACCTCTATACTAAGAAAGATGAGAGAAACAGGTTGGAAATATTTGACTGGTTCTCCATCTTGGAACTCATGTTCATATGTTCTAGGAGCAGAGTTAGGCCATCCTGCTCATCAAGTCAACTCTGCCATTCAATCCTCGTTGAACTCTCTCTCAACCCCATTCTCCTGTCTTCTCCCCATTGCCCCTGACACCCTTACTGAACACACTAACTCACTATGCAACAGCACTGAGTGCCTACATTCATGAAAAGGAGAGCAGAGAATCATCACCACCTCCCCAAGGGCAGTTAGGGACAGACAGTAAATGCTGGCCTCATCTCTGATGCCCGCATCTCTAACAAAATTCAAAGAAAAGCTTATAATACGTATCTTTGAAGTAAGACTCTAGTGAGCTTGCATTCATCACTCACCAGTTCTGCCTAATGGTTCAAATTATTTGGATTTCTCTGAATCGGTGAACCTTGTTGTACTGGGGACACACCAAAAGAGGATGGACAAACATCTTAGTTCAACAAATCATGTTCCATCAGAACATTCTGCAACCATACTTCAATTTACCGCAGCAATTTTTCACAAGGCGATTTTTCACAAACACACACACACACATCGCTTCCTTCACCAGCCCATTATGCAGGCGGGGGACAGGGCAAGCGGGGGGGAGTGCTGTCTGAGTGAAATTCACATGGTGCACAACCAAGGTTATACAGCCACACATCACGATGAACAGGAAGGTTGGCGAAGCACAGTGGAGGGTAAGTCTTTTAAAAGAGGGAGAGAGGGGGAGGGGGAGAAGGAGGGAGAAGGAGTGGAGACAACTTTTAAGAAGCCAGAGATACATGGCTGTGAAGCTCGGCGGACATTAACATTAGCGGTCAGTTATCCTTGGTTCTGAAAACTACTGCTTACGTTTTTTTCCCCAATGAGCCAATGAAATTCACCGGTCAACACTGGCTACAACCTACGAAAATCTACAAGATCCTTCGACCTCCTGGCAACCCACTAGGACCTCCTGGCAGCCCACCTGCGGCACGAGAATTCCCGCTACTCTCCATGGCGGCTTCATTCTGGTCGCCGCTAATTTTTAACATGTTGTTTCAACAATTGTTTCAACATTTTCGACGAGTTTCCAGAATCCGGGAACTCCTCACAACCATGAAGGCGACTTCCCGGCATCACCCGCGAACACGTGGCGACCATGTGGAGACCGCATAGTCCCCTGCAGTCGCCTAAGTGAGATAGGCCCATGAGGGTGCTGCCTGGATGGAGTTTGTACGTTCTCCCTGGGACCGTGTGGGTTTTCTCTGGGTGCTCAAGTTTCCTCCCACACTCCAAAGACGTACAGGTTTCTATGCTAATGGACCGGCAAAAATTCTAAGTTGTCTCAAGTGTGTAGGACAGTGCTAGTCTATGGCATGATGCCTGGTCGGCAAGGACTCAGTGCGCCGAAGGGCCTGTTTCTGTCCTAGACCGCCAGGGGACCTATGCAAGGATTTTGTTTGTGGATTTAAGCTCAGCATTCAACACCATTGTGCCAGAACTACTACACTCCAAACTCTCCCAGTTGACTGTGCCTGAACCTCTCTGTCAGTGGATCACCAACTTTCTGACAGACAGACAGGAAGCAGCAGGTGAGGCTGGGAAAACACATCTCAGACCCGCTGACCCTCAGCATAGGAACACCACAGGGCTGCATACTGTCCCCTCTCCTTTACTCTCTCTACACCAATGACTGCCCCTCCACAGACTCCTCTGTCAAGCTTCTCAAGTTTGCGGACGACACAACCCTGATTGGACTGATCCAAGATGGGGAGGAATCTGCCTACAGACAGGAAGTGACACAGCTGGTGTCCTGCTGCCATCGCAACAACCTGGAGCTCAATGCTCTTAATACGGTGGAATTAATTGTAGACTTTAGGTGACGTCCCTCTCCTCTCCCCCACTCACCATCAACAACACCACAGTGACATCTATGGAGTCATTTAAGTTCCTTGGAACCATCATCTCCAAGGACCTTAAGTGGGGGGCTACCATCGACTACATATTCAAAAAGGCCCAACAGAGGATGTACTTCCTGCGGCAGTTGAAGAAACACAATCTGACACAGGCAATGATGGTCCAATTCTATACTGCCATCGTAGAGTCTGTCCTCACCTTCTCCATCATGGTCGGGTTTGGCTCAGCCACCAAGCACGACACCTGGAGGCTGCAGTGCATCGTTCGATCAGCCGAGAAGGTTGTTGGCTGCAACCCCCCCCCCATCAACGAACTGTACACTGCAAGGGCCAGGAAGCGAGCAGGTAAGATCATCTCTGACCCCTCTCACCCTGGCCACAAACTCTTTGAAGCACTTCCCTCTGGAAGGCGACTCTGGACTGTCAAAGCCGCCACAGCCAGACATAAAAACAGCTTTTTTTCCCACGAGCAGGAGCTCTACTCAACAGCCAAAAGTCTGTAGCCTCCTTTTGCTCTGGTATTTTATTTAATTCTTCACATGTTTAAATTATAATGTTTTATTTTAATTGTCTACTGTATATCGTGTTGTCACTTGCGAGCAAAGCACCAAGGCAAATTCCTTGTATGTATACATGGCTAATAAAATGTATTCAATTCAATTAAATTCAATTCAAGTGAAAAAGTAAACTGACCTAACGCAAATAGCTTTTTATGCTCAAATAAACAATAAACATTATCATTTAAATGCCTGTATCACATCCATGCATTCCTAATCAGTTACGTGTGCCATTCTGGTCACCTCTTTGGAGGTAGAACATGGAGACTCTGAAGAGTCATAAAGCCTGGAATTGGTCCTTATTTCTCTTTTTAAAGACTTCTCAATGGAGCAGTTGCCTTTAATATCCAGTCTCTTTACTTGTTGTGGTTACTATCCAATTGGCCAGGTACCAGAAGTGACTTTTACCTGCAGTGAATTAATACTGCATAATAGCCCTGTCCCATGGTACGAGTTCATTCCAAGAGTCCTCCTGAGTTTGCCCTTATTCGAACTTGGAGATTTACGGAAATGGCCACTCGTCGGTGCTCGGGGCTCCGTGGACATTTTTCATCATGTTGAAAAATCTTCACGAGTCTTCCCGTGCTTACCTGCTGTAAGTGAGTCTTCCCGAGTACCTGCCGTTAGCGCTAAGAGACGTCCCCGAGCTCCGATGTACCCGCTGTACAAACTCGAGAGAGCTCTTGGAATGAATTCGTACCGTGGGACAGGGCTTTAAGTTTGCAGTTATGAAAATATATTTGACTTTTCTTTGTATGCTCCAAGTGGAAGAGAATAACGATTGGTGTTCTTCTTTATAGTTATAGTTCTCAGTAATGTTTTTTCCCCCCAATTTGTATATTGACATTTAATGCATTCAAGTGGTCGGGGGCATGTCCTGTCCTGCTGAGGGTGCAGATGCTTCAAGTGGTCTTCCAAGAGGTTTGTGTAAAGTCTTGGCTGCCAATTAAGGACCACACTTCGTTTTAGCCCAAACAGAGAAAGTGTAATTTAGGAACTGCTACTCAATATTTATTTCTCATAGAAGGAGATCATTCGGCCCATCAACTTCATGTTGGTCTTCAGAGCAATTGCATCAATCCCAATCCCTCTAACTGCTGACCTAATCTTTCTTAATAAGGCAGCAACTACAGCTGTGCCACCATGCCGCCCTTATATTAGTTGGCAAGGATTTCCCAATGCACTTTAGTTTAGTTTAGAGATACTGCAAGCCCTTCAGCCCACCGAGACCGCACCGACCAGCGATCTTTGTACAACAGCACTATCCTGCACACAAAGGACAATTTACAATTTTATGCTGAAGCTGATTAACCTACCGCCTTGTAATTCTTTGGGATGTGTGGGATGAAACCGGAACATCCGGAGAAAATCCACACGTTCACGGACAGAACATACAAACTCCATACAGACAGCATTCGTAGTCAAGATCGAACCTGGGTCTCTGGCGCTGTAAGGCAGCAACTCTACTGGCGCGCCACCATGCTGCCTTTATAATAGTTGGCAAGGATTTAGCAACCAATCCTTGATGGATTTCTATACATTACAAAGAAGCATCTCAACGTCCACCCTGTCTCCTAACAGTCCAGGTACTTGCTTCCAAAGCTTTCTCCAGAGATGGTAGGCCAACACTGCTGAAAGGAGCACTAGGCTGTTGCCCGCATTTTAATTAGTTTCTTGGCCCCAATTCCAGCACAGGACCTGCTGCTGGCTGCTCTCTATCCACACAACAGAGTTCACAGCACACAAAAAACAAGCCTAATTCATCACCTTCAGAGAGGGGAGCAGAGGATGAAGGGATGATGAATGAATGCTGTATGACCTGTGAAAACGGCACTGTCAAAGCAAGAGGACAAATGGTCTTTTGTACAAGCAGGCCTAAAATAGAGAGATGCAGACATTAATGTCACAAAGAGATGCAGGTAAAGGTTCCACTTCTTTGTTCATACACATTATTACTTCCTTCAGGCTTGACTTGGTAGCAGAAGAACTGATGCAAAGGTTCCCGCTGCCCAACCAGTTGCGTTAACCAAGCACTTGGTCATTTCGGTTCTACAAAACTGTGTGGCCAGATTCTGAGACTCAGAAGCAAGTGTACACCAACACATTGCCTCACTGGGAGCCCAAGGCTTGATGATATCTAATGGTGTTGCAGTCACACACACAAGAAAAGCAGCTGATCCTATGAAACATTTCTGCAGGGACCAGAGTCTTTCTGTCCATCAACTGAGTGGTGAAGGCATTGGGCCTGTACTCACTAGAGTTTAGAAGGAAAAGGTGATGCATCATTGAAACTTACCGAATTATGAAAGGTCTGGTAGTGGATGTATCCACTAGTGGGAGAGTATCGGACCAGAGGCAACAGCCTCAGAATAAAAGGACATACCTTTGGAAAAGAGTATTTCTTTAGTCAGAGGGTGGTGAATCTGGAATTCATTGCCATAGACTATAGAGGTCAAGTCAATGGATATTATTAATGTAGAGATAGATAGATTCTTGATTAGTACGGGTGTTAGGGGTAATGGGGAGAAGGCAGGAGAATGGGGTTGAGAGGGAGAGATAGATCGAATGGTGAAGTAGACCAGATGGGCCGAATGGCCTAATTCTGCTCCTACAACTTATGAACCATGCCTCCTCTGCAGCTGTGGGAGATGGTAAGCCGTGCTGGAAAGTGTGGGCAGGGTGGGCATAAGAGCAACAGCAACTCAGTTAGAAAGCTCCTTGTAGGTGGGCAAACAAATAATGATCTGACCTCTGATGTGAAGAACTAAAGACAAAGGGAAGGGAATGGAAGTTGATGTGCATCCATGGAACTCCATCTCACCACCACACTTTCCTTCTTTCTGAACTCTTCTGTGACCTTTCTCTCTCTCTTGTTTTGAAGGCCTTCTTGTGCTCTTGGTGTGAAAGTTCTATTTTATAGGGTGACATCATCCTATAGACTCGATGGGCCAAATGGCTTAATTCTACTCCTGTAACTTGTGACCTCGTCCCAAGCATTTGGCCTCACTTCCTGGTTCAGGCCACCATAAGTATCAGCACCACTGAATCAAGTGCAAAAAGGTATGGCACTCCTGTTCTTGATCAAAGTATCACAGAGGCAGATGGCACAGTGGTCAAAGCCAATGCCAATGGATCCTCGCATGGTTCACTGCCATGCCAGCATACCCTGGCATAGAGAATTGCCCTTGGCATCCTACTGAAGGTCCATGGACCAGTCTTTATTTATTTATTCAAAGGTTGTAGTAAGACCAGCATTCGTTGTTCCCGTGTAATTGTCTTCTGAACTGAATTACTTGCTCGGGTACCTGAAGGGCTTCCACAACACTTCAATCATTTTGTTATTTCTACTAATTTCTCATTACAAATTAATTCAATGATTAATTACTTCAATAGAAACTACTCAGCTCCTGTGCTTGCATTCAGACATGTCTTTGGGTGTACAGTACTAGCCTCTGGCTACTAGTCCAGTAGCTTAGCCTCTGTGACACTTTGCACCCACTGTATTCTCACACAGGTAGATGATCTTGTTTAGGAAGGAATTGCAGATGCTGGTTTACACCAAAGATAGACACAAAATACGGGACAGACAGCATCTCTGGAGAGAAGGAATGGGTAACGTTTCGCATTGTGTCTTGACCTGAAACGTCACCCAGTCCTTCACTTCAGAGATGCCGCCTGTCCCGCTAAGTTACTCCAACATTTTATGTCTATCTTAGATGTTCTTGTTACCCGAATTCGAGCTTGGGAATTGCCAATGTTAATATGCTACAACTAGAGCTACTATCTCGAGGGGATGACTTCAGAAAATTGGCAACATAAATCGTACATATTAATACGTTATAACTCTTCAATGATAAATGACGGCAGCTGTTGACTTGTGTCGAACACCAGTGCACTGTATCACAGAAGGATAACTCTTAGATTTATGGTCAGAATCCCTTTGCTCTCAGTTCTTTATCTCAGGTGCCCCTTTGTGGGCCTGTCTGTGAGTGAAAAGCAAGCGTTTGTGAAGGCAAGCAGAAAATGAGCCTGAAAGTTATTCCAAATAAGATTAGAACCAGTGAGCTGGTGTAGTAGCAGGAGGGATCTAACTTAAAATTGACTAATGCAAGTCAGAAGACCACCGCAGAGCAAAAAATAATAATGTAATCTTTGCACAGATATATACTTTAAGCTGTGTATTACAGAAGTAAGAAAAACAAATAGTGCAGAGCTGGTTTTATTAGTTTTCATTTATGCACATCCTGTTCAAACTTTAGGGCAGGCAATATGTTTGGATGAGACTTACAATGTCTCTTTGCTAGCTCAAGAGAGGAAGGCAAAGCTGATCTGTGCTTGGACTCTGCTCTCTCGATACAAAATTATCTTAATTATCCCTTTGGTAATGAGAGCAGATAAAGGTGCCTATATTACCTTCCGCTTATTTATCTGTTGACTGGCCTTCCAATTATAAAAATTACATTTCATTTGGGAAACGAGGACATACACTCAACTTGGCTATGCTGAATGGGTCAGCTAAATTGTACCACTGTGAGTGTAAGCATAACACAGATCATGAACGTGTGGGTTTAAACTAAATAGTAGGGGGGAGGGGTTGACAAATTGGGAATATAAAGATGGGGCTAAAGGGGAAGTGAGTACAGGAAAAGTTACAAAAGACTCCCGAATTAATGGAAAGGAAAGATCAAGAAGGGATAAGTGAGTAAGGGCCAATAGTGACCGAGGGGAGGTGAATGCCGAAGTTAAAGTGTTTATATGAATGCACGAAGTATAAGAAATAAAGTGGATGAGCTTGAGGATCAGTTAGAAATTGGCAAGTATGATGTTGTGGGAATTACAGAGACATGGCTGCAAGCGGACCAGGGCTGGGAACTGAATATCCAAAGGTCGATTTTCGATATCCTATTGAAAAGACAGACAGGTGGGCAGAGGGGGTGGGGCAGCTCTGTTGGTGAGGAATGAAATTCAGGGCCTTGCGAGGGGTGACATAGAATTAGGAGATGAAGAGTCAGTATGGATAGAACTGAGAAATTGTAAGGGTAGCCTGGATATAGGGTGCAAGATGACTCAAGAGTTAAAATTGTCATGTCGCAAAGGTAATGCTACGGTTGTTATGGGAGATTTCAACATGCAGGTAGACTGGAAAAATCAGGTTGGTACTACACCCCAAGAAAGAGAGTTTGTGGAGTACCTCCGTGATGAATTCTTAGAGCAGCTTGTACTGGATCCTATCAGGGAGAAGGCAATTCTGGATTTTGTCAGTCAATGCCATGGCCGGGATGATGAGGCGGTGGCCTCTCCCGCTTCACTCACAAACTCCTCACATTCCTCCTCACACCGGCGGCAGCCGCGGGGGTCTAGTGGAGGTCTAGTGGAGGCTTTGGTCCGGTCTCTCTCTCCCTCATCACTCACCCCTCTCCCCCGCCCTCCCTCTGCGGCAATAGCGGTCCTGTCTACCCGGCCCCCCAGAGTCCGTCTCCTCTCTGCCGCCGTTGTGGTAACTCACCCTCACGGCCTTCTTGGAGGAGATCTTCCCCACCAGCTCATCGTAACTCGTGGTGCCCACCGTGACAAACGCCAACTCCATCCCCCCCCACGGCTCGGCCTGCTGGCGACAGCGAGCAGGCGGGCAGGTAGACGGGTGGGCACGGCAGGGACAGGCTGAGCAGCAGCAGCGGGCGGGCGGGGACAGGCTGAGCAGCAGCAGCGGGCGGTCTGACAGGACGGGGATGGGCCGAGCGGCGGCTGAGCCAGAATGGGCAGAGGGAGGGAGGGAGAGTCGGGTTGCAGGGTGGCTGAACAGTTTGCGTGGAGTTTGAATAACTCACACACACACACACGATGCAAACTGGTCCAATCGTCAAGTCAACTGGATCTAAACCACAGCTAATAATGAATGACCTGTGGAGGAAGGAACTACAGATGCTGCTTTTTATGGAGGGAGGGAGGGATGCAGTGACTGAGGGAAGGAGAGGGAGGGAGGGAGAGGTGAGGGAGGGATTGGGGAGGGGAGGAGGAAAAGGGAAAGAAGAGGAGGGGGAGGGAGTGCTGGGGGATGAGGGGAAATGAGCCGTGCCTGCACAGTTGTGGGCTATGCGTGAGTGGTGCAATATTGCGTTGGGGAATGGGTTGCATTGGGGAACCAGGCCTCCCGTGTGACAGGCCACTTAGTCTAGTCTATTTTAATTTTGTTTCAACAATGCCTATTAACCACACATATACCACTTACTGTTTCAATACTAGTCGTATTCCCAGACACTTAGCATACAATGTATGCAGTCCATCCTATGCTGTCATTGGATTTTATTTTGCGCCATGGGACTAATACACTGTGTTAGGTGTCAAGTCAATGCACAATAAAATTACTTGTGTCAGCTGGTAACATTCACACTTGAGTGAGCAGGTTGAAGTCCCAGTTGACGACTTGATCACATAATTTAGGCCGACAATTCAGACACCCTTCAGGTGAAATATTGGATCTAAACAGGCCTCGCTGGTAAATGTGCAGAGTTTCATGGCCCTACCTAGGGATGTCAGGAGAACAGCACTGCCCAATATGTTAACTTCTTTGTTTGTGGTCTCACTACTAAATCACTGCCCACATTAATGTTTGCTTTTGTATCAGGTCATGGAGCTGAGTTTCAGTCATTTATTACTGCTGAAGTTCTTTTGGGATGTGGATGATGGCACAGTGGTAGATTTGCTGCCTTACAGCACCAGGGACCTGGGTTCGATCCTGACCACGGGTGCTGTCTGTTTGTACGTTCTCCCTCTGACCGTGTGGGTTTTCTCCGGGTGCTCCGGTTTCCTCCCACATTCCACAGACGAACAAGTTTGTAGGTTAATTGGCATCGGCAAATTGTAAATTTTACCTAGTATGTAGAATAGTGTTAGTGAAGGGAGAATGTACTAACTCCATACAGACAGCAGCCGTATAGAAACATAGACATAGAAAATAGCAGGAGTAGGCCATTTGGCCACGAGCCAGCACCACCATTCAATATGATCATGACAGATCATCCAAAATCAGTACCCCGCTCCTGCTTTTTCCCCATATCCCTTGATTCCATTAGCCCTAAGAGCTATATCTAACTCTCTCTTAAATATATCCAGTGACTTGGCCTCCACTGCCTTCTGTGGCAGATAATTCCACAGATTCACAACACTCTGGGTGAAAAAGGTTTTCCTCATCTCAGTCCTAAATGGCCTACCCCTTATTCTTAAACTATGACCCCTGGTTCTGGACTCCCCCGACTTCAGGAACATGGTTCCTGCATCTAGCCTGCCCAATCCCTTAAGAATTGTATATGTTTCTATAAGATTACCTCTCATCCTAAATTCCAGTGAATATAAGCCCGGTCGATCCATTCTTTCTTCATACGAGGCCGTAGTCAGGATTGAACCCAGGACTCTGGTACTGTAAGGTAGCAACTCAACCGCTGTGCCACTGTGCTGCCCTGCAGCACCACTGTGCTTCCCTGCAGCGCCACTGTGCCGCCCTGTGGTGAGGTGAGGTGCTGAGATGTACGTGGTCTGTATGGTTCTTGCCACCTTGGCGTCATCAACAAACCAATTAACCTTGTGCTGGCATTGGGAATTTAGGAGAGCTATGTGTAGGAAGAGCTACTTGGCTCTCAGCAACCCTTAGACACACTCTCCTTGCCTCTCACTGTATCTGAACGTTAATCTACATCCATGGTTTTTGATCTGCCCTTACGATTCTCTGAAACTCTGATGACAACACCTTTTTCATTGCAGTGTTGCAATTGAAATGTTCCTGTTCAAAAATCACAGTGGTGCACATGAGCTCAATATTATGTCTCTGGAGTGGAGGATAATCTATTAAAACAAAGACAATATGTTTCAGGGGAATACTATTTCTTTCTATATACTATCCTCATTAACTATTGCAGTCATATCATTAGCACACACTGCTTCAGACTTGGAGCCACAAATTCACATGTTAAATGTCTCTGAGGTCTAAACTCTCACAAGGTTAATAAGGAGGGTTTGTTGACTGGATTGAACAAAGTGCTGCAGTGGATCAGGCACATAGATGCTTCAGCACATTTATATGGATTTGTTGATTGGTGTGTGTCATTAAAAAGTTTTGGCAATCACACACTTTCCCTCCATCCACTCCCGTTATCTCTCCTCCTCTCTTTACCCTTCTTTCAAACTGCACACATCCATCGAACAAATAAAGTCTCACAAGTGACATTGTGCTAGTGTATTGTTTTATGGGATTAAGGGCTCTGTGTTTAAACTCCTGCGTAAAGGGCCTATCCCACAACACAACTTTTTCTGCGACTGCCGGCACACGTCATACGTCTCCGAAAATGTTCAACATGTTGAAAATTCAGTGATGACCAGAAAGACGCTACGACGCTTTGGGTGACTAGGAGACTACTCACGACCAGACAGGAAACACCCTGGCGACATGTCGTGAGGCAAAGTCTAATGGTTGTGAGTAGTCGCCCAAAGAGTCGTACCTTGTTCTGGTCGCCGCTGGATTTTCAATGTGTTCAAAATTTTCACCGACTTGTACGACCTATGACGGGTGCCAGCAGTGGCCGAAAAAGTTGCGTAAGTGGGACAGGCCCTTAAGCCAGTAGGCAGGTAGAGGGTGTTCAGGGAAAGTGTGGAAGAGAAGGGACTTATTTTCTTCTCTCCATGTGGTTGCTTCTTTGTGCTTGGAAAAATCCCAGCAGATCTCCTGCAGCCGAAAGCTTTTGATAATTGATAACTTGTCTGTTGTCAATAATTTACCTATTGACTCCTCAATTAATCTTTTAGATATTTGATGACAACCTGCTGAAGTTCTTCCTATGTTTCTCCCCGAATACAGAAAACCACCTATGAAAAGTTTTCAATGGAATTTTCATGGTCGATCAATATCTTAACTCGAGCTATTGTAACCTTGTGTACAAAGGATGCAATTAATCTCAGATCTTGTATAACTGGCTGAGGCAGCACCTACTGCTGTCTGCAGGAAAGTAATATGCATTCCTTGTGTACTATGTATGAAAAATGGTTCTTGGCTTCTGAATGGCCTGGCTCAGAATGCCCCTTGCCTTTGAAAGTAAAACACTCACCCTCCATCACATTAGTTGTTAGCAAAATTCTAGAACTTGACTCAAATTGCCTGTTAACTTTCTGTGATCCTGGAATTTTAAATTTGGTGTCAGGAAAACATAAAGCACTGGGACTCTCTGGCGAAACTGGTCTGCACGTACAGTGCCCTCCATAATGTTTGGGACAAAGAGCCATCATTTATTACTCCACAATTTGAGATTTGTAATTTTTTTTTAAAATCACATGTGGTTAATGTGCATATTGTCAGATTCATAAACACTGCTGTAATGTCTACATGGTGAAACCAAAATGTATAAAAATTGTCTTTATTATAATCTGACAATGTGCACTTTAACCATATGTGATTTTTTTTTCTATTACATATCTCAAATTGTGGAGTACAGAGGCAAATAAATAAATGATGGGTCTTTGTCCCAAACATTATGGAGGGCACTGTATATCAAGGTCGATATATATCCTTCCTCAGAAACTAACGGATATTCCCCGTTGTGTAAAGGCTGGATAAATATTCTAAAGCTGTGTTCTACAAAATTACAGCCGAGGATATAGAGCAGTCCCAACCTGAAACGTTACCTATCCATGTTCTCCAGAGATGCTGCTTGAGCCGCTGAGTTATTCCAGCATTTTGTGTCCTTTTCTGCAGAACAGCCAGTACACTTCACATAATGCATGGTATGAGAAGCTTGAGATGTAATCAGAGTGCTTCAGGATTTACAATATTTTTCATCTGGCATTCAGCCCAAAACCTAGTATACTAATCCAGGAAAGAACCCTTGTCCTTCACATTACTGAAATCTCTAATACATTCTGGTTTTCTTGGCTCCATAGCCCTAGCTCAAGTAGTGCTATCACCAGCCCTAAATCTGCTTTTGAACAGTTGAAACCTATTGCTCCTTGTCCTACTCCCATGGTCTCACTTGAGTTACTGTTCTTGATTTACAGAGTCACACAGTTCCATTACCATGGACCTGGATGCCTGCATTCAAGGCCAAAATCCTCCTTCATCTCTCTTTTTTTCCCACTATTTCTTGATGTCACTTTCTTACCTTAGACTACAAAGTTCAGTCTGACATCACAGTTGCATGTCCCATCCAGTCTTCTCCTGTCCTTGTTTAAAGCTTAGAGATATTGCGTGGAAACAAGCCCTTTGGGCCACTGTGTCCATGCCAACCTGTTCACACTGGTTCTCTGTTATCCAACTTTTGCATCCACTCCTTACACATTAGGGGCAATTTATAGAGGCCAATGAACCTACCAACCCACATATCTTTGGGATGAGAAAGGAAACCGGAACAACAGGAGGAAACCCGTGCGTCAAAAGGGAGAACGTACAAACTCCACACAGACAGCACCAGAAGTTAGGTTTGAATCGAGGCAGTAGCTCTACCAGTTCCTGATTGATAAGGATGACTCCTTCTTAACGCACTAAATTCCACCTTTGCTTTGTTACTTTTATGGCTCGATTGAATTAGTGGGTCTTTTAACATTTTTGGTTCAGAAATGACTGAAATATGAAAGGTAGAGAGATCTAAAAATGTTGAATCACCAGGTCATTTTGTTCATTGCCAAATATGATAAATGTGTGATATTTGTTGAGAGGCTATGAGTGTATGTGGGATGTAATGGGTGACTGCGATAAATTGTGATAGACCTCTGTCTGAACATGAAGAGAAGATCAAAGATCGACTGTGGAGAATGGACTTTAATGCATTAGATAAAGGCGTCCCAGGTTTGCTTCCTGGCAATCCAAATCATTCTAATTGAAAGAACTTGAAACACTGATTTAATTTCCACAGTAGTACAATTACTTTTTCTCTAATTTAAAGGTCAAACTGAGCATTGCTCAGCCAATGAGCTCTGATCTGCCTCTCATTCTTCTGAATGAAGGTTTCCTGCACTTAGACATTATGCATGAGCCGAGGGTGTTGAACAGTCACTGCATGACAATATCTGTGTAACAAATTCACAGGAAGCTTTTGCAGTGGTGAGGTAAAATTCATATTTCCTTATGAAATAGCAGGCCATTCGGCCCATCACGCCTATGCCAGCTCTGAGAGCAATCTCATCAATCCCATTTCTCCCGCATAATTCCTTGTAACCTGTTCTCTAACACATGCCAATGAACATCTCCCTTGATTTTCCTGCCATCCACTAATACGAGGGATAATTTGCAATGGCCAATTAACCCACCAACCAGCAATGCTCTGGAATGTAGGAAGAAACCGGAGCTTCAGGGAAAAGCCTCCATTGCCAGGGTGAGGGCACACGCAAACTGGAGGAACAGCAGCTAATGTTCCGTTTGGGTTGCCTACAATGCAACAGTATGAATAGTGAATACTCACATTTTAGGTAATTATAACCATCCCCACCACCCCCCCACTAATCCTCTTCCCCACCCTCTCCCACCCCTCTCTCCCCCGTGCTCCTCCTGGCCACACCCATTTCTCCCCATCTCATCCCCTTCCATCTAAATTCCTTCCTCTAGCTTCACAATTTGCCACCATTCAATACTTTTGTCTTACACCTTATGTCTTTACATTCCTGGCCTTTATCTAACAATCTGCCTAGCAGAAACTCCCCTCACCCATATCAAGCTATAACCCGTCAGGCTATTGAAACATCACCTATCCATGTCAGTCATAGAGTCCTAGTCATAGAGTGATACATTGTGGAAACAGGCCCTTCGGCCCAGCTTGCCCACACCGACCAACATGTCCCAGCTACACTAGTCCCACCTGCCTGCACTTGGTCCATATCCCTCCAAACCCGTCCTATCCATGTACCTGTCTAACTGTTAAACATTGGGATAGTCTCAGCCTCAACTACCTCATCTGGCAGCTTGTTCCATACATTCACCACCCTTTGTGTGAAAAAGTTACCCCTCAGATTCCTATTAAATCTTTTCCCCTTCACCTTGAACCTATGTCCTCTGGTCCTCGATTCCCCTACTCTGGGCAAGAGACTCTGTGCATTAATTCCTTTCATGATTTTGTGCACCTATATAAGTTCACTCCTCATCCTCCTGCGCTCCAAGGAATGACACAATGACCTCGGATATATCTGATAAGGCCCTGGAGATTTGTCTACCTTCATACACGAATGTACCTTCAGTACTTCTTCGAAGTTCTCAAGAGATGCTGCTTGACTCACTGCGTGCTGCCTGACCTGCGGAGTTACACCAACACTTTGTGTCTTTCTCTTTCAAGGAAAACCCATGCGGCCACAGGGAGGACACACGCATTCCACTCCGACCGCACCAAAGGTTGAAGTTGAACCTGAGTGACTGGAACTCTGAGACAGCTGCACTACACCACTCTGACGCTCCACACCCCTGCTTACGGGAACATCCTTCATTTCATTGTGAACAACACGCAGGTCGGCAGGTGTCTGCATCGAAACAGTCACAGTGCTGCTCGGGATATTTCCACATGGCATGTCACGCTTTGTGAGATTTAACAAGGCTGGTTTTGCGAGCTGTTGCAGCTGACTCATTTCCTGACACCCTAACACTTTACCATGATCCATGAAGCACAAGTCAGGAGTGTGATGGAATACTTTATTCCTGGCTGGGTGAGCGCAGCTCCAAAAACACCGGAGAAGCTTGACATAGTCTATCTCAAAATAATTTGCTTGACTGGGAACACATCCGTAACTGGTGCACCATGATCGCAAAGTGTATCATCTTTGCAGTAACTCACCTTATCTACTCAAACAGCTTGGCCCAGCTTAAAACATCGACCACCAAGGTGAAGAGTTACAGGCGCATAATTAACTTAGGAAAGGAGATGAGGAGGAATTTCCTTGGTCATAGGCTGGTAAATATGTGGAATTCATTGCTACAGATGGCTATGAAGGCCAAGTCAATGGATATTTTTAAGTTGGAGATTGAGAGATTCTTGCTTAGTATGTGTGTGTGAGAAACAGGAAAATGGGGTTGAGAGGGAAAGGTAGATCAGCCATGATTGAATGGCGGAGGAGTAGACTTGATGGGCTGAATGGCCTAATTCTGCTCCTAGAACTTATGAAGTACACAACCACTTGCAGGTTCCCCTCTCAGTCACAGCCATGCTGACTATGAAATATATCCTCCTTTCGTAATCAATGCTCGGTCCAAATCCTTGAACTCCCAACCCAACAGCAACGCAAGAGGACCTTCACCAGAGGAACTGCAGCAGTTCAAGAGGATAGCTCCCCATCACAATAAGAGTTGGGGGATAAAATGTTGGTTTTGCCAGTGGTACCCAAATCCCCCCAAACATTAACAACTGAACAGTTTGTGAGACTTTGTTCATATCAATGGAAGGCAACTACTAATGAGGGAAGGGCAACTTCCAGTTTCAGTTTAGTTTATTGTCACGTGTACTGAGGTACAGTGAAAAGCTTTTCTTGTGTGCCAACTAGTCAGCGGAAAGACAATACATGATTGCAATCGACCCATTTATAGTGTATAGATATACATGATAAGGGAATAACGATTAATGCAAGGTAAAACCAGTAACAGTTCATTTCCGATTTTTTTTTTTAGTTGTGTCAATTAAAGGTAGTTAACCTTGTTTCAGTTTAATTTTATTGTATTTTAAATAAAAATATTATTAAGGGTTTTTTAATGGACTAATTAATTTTTTAACGGCCTCTGAATGGTTTTGAATGCTTGCGGCTATTAGTAGCATTAGTGAGCATACAATTTATTTGACAGCTATGACAGCCTGGGTTAAGCCTGGGGCTGTGGGTTAACCAGTTGTTGAAGGTTATGATAGACACAAAATGCTGGAGTAATTCTGCGGGATAGGCAGCAGTGGTTGATATCTGGAACTCGCTGCCAGAGGAGGTGGTGGCAGATAAATTACAATATTTAAGGGGCATTTATACTGGCACCACAATAGGCGAAGCATAGGGGTCTAATGTGGATAAATAGGATTAGTGTAGAGAGAAGGAATGGGTGACGTTTCGGGGCCATCGAGTCTGTAGCCTTCTTCTTCAAACCTATGTTTGGGGTTCAGGTCCTGTTTGGGCCTTGGGGCATCAAAAACAAGAAGGAAGAGGTTTAAATTGGGAGGAAGAGGTTTTAGAAGGGATTTGAGGGGAACATTTTTTTTCAAACAGACAGCGGTTGATATCTGGAGGTGCCAGAGGAGGTGGTGGCAGATAAATTACAATATTTAAGGGGCATTTATACGGGCACCACAATAGGCGAAGCATAGGGGTCTAATGTGGATAAATAGGATTAGTGTAGATGGGCAAAAGGCCAGCATGGACATGGTGGAATAAAGGGCCTGCATCAATGCTATGACTCTATAAGTGGTTCATAGAAAACCCTGCATTCTACAAGGCCATCACAAGCAGTCTGTAGCAGGCTCTCTTCAGAAGTTGCTGCTCCAACATCCACACCAGGGAAATGTGTTCCCATGAAGTTTAGGCCATGATTCATCTGAAAAGTGAGATAAACACTTGAAAGGAGTAAAAGAGTATGGTGCTGAGGTTAGACGACAGGAGGAAAATGATACATCTTGTATGGGGCTCTAACACAGCTATGGACATCTGACATCCTGCTGCCCTCTAAGTTTCATCCAAGGGCTACTCTATGTATAGCCATGTCTGTTCCACAGAGTGACTACTCTCTCTTTGAATGGTAGAGAGCTCCTGCCTATTCATCAGGCTGCATGAGATTTACCATAGTCTGACATGCTGTTCATTACATGATTATTCAGCATCTGGACTAAAACTGTTACCAGCACCTCCTAGATTAAAGCACTCCACAGAGAAGGTTGAGATATATAACAGGGGACAATTTAGTGGCCCTGCTCCACCTCTTTACTGCTTCCTCTTCTTCTGTATCCTTTCTTCTTCCTCTAATTCTTTTTCCTCCAGCTCCTTTTCTTCTTCTTCCTTGTCATCTCCGAGTTCCCCTTTCTCCTTTTTCTAGTTCTTCTTCTTCCACTTCTTTGCTCTCTTTTTCTTCCTCCTTCCTCTTCTTCTTCAGAAGTCCCTGGAGATTTAGGACGATTTTCTTCCACATTGGTTCCCAGCTTGTGCATGAATTCTTTCAAAATAGAGGTCTCATATAATGGAGTGAGATCTTGGTCCAATGACAAACAGGTCCAAGACAACTAGAAACCAGGTTCTGGCATAACACTTGATTCTTGCCTGCGCTGAAAACATGCCGACACTGATCCTGAAAGTTTCTCGAGTGTCTTAATATCATGCAGTAAATGCACTTCAACTTGCAATGTTCAGGTGTTGTTGCAGAGATTCCTTCACTGCTTAGAGTCACAGTATGATACAGTGTGGAAACAGGTCCTTTGGCCCAACCTGCCCACACCGGCCAACATGTCCAAGCTACACTAGTCCACCTGCCTGTGTTTGGTCCATATCCCTCCAAATCCTTTCCTCCCTGACTGACTGACTGTTTCTTAAATGTTGGGATAGTCCCTGCCAAAACTACCTCCTCTGGCAGCTTGGTCCATACACCCACCACCCTTTGTGTGAAAAAGTTACCCTTCAGATTCCTACTAAATATTTGCCTCTTCACCTTAATCCTATGTCCTCTGGTCCTCGATTCATCTCCTCTGGGCAACAGACTAGGCGCATCTACCCGATCTATTCCTCTCATGATTTTATGCTTCTCCCCGCACCCTCCCCCATATCTTGCCAAATACAGCGGAAAACGTTATACATACGTCTAGTGCAACTCACATTAAGCGCTCGTAATAAATGCCAGTGACGATGTTGCTCAGATCTTACAGCATGCTTCTTAATAGAAAAACCACTGGGTACATGATGGGACAATAAACATTCCGAGCTGACAATTTTTTCCTGTAAAATGTCAAGGATGCAGTCCCTGACCCACGAGCCACCCTCCACAATGAACCTGCACTCCATAAAAGGAGGCTTCCTCATTTTGTGAGCAGGCACTCTGTCCCATTTAATTAAATGGAGAGGCAGGCCAGCAGAGCACAGAAGATTGATGTCAGCCCAGGTCCTCCCGTACAACCCATGCACTCACTTCAATTATTAAGAAGCTGTCACATCTTTCCATCCTGCTTCTTGCGCGTTAACTATTTCAATCACAAGAAGCATCTTACCTGCTTCTATCAGCTGTTTCCTGACAATGGCAGAAGGATTTACTAACCCTGCGTTTCCTCCCACAACTCACATCTCACCCGATTTTCTCCGGGTTTTCTCTCCTGACGATGCTGCCGTTTTCTAGGCTGAGATCTGTGACTATTAAACTTGTGTGATTGTTTGTCTGTGGACACTTAGGTTAAAATGTGGGTTAAACACACAACCTAGTCCATTGCAGTTCTGAGGAAATGTGAAAAATGAGCCAAAGGGTCTGTTTAGATTTAGTTTATTTTAGAGATGCAACATGGAAACAAGCCATTCGGCCCACCAAGTTGACACTGATGGTGATCAGAGGTGTCAACTCTCGGAAGCTGGGTTTACTGATATACCATCTGCTCTCTTGTGTAAAGGATCCCTGGCATTAGTCGAAGAACAGCAGGGAATTTCAGACCAGTATTGTCATTGTCAGCATAGACTACAAACCAGCGCAGCTAGTAGAGCTGCTGCTTCACCACAACAAAGACCTGGTTTTGATCCTGATCTCGGGTGCTGTCCATGTGGAGTTTGTCTGTTCTCCCTGATTTGCTTGGGTTTCCTCTGGGTGCTCAGGTTTCCTCACACATCCCAAAGATGTGTGGATTTATAGGTTAATTGTCCACTGTAAATTTCCCCCAAGTGCATAAGGAGTGGGTGAGAAAGTGGGATAACATACTGTAGAACTAGTGAGAACGGGTGATCAATGGATGGCATGGACTTGGTGAGCCAAAGGCCCTGTTTCCACTCTGGATCTCCAAACAAAACTAAAACTGAACTGAGTCTTCGGCTCATCCTGCACATGCTAATCAAGCTGTGTTCAATAATAATGTCCAAATAATATTACTGGAGATAAAATAGAATATTGGTCACTGGTGTTGGTGAGATTATGTCGGGTACAAATATGTTGTAGTGCCTCTGGAATAGCCACAATGACGTTATCTCAGAACATTCTTAGTGGTTTTGTGGTATTTTACAGAAACCCTGAGGTGAGATTAGTTTAGTTTAGTTTAGAGAGATATAGCTGAAACGGCCCCTTTGGCCCACCGAGTCCGCGCTAACCAGCGATTCCCGCACATTAACACTATCTACACACACTGGGGACAATTTACATTTATACCAAGCCAATTAACCTAAAAAACCTGTGAGCCTTTGGAGTGTGGGAGGAAACCAAACATCTTGGTGAAAACCCACGTGGTCACGAGGAGAATGTACAAACTCTGTACAGACAGCGCCTGTAGTCAGGATCGAACCCCGGGTCTCTGGCGCTGTAAAGCAGCAACTCTACCTCTGCGCCAGCATGCTGATCTCATGTAACATGTATAAATGAAAATGTGTTTCATGTATAAATTAAAGCCTTTCTTTTCATCAGGCTTGGTGAACATCACAATTAAACCGAGAGCAGCTAATTTAACAATCCACGAAATATAACATGGATGTTTATGCAGCAGGAGTTCCAATTCAAGTCTGAACCAACAGCGAAAGGCATGGTTCATGGTTGACTAAATAGCTAATTCAGTTCAATGCCTATAGCACTATTACAAAGTATATATAAGTCCTATGCAGGGCCTGGAATCTGCTTATTCACCCAGTGGACGCACATTTGGCCAATAGGACACAGAGCCACTGATTGCTCGTTTGATTTGAAATCTGATGTCAATCGGAAGTGCTGTCATTGGTCTTGTTGTCAGGTCACTTGAGTTCACAAATGTCCTTCCTCTGCAATTCTGCCTTGCTCATCATTCACACTGAGACAATCAAATAAGTGTGACAGCTGATGTGTAACCCTTACAGGCAACTTCCTTTATTAACCATTCGAGCCGAGGAAATCGTTCAACTGTCTGGTGATAAATGGCATGATTTAAGCATGGATACAATCAGTAGGTGGAGGAAGATTGTCTGCTCATCTTGATGGAAATATCGATGCTCACGGTCCAATTGACTAGACTGCTCTTCATTCTCTGCCTCCTATAGAAATGGTCCTGACTTTAAACTGATAGAGTATATCTTGCCTGCTTAAGAGGCTTTGAAGAGAGCAGCTTCATCACTGGAATCTGTGTTTGGAAGGGAAACAAGACGAGTTCTTCCTTGCAATTATTTTACTGAAGTTTGGTTACATAAATCTCAGTTTGATGCCTGCCCAACGCTGGGCAAGGATTCTCTGAACTAAGTACTAAGACGGATGGCCTTTATCAGCAGCTCATTAGCAGAAGAAGCAGCACAAGAGTTGAAGGTCCACCTCTCCATCTGGCTCCCTTTTATTCACCACTATTCCTTGTGCTGAGTTCAATTTCCAAAGGGAATGGCACAACTGAAGTCCAAATGGAAATGTGCATAATCACATTGAACTACTTACCCAATTCGCTCATATCCTTCAACTATGTACACACGCTCACAAGCACACACACGGCTGAGTTATTGGCATTTATAAAGGAGAATAAAAGAACAATAAGTGAGTTCAGTTATTTCCAGAATATCCAAGTGCTTATTTGTCACGTTCATCGGAACCGAGATCCAAGATGGCGCCGAAACCAGGCGATTCTTGGTGTGTTAGTCACAGAAGAGGATCTGCAATCATGCACTATAATCGCTCCACTCTTTTAAACCTCGACCCCAACAGCAAAATGTTTTACTTTAACTATACCCTTCTTTTTTTTTGTTTTTGTTTATTTTATTAGAAGTTAATACAGTACAAAACAGTACAGTGGAACCTAATTTTAGGTGCCAACTATGTCATACCGTAATCCATTCTATGTACAACCTCCAGTTTTATGTTTTGAGAAGGAAGTAAGCAAGACAAGAAAAAGAAAACAATAGGAAGGGGATAAAGAGGAAAAATAGATGGTAGAGAATAGAAAAACGTGAAGTGTGTATATAAAAAAAAGAAAAAGTGGAAAGTAGAAATAGGAGAGAAGGCCCTTTAAAAGAGAAATTTTCAAATCTTTATTCGGAGATGTAGATCTATCCACGGCATGAACTGAAATCAACAATCTTTACGGTACCGCTGCATCACATGATTCCAAAAAGTCGATCGATGAAAGGAGACCAATTCCTTAAGAATTGGTCATATTTATCTATTAGTCGGAGTCTCATTTCTTCAAGGCGTGCTATGTCCATCATATTCCTAATCCACATTTTAATCCACCCTTCTTAATATTTCCTTTATCATGTATCTGTACACTCTGAATGGCTAAACTGTAAACATGTATTGTCTTTCCATTGACTGGTTAACACACAACAAAAGCTTTTCACTGTACCTTGTTACACGTGACAATAAACAAAACGAATATATTCTATATATTTTAGAGCAGCACAGTGGAGTAGTGGTATAGCTATTGCCTTACAGCGCCAGAGATTAGGTTCAATCCGGACTATGGGTGCTGTCTGTACAGAGTTTGTATGTTCTCCCCGTGACCTGCATGGGTTTCCTCTGAGATCTTCAGTTTCCTCCCACAATCTAAAGACGTACAGGTTTGTAGGTTAATTGGCTTGGTATAAATGTAAATTGTCCCTAGAGCATTGCTGTAGGGGTAGACGTTTAAAAGAGTGGAGCAATTATAATGCTTGATTGCAGATCCACTTCTGACCAGCACATAAAGAATCGCTTGGGTTGGGCGCCATCTTGGATCTGGGTTCCGATGAACAGGATAAATAAGCACTTGGAAAATCTGGAAATAACTCTGAACTCTTATTTATATTTCCCTTTCCCTTGCTTAGAAACATAGAACATGGGTGCAGGAGTAGGCCATTCGGCCCTTCGAGCCTGCACCATCATTCAATATAATCATGGCTGATCATCCAACCCAGTATCCCGTACCTGCCTTCTCTCCATACCCCCTGATCCCTTTAGCCACAAGGGCCACATCTAACTCCCTCTTAAATATAGCCAATGAACTGGCCTCAACTACCTTCTGTGGCAGAGAGTTCCAGAGATTCACCACTCTCTGTGTGAAAAATGTTTTTCTCATCTCGTTCCTAAAGGATTTCCCCTCTATCCTTAAGCTGTGACCCCTTGTCCTGGACTTCCCCAACATCGGGAACAATCTTCCTGCATCTAGCCTGTCCAACCCCTTTCTGAATGAAAATGTGGATAGTGTAAGTGTGCGGGAATCGCTGGTCTGTGCGGACTCGGACTTGTTTTCATGCTGTATCTCGAAACAAAACTATTCTGCACTCTGTATCTTCCCCTGTGTTCTACCTATTATAGTTTGATTTGATTGTATTTCTGCATAGTATCATCTGATCTCTTTGGATAGCATGCAAAACAAAGCATTTCACTGTACTTTGGTACACGTGACAATAATAAACCTAAACCTATATGAATCGGAACAAATGAACTTCTCACTTGCTGCAGCCCAAAGATATTCAGGCTGGTAGGTTAATCAATCAAAGCAAATTGCCCTTAATGTGTAGGTGAGTGGTGGAATCAGGGAAAGTTGATGAGAATGCAAATAGAATTAAAAAATGGGATTTATATGAGACTAGTGTAAATGTGTAGTTTATGGTCAGTATGGGCATGATGTAACTCATCATGATTCTGTGACTGTGGAAAGAATGGCTTCAGATGTATTTTCTTTCACAAAGAGCCCAGTGTTAAGAAGAATCTTGTTGTTCCAGCTGTTCCTGCCATATGACCATGATTCTTTTTGCAGGATTTTCGTCCTGGTTCTCAGGTTCAGGCAAAACCATGGCTTTTCATGGCTCCCGGCCACCTATTCAACCTCATAGCTCAGAGTCCAATCCATTGCTGACATAGAAAAAATATAGAAACATAGAAAATAGGTGCAGGAGTAGGCCATTCGGCCCTTCGTGCCAGCACCGTCATTCAATATGATCATAGCTGATCATCCAAAATCAGTACCCCATTCCTGCTTTTCCCCCATATCCCTTGATTCCTAAGAACTAAATCTAACGCTCTCTTGAAAACATCCAGTGAATTGGCCTCCACTGCCTTCTGTGGCAGAGAATTCCACACTAGGACAGACTGATAGACTTGTTTCAATAGATAATCCTTCCACAAACAACGCACAAGACAGTAGCATTTCTGTCCCCCCCCCCCCCCCCCCCACCACCCACAGCAACCCCCTCCATGCCCATGTTACCATCAGCCATGGAGAAGCATTCTTTGTCGGCGCCCTTTGTGTGGCGACTCTTTGCATACCTTGCATATGCAAAACAAAGAATATCACTGCGGCTTTTCACATAAAGTATCATTCATTCATTCATTCATTCATTCACATAAAGTATCATCATTCATTCATTCATTCATGCATGCATTCATTCATTCATTCATTCTTACGGCTCCACCTGCAAAAAGACACCGTGTTGCATGGGTCACGCAGATGAAGCAACCCCAGTCCAATTCCTGCATGTGCTCCGTGAGATGGGCTTTGAAGGAGCTCCAATTCCTTCCTGATATGCTGTGTCCATGCAAAATGAAGAAAGGTTTGGCAAAAAGACAAAGGAATAGGTTGAGAGGAAAGTAAATTACAGTTGAAAGGCTGAACGCCCAATATCCTCTGAGTTGCAATTGCTATTGTATTCATCTCTGATCTCCACTACCATCTCCAGCACCATTGCCTCCTTCCAGACC
Organism: Leucoraja erinaceus; assembly: GCF_028641065.1. Classification (NCBI taxonomy): domain Eukaryota; kingdom Metazoa; phylum Chordata; class Chondrichthyes; order Rajiformes; family Rajidae; genus Leucoraja; species Leucoraja erinaceus. The sequence goes on from NC_073405.1 coordinate 18,238,672, forward strand.
ATATTGAAAATGCAGTATTGGGAATATTGGTCAAGGATAATGCTTCTGTTTTCTCACCTATGGACAGTGAGGATGAGAGGACGCTTGACACTGTTGGACATGATCTAAAACTCACTCTAGTGGCATTGCTGGTATTCAGTTATTCCAAAACATTGATCTTGTGCATCTCAGAGGTCTAGGAGCAAGAAGCAAAGGAAGATTTCAAATGATGGTGATGCAGTAAGTGTAGCAGCACAATAACATGTGAAAGACCAGGAGGATTTGTTACCATTTCCTGTACGGGAAAGTGATTTTGAAACACAAGGATAGACACAAAATTCTGGAGTAATTTAGCAGTCTGGCAGCATCTCTGGAGAAACAAAACAGGTGATGTTTTGGGTCGAGAGCCTTCTTGAGATTGAAAGGGAGAGGAGAACGTTGTCATATATTGAGGAAATGTTGCAGTGGAGTGGTCCAAATGTGTAGAAAGGTGCTGCAGATGCTGGTTTACATTTGTGTACATAATGCTGGAGTAATTCAGGGGGTCAGGCAGCATCTCTGGAGGAAAAGAATAGGTAACGTTTCGAGTCGAGCTCCTTCTTCAGACTGAGAGCAAGACTGGTGCTTCAGACTAAACCACAAGGTGTCAGTACTTGAAGCAGGTTATATTGAAGGGACCAACCTTGTGCATTTAGATATGAAAGGAGAGCCTCAATAGATACAAAAGAGCTGAGTAAATCAGCTGAAGTCTGACTGTGCCCTGGGGCCACTGTGCAGTAATGGAGTCCTTTTGAATCATCATTAATTTAGTCAGGTACTAATCTTATTAAAGGAGAAGTCTTGCAAAGTTACCTGCAATGCTAATTCAATTCGAACAAGGAACAAGAAATTGGCTCAGAAAATAAATAGCCACTTAAGTAAACTTTAGATGATATGACTTAATTGGAAGTCTGGATCAATTCAATTCAGCCCATTATATCAATGAGATTGAATGCACTGTAAACCAAGCAACCAGAGCGGTTTCCTGAATTAATTGAAAAGTTTGTACACAGGCCTTATATCACAGAGCTGCTGCTGGGAATGCACCCAACTTCAGCACAAATATACCCACAGCCACCACAGGCCCTCTGGTCCACATCCACTGCAATATATGTCTCTGTGATCATAGTTTCTGCGTCTCTTGTTATTCTTCATGTCCTTCTGCTGATCATCAACTGTAACTCAAACCAGTGATTCCCTCTCTTGAGACAAATCCAATGATATTGATGGTTTATTTTCCGGTGGGGTAGAGAGTCTCCAAAGTGGGTCACCATCTGGTGTGGTGAACCTTCCTCCACCTTCAAGTGGGAAGTGGACCAAGGCAGATATCACATCACCTTAAAAATGTCTTTAAAGAGAGCACCTGTACCATGTAATCCCCTGGCATATTTTAGATAGGCTCAGGAAGACAAGGAGGACATTTTTGGAGCCTTTTCTCCATCTTGTGCACACTCGATTTTATCGGTTTCTTGTGCGATTATACAGCAGAGCAGAGAGATGGGGAGAGGGGTTGGAGATGAGCAGTTCATGACTAAATATGATGCTCCCCCCACTATGACTGTGTGGACCAGCAAGCATTCTCTTGTCCTTCTTCTATGATGTTTGTCTATGTTTTGAGACTGAAAACCTACATTAGAAATTTATTTTTGTCATTTTTCAACAGAGATGCTGCATTTAAATCCCCGTGAACTAGTGCCCCTCCCCCCACCCCTTCCCATCCTCAAAAATCCCTTTGCTTTTCTAATGCATTATCTATTTCCCTCAGTTAATAGTGTTAATGTTTTGTTTTAAACAAGTGCATCACATTGCACTGACTGCAACCAAATTCCATCTGCCATATCTTAGCCTATTCCACCACGTTGAGACTATGAGTCGTCACACTGTATCCATCTGTATAAACAACAGACCAAAGTGCAACCTGCTTCCTCTTCCGTGCTTCAGGAAGTTACAAACCAAAGATTGGTATCATGGAATGAGATATCTTTCAGATGCCCTGGTGGTGGCCTGGACAGTGGCCATTGAACTTCACCTTGGTTCCTCTAGGTGGCAGTGAGACTGGGCAGAGCAACTCAGCCAACTGGACAAGTTTGCAGCACTGTTGCTGAACTCAGCCAGCCTTTGAGATGGGAATTCTGCCAATATTTAGCAATGTTACAAAATTTTGAGATTTTAAAAATCAAGTCTGCAATTTATCCCATCAGATAAAGCATAACAATAAGTTTAATTTGACACCAAATTCACTTTCATATCTCAAGTATTAAAAAAGTTATGGCCATTTTCATACTCGGAAATTAGCATCTTGTTCCCTATTGATTTTCAATGGACATTACAAAAAAGCTGTGATCTTGGATAGTCAAAAAGCCCATTTCTGTGTCCAAAGATTATTCACAAATAATTCACAATATAACATGATTTTTATATCTAATTTACATTAATTTATAGGCCAAATGGAAGGATTGTTCAATTGCTGTAAATAAATGCCCATTTAAATCGGCTTTCTAGTGGGTTCATGTGAATGCGCTGGTTTAGAATGTTGACATCGCGCTGGATTAGTGCCCTCAAATGCCGAGAAAAATACTGCGGGATATAAAAAGCCCAAAATGAACTACTCGCTATAGATAACTTGATATATAGGGTTATATATATGCCCCATTTAATGTAAAAATAAGGTACATACCTTTAATTGTTTGCTTTATAAAACCCTGGGGCTGCGAGAGGTTGCGGAATGAGACAGTAATTTTAAAATTATTATAACTATATTATCGAGGCCTATAAAACTAATAATACCTTTTGCGACCGGGTCTTGCAGCGATTTTTCGTTAATGATTTACTAGGCTGAACATCTGCGATTAGTACAGCCTAGTAAAAATCGCGTTTTAAACCCGCCCCCTCCAAACAGCGCCAAAATCGCGGACCTGGCTGTGGGCAGATTCCCAATGACGATTCAGGTAGGTTTTGTAACATACCTACAATATTCATTATTATAGGCCAAGCACGAGCAAATGGTACAAGCGTACAAGGATGCTTTGCTTAGCATGGAGGAGTTGGGTTGAAGGGTCCTTTCCCATGCTGTATAACTCTATAATTCAGTTAATTTGAGTGCTGCACCTTATGCAACACAAGGGATTGAGGGTTCACAAGAAGACCATACTCACACATCACTCGCTTTTGGTAATTGTTGGTAAAAGGTGGGATTTGGGACAGGATTCCAATAATCTATCATGCATTTGGAGCAGCGTCATGGAACCTTCACAACCACATGATAAAGTCTCTGTTTATGCAACACTTGACCGTACTGGACTGCTAATCTGGTTTACCTTCTGCCCACAGGCTCCTCTGTGGCCTTCTGTCAGCTTGTGTTCTCAGGTTGCCTCTTGTACATACAATAAATGTCTCTGATGATTGGGGACATTTAAAGAGAGTTTTAAAAATATCTATTAAAAAAACCTAAAAAGAATAACTTCATTCAAAACCAGATTCAACATTAATATCAATTCAATATTTAGAAAATATTCTGAAGCTGCCACATCTGACCTTAGCACACTCTGTACTTCCAGATACTGGTGCGTACATGTGAGAGTCCAGATAGTGATGACCTGCATACTGCAACTAGCTGGCTGTTCTCTACAGAATAGCCAACTAAATGTCAATGTGATCGGGGCCCAGTTTTGTCGAGTTGTTGACTGCTGCATCTCCAGTCTCTAAATTGGAAAAATGTGTCCTTCCAGCCCAATCCTGGTCAGAAAATTTTGGAATGTGGGCTGGATCTGTAATTTTACAATGGGCAGGCAGGGTAGATTAGTTTAACATGGCATCATTTTCGGCAGACATTGTGGGCCTAAGGGCCTGATCCTGTGCTGTACTTTTCTACTTATGCTCTATAGCCTCAGAATTAAAGGACGTTATTTTCAGAAGGAGATGAGGAGGAATTTCTTTAGTCAGAGGGTGCTTAATCTGTGGAATCCATCACCACAGAAGACCGTGGAGGCCATGCCAATGGATATTGTTAAGACAGAGAAAGATAATTCTTGATTGGTATGGGTGTCAGTGGTTGTGGGGAGAAGGCAGGAGAATTGGGTTGAGAGGGGAAGATTGATCAGCCATGATTGAATGGCAGAGTAGACTTGATGGCTCAAATGGCCTAATTCTGCTCCTATCACGTATGAGCATATGGGCCAAATGGCCTTCTTGTATTTCAGATCCACATATAGAAACCCACATGGCCACAGGTAGAATGGGCAAACTCCACTCTGACTGCACCAGAGATAATATTTGAACCTGTATCTCTCAAGGTGTGAGGCAGCGAGCGGCTCTGCCTCTGCAGCACTCTGCTTCCCTGCTGAGTGTTGTGGTACCAGATCTCCAGTATCTGTAGTCTCTTGGACTTTCGTACTTGCAAACACTGCGGAAGATAACTTTAATACGTGTTCAAGAGCGTTCAATAAAAGTAAATTCTGTTGTCAAGAACAAAGTTGAGAGTAATTGAACATCATGGATGAATTATGATGTTTTAAAAAGGACAAATACAAGCCGAAGGAAAGAGACAGACATTACGTCAAAGACAACAAAGGTTTAGGAAACATAAAAAATAAAGGCAGAAAGGAACACTGGAGTTAAATTATTAAAAAACACAAAAGGCAAATATAGTAAATTATTCTACAGCCAAACAAACACTGGAATAGAATTACCTGGGATTGGACAGGACAAAATGTCAGTGTGATTACAATAACAAAGAAATATTAAATAACAATTTTGCTTTGATATGTACCAGGGATAATAGATCAAGTTGATGGCAGAACAATATCAGATTGGAAATTATATAACTACATCCAAATTAAAGGGAAATAGAAGATAAACTAATCAAATTCAGAGTGGATAATGCGGTAAGGCTGAAGAATGGCATTGTTCTGGTTCATTTCTGGAGCATGTGACAAATAAACACACTTGAACTCTTGAAATTCTGTTCAAGGTTGTTTGCATCGGAATAATACGATTGCTTTTGGGGAGATATTGCTGAAGCATATTTTTAACATATTTAATGATCTGTTAACAAGCAGAGTTGTGCAAGATAAAAATTGGTATAACTATTAATAGTTCTGCTTAACATTGGCAGCTGAAAAGCCTCATGGAAGGAGAATGGAGGGAAATTCTAAAAGCCGGAATATAATGTGGAAAAACTAAGGTGGAATTCAAAACGGAAAGTCTTATTGACTACCCCCACTAAACTAAATAAAGAAACAGAGAGAAGACAAGGGCAATGCAATATATGTAATATACCTACATTTGCAAACAAAATTAAATAAATTATCATAATGGAATAATGGATAATGGGAATCTGAAGACAGCACGGTGGCACAGCATCAGAGTTGCTGCCTTACAGCACCAGAGACCCAGTTTCAAACCTGACTACAGGTGCTTGTCAGTATGGAGTTTGTACGTTCTCCCCGTGACCAGTGTGAGGGATCTCCAGTTTCCTCCCACACTCTAAAGACGTACAGATTTGTGGGTTAATTGCCTTTTGTGTCATTGTAAATTGTTCCTCGTGTGTGCAGGATAGCGTTAGTGTGCGGGGGTCATTGGTCGATGTGGACTCAGTGGGCCGAAAGCCCTGTTTTTGCACTAAACTAAAACTAAACAAAGAGACTGGTAGTGGGTGGAAAGGGAGCTTTACTGGGATCAGAGCTAGATTCACGGTTATTAATGAAACAAACTTTTAACTAGTAAGTCCATTTCAGAATTTAAAAAATTCTAAATTTGCAAACAGTAGGAAATTGGGAAGAATGGCGAAGAGCTATAACTAATTACAATATACATGCAGAATTCAATGAGAACATGGACCCAGTGATTTGGTTTTAAACTGTATGCTTTGTAAGCACAACCTCTATTGCATCGTATAGGCAAGCAACAAGTCAATGAAATATACAGCATCAGCAACAGCACAAATATGTCGAGTAGGTCACAATTAATGAGGCAGTGGAGGCAGGTTCTGCTACATTTGTGCAGGGCTTTAGAGCTTCTTAGAATATAGAAGAGAATCGCACAAGAAAAGGCCCTTTGGCCCACAATGTCTATGCCAAAAGTGATGCAAAGACCATCACTTATCTACTTGCACATAACCCATATCCCTCCATTCCCTGCATATCTATATGTCAATCCAATAATATTTTAAATGCCACTAATGTATCTGTTTCAACCACCACCCCAGGCAGCAGGTTCCATACACTCACCACCCACTGTGTAAAAAAACCTTGCCCTGTATGTCCCCTTTATACTTTGCCCCATCATCCTAAAATTATGCCCTCTAGTATTTGACTTTTCCATCCGGGAAAAAGATTTCCATCGGGTCTCCTCACAGCCTCTGCCGTTCCAGAGAAAACAATTCTCCATCTACAATTCTTGATTCACTGGAATCTATAATATTTAGCCAAACTACAAAATGCTGTTGCAATGCTGTACACTGTTAGAGTTGGCGACTTTATCATCAGTCCTTTCACACAAAGATAATCAGCAAAAATATTAGTATTTTGAGCTCCCATTTATTTACTTCTAATCTCCGAATTGTAGGTCTGCTATTTGCAACTTCAGAGCAGGCTCAGATCTATAAAGGTGATTAGGAAAACAATCGTTCCTTACAAGATTCAGCCAGAGCTACATACAATATCATGCTTTTTGTTATCTTCTATTAAGAGAACAGAACTTGCAGGGCTGTGGGGATAAGGCTGGGGAATGACTCTAGATAGATTGCCTTTACATGAATTGTATTGGAATCGACAGACCAAATGGTCTCCATTCTGTTGAGTTATTTGTGTTGGTAACGTGTACAAGCCGTGAGATATGGGCATGAAGATGGTAGCAGGCGCACCATTTGAATGTTGGACATGAGCCCTCATGAACTGAAGTGGTGGTGGAGAGGGAATGTCTTGCACTGAAGTGCGTCCAAAGCCAAAGGTAGGGAACATCATCTGAAGCATCATTCAGCGACATTGACCATGCCTGTGTGGACACTGAATTGTTGTAGCACCAAATCTAAGGAATCCTCCTGACCTTGAATGTGGTGGCCACCCGCTCCCTCTGAACATGTGTTGAATAGGCACAGCCGGCCCCCCTGTGGAAAGATACATCTCCTCTCCCAAGCTTCCAGGCCAGTGGGGACCTATCTCACTCAAAGCCATTCTTTGCTGCTACCCAGGTCAGGTTGACCCTAGCCTACAAGCACCTTCCCTTCACGCGGTGCACATTTCCTTTAACCGGAGCTATCTCTTCACCACACAGCTCTCCTCTTGCTTTGTCCTCACAAGGAATAATATGATTAGACATGGGTGAATATTGAAACCATGACAATCAGCTGACAGTGCAAGATTGCCTTTCTGCCTATTTTGCAATCAACAAATGCAAAGGAATTCAACGTTACCATCTCAGGTCCAGTTTTGGGGAGCCGCTGATTTTGGGCTCTTCTGACTATTTACAGAAGGTTTCCAGGCCATAAGCTATCTTCTCCAAAGTTATGGAGACACAAGGAATCGCAGATGCTGGAATCTTGAGTAAAACACAAAGTGCTAGAGTAACTCAGCGGGTAAGGCAGCATCTGTGGAGGGAAAGGTTGGGTAACATTTCAGGTCGGGATCCTTCCTCAAACTTTTGAAGAAGGATCTTCTGCAGAAGGGTTTGACCCAAAATGTCATCTATCCATTCCCTCTGCAACTGCTACCTGACCCACTGACTTACTCCGGTGCGTTGTATTTTCTTAAGTTATAATTGGTCACTGCTTATTGGAAAGCCTCAGTGTAAGTGTTGATTGGGGACAGTGAGCCCCTCACAACCTCCTCCAATCTCACTATTGCCCCGAGGCCACATAGATGCACCTTCCAGTGCAGTCAATGGCATAAGAATTAAATAAGTACACCCCCATGTCTAACTACCAGCTGTGCCTGGCACAGAGACAAAATCTGGAGACCCAAACCAAGGGATTAAGGGGAGAAGGCAGGAGAATGGGGTTAAGAGGGAATGATAGATCAGCCATAATTGAATGGCGGAGTATACTTGATGGGTCAAATGGCGGCACGGTGGCGCAGCGGTAGATTTGTTGCCTTTCAGAGCTTGCAGCGCCAGAGACCCAGTTTCGATCCCGACTAATGGTGTTGTCTGTACGTAATTTATACGTTCTCCCCGTGACCTGCATGGGTTTTTTCCGAGACCTTCGGTTTCCTCCCACACTCCAAAGACGTACAGGTTTGTAGGTTAATGTAGGTATAAATGTAAATTGTCCCTAGTGCGTGTAGCATTAGTGCGTGGACTGGATGGGCCAAAGGGCCTATTTACACGCTGTACCTCTTAACTAAAAAATCACACTAGCCAAATTCTGCTCCTATAACTCATGAACATATGAGGAAGAGGTTAATTCCACTAAGTCTGCCACATAAAGCACGTAATCAGGTTTTCACAAAGAAAAAAGCCTCACATTATTACATTTGGTATTCATGAGATGGTGGTATCAGATATTCCTACAAAATTAAGAAGTTCGAATGCAAACATTTGAATCACCAAGACAGATAGCTGTGGACCTAATACTGCTGAATGCAATTAGTATAGGAGCAACAGTCAGCATGAATAAGATGGGCTGAAGGGCCTGTGCTATTACTCGATGACTCTGACTCAATAAGTGCAAGTTCGAGACGATTCTCTGTGTGGATCCATGAGACGAGCCAGCCTTGAGCACAGGAAATAAATTAGTTTTTACGCCATCAATTAGGGAAAAAATCTTCTTCAGACACTGCAGGCGAGTTATTTCCCACTCATGCAATCATGCAACATTCAGCCACATATGCATTGGATGTAACCCGCACAGCAACAGGCTACAAACATAATATAGTGTGACAGGAATCCATAAATGATTAAGGGCTCAGTAAAGCCCGAACTGTAAACCTCAGAGAGATCTGTCAGGTTGACTTTCTCTAGGTATTTGGTTCTTCAAGGCCAAACCTCACCACCCCGCTGCATCAAAATAACCAGATGAATCACTTTCAGAAAACAGATAATTAAGGAGTAGAAACAAGGAACTACAGATGCTGGTTTACCAAGGAAACACACAAAGTGCTGGAGTAACTCAGCGGGTCAGGCAGCATTCCTGAATTATCTGGATAGGTGACGTTTCAGGTCGGGACCCTTCTTCAGACTGATATTTAAGGCGTGTGTAGGAAGGAAGTGCAGATGCTGATTTACACCGAAAATGGACACAAAAAGCTGAAGTAACAGTGGGCCAGGCACCAATTATTGAGACGAGGAATAGGTGACGTTTTGGTTCGAGACAAAATGGGCTTGACCCAAAATGTCACCTATTCCTTTTTTCCACTACAGCTTTTTGTGTCTATCTTTGATATTTAAGGAGGCCTTTTTCAACGAGAAGATACTACAACAAAGTGTATATTTTCCATCACCTTTTACTTGCAGCTTCATTTTTATAATCTGTTTCCGTCCCTGCTGGTAAAATTCACTTGCAAACCCCTGAACGCCCGCAGGACCAATTTACTGTTATTTCTGGAAGACGAATAAGGATCCAAAGGGGTTCACTGCATTGAGAGAAGGGGAAATGAAATCACGAGTGCACAGGCATTGGGAGGGATGGTAGTTAGATTCCATGACTACTTAATCACAAGGAAGCCCTAAGCCTGTTAACAATCATAAATAATATTTCCCAGGCTGAGCAGTTCTCTGTAATGAGCTCCCAAATTAGCATAGCTGTTTGAACCGCATTTCCCCTGAACGAGATGAGGATGTGCGTTCGATGCAGATGATCTAGGTGGGGATTGATTGGAAACCTTTTCTTTCATTGCCAAGGCTGCACCACAGCTCACACTCTATGAATACTCCAGTTAAACCTTTGCGTGTTCTGATGCTTACACACATGAACCAAGTCCATTTTAAGTTAGCACCTGGTGTCAAACAGGTATAGAGGAGTTACCGTTCACAGCATTCTGAGACACAGGGAAAGTGTAAACTGGTGTTTGCTCTCCCGATCACTTGCTGAGAATCATTGCTACAGCAAAGTGAACAATGCAAGAAGGGGCGGCACGGTGGCGTAGTGGTAGTGTTACTGTCTTACAGCGTCAGAGACCCGGGTTTGATCCTGACTACGGGTGCTGTCTGTACGGAGTTTATACGTTCTCCCCGTGACATGCGTGGGTTTTCCCCAAGATCTTTGGTTTACTTCCACACTCCAAAGACATACAGGTTTGTAGGCTATTTACCATGGTATAAATTTAAATTGTACCTAGTGTGTGTGGGATAGTGTTAATGTGCGGGGGTCGCTGGTCGGTGCGGGGGCTGAAGGGCCTGTTTCCGCGCTGTATCTCTAAACTAAACTAAACTAACAGGCTTGAACTGTTCTCTCACAGCGCCAGAGACTTGAGTTAAATATTGATGTCTGCCACTGATTGTGTGGAGTTTGCATGTTCTCTCTGTAACCGTGTGAATTTCCTACCATATGCCAAAACATGCGGGTTGGTCGATAAATTGGCCCTTGTGTGTGTGAGTGTAGGAATCTGAGTGGGTGTCAATGAGGATAAACAGTGGGATGAATGTAGGATCAGTGTAAATGGTCAGTGCGGACTTGGTGGGTCGAAGGGCCTGTTTCTGTGCTGTATCACTCTCTCTCTGTGACCACGCTCTGTGAATTTTAGTTTAGTTTATTTCAGGGATACAGCGTGAAAACAAGCCCTTCGGCCCACCGAGTCTGCACTGACCAGCGATCCCCACACACCTACACTATCCTACACACACTGGGCACAATTTACAATTATGCCAGGCCAATTAACCTCCAAAGCGGTGCATCTTTGGAGTGTGGGAGGCGATCCAGGAGAAATCCCACGCAGGTCACGGGGACAATGTCCAAACTCCGTACAGACAGCATCCTGATTGAACCTGGCACTATAAGGCAGCAACTCTACCACAGCGCCACCGTGCCGCCCCTGAATTAGTGGTGCTAAATGCCAGCAATGCGCTCAACTCGGTTTCTTGCTGAATGAACTGAGCCTGACCTCACAAGGGTGCTCGGTTTGATACAGGAGGACATGGCTCAGCTGTACCTTGTAATCCTGTGATCATCTCTCTCTTCCGAGTTAGCACAACTCCCTCTGCCTAATTATAACCAGAGCTACATCTATTAGCACCGTATCCCGAGCTGTGTGTGCTCCAGGCCTGACCCTCCGTGGGTAGCTGGTCTTGACGGCTCAGTTGGTTACAACTGGCCAATTAAAATCACAGGAATTGATATTCACTGATGTGCAATGAAGAAGCAAGAACATTGTCAGCAACAGCTAAATTCCAAGGTGTGATTTAGAGCACAATTGAAACGTTACTCCATTATTCCCAATGCAATAAAGATCTATCCATAACTACAGGTCTAAGGAAGACAAAACGAGGAGAAACAACTAAACTTGCATGGGGAGATATAACTAAGAATATTAACCTCCAAGTGAAATCGCGATGACGGTTGGCCGGAGTGGTCAGTTGTGGGATCCGCGGCACCCTGCAAGTTTCAAACACCTATCCATGAAGAGATATCCCATGGATTGAGGGACTCTGGGTTGGGCCTGGTTCCAGGTAAGGTTCCAACTCATTCGTTCTGCAAAAGGAACTTCAGGGCAGCTGAGAGTCAATAGGAGGAGTTGGAGGTGAGTGAGGATCCAGCGAGGGGGTTTGGGGTTGGAAGTGTGTAGGGTGGTGTGTGGGAGGGTGTGGACGGGTGTGAGAGGGTGTGGGGTGATGTGTAGAGTTGGAGGTGTGTGGGCGTGTTGGGTGGTTTGGTGGTTGTTGGGGGGCGTGAGAGGGTGTGAGGGTATTAGGGAGGGTGTGTAGGGTTAGTGGGGATGTTGGCGTGTGTGAGTGGGGGAGGTTATTGGGGAGGATGTGTAGAAGTGAAGGTGAGTGGAGATGTTGGCTGGTGTTCAGGTGTGAGGGTATTGGGGAGGATGTGGGTCGTCTGTAAGGCTAGGGGTTGGTTTGTTGGGTGGTTTTAAGGGTGTTGTGTGGTGTGTGAGGGTATTGGGGAAGATGTGTAGGGTTGGAGGTGTGTGGGGGTGATGGGTGGTGTGTTGGCTAGTCGCTAGTGTATGAGGATGTGGAGGGCAATAGGGTGTGTGATGGTGTGTATGACTGGAGGTGTGTGGGCATGTTGGGTACCAATGGAGGGTATTGGTGGTGTATGAGTGTTGGGAGAGTGTGGAGGTTCAGATGCTAGAAGTGCAAGCACCATTTCCCCGCAAGAAGCAAGTGAGGAAACCAGAAGCTTTAATGTCTGACCCCAGCATGGTCAGACCAGGACCAGAGCTTCAAGCCAGTGAAAAAAATGTTTACAGGAAGCTCCTCATATAGCTATAGGTTACAAGAAGATCCTCAAATAAAACACTACAACTCAAATTGGTATTACATTCTGGGCATAGCACAGGAGGTTAATGAAATGTGAGCTATCCATAATCTAGGAGCCGTATGCATTTGTAGATGAAGAAACCTTTGATGAAAACCAAAACCAAAAGTGATGAGCAGAGCATAAGCAGGTAGACAAAAATGCTGGAAAAACTCAGCGGGTGAGGCAGCATCTATGGAGCGAAGGAATAGGCAGCTTTTCCGGTCGAGACACTTCTTCAGACTGAGGGGTGGGGGGTAGAAAGGAAAAGGCGGAGACAGTGGGCTGTGGGAGAGCTGGGAAGGGGAGGGGAAGGATGGAGAAAGCCAGGACTACCTGAAATTGGAGAAATCAATGTTCATACCGCGGGCGTGTTAAACTACCTAAGCAGGAGTAAGACAACAGTTCTTTGAACCTGTTACACCGATATCTGTGCTCGAGACTCTGGTGTGGGAACTAATTTTACAAAGTTGAATTCTTAAGAGCTGAATGTGGATGACAAAGTTGCCATTTCCATCTCATCCCTACTTATCTTGGGCTGTTGGGTCAAAGCTGAGCCTCAATCCCTTCAATGCTGCAGAAATGAAGAATGCCTTTATTTGTCACGACAAGATTTACAAGAAAATTAAAAGTCTATTCGCATTCGTAGGATTGTGAGCTCCAATCCTCTGGATTACACATCCAGGTCTGCAGATTAATTCACCAAGGCTACACAGTGCTATTCCAGGACTTATCATTCATTTTCCTGTTTGGACGATTGATTTTAAAGCAAGTAATTTAAACAGAGAATGTTATGGAAGCTGCCAGGTGGAGTTATCAGGACAGGCAGCTGAAAAGAGGTGAATTAGCATGCATGCATGAAAAGACACAGATATCTAAAGCATACCTAGCTCAGGTGCTGTGGCTGATAAACCACATTGCTAACATGCTGTGACAATGTCATTAGTAAAGACACTAACCTAGCTGTTCCAAGCAGTTCCATTGCTGGTCCTCATATTCAACGCCAACTACCCCATCCAGTTGCACCGTCCTTGTTTTTTTTAAATAAGGAAGCAAAATTTTGAATTTTCATCAGGATGTCTTAATCACTGCATAGAGAAAATGGGATGGCTGAGGCACCTAATGCCCCTGTCCCACTTAGGAAACCTGAACGGAAACCTCTGGAGACTTTGCGTCCCACCCAAGGTTTCCGTGCGGTCCCCGGAGGTTGCAGGTGGTTGCTGGAGGTTGCAGGTAGTGGAAGCAGGTAGGGAGACTGACAAAAACCTCCGGGAACCGCACGGAAACCTTGGGCGGGGCATAAAGTCTCCAGAGGTTTCCGTTCAGGTTTCCTAAGTGGGACAGGGGCATTACTGTGCATGCAGTCTTGAGACTGCTTTGGGCCATTGCATGTCCGCCTCCAAACTAGAGATCACACTGAACCTCAGAAATCCATTGCTCTAGCTCCAGCAAAAGAGGTATACTTCCTCCACTGTCAGACTGAGACCAAACACAAATTGGAGGAACAGCACCTCATGTTTCACTTGGGCAGCTTACAACCCAGCAGTATGAACATTGAAGGTACACAAAAAAGCTGGAGAAACTCAGCGGGTGCAGCAGCATCTATGGAGCAACGGAAATAGGCAAAGTTTCGGGCCGAAACCCTTCTTCAGACTGATGGGGATTTATCTAACCAAGTAACCTTGCTTTCCCTCTCTTTCTGTCCAACCTGCACCTTAGTTCTCCGACCAGTTTCATTGTCCTCCTGATTTTACTGATTGTATGCCCCGTTGTGACTTTCCCCCCAGCCAACAATGAACCAGTCTACATTTCCTTGATCATCGTCTGCTCTGTTTTGTCATTTTTACACCTTTCATTCTCTTTATACCCATCCATATTTCCAGTGTCCCTCTCACTGAATCTCAGTCCGAAGAAGGGTCTCGATCCAAAACGTCACCCATTCCTTCTCTCCAGAGATGCTGCCTGTCCCAATGAGCTACTCTAGTATTTTGTGTCTACCCCCATTATATAAATCTGTTGCCATGATATAACCAGCAATACCCAAATTTATTGTCTACTCCCAACTGTTGCTGAAATTATATGATCGTTAAGAATCAAAGCACAATCTAAACGCAAAAAATAAAACTATAGTTGCGGAAAACCTGAGTTGTGTAGTTGGTAGAATTGAAGTTTCACGGTGTCAGAGACCCAGGTTCAATCCAGACCAAGGGTGCTGTCTGTGAGGAGTTTGCACATTCTCTCTGTGATGTCCACCCCACAGATGTGTGGGTTTGAAAGTTAATTGGTCTCTGAAAATTGCCCCGAGTTAGAAGGGAATGAATGAGAAAGTACCTTATAATGACATAGAACCAGTGTGAATGGGTGCATTGATGATCGGCGTGGATTTGGTGGAGCCAAACGGCCTATTTCCACCTTGTATCTCCAAACAAAAAGAACAGAAACTAAGCATTAGGGAATCTGCAGATCATTCCTGTCCTGGGCAAAGCAGTTCCCAAACCAGATTGTGATGTTGCCGGACAAGATGCTTTCTACAGCTCTAGAGTAGAAGCACTGAAGGATCCTCAGAGAGACTCTTAATTTCCTCAGCTGCCTGAGGTGGTAAAGGCGCTGCCTTGCCTTACTCACCAGTGCGGCAGTGTGTATTGTCCATGTCAGATCCTCTGTGATGTGGACTCCCAGATATTTAAAGCAACTCACCCTATCCACAATAGACCCATTTATCTCCGGTGACGTATACGTCCTCGGATGTTGTGCCCTTCTAAAGTCCACAATCAGCTCCTTAGTTTTTATGACATTCAAGAGGAGGCAGTTGTTCTGACACCAGAGTGCCAGATCAGCCAGACAAGGTCCCACATAAGAGATTAGTATACAAACTTAAAGCACACGGTATTGGGGGTTCAGTATTGATGTGGATAGAGAACTGGCTGGCAAACAGGAAGCAAAGAGTAGGAGTAAACGGGTCCTTTTCACAATGGCAGGCAGTGACTAGTGGAGTACCGCAAGGCTCAGTGCTGGGACCCCAGCTATTTACAATATATATTAATGATCTGGATGAGGGAATTGAAGGCAATATCTCCAGGTTTGCGGATGACACTAAGCTGGGGGGCAGTGTTAGCTGTGAGGAGGCTGCTAGGAGACTGCAAGGTGACTTGGATAGGCTGGGTGAGTGGGCAAATGTTTGACAGATGCAGTATAATGTGGATAAATGTGAGGTTATCCATTTTGGTGGCAAAAACAGGAAAGCAGACTATTATCTAAATGGTGGCCGATTAGGAAAAGGGGAGATGCAGCGAGACCTGGGTGTCATGGTACACCAGTCATTGAAAGTAGGCATGCAGGTGCAGCAGGCAGTGAAGAAAGCAAAAGGTATGTTAGCTTTCATAGCAAAAGGATTTGAGTATAGGAGCAGGGAGGTTCTACTGCAGTTGTACAGGGTCTTGGTGAGACCACACCTGGAGTATTGCGTACAGTTTTCGTCTCCAAATCTGAGGAAGGACATTATTGCCATAGAGGGAGTGCAGAGAAGGTTCACCAGACTGATTCCTGGGATGTCAGGACTGTCTTATGAAGAAAGACTGGATAGACTTGGTTTATACTCTCTAGAATTTAGGAGATTGAGAGGGGATCTTATAGAAACTTACAAAATTCTTAAGGGGGGACAGGCTAGATGCAGGAAGATTGTTCCCGATGTTGGGGAAGTCCAGGACAAGGGGTCACAGCTTAAGGATAAGGGGAAAATCATTTAAAACCGAGATGAGAAAAACTTTTTTCACACAGAGAGTGGTGAATCTCTGGAACTCTCTGCCACAGAGGGTAGTTGAGGCCAGTTCATTGGCTATATTTAAGAGGGAGTTAGATGTGGCCCCTGTGGCTAAGGGGATCAGAGGGTATGGAGAGAAGGCTGGTACGGGATACTGAGTTGGATGATCATATTGAATGGCGGTGAAGGCTCGAAGGGCCGAATGGCCTACTCCTGCACCTAATTTCTATGTTTCTATGTTTCCTCCCGGTAGGCCTTCTCATCGTTATCAGAGATCAGGCCGAGCACCACAGTGTCATCAGCAAACTTGATTATGGAGTTGGAGCTGAACCTGGCCACACAGTCATGTGTGTACAGGGAGTACAGTAGGGGGCTGAGGACGCAACCCTGGGGGAATTCTGTGCTCAGGGTGAGGGTGTTCGATGTATGTCTTCCCATCTTGACTACCTGGGGCCTGGCGGTGGGAAAGTCCAGGACCCTGGCACACAGGGGAGTGTTAAGCCCCAGTTCCAGCAGCTTCTCAGCAAGTCTGGTGGGGACTATCGTATTGAAGACTGAACTGAAGTCAATGAACTGCATCCTCACATAGCCCCCCTTCTGGCTGTCAAGGTGAGAGAGAGCGGTGTGCAGAACCTGGGAGACCGCATCGTCCGTGGATCTGTTCGGACGGTATGCGAACTGTAGCGGGTCCATGTTGCGAGGGAGGAAGGCGCAGATGTGTTTCTTGATCAGCCTCTCGAAGCATTTCATGACTACCAAGGTGAGGGCCACCGGTCGGTAGTCATTCAAACAAGCAGGAGAGGCATTCTTTTGTTCAGGTACAATGATGGATCTTTTGAAGCAGGCAGGGACCACGGACTTGGCCAGGGAGAGGTTGAATATTGTGGTGAGCACTGGAGCTAGCTGAGTAGCACAAGACTTAAGTACTCGCCCAGATATACCATCTGGGCCCACAACTTTATTCGTGTTCACACGTGTCAGAGCCCTCCTCACGTCGTGCTCGGACAATGAGAATGTGTGCACATCCCCAGTGGAGGACCTTGCAGTGGAAGAGTCAATTGCATCGGTTGGGTCGGGACTTGGGATGGGTAATGGGCTGCAGACTGCAGAAGCATGCGAGACAGCATGCTGGGCGGATTTTAATGACATTCCAGCAATTTAATGGTTTTCTGAAACTAACATTTTATAAAAATTCAAGATTTCATTTATCATTGAATTGAAACTCCTGACTGGGAACTGAACACACATCACAATGTCACTACCCCCAAAACACTGGGCACAGGCTAGAAACTCACCTGGAAAAATATGCCCTCAGTCCAGTGAACAATAAGGTAAAGGAGATTTCTCTGTTGTTTGAGAATGTTGCTTGAAGCTCGTGGATACCACATCAAGTTGAGCATTTTCTACATCTGCCCAGTAACTGCTATCACTGTGACTATAAACAATCTGGGGACTTTATGGAGACAATAAAACCTCATTACTGACCATGGGCTTCGTGCATTCTCCTGCTTTCACTGGCTCACTATAAACATGGAGATGGCGTTAGAGTGTCTAGACATTCTGGCGTCAATAGTATTAAAGCTGCCAAATGAAAGTTCCCTGAATGAAATGAAGCCCCATAATCAGCTCATTATGATGCATCCATGTGCAAATACGCTGGGTTTTTGCTGATCCTAATCAATATTGGGTGAGATAGAAGAAACCAAGATTAAAAAGCGATAGAAATATTTACAGAATATAATAGCAAATTAAAAAACGTCTCTCTCCATCCTTCTTGACTGCCACCAAAATTATGGATAACAGCTATTTTACTAGTTGATTGCGTGGACTGAGTTAGCACGAGAGGACTGCTTGAACCACCAAAGTTCATCTCTTTGTGTCGTTCCATGTGTGGCTATGGCAACCCTATTGTAACCACACGCTGGGAAAACCTTCACTGCCTACCCAGTAAAATAATTTTACTTTATATGTGCAAATTAAAACTTGCTGCCAACCAGTCATCAAATAAAGTACTCACAATGGTTAAAATGCATACATTCTGCTTTTGATTAAAAGTGCATAAAGGATCAAATCTTTCACATGCTTAAATATGCAAAGAGAATTATACAGTTGTGCACTCAATGACAGTTGTTCCTCATTTTTATTTACCATTCCAACATTCAGTTCAGCACGTCAATGTACCTCTCAGAAGATAATAAGATCACAAGGCATGGTCCTTCAATTCTATTCTGCTGTTCGATCATGGATCACCCATTTTTCCTTTCAACCCAATTCTGCCTATTGTCTGTAACATTTGACACCCTTATTAATCAAGAACCTATCAATCTCTGCTGTAAAAATATATATGATTTGGTCTCCACAGCCACCTGTGGCAATGAATTCCACTGATTCACCACCCTCTGGCTAAAGAAAATTCCTCCTCATCTCCATTCTAAATTACACTCCACTCTCCTTTCTATTCTGAGGCTGTGCCCTCTCGTCCTAGATTCTCCCACTACAGGAAACATCCTCTCCACATCCACTCTACCTAGGGCTTTCATTTTTCGGTAGGTTGCAAAGAGATCTCCCCTCATCCTTCTAAACTCCAGTGTGTACAAGTTCAGAGCCATAATGCTCCTCATACGCTAATCTAATCATCCCCGGGATAATTCTCTGAGGTTAGAGTGCTGGGTTTCGGCCAGAAACGCTGCCTCTATCCTTTGCTCCATAGATGCTGCCTCGCCCGCTGAGTTTCTCCAGCACTTTTGGCAGCTGGGTAACTCTTGATGCATAACGTACTTACATGGAGGCAACCTAATTTCTGTCAGAAGTTAGAGTCAAATCCACCCCATGGACTTGAGGACCTAATCTAGGCTGTCAGGTTAGTGCAGGACTAGGGGAAGCGCTGCACTGCTGGGAGGGACTTTTTCAAATGAGATTACACCAAGACTCCACTGCTCTCACAAGTGCCTGTTAAACAATTTATGGATCTATGCAAAAATAATCCTTGGATTCCTCCTGATGTTCTAAACAATACTTAACTGAGATCAATAAAAATGGATTTTGCATTTGATCCTTTATGCACTTATCAGGTGTTCTCAAGATGATCCTCAGGCAGAAAGGTTTGCACGTCGGAAATGGCCTACCCCTTAATCTTAAATTGTGGCCCCTGGTTCTGGACTCTCCCAACATCGGAAACATGTTTCCTGCCTCTAGTTTGTCCAATACCTTAATAATCTTATATGACCCAAAACATCAACCTTCCCCTCGTCTTCGCAGACATTGCCTGATCAGCAGAACTCCTCCAGCAGTTTGAATTTATGCTGCATAGCTTCTCCTGCTTTACTGCAGATGTCTGGTAGTGTTTAATTGTAAGTGGTAGTTCTGCCATCGCTTAGCACATAGGCTTCTAAGTGGGAGGTTTGTGGGATCAAATCTCACTCCAGGGATTTAGACACAGAGTCTAGATTAACTGCTCTGTGTGGTTTCCAGAGAGTGTTTGACTGTGTTTCAGATAAACTATTAAACTGAGACCCAGTTACTCTTGTTGGTGATGTGAAAACAGCAGCAGGGCCATTTAAATATCTGTCTTAGTACAGGAATAGGTCCTTAAGCCACCCAAATTCATGCACTCACCGACACTAATTCCATTTTATTCTCCCCACATCTACCCTTAGGTACTGTCATTCACTGACATAATCTACAACAGCTAATTAGCCCACTGACCCATGCATTGTTGGGAAGTGGGTGGAAACTGGAGCACCGTGGAAGGAACCCACACCGTTACATGGAGAATTGAATATAGACGATGAGGGGTGAGTAGTCTGCCACGTTGCAGCCCGACTGACGATGTGACTCCATCTGCCTCTCATCAACATCCATAAAACAGATTGTGGTCTGAATGTGGGAAAACCGTCTCAAAAAACAAAACGGCCCATTGTGTTTCTGAGAGTGTAACTGTGAATACAGGTCACTGGTTTTAAACCGTGTTAGCAGGGTGGCACAGACATCGAGCTACTGTCTTACAGCGCTAGAGACACAGGTTCGATCCTGACTATGGGTGCTTGCCTGTACGTTCTCCCCCATGAGCTGCGTGGGTTTTCTCCAAGATCTTCATTTTCCTCCCAGACTCCAGAGACGTACAGGTTTGTAGGTGAATCGGCTTGGTATAAATGTTTAAAAAAACAGTCTCTAGTGTGTGTAGGTTAGTGTTAATTTGTGGGGATCGCTGGTCAGTGTGGACTCTGTGGGCCAAAGGACCTGTTTCTGCACTGTATCTCTAAAAAAAACTAATGACCTGAGACCATGTAAACCCAATCTGTGCTTTCATTTAAAGTTAGATATCCTCCCTGTGTGGGCTTCCCACAGAGAGCTGGCATCATGAGATATTGAATATTCTATAAGCCGCAGAATTTGAATAAAACTACAGATACTGGAAATGAGCAGATAGCATAATATCGAAATATAAACAGAAAATTCCAGAAACGTTTAGCGGGTCAGGCAGCATCTCTGGAAGAAGAAATAGTGAAAACATTTCAGCTCAAAAACGCTTCCTCAAAATTATATTTCTCAGCAATTTCTGTTTTTATGTTAAAATCCCTCATGGGCACTGGTGGCATGACATTGCAGGGTCAATAGATGAAGTGAGAAAACAGGGACGCATGTGAAAAATGGAGGATCAAACAGTGGAGGAACGAGAATAAATTGAGTACTGAAATCACTCTGCATCTCCAGAGAGGGAGAGTTCACTCTCCAGTTCAAAACTCTTCATCACTAGGGGAAGCACGATGCTGCAGCGGTGGAGTTCCTGCCTTACAGCACCAGAGACCCGGGTTCAATCCTGACTATGGGTGCTGTCTGTAAAGTGTTTGTGCGATGACCACGTGCTTATCCAAACTTGAGATCACAGCATCAATGTCCAATCACAAAACCCACGTATGCAATAGCTATTGGCTCTCTCACTGCGGTGTACCGGCGTTAGGTTAGTGGTGCCACCAAAATGGAGAGTCTTGGCTAACAGGGACCCTGACACTGCAATTCAATGCAGATTTTCTCTTCCTCGAGCAGAAGTGTTACAATGATCAATTTCAATCTGATTATTCTCCAGAGCAGATATTGTGTCTGAACAATAACAAGAAGTGGGAACACTTAAATCAGAAGATAAATGACTGAAAAAAAAAATTAGTTCTCAATCGCAAAGCCTGGCTGTGTAGGTGTAGGAAGTTTAAAGTGAGTAATGAATTGTAAATGAATTACAAACAGTATATTTTCCCTAAAATGATACCTGATGTGTGAGATGCCTGCACAAATTAACCGTAAGACATCGGAGCAAAATTAGGCCATTCGGCCTAATGAGTCTACTTGGCCAATTTTCCCTCTCAACTCCATTCTCCTTCCTTCTCCCCGTAATCTTTGATGCCCTTACTAATCAAGAACCTATCAATCTCCACTTTAAACATACCCAATAATTTGGTCTCCAATGCCATCTGTGGCAAAGTATTCCACAGGTTCACCACCATCTGGCTAAATAAATTCTTCCTGATCTCCATTTTTGAGGTAAGTTCTTATGTTCTGAGGCTGCGCCCTCTGGTCCTAGACTCTCCCACTCCTGGTAGCATTGTCTCCACATTCACTCTATCTCATTCATGATCTGGTAGGTTTCAATTAGATCCAATGAGTACACGCCGAGACCCATCAAACACTCCCCTTATACGTGGGACTATTCTCATAATTGTTGCATTCGTTCCATTTATTGTTTTACTTTTGTTTTTCAAATTCAAAGATGATTTACTGTGATAATTACCTGATGCCTCTTCTTTCTACTTCTTGATGCTCCAATGAGAATCACCCTGGGTCAATCATCTTTGCACGTCTTTGTATAAGTGAACAAGAATCTGGATTGGAGCCTTTGACAACACATGTCCTTCAGTACATAGGCCAGGCTCTATTCCTCATCTGTGGCCCTAGACATTTAAGATATTTGGGAATGGAATACTGGACGTCCACCCTGATCCTGCCTTCCATCAACATCTACTTACAGCGCTCTCCAGAAGGTGGCACTGGATGATTAAATCCATCTCGAGATTCCTTTCTGCAATCCTAACAGGCAACCATCTCTGCTCTGTACCCTAGCACAGAGCCAGAGCTGATGTCTTACAGTCAAACAGACTATGCTAACACTGTGTTAACCAATGCAGCAAGATTTTAATATCTAAATCATATCCATTTCTGTTGAGTCAGAAGCAGTTTCTTGAATAATTGGATTAAGTGGTTTTGAAGTCTCGGATCTCTGGACTGAAGTTTTGATTTGTTTATAGCTACTATTTGAACTCAAGGATAGGATTACAGCCTTGAACTCACTCCCGGCAACTGCCATCATTTATAAAACTCACTGTTTCCACATCCGTACCGCTTTCAATTGATTTTAGGCCATTTGGGGCCATCACTGAGCTCCTGAAAATAAGAAGCTAAGGATTAATGTCTACAGCATCAAAACTGTAGGTTCATCATCACTGATCTATTGTGGTTCAAAACAAGCATATTAAATTTCAAGTAAATTTAATCATATCAGTGTGCTGGCGACTCGAATGTAAGATGACCAAACACACTTCTTTTTAAGGGCGCAGAGCACCAAACCTGTAGAGTGCACAAACGACAATTAAATAAAATAGGACAGAAAATATTGCCACAGGCCATCACTAGGGTACTCCACATGAACTGCACAATGGCATCCGCACTTGGTTTATGGAGGCCAAATTAATGATGGAGTAACACCATGTGGCTGAAGGCTGGTTACTCATGCATTACAATGACCTATCTCTGAATTGCTGTTGTATGTTAGTAGTATACCCCGTCAAAAACAATACTTCTACCCAATTACCAGGAGTCTAGTTATTGATGCGCCGTAGCAACAACGGACTACAATTCATCCAAGGGCAAGTAATATGCAACCTGTCATTTTACAACCGCGTGGAGTAGATCTGACTGATTTTGGTTTTCATTTTTTTTTTTAAAAGTGAGCACAACACTATGTTCAAATCTGTCTTTGATCCATCAGTGTCCTTTTGATTGGAAATCTCACAATGGGTATTTCTCCAAAGTGGACACATTTGTCTCTTCAAAGTAAAAGCATTTCTGACCTGTTTACCTGGGGACGTACAATAAACATGAATAAAAGGATATGTATTTCAGAAGGAACTGCAGATGCTGGAAAATCGAAGGTACACATAAATGCTGGAGAAATTCAGCGGGTGCAGCAGCATCTAGGAGCGAAGGAAATAGGCAACGTTTCGGGCCCAAAACCCTTCTAGGTTTCGGCCCGAAAACCATGCTGCGAGTTTGAAGGTCGAAGACACTCTTCTAAACTTGCAGATTAAGTTGCCCAAGTGGGACAGCCCCTTTAATCTCAATGCAAGATAGTCCTAGAAGATGCAGCCGCCTCATGAAAGTGAGGCAGCAGAGAAAAATGTCAAACCATTGTGCTTCCAACATCCCACCAACTTCATGCAATGGACTGACTTAGTGCTGCGGGTGCTGTCATCTATTAAACCAGGGGCACAAGAGTTCTCTTCTTCACCGGTTCAACGTGCTGCAATTAAACTCACAGCTGTGCACAACTCCTACTTTTACAAAAATCCAACATTTTTCTCTACCCTTTCCTCATTGTTCACCCGATGTGAAGACCCTTTCAGAGGTTGGTACTCAGCAAATATATTTGGTGGGTTTTAATTCTGCGAGTGTCCTGAATGCAGGCCGAAATGGACAACTATTATGGCCAGATATGAGAGCATAACTAAACAAGAAACTAGGAGAAGGAGCACTATCACCTGGATGAAGCCTCCACATTCGTTCAGATAGAGAATTCCAAAGATTCACCTAGCCAGCGAGCAGTAGTTCCAGTTATAAATGACTGCTTCCCTACTCTTGTAACTATGCTCCTGCAATAATGTTTAGAAAGAGGGACACTCAACTGAAGATATGGGTAATGTCACTCCTTGGAATAACGTAATAAGGAGCATCTCACACTAGTGTAAGATGCACCTTATTACGTTATTCCAGAAACCACAAATATCCTTATGGCAAGGATTTGTCACAACAAAGATGTTCCCTTTCTCCAAGCAACATAACAGAAGGCCCCACTTCTGCTTGAAAAGCCAAACAAAATAACTTGAAATCCAAGCTGACAATAATACATATATAATAAGCCTGGTGAAGGGTTCCCATCTGAACTGTCGGGCCTCCACAGATGCTCCCTGGCCCGCTGGGGTCGGCCAGCAGTGTATCTTTGCCTCACATGTGCATTAATGCTTATCCACATGGAGGTAATAGCAAGCAGGAACAATGACGCCAAACAGCTTGAGGCCACTGCGCTATGTGGAAGTATATTAATTAAATCAGATCAGTTCACTAATCCCTGTCCGCTGGAGTCAGGTTACAAATGTGAGATTATCAATGGACATAAGCCTGACCATCAACCTGAACATACGGGAGGCATAGCTGGTCGGACAATACAACTGCCAATCAATATAAGGCCAGTTGGGTGCAACCAGCTGGTATTCTGCTACCTGAATATTTCTCCTACATCTTCTGAGACAGTTCCCTGGAATCGATAATGACCGATTTACACTCTTCTTTTGTAAACTCCGAGTGGGCAATGAGGCCAGTGTGGGAGCCGCAGTCTCCTGGACAGATGGGACGGGGGTGGCTGATGAACCGGGGCTGTTGTGTGGTGTGAGTTTGGTTTGAGGTGACTTTGCTGTGCACCATGGTAGTACTTACAAAGTATTTTGAAATGTGCCACAGTGGGTAAAATGTTATTGTCCTTTAATAGTGAGAGGAAAAGAGTAGAGCTGTTGTATTGGATAAAAACATTAGACAGCAAGCTTCTATCCCACATTAGGAATGAATGAATCACCAAATTATACCCTTGTAAATGTCTGCAGTGCAATTTTGTATTGTTCAGTCCCCCCACTTCAAATACATACAGTTCTCATAAATCTACGGTGTTAGAATCATGGAGTAATAGAGATATATAGCACATAAGCAAGTTCTTTGGCCCATCATGGCTATACTGGCCATCAATTATTCAACTATACTAATCCCCTTTACTAGTATTGGTCTATCGTCCACAATGTTTTGGCAATTTAGGTTTTCGTTTAAACACCTCTTAAATGTTGTGAGGGTATCTATCTTCAACACCATCTTAAGCGGGCAGTTCAACTTTCCAAACCCTCTTTCGGTAAAATGTTCACTCCTCATAGCTCCTCAAAACCTCTTTTCCTAAACCAATTTATTCTATTGACATCCTCATAATTTATCTAATATTAATGCCAATTCCCTCCCTGTTCATTGTCTCGGAGAAATTTTGCAAACATTATTAACATGCGTTGACATTCTCTTATTCAACTTGCCGTGTGAGTGCAGGGAGGAAGGTCACCGCTGTGGTATCCAACTGTTTGCCTGACCCTGTTTTCCAGAACTTTTCATCTTGTTTAATGACTCCTGTCTATGCTCAATCTGGCATTAACTTTGACATATGCCAGAGCTGAGAGTGGGCATATTAGCACAACACATCAGGGTCAACCAAAGATTCCCAGCCGCTTTACTCTCTGCAACACAACAATCTGACCTTGAGATGATACAATTTTCTCTTCCATTTCCTGAACATCAACTTTGTTAATCTACTATGAACCATATATTAAGCATGTTATGATTCGAACAATGTTCATACACTAGATGGGAATTGTGGAACAATATAACAAAATAGAGTTAATTATATATATATATATTTTAAACTACAGAATCTGGAAATCTAAAACTAACAAATGATGCTTCAAACACTCAACAGGTCAGACATCCTCTGTGGAGAGAATAAACAAGGTCAAACATTTTGGGTTGAAAATCCTCTGTCAGTTCTGTCAAAGGATCTTCAAGTTGGAACATTAACTTTGGTTGTATACTGTTTTCAGTAATCTACAGTGTCTAGTCTAGTAACATCTGGATTTTGCATTGATTTTCTTCCTGGATATTGCACTGGTAGGTATCCACAGTACCAGCCTCAGTAACAAGAAGGAAGCTGTACCTCTTAGCACAGTGAGCTTTGCCGTGACGGTCACATCGTCAATTGCGTTGGTTGCTTGACACTCGTAAACTGCCTCATCCCTGGGAGTCCGCAAGGGCTGTATTCTTAGGACCGCTCCAGCGCCTTCATCAAACTCAATCACCTGATGGAGTAAATGGAAGAGGTGAAAAAGATGTTATCGTGCTGGACAACAAGCTGGGCGCAGAGAAGATTTACATGGATGTTAAGCATAGAAACATGGAAAATAGGTGCAGGAGTAGGCCGTTCGGCCCTTCGAGCCAGCACCGCCATTCAATATGATCATGGCTGACATCCAAAATCAGTACCCCGTTCCGGCTTTTCCCCCATATCTCTTGATCCCCTTAGCCCTAAGAACTAAATCTAACTCTCCCTTGAAAACATCTAACTCTCTCTTGACAATATCTAATGGGCATGTCCCATTTACTCAACGTTTTCGGCGACTGCCGGCACCGGTCATGGGTCGTTGCAGGTTGCTGAAAATGTTCAACATGGCCGACTACTCATGACCATACAGGCTTCACCCCGTGACATGTCGCCGAGTGTCACCTGTATGATCGTGAGTCGTCTCCTCAGTTGCCCAAAGAGTTGTAGCGTCTTTCTGGTCGCCACTGGATTTTCAACATGTTGAAAAGTTTCGGTGACCTGAAACTACCTATGACGGGTGCTGGCAGTCGCCGAAAAAGTTGCGTAAGTGGGACAGGCCCATTACTCTCTCTTGTTGTCAGGACTCGAGGGCCTGAGCTATGGGGAGAGGCTGAGCAGGCTAGGACTCTATTACTCGGGGTGCAGGAGGATGAGAGGTGATCATATAGAGGTGTACAAAATCATGAGAGAAATAGTTGGGTAGACACACATGATCTCTTGCCCAGAGTAGGGGAATTGAGAACCAGAGGACACAGGTTTAAGGTGAGAGGGGGAAGATTTAATAGAAACACGAGGGGTAAATTTTTCACACCGATGGTGGTGGGTGTATAGAATGAGCTTCCAGATGAGGTAGTTGAGGCAGGTAGTATTGCAACGTTTGAACAGGTACATGGATAGGACAGGTTTTGAGGGATATAGTCCAGGTGGGACTAGTGTAGATGGGGCATGTTGGTCAGTGTGAGCAAGTTGGGCTGAAGGGCCTGTTCCCACTGTATTACTCTATGATTAGTAAGATTAATGTGCTGCTTGACCCACTGCAGCATCTACCCAGCTCTCCCCTTGTTACTACCGCCTTGAACTATGAATGACCCTGCGATAGTTTCTACATTACGGCTATGTTGATTCCAGTTTGGCTCCAAGATACAACCTGACTAAATTTAGCATCAATCAATGGAACGGAAACACTGAAAGATGAACAAGATCACAGTAAAACCCAGTCAACATCATTCTAAAATTCAATCCAAAACTTGTATAGTCCCACATTCTTTCATTCACAAATTAAATAAGTTGTTTCTGCAAATAATGTTTTTCAGCTATCAGATAAAATTGATTTTGGGCGAGCTCAAATGCTAAACTACTGGTGCTACTGAACAGACCAACACTCCAGCTGCAGTGAGATAAATCAAGGCTTTTTAAATAAAAAGAGAACACTCTTGGACCTATGTTTCCTCTTCAATTAAAAGCGAGGAAGAAAAACTTAAGGGCCTGTCCCACCGTACGAGGTAATTCAAGAGCTCTCCCGAGTTTAAAAAAAATTCAAACTCGTGGTAAGCATGTAGAATGTACGTCGCGGGTACGTCGGAGTTCGGGGCGTCTCTTAGCGGCTCGTAACGCTAACGGCAGGTACTCGGGAAATGCGGTAAGCTCGTGAAGACTTGGGAAAATGTTTCCAAATGTTGAAAAATGTCCACGAGAGCCCCGAGTACCTACGAGCGGCTATTACCGTAATTCTCCGAGTTCGAATCAGGGGAAGCTCGGGAGAAGTCTTGAATTAGCTCATACAGTGGGACAGCCCCATTAGGAAAGTACATACATCTCCTGGAATCATCTTTGTTAATAAATTCGGAGGCAAATGATATCTAAGACCTGTGCGGCATGGTGGAGCAACTGTAGAGTTGCTGCTTTAAGGCCCTGTACCGTATACGCAATTTTTTTGGCGACTGCCGGCACCCGTCATAGTCCCAGCAGAGCGCCAAAAATTTTCAACATGTTGAAAATCCAGCGGCGACTAGAATAAGGTACGACTCTTCGTGGCGACTACTCACAACCATACGTCGCCAAAAAAATCGCGTAAGTGGGACTGGCCCTTTACAGAGGCAGATACTTGGGATATCTTGACTACAGGTTATGTTTGTATGGACTTTATATGTTCTCCCCGTGACTTGCGTGGGTTTTCTTTGTGAGCCATGATTTCCTCCCACATTCCAAAGACATACAGATGTGTAGGTTATTTTGATTCAGTAAAAATTGTAAATTACCCCTAGTGTGTATAGGATAGTGCAAGTGTACGGGGATCGCTTGTTGGAGCGGATGCGGTGGGCCGAAGGGCCGAAGGGCCTGTTTCTGCGCTGTATCTCTAAACTAAACCCGCTGATAGAGGTCTGAGCTCACCAGTCCATCAAAGTCACTTTCTAGCTTCTCTGTTTAACTATTCTTACCCAGACAGAACCAGCCCAAGGAATGCATGAGCTTTAGCAGTTATCTCGCTGAGTCAGGGTGCATTTCCTGAGTCAGGGGGCATTTTATTGCTGAGGTAATAATACTCCTGTAGTCTCTGTTGAATTTCAAATTTAACCCAGAGTGCTGGTGATTGTGTTTATTTTTGTTGACCCATGCTCCCATCCCAACACTGAGTTTGCCACTATGTGCTGGCATTAGCTGGGTTCTGTTCCCCAGTAACTATTCTGTGAACAGCGACAGTCAGCCTGAAAAGTTACCTGATCTCGAAGAGGTGCATGGCACGTCCAATTAATCTTGTCCTTGACTAGGGTTGCCAACTTTCTCACTCCCAAATAAGGGACAAAAGATCAAAATAAGGGACAAATTCCCGGCGGAAATTCGTGGACCGACTCGGCCATGGCTGGGTGAATGATGAGTTGGCCCGGTTGCTGGGCTGCACACAAAGCCCAGCCGGTGGGCCAGCTGAGAAGTTTTGGCCCGGCACCCCATCCAACTCATGAACTGATGATCGGCCATGAGAAGGAGGGGTGGTGGTGTCAACGATAAGCGAAGGTTCGAAGGTCGGACAGCTGGACGACGGGGCCACGGGCAAAGCGCTGCTGCTGCACTTCATGGGCTGCACTATGTTGGGACGGGTGAGGCGGGGACGGACACGGTCCTGAGGAGTAATGTTTTTGCACAAAGGGTAGTTGGTGTACGGAACGAGCTGCCAGAGGAGGTAGTTGTGGCAGGGGCTATTGCAACGTTTAAGAAACATTTTGACAGGTACATGGATAGGTTAGGTTTAGAGTGATATATGGGCAGGGAGGTGGAATTAGTGTAGATGGAACATATTGGTTGGTGTGAGCAAATTGGGCGGAAGGTAGTTTGATGTGATGGTGCTGAAACATGGCCCGAACAAATACCATATCCTGACGCCATTGTTAATTGTGTCATAGATTCTACAGCAATCTCGAGACCCAGCTTCCAGCCAGAGCAGGCAACGTACCTCAAAACGCTGCGAGCTGACTCGCTTTCCCTTTTTGTTCCAGGTAACCCGTGGCTTTGGGCTTCCTGTTGCCTGGCAGATGAATGAAGCCACTCCTCCTGAAACACCAATCTGGTCACTGGGTACTTTCATGAATCTTGGAGGGGCTGGAAAGAACAAGAGAACATGGTCAATATTCAAAAGGATTAAACATCTCAGGAGTCTGTAAAAAGAGTCTATAAAAGGAGTTTATACAGGCAGAACAGTGGTGCAGCTGGCAGAGTTGTTGGCTCACATTGGCAGAGACCCAGGTTGCATCCTGACCTCGGGAGCTGTCGGTGTGGAATTTGCACGGTCTCCCTGTCACTGTGCAGATTCCTCCTGGTGCTCCGGTTTCCTCTCACATCACTGAGTCGTGCTGGTTTTCAGGTTAATTAGGCTTTCTAAGTTGTCCCTAGTGTGGGGAGTGGATGCAAAAGTGGGATAACATAGAAGTACTGTGAACGGGTGATCGATGGTCAGCATGGAATTCGTTGGCCAAAGGGCCTGATGTAATTCACCATCTGGTCAATATCACCAGCCCACATGACAGCTCTAGATAATGGGAGACACTGTTAATACATCCCAAAGTAGTAGTCGATCACAGAGGGGCCATTTTTCTCAGTACCTCCATGTCCAGCAGAGGGCAAAGTCACAATTATCTGTGCCTGGAATGGCTTTTCTTAGGTCAATAATGGTGTTTGTCACTTGGACCTTTTCCAGCTAGTGAATGAGCTACACAATCTGTTATTTGGGCCTTTATATCTTTGTTCAGCTGCTGGAGATGTGGGTTCTACCTACAGGATAAATGGACGGGTCTTACTGTACATGAGGGAAGGGATATTACACAGGTCTTCCCACTCTACCACAGTGAGGCCTTTAGCTAGGGTCACCAGGAGGTCATTCTCCTGATAAATACTCAGTTTTTGTAGAGTGAACTAAGATGCATTATAATTACATTGGTTAGTTTATTAAGCAGCCCGAGTTACAATGGTAATATTTAGCCAGGGTGCTTGTTTTTATCTCTGACCCACTGGTCTCCTGTTGGAGTCAACTGAATTTTTTGCGGCAATCCCTTGATGTGAGGACCTTGCCTCCCCTCCCATGGGCATGCTTGATCTGGTTAAATCTCCTCATCCTTCAGCCTTCCTCTCCCAATCCGCACCCCACCTTTCCAGTCTTCCCACCGCCCTACATTTTCCAACATTCCTGGCTGTGCTTTGTTGTGCCAGTGTTTCCAGAAGCAACTTATTTTGATGATCGGGGTGTGCCGCTAAGGTTTGTACATATTTGGGTCTCAGGATGCTCTTTGTTCCCACGTGATGACCAAATGAATCTCAATCAAAGACCCTCTTATTCTTCTCAACCCCAGCAGATACAAGCCTTGCCCTGTCCGCCCTTCCTGCACAGGACAACCCTCCCAATCTAGGTAACAATAGAAGCATAGATTACATGGAGAGGACAGGTTTAGATATGGGCCAAACGCATGCAGGTGGGACTAGTGTTGATGGGACATGTTGGTCGGTGTGGGCAGGTTGGGCCGATGTTGTATTACCATGCTGTATTACCCTATGACTCTATAACTGGAAATCAAGCTTTGATGACATGAAGTGAAGGCAATGAATGCAACAAAGATGGGGATGGGTGAGAAGAAAGAGGGAGCTGAGCCAAACCATTTCCAGCTGGATCTTGAGCGGCAGGAGATTTACCTCATCTAAATCTAAACAGTAAGTAAATAATAGGGGCAGCACGGTGGCACAGCGGTAGAGTTGCTGCCTTACAGCGCTTGAAATGCCAGAGACCCAGGTTCGATCCTGACTACGGGTGCTGTTGGTACAGAGTTTGTACCTTCTCCCCGTGACCGCGTGGGTTTTCTCTGAGATCTTCGGTTTCTCCCCACACTCCAAAGACGTGCAGGTTTGTAGGTTGATTGGCTTGGTATAAGTGTAAATTGTCCCTAGTGTGTTGAGGATAGTGTTAATGTGCGGGGATCGCTGGTCGGTACGGACCCGGTGAGCCGAAGGGCCTGTTTCCGCGCTGTATCTCTGAACGACACAAAACTAAAAAAACAACCAGATTGTGAAGGGCAGGAGAGTGTGGAACCTTTTTCTCCTGGTGACACAATGGCAGATCACTGCACAGTGGATCCTCTTCCCACTTGCAAACTGACACAGACTGCTCCAAGGTACACAAAAATGCTGGAGAAACTCAGCGGGTGTGGCAGCATCTATGGAGCGAAGGAAATAGGCAACGTTTTCAGGCCGAAACCCTTCCGAGAAGGAAATAGGCAACGTTTTCGGGCCGAAACCCTTCCGGGAAGGAAATAGGCAACGTTTCGGGCCGAAACCCTTCCGGGTTTCGGCCTGAAACGTTGCCTATTTCCTTCGCTCCACAGATGCCGCTGCACCTGCTGAGTTTCTTTTTTGTGTACCTTCGATTTTCCAGCATCTGCAGTTCCTTCTTAAACACAGACTGCTCCACATTGGAGCAGATTAACCTTTCTGCATCCGTTGCCTCCCATTTGCAGGCAGTTAGTTCCCCATTAGAGCTCCCTCACAGATGCAGATGGATATTGAGCAGCCGATTCTCAGCAAAGCCATTCAATCAGTCTTTCCCTAGCGCAGCTGCCTGTCCACTCTCAGCAATAAATACC
This sequence comes from Leucoraja erinaceus, assembly GCF_028641065.1. NCBI lineage: Eukaryota > Metazoa > Chordata > Chondrichthyes > Rajiformes > Rajidae > Leucoraja > Leucoraja erinaceus. Next base: position 18,271,194 of record NC_073405.1, read on the forward strand.
AAAAAGCTTGGCCTAGTTAACCAAGCAGATTGAGCGCGGCTATGAAATGCTGCTTTAACCGGCCTGCCAGCAATCTGATGGATGCTGATCCAACGGGCTTAGTGGCTCCACGTCCGGATAATAAGATGGCTTCCTCTAAATAGCTGGCAGAACAAATGATGCCGTTGGTTCTGTCAGTCGCCAAAAGTGGGAAAGGAATATCATGAACTGCAGCCACAGTGACAATTAAAACGCTTCTTTGGAAAAAAACCTCAAACCTGCCTGCCTCTGGAGATACTGGCATATACTTGGAATGTTAGGATGTGGGTTTGGCATCGTTACTTGAAAAGCCCACAGAGGAGTTAATTTCCACTAATGCCCCGTTGGCTCGTGCATTAGTGTAAAACTTCTCTGCTATTTTTAGGCAGGCAGCAAGAAATCATCAAAAATTAATGTGAAAATTACGCAGAAGGATAAAACTGCATGCAAACATAATGGCAACTGAGCTGCTGCAGGAAGGTGAATCTTCTAATGTGTGTGTCACTGAGCCTGGCTCAGAAAACCTCAGAAAATCCGTTTGCGTGGAAAAGCCATTATGCCTCTCAATCCCATTTTGCTAAGGCACTATTCGCAATGACTCTGCTACGACCACTCATCTTTTCTACGTTAGGTTACTTCAATTTCCTTCCCTCAGTCAGCGGAGTACTGTAGCAGATGGAAGAATTTTGTAAGGCATCGCACATCACTTTCTTCACAGAACAGAGGCGTTGGCTGTGCGGATTTGTCCTCACGTTTGAATCCTACGACCAGTTTAAGCTTAGGGGCTGGAGCAGGGCATTCAGATACTCTAGCTGTTTCCACCATTCAGATGGATGTGAATTCCACCATGGTTACACTATCTTTAATAATTCATTGATAAAAATCTTGAATAATTTATTAACAAATACACGTGTTGAAATGTTCAGTTTAACTAGGTTGTGGAGCTTGCTTGTGAAGCATAACACGTGCTTTCTGTGCGAGTCTAATCAAACATCTGATCACCGGGTGGTTGTGCTCCCATGAATATGTGATCAGGGTCCTCTGTGTGAAGAGCGTGGCCACTGGTTACTGTGGCCACAACCGGTAACATCACTTGGGAAAATCGCCATCATGTGTTGCAAGCTCAGGATCGGCATGAAAGAAGTTTGAATGCACAGTGTCTTTTACCCAAGCTAGGGGAATCAAGAACCAGAGAAAACAGGTTTAAGGTGAATAGGGAAAGATTTAATAGGAACCTCAGGGACACCTTTTTCACACAGGGAGTGGTGGGTGTAAGGAACGAGCTGCCAGAGGGAGTAGTTGAGGTAAGTACTATGACAATTGGACTCACTCAGCTGGCTCACGGTTGCCAAACATACCAGCACCATTCAGTATGACATTTAAAAGACAATTGGACAAGTACATGGACAGGATAGGTTTGAAGGGAGTGGGCCAAACACGGGCAGGTGGAACTAGTGTAGATGAGGCATCATGGTTGGCATGGGCAAGTTGGGCCGAAGGGCCTGTTTCCATGCTCTATGACTCTGAATCTAAAGTGAAAGGATGATTCTTGCTAGTGTAAGGCCTATCCTGCTATGCATGACCCCTTGTGCTTGGCAGGGTGTCTGAGCTTTGAATCTTGTCCAATGTTGCTATGTGCGCAACACTGCAACGATGCAGGTTTTCCTGCATTGTTGCATTTCTTAACTCTCTAGCAATACAGATTTTTTTAAAACAGTCAAAAGAGACAGCAGCCACTGAAATCAGTGGCCCCTTGCTTTAACGCTGCTGCTCATTCAGACAGGGTAGGCAGTGGGCTCAAGTGGCAATATTTGATTAACATTCACAGGTAATTTTCTGACTTCAGGACTAAGGAACGCTGATTAAATCATTGATTCTCTCTGTCAAAGAGCACGCACACTGAATAAACATAACGTTTCACCCTCTGTCCGAAGGCAAAAAGGGAAATACTCACTCATGCTCCCATTAAGTTTAGTTCCATTAGTAGCACCTCTGACAATAAATCAGCACAAAAGGAGACAAAATGCTGGAGCAACTCAGCGGGTCAGGTAGAACATGGGTCGGTGACGTTACGGGTCGAGACCCTTCTTCAGACTGATTGTAAGAGGGGAGAAGAAAGCTGGAAAAGGGAGAGGCAGAACAGAGTATGGCAAAAAATAAATGGACAGGCAAAGGGGAGTTTTGATAGATAGTTGGAACAAAGGCCACAGAAGATAAGGAAGATGTGAGCAGGTTTGAAGAATTGCACATTGTAACGCCAGAGGGAGGAAAGTGGCGGGGGGGGGGGGGGGGGGAGGGTAAAGGGAAGGGAGAAATAGGGGAATCCAGGTGGAGCACAGGGGAGAGATGGGGGTTGGGGGTGGAGGAGGATAGTGGGAAGGGGGGGGGGGGGGGGGAGTAGGAGGGAAAAGGGAAGGGGGGGGGGGGGGTAAGAAAGGGAAGGGGGGGGGGGGGGGGGGGGGGGGGGATTTAGTGAGGCATTCCCTAAAATTGGAGAATTCTATGTGCATACCAATAGGTTGTAAGTTACCCTAGCAGTAATTAGCACAATATGGATATGACCAGAGACACAAGGAACTGCAGATGCTGGAATCGTGAGGAAAAATCAAAATGCTGGAGTAACTCAACGGTCAGCAGATCTTTTCTAACAATCTCAGCAGATGCTATCATTTCAATGCGGTATAAATATAAATATATATATATATTTTAAAGCTGATCAGATTATGTTATCAGATCCCTCTACCCTTTTTCTCCCTATTTTCCATTAACTTAATGTCTTAAGAGTTTCAACTTGGTGTTTTTAGGACCATACCTCTTGTGTATCAATAGGCATTAACATTTACTCAATATGATGTAAATGTGGGTTAGTTTATACAAGTTCATTTCAAGACTTCTGGTTAGGTCATTTTTGGCTGGAGTCTACACTCAGCCTATATATATATAACCCACATTCATATCATAGTTTATTTCTACTATCTTTCAGGAATTGTGAGACAGGACATTTGAACCATTTGATACAGTGCTAATTCAAATATTGTACATATTGTTTCTCATTGTACATACAAGTATCCAAATTGATCGTGAATTGAAGGATACACTGCATTGTAACAAAGGGGTATCTCCAGGAGGAATGTCTGTAGGCATTACAGAGGAATTGCAAACCCTACACAAGAACCTTAATAAATTATAAAGACAGACAATTAACAATGTATAATGTAATGTAAGAGATTTAATTGCAGCCTATCAATACTTTGTTTCCAAGGACATCAATAGATTTTCTATTGATCACACTGTGAAGTCTACTGCTTTCTGCACCAGCAGAGAAACACAGCAAAAAGCTGCCAGCTGCAAAGCCTCTGAACTGGAATATGATAGCAATGGTGGTTAACTGGGAATACATTGGGGGAGCATAAAGGGGCTGTCCCACTTGGGTGACCTAATCCGCGAGTTCTGGTGAGTTTGCCCTCGACTCATACTCGCAGCATGGTCGACACACGGTCCTAGGAGGTCTTTGTACTCTCCTTCATGCTCGAGAGTAGTCCCCGTGTACTTGAAGCCTCAACTAGGTCGCGGCGTTGTAAAAAAAGGTTGCCATGGAAAAAATCAATACTATATTTACTCATAGGTTTAGTCGTAGTAGGTCATCATGTTAGTCGTAGGTAATCAATGGTAGTCAAAGGTAATCAAAGGTAGTCAAAGGTAGTCGTAGATAGTCTTCATCATAGTCGTAGGGAGGTTGAAGGAGATCGAAGGAGGTTGTCTTCACTCTTCACTATTCGGTGTCCAATTTTCCCGAAGTTAGTCATAGCTCGTCGTAGCTAGTCGAAGCTAGTCTTCAACATAGTCGAAGGAGGTCTTCAACATGACATTTTTTCAAACTCTTCTAAACTCGCCAATTAGGTCGCCCAAGTGGGACAGCCCCTTAAGACAGATATGAGATCTAGGTCGGCATTTGGTGCCACTTTAAGGGAGCCTGTTTCCCGATAAGTGAGAAATTATGGTGGGACACTAAAAGTCCTCTTGGGTGGGTGTAAGAGATCCATGGGACTATGTAAAAAAAATGTGTTCTCTAGTACCCCCTGCACAATAGTTTTGCTCGACCTAAATAAATTATCAGTCCAGTATTCCAACTTCTGCTTTAATGGATATGGCTTCATGTAAATTAGTAGCTATGTTTCCTATACTGCCGCAGTTATTTCATTTCAAAACTACTTCTGCTATTGTTACAGAGCTTTGAACCCAGGAAAGACACTGTTTAAATGCCACAGAGCTTGCTCCAAATTTTTTCTTGTTTTGAACTTTTATTTTAATTAATGGTAGACACAAAATGCTGGAGTAATTCAGCGGCGCAGGCAGCATCTCTGGAGAGAAGGAATGGGTGACGTTTCGGGTCGAGATCCTTCTTCAATTATTTTAGTTAATTGGGTGCAATGCCTGCAAAATATGTATTAGGTTTTATGAATCCTTTGCGTAGACCAAAGATTATTTGGACTATTGAGTTCAGCCAACTGACAAAAGGGGCTGTGTTGGTGACTCTTTGCAGTAGAAACCCTGTTGACACTAAGACGTACTCTCAGAGCCTGATAGAAAACAGGGGAGAAATGAAAAAAGGAATACATATGCAAGAATCTATAGCAACCAAGCGAGCGTGATCTGTTTTACACCTGTAAACAAGCTTTACAGATAATTTAATATAAAAAGGAAATCCTCCTGGAACAATCCTACTTACATTTTTATTGCCTATTTCCCACCTATTGCAAAATATTAGGATTGCCAGTGAGTTTAGTTGAAATACTTTGCATGCTTGGCAGGTTTTATTCATTCATCCTGTCATTACCTGGTTTGAACATCAAGTATGTGCAAAGGACTTGTGCCAGATTATTACTTGCCTACACCTGGGGCTGTAACAGATCAGGTATTGCATATCCACAGCCACCAAGGGTTGGTGTGGTGGGGGCTGGAGGGGTGGGTGGTGTAGGGGGCTTATAGAGAGAAAATTCAGGTTAACAGGTATAGTCACCCATTGCTGGGAAACAATTCAAGAGGAGGTTGAGGAAACGTTTTGGGTCAAAATCAGGAAGAGGTGAATTCTGATAGGATTGAAATAAGAGTGTAACACAAACAAAAATCAATAAATACAGCTGCGCACAGAAATGAAATCCAGTCAAAATAAAATTCTGTAAACGTTGGGAACAAATATTTGGCATGTTAGCCCATACAGGGTGTTGTAACCATGGCAATGTCCCACAGTTCCATCCTCTCATCTCCAGACACTGGAAGCTGAGACTCTTTGTCCATGGGAAAGGTGGAGGTTCAAATTGAGGCACAGTGGAACCAGGGAGGAGGAAATAAAAAGGGTGAAAAGGCCAGCACTCATAACAAACGAGGAGGAGCTGGCAAAGTGATTGGCTGATGAGCATTTGATTTGCCCAGTAAAAATAGAATGAAACTGTGGGGCCATTCAACGAAGGAGGCAGTTACTCACAGGTTACTGGGGAAGAGGTTGATCAGAGACCTGGGCTTAGAGTGGGTGAGTCGACAATGATAACTGCCATCATTGCACAAGAAAGAAAGAAAGAAGTAGTTGGAAGATGGAACTATGGCAGTGGAAGAATGAGTGAATGCATCTCAAAGGTCAAGGGAAGGAAAATGATCATGGTGGATACTTGCTGTAATGTCTATTCATGAGTTATTGGAAATGGGCCCTTCAGCCCACTGAGTTCATGCTAACCATCAAAAACCCATTTATCACCAATTCCACCATAATCTATTTCACTCTCCCCAAATGTTACCACTCACCTATAGACCGAGAGCAATTTATAGAGGACAATTAACCAACTACTGTAATCTGCGCATCATGGAGGCATGGAAGGAAACCGCATTACCCAGAAGAAACCCACAATGTCACAAGAAGAACATCCACACTCCACAAAGACAGAACCAGACATTAAGATGGAAGCTTGGCTGCTGGCCATCAAGTCATACAGCATGGAAACAGGCCCGTCAGTCCAACTTACCCACAATGACCAACATGTCCCATATACAATAGTGCCACCTTCCTGCATTTAGCCCATATCCCGCTAAACCTGTCCTATCCATGTACCTGTCTAATTCCATCTCTGCTATCTCCTCCGGCAGCTCGTTCCATAGCTGGCGCTATGAGGCAGCAGCACTACAAGCTGCACCACTCTGATGTCCAGCAGCAATGACCACCCCTGAAGTTCAACAGAAGGTGATAGTTTGGGTTAAACATCGCTAAGTGATGGTGGGGGGCTGTTCGCCAAAACGTGAAGGCAAGGGGTCCCTCATCATCGAGGGCCCACTCTCCTGTCTGCTTTTGTTCCATGAAAGGGAATCATTAATCACCCAGTTTCCCTGCTGACTCAGATCAGAAGAAACATTCACCAACTCTCAGTCTTCACTTGCTGACAGACCCAAGCTAGTTTAGAATCACTTCCACTGTTATTTCACATATGCAAGTGCCATTATTTTTTAATTAGCTCCCTTTTAATCTGTTTGACAGTTGGTGCCACAACAGAAGAAAGAATATGAGGCGCAACAGGAATGATACAGTGCCTCGCACAATCAAAAGGCAAGCTCATATTTCAGGCTACTCAAGTTGACTCACCTGAGGCTGTTGCTTAGAAAATATTTCTTATTAATTTTCCAAAGCTGCACCATCCAGTGCACTCACCCTGTCTGCTTACCTCTGCCTGTTAACATTCAGATCCCATGTCATTAGCTTATATTCTTCTCCACAATGCTGTATTTGTAGACTTGGTAATTTGGGTATTTAGGCTTAGGTCTATGATTGTCGTATGCACCAAGGGACTGTGAAAAACGTTGTTCTACATGCTATCCTATCAGATCAGATAATACTGTACATAATTGCAATCAAGCCGAACTGAAGTAGAATAAGTAGAGCGAAGGGAAAGATACAGAGTGCAAAATATAGTTCTTAGCATTATAGCGCAACAGTTCCAATGTCTGCAATAAGGTAGAGGAGAATTGGACTGTACCCTAAGCTTATGGAAGGACCGTTTGGAAGCCTGCTGATGGAGGGGAAGAAGCCATTCCCGAGTCTGGTGGTGTGTGCTTTCACGTGGTCCGTGCTCCAGGTGCTTGTGAGCGTGTGTGGCTACAGTAGCACCAGTGGTCTTCCTGCAGTAGAAGTTATTTAGATCTGTTGTAGTAAAAGTGCCACCTAGGTTTGTGACCAGCTCCAAGAAATGGGAGGAGTGGATGGAAGTGCGTGGGAGAAAGCAGTGGCAAACCTAGGCTGAAGATCAGGGCTGTCGAGCAAGTTCTATGGAGACTGCAACAAATATCATGGGTGTAAGACATGCGGCTGGGACCACAACAGGGGATAAGGGCAATGAAGATGGAATGGGGCTCTGATGGGAAAATAGGGGGGTTTCATGGCCTGGGCCTTTAGGTTCAGGTTTGCGATCAGGGATTGGCTGCATGTTTTGTTGTGGTGCATTGATGGGGGGTAGTTGGGAGAGCAAAGGAAGCATTGATTGAGGGATGGAATCATCTTGTGAGCAACTGGGGAAGTATCAGGCATGTTACGATGTTACTGAGTCATGGAGTTGTAAAATCACCCAGCAGGGAAGTAGGTTGTTCGGTCCATCATGTCATGACTATCAAATACCGATCAACACTAATTCAATTCCTTTCCTCATCCCCATTGACTTCCCCACCTTCCCCCAATTCCTCTGTAATTTACAAAGACTAGGATGCATTTACAATTGCTGACTAACCTACCAACCCCCATGTCTATCCCAAGTGGGAGGAAACCCAGACACGCATGAAAACCCATGTGGTCACAGGGGCAACAGGCTCTAGAAGGTTCTTTATGAACGGCAGTTCTTTGCTTTTATGTCTCATTCTATGAGGGAAAAACGGGACAAACTTGGATTACTTTCTCTGGAGCATCAGAGGCTGAGCGGGTAAACCATACAGAAGTATATCAAATATGGCTAGGTTAGGTAGTCGGAACTTTTTTCCCCGGTGTGGAAATGCCAAAGAGGTTTATAGTGAGAGGGGGAAAGTTTAAAGGAGATGTGCGGGATTTTACAGAGAGAGTGGTGGGTGCCAGGAACACACTGCCAGGGGTGGTGGCGGGGGCAGAGTTCATCACAGCATTTAAGTATCTTTTGAATAAGTACATGACAATGCAGGGAATGGAGGGAAAGAGATCAGATGCAGGCAGAGGAGATTAGTTTAACTTGGCATCATGCTCAGTGGGGACATTGTGGGCCGAAGGGCCCTGTTCCTACGTTGTACAGTTCTGTTCTTTATGTGTAGGACAGAACTGCAGATGCTGGTCTAAATCGAAGATAGACATAAAATGCTCTAGTAGCTCAGCGGGACAGGCTGGAGAGAAGGAATGGGTGACGTTTCGGGTCGAGACCCTTCTTCAGACTTTATTTTGATGCACTCCATTTTTGGAAAAAAAAAGTGCCAATATAGGATTTGCAAATCTCATTCAGTTCCCCTGTTTCTAAGGTTGATCTCATTCCAAAATGTTTCTGTGCCGAGATCAGGCAGATTGATTTGTTCAGTGGGAGCTGTGCAGAGGAGAATGTGTTCATGTTGGTTGATCTCCCTGGTGCATTCTCACTGCAACCGCGAGATAGCTGTGTCCCAAACTTACAATCGATTCAATAATTAGTTTCACATCAGCGATGAAAGACTGGTTTGAAGCTGCACATTGGGTACTTAAACCGATTTGATTTGCATATTTGTGAAATTGGGCAACCTGTTTTTGACTGAGATAATTTGGGGATGTTAAATAAAATAGGAATCCCCAGTTTGGTTTGATGAATGAAAATTCTTCAAAGCCCATCAATTTTTCATTCATTTTCACTGAACGCCTTGAATACAGACATTCGCATTTGATCAGTGGGGAATTTCTATCCACTGTCTTATCAACTTTGGTAGGCATTGCTGGGAAATAGACTGCAAGGTTTCACAGACATTTCAAGAACTGTTTAAATATCTGTTACTTACAATTATTGCTCAGCATTTGCCTATCCCAAGTCCTTCCTCTTTTCTCTGGCGTTTTATTCTCCCCAATTCACCCCTCCCTCCACTTTTCATCCTCTGTCTGCTGCTGTTCATTTACCATCTTCCCCTCTTTAATCTCTAGGAAGGAACTGCAGCTGCTGGTTTACACTGAAGATAGACACAACATGCTGGAGTAACTCAGTGGGTCCAGGCAGCATCTCTGGAGCAAAGGACCAGGTGATGTTTTGTATCAAGGCCCTTCTTCAGACTGGGGGAAGAGGGAAACTAGGGGATTGAGAAGGAATGGAACAAATCAGAGCCAAGGAGCCCACAATGGTCCATTGTTGGCTGTGGAGGAGATGATAAGGTAGGGATACAAACAATGAAACTAGCAGGACCACCAGGGTGGGGGAGGAATGGAAAGAGAGGGAGTGGAAGGATTACTTGAAATTAGAAATTGAATTTCTCTATTGAGTTGCTCCAGCACTTTGTGTCTATTTTCTTTAATCTCTCTCAGTTCTGCTTCTGTTCTCTGATGTACCCATTCTCCAGAGTCTATCCTCTATCCTGCAAGCCCAGTTTCCATTCTCTCCACATTTGCCTACATCCCTCTGTCCTCTCTGCTATTTTCTGCCTTCCCTCCCTCTTTTTTCTCTTTCCCTCTCTACCCTCCAATCCTCCACTTATCTCCCTCCACAATCTGCTCCCTGTGCTCTCCATTTTCACCCTCCCTCCCCTCTGCACTCTAACCATACATTGCCCTCTTCATCCTCTTACTGTTCTCCCTCCTACTCTCCAGCACCCGTCGCACTCTCCATTCCAAGTACCCTCCCTCGCTTTAGTGACCGCTTCCCGAAGTTGACACTCGGGGATGGGAGGGGGAAGTGGGATAATTTAAAAGTTTCATTTAATTTCACTAAGTTTCCAAGTATAACAATGAGAGCTCCAAAAGTCAGATTCTGGGTAAACTGTTCCTGAAAATCTCTGCAATTTCTTCTGCCAACTATCAAAACAGGAGCTGCGGGAGTTATTTATGAATTTTCCATTGTGCAATGGTACACAATCCCCAGGCTGTGCATTTTGGGGAAACTTATTTTGATATCAATGTACTGTATTATGCACACTTTTTTTCAAACAAAATCAAAGATGCTGGAAGAACTACACTAAGCAAGCAGCATCTCTCATTACATCCCACTTTTCACCAGGTTTTTATAAAATGCCGCACTAACTATCCGGACTCATGCTGCTTACCAGATGATCAGTCTTAACCAATCTCAGTATAATCCATTCCCTCCAGAGATGCTGCCTAACCCACTGAGTTACTCCAGCACTATGTGTTTTGCTCAAGATTCCAGAATCTGCAGTTTCCTGTAACTCCATACAGTATTTTGTCTCACACCTCGCTCCTCTCTCCAGCTCTGCATTCAAAACTGTCATCTCTCCACTCTTCCCCTACTTCTGAGGAAGACTCATTGAAGCCCGACAAGTTTCACATTCTAGAGACGCTTTCAGATTCCTGCATTTTCAGTTTTTATTTGATTTTTCCCCCCCTCTCTCTTATCACCAAAAGGAAAGTGGAAACTGCCGTATGTGGTTTTGACCTCGGATTGTCTGTAGAAAATTTAAATGGCCATTTCTGACATACACATTTTCATCCGTGGCTTGGCCTGTCCCAAGCTGCTACTGTTGCTATGGCGACAGCTTAAGACTGCTCGGCATGGGTATCGCAATTAGACTGACTCCAAATCTTCGCTGCAGGGCACCTTATTGCTGTTTTAATTGGAAGCTTACCTTCCCCGAGTTCTTCCCAGATCTGGTTTCATCTCCTGGAAGTCAATGCTTGCAAGTCAAATCTTTTTCCATATATCTGGAATGTGGACAGTGAGGTTCATCCCTCGGAGACCCTTCCATCACCTGTGCAACCTTTTCAAATGAGTACAAGCCGGAGTTTGACGGTGAGGAGGTGAATAATACCCTCGTGAGGATCACCGAAACACAATAGTTTGTAGGGGATTTGATATGTGGATAAAACTCTGCAATAGGGAGTGCGGAAATTTGCCTTGTTTCCAAAGGTATATAAGTAATGAATGCTTCCTGAATCTTGCTGGATGGAGGTGAGCGCTGAGGTAACTATCATCAGACATTCACCATAACAGCAAGGTGAAGCACCATACAATGCTTCCTTTGAAAGCACCAGTTCACTGTAAAGTGTAGTAACCACACCCTTACACTGCTGTAGATGTCGATTCATGCAGTAGAGAAACAGGCCCTTTGGCCATTTGAGTCCATGCTGACCTTAAAGCACCATCTACACTAATCTTATTTTATTGTCCACACACCACCATCAATCTCCCTCCAGATTTTAGGCTTAGTTTTTTGATTTTAGAGATAAAGATGTAGTTTTAGGGCTCTTTGGCCCACTGAGTCCACACCGACCAACGATCCCCACACATTAACACTACCCTATACACACTAGGGACAATTTACATTTATATCAAGCCAATTAACCTACAAACCCGTACATCATCGGAGTGTGGGAGGAAACCAAAGATCTCGGAGAAAACCCACACGGTCACGGGAAGAACGCACAAACTCCGTTCAGGCAGCACCCGTAGTCGGGATCGATCTCGGGACTCCGGCGCTGCAAGCATTGTAAGACAGCAACTCTCCCGCTGCGCCATCGTGCCGCCCACCTGGTAGATTCTACCATCCACCTACACAATATGAGCAGCATCTCTGGATAGAAAGAAAGGGTGACGTCACCCATTCCTTCCATCCAAAGATGCGGCTGGTCCCGCTGAGTCACTCCAGCATTTTGTGTCTACTTTCGGTGCAAACCAACATCTGCAGTTCCTTCCTATACATCTGAGTAAGGTACCCGGTGTTGGTTGAGCCACATTACTGTGGTGGGCAGAATGAATGACCATACAGAAGATGGATTATAGGACTCCCCGAACCTCTGTTTAAACTTGTTGTACCTTCAACAGTGTGACTACCTCCCTGGGTGTGGGCTCCACCAACAGTCTCAGGAGAGACTTGCCAGCCGAGCTGGAGCTGACAGATTTGGTGAGAGGCTGCTGTCAGTAGAGAGAAGGCTCTTGCACACAGATACACTGCAATATCTCTGGCACTGTGGCAGCCATGGGCCAAATGCCTAATCCCTTCTCTTGAAAAATCGTTCTCCGCTGCTGAAAATGAACCTGTAAACCTGCAGAAATGTACACACTGATACATCGCCAAGCGTGTCACCCTGCTAAATGTAACAGAGACTAAAATTTGTTTTCCTATTTAATCAACGAGCGAAGAAATAAAATGTTTCGAGGCACTAGATCGTGAAATCACCCAAAGCATCTTCTTGGAAAACTCTGTTATAGTTCAGTGGTCATGGTAATTTCAGCAAAAACAAACCAAGTTATAATCTCCAGGCAACAAGGTCTGAGGGAAAAAATAATTCCACTTTAACGTCAGACTTGTTAATTTTCTGCCTCACGCCCCATCAATCTCTATCAACCACCCCTGAACAAACTGGCTCTGATACACTCCAATAACATGGTGCATTCCTGCATCTTTGCCTCACCACCGACAGTGTGTGCAGCCTTCTCACTTAGTCTCCCTATGAACCAATTTCTTGGTGCGCAACTGTCCGTACCTCTATCTCCAATTCATCTTTATCTTCTGCAGGAACGGGAGTCAGACTAATGTGCATCGCATCACTCTCAGATTTATTTTACCTGGAGCATCAACTCTGCTTCCAGTTCTTCTGCCTGAATTTCCCACTTATCCCCTCAACTCTTGGTCTTTCTCTGATTCTCTGACAGCGGTCCATGGTGTTGGGGGAAGGCAGCTTATTTTCTAATTCTGGAGGACAACCACAGGTTGCTTGCAATCTAAGCGAGTAAGGTCAAACTCAGAAACTCTCTACAATATTATTTTCCCTGTTCATGAAAATACTTTTGCATCTCCCACTATACAGTTATTTAATTCTTCTCGAGCCACAATATGCTTCCCGCAACATATCTCTCCGTGGATCTTGAATCCAACCTTCAGGTCCTGTCTCTTCCTAATTGTATCTTTCATTTTGTGTGCCCTCTGCCATTTTGATTGTTTCCAATTTCCTGGTTCACCTTTTCCATGGAGAGCAGGAGGCTGAGGGGTGATCAGATAGAGGTGTATAATATCATGAGGAGAATAGATAGGGTGGATGAACGCAGACTATTACATAGGGTAGGGAAATCAAAAACTCGAGGAATAGGTTTGAAGTGAGGGAGGTAAGATTTAAAACAAACCTGACAGGCAATGTTTTCACTCGGATGGTGATATGGAATAAGATGCCATAGGAGGCAGGTACTATAGCAACATTTAAAAGACAGTTGTACAGGCACGTGGTTAGGACAGGTTTTGGGGGATATGGGCCAAATGTAAATAAATGGGGCGCGCTTAGATGGGGCATCTTGATTGATATGGACAAGTTGAACCGGGTTTCCATGCTGCATGACTCTATAACTGATCCATATTCACCATGATCATACAATCCCTCAACTCTTTCCATACCACATCAAGAAGCTCTGAAGAAGCTCTGAAACAGGCCCCTGTCTGTAAGTCAGACCCGTTCAGCAGTGTGCTCACAGACGTCGGCAGTGATAGTAAACTGTTACATAGCAACAAAATTTTGAGATTTAAAAAATCAAGTCTGCAGTTTATCCCATCAGATAAAGCATAAAAAGAAGTTTAATTTGACACCTAATTCACTTTCATATCTCAAGTAATAAAAAAGTTATGGCCATTTTCATACTCGGAAATAAGCATCTTGTTCCCTATTGATTTTCTATGGACATAACAAAAAAGCTGTGATCATGGACAGTCAAAAGCCCATAACCTTCTTAAAAATTAAGAGAACTGAATGAAATTTTCAGTTATCATAGATTGAACCATTCTGAAACAAATATACAATCATCTTACTTGGATGACCTGAAATTAAAGCATATAATTAGTTAGTTACCCAATTGTAGCTAATTTCAAACTTCAATCACTAGATCTAAACATCTATCCATTTCTTAATAAATGATTAACATTTTTAAATAGCCTAAGTGTCCAAATAATATTCACAAATAATTCACAATAAAACATGATTTTTAATTCTCATTTACATCAATTTATAGACCAAATTGAAGGAATTTAGTGTTCAATTGCTGTAAATTAAAGTCCATTTTAAATCAGCTTTCTACGTGAACTCGCGAAACGTTCAAAATATTTGTGCCCTCAAGATACTGCGGGATAAAAGAGCCCAAAATGAACACTCCTATAGTTTTGAAAGGGGTTTAAGAAGCCCCTTTTAATGTATTTTATTAATTGTTTGCTTTATAAAACCCTGGGGCTGCGAGAGGTTGCGGAGTGAGAGAGTGATTTTAAAACTATTATAACTATTATTCGAGGCCTATAAAACTACCTTTTGCGACGGGGTCTTTCAGCGATTTTTCATTAATGATTTACTAGGCTGAACATCTTTGATTGGAACAGCCTAGTAAAAATCGCGTTTTAAACACGCCCCCCTCTAAACAGCGCCAAAATAACGGGCTGGGACAGATTCTCAACGGGGTCAAATTCATAAACTGATGTTTGAAATCTTCTCCTTAAAATCTTTACGAGAACTATGTTTGACTGTATTTTAATAGTTACTGTTACGTCTATCTGTGATTGGGTCCATTCACCGCTGTCTTTGAAGTTTACTGCTATCTGTGATTTCCACACCGCAAGTATGCCACGCATGCGTGCTGAACGGGTTCTTCACGTAATCCCTCATCGTAACTCCTCATAAAATACAGATCAAACTTCAAACTGGTAAGTTCTCGTTTAATCTTACTATTATCACCCGCCCAGATACTAATCTTACATTAATCCATTTAAAAGAAAATCTTCCAACAATTCATCAACTTCTATCAACCTCGATCACACAGCTTCAATCACTCACATAAATACTTGGAGCACTTTACAACAGCCAATTAACCTACTACCCTGCAAATATTTCGGATGTGGGAGAAAACCAGAGCACCTTGAGGAAACCCATGTGGTCCCTGGAAGAACATGCAAACTCCACAGGTGAGGATTTAACCCAGATCTCTGGCATGGTGAGGAACAGCTCAACGATCTGTGTCCCTGTAATACTCTATGTGCCCATGTTACTCCTCTTGTACCTATCTAACCTAATCTACTCACATCGGGTCCATAGACCTCTATGCTTTTGCAGTGCCAGTGCTCTCCTGTTCTCCATTACTCCTGAAAGCTTCTTTCAAATATATTTGTTTAGCTGGAATTTGAGGCCTTTGAGGCCTTTGCACTGCAAATTCAGCAAATTTAAGAAACATTTAGACAGGTACATGGATAGAATAGCTTTATCCAGCAGGAAGGTGGGACTAGTGTAGATGGGAGATGTTGGTGGGTGTGGGCAAGTTGGGCCGAAGGGCTTGTTTCAACGCTGTATGACTCTACAACTATACCTAATTAAAGCACCCTCATACTATTTCCGTTGAAGCTCCAACTGTGGCCAAGATGACTCCGGATCTAAACATCTAAGGATGTTACAGCAACCCAACTGATTACTGGAACCGCTGTGTTACAATCCTGGGGAGATGGCTGTGCTCCAAGCCGTGCAATTCTGTTGACTTCTCTCCCTGAGACAACATCTGTGCTCCCCTCACTGTTACTCTGACAGCACCACTGCTCTCCCCTGCTAACCTGTTAGTCCCGACTGCTCCAACTCCTGGCGAGACCATGTGTTCCCTCTGGCCATCAACAGTCCCCACTGTCTCCACCAGCCTGGCTACAGCTGACCCAGGAATGCAAAGCAGTAACACAGGGAAAGGGATGGGAAGGCAGTCACGTGAGCCAGTGATAATACTGCTGGTTTTTAACTGGGTGTTAAAATATTTGGCTGCATCTTCACTGTTCTGCAGTGAGGAACTCATGATGTGGCTTTGCAAAACTTCTATCAATTCCAGGACCTAGATAAGGGCTGCTGAAGAAGGCTCCCTCCTGCTCCATCCACATTGCTGGCACAGTCAGAAGCTGTGCAGATGGTGCTCCCTGCAGTTTCTGTGCATCACTGGTGGACAGCTGTGAGTGTTGAGTGTGGTAGATGGGGGTGGTGATCAAGTAGAAGGCTTTGTTTAAAAACATGGAACTGCAGATAGTGGTTTACCAAAAAAAAAGATGCCAATGGCTGGAACAACTAAGCGGGTCAGGCAGCTTTGTTTAGTTTAATTTAGAGATACAGCATAGAAATAGGCCCTTCAGTCCATCAATCAACCATTTCAAACTAGTTCTATGTTAAACCACTTTTTCATTCATTATGGACAATTTTTTTTTTAGAGGACAATTAACCTAAGAACTTGTATGTCTTTTGGATGAGGGAGGAAACGGGAGCACCAAGAGGAAGCCCACACGGTCACGGGGAGAATGTGTAAACTCCATACAAACAGTACTCTGGATCAGGATTGAAACCGGATCTCTGAATCCTTGAGGCATCAGCTCCACCAGCTGTGCCACTCTGCCAACCTCAGAGAAATTACATCTTCAGCACCAGTCATACAAAAGGTGTAAGTGGATAGACACAAAATGCTAGAGTTATTCAGCAGGACAGGCAGCATCTCTATGGATAGAAGAAATTGGTGACATTTCGGGTCAATTTGGGTCTGAAGAAGGGTGTCGACCCGAAACGTCACGCATTCCTTCTGTCCAGAGATGCTGCCTGTCCTGCTGAGTTATTCCAGCATTTTGTATCCGTCTTTGGTTTAAACCAGCATTTGCAGTTCCTTCCTACACAGCTGTACGTACGGTGGATGGTGATCTCTGGGTGAAGTGATCGTATCACTTCTCAGCCTCAGTTTCCTGTGGGTGGAACACACTGAACGTGGTGCAGTTATACAGGGACAAGAGTCAACCCAACAAGGCATGAGCAATGACATCATCCTATGCAGCTCTGTTGAATCCTGCAATTTAAATATTGCATTTTGTGTGCACCTGAAAGAGGAGAAATGCAAGAAACATCTTATCTCCCATCTTATCCTCTCTCCTCCTCATTAATAGGAAAGCAGTGCCAATTACTCGTTTCTGTTGATTTACTTTCAGCAATATATTTTTTGATGATGACATCAGCGTTCAGCAGGCTCGAAGGAGCTTAATTAACTTGCACAGCTCAGATAACACAACCCTGGGTTAATGAGGACCTCATCAGATGTTAATTCAGCTCCCGTGCATCGACCGCCCCTCTGAGACTGGCGGTTACCCTGATGAGGTCATTGCCACTGACGATTAATCAAAAAATATTCCAGGGAGTAAAAATAAACAAAAATAATATGAAAGTCACTGTCAGTTCTTTGTTGCTCCTATGGAACATCATGGGGGAGTGGGGGGACGGGGAAAGTGACAGGGAAGGAACTGAATGGAAAATATCCTCTACTGACAGAGCTGAGAACAACACCATGCTATTGTGTGGTTCCTTTGACACATCAACTTCATCTAAGAGAGTCATCAAACAGACAAAGAAAGATTGAAAGATATTGTGGCAAATAACCAAGAAGTAATTTTCACTTCTGTAGTTAACAAAGTCAAGGATGAAGCTTTAGGTAGCACGAGGACATCATAAACACTGCAAATACAAGGATTGCAAACTTCTCAAGAGTGGGATTGAAAGTTGCAATGGCCACTATGAAGGCCTATTGTGATGGGAATTGTTGCACACCAACAGGTTCCCAGGTTCAATGATAGCTTCTGCACCAAAGACACATTAATTTCAATACATTTTTGTTGAAGTTGCTTTAGTTGGTTCCTGGGGGTAGTGAGAACAAGAACCGGATCCTGTTCATTACAAACTGGTCCATCCTGTAACATAGTTGGATAGGTGAGTGGTTTGTAATTCCCACCACTAATGATGGTTTTATGGAGCCATTAATATGGAATACGTGAAGGGCAGGTATACCTGTGACTGCGACCAAGCCAGTGTTCTGGATAATGTCTGCCGCAATATCCTTCCTTACTCCAAAAAATCATTCAATTGATAAACCTGTTTTCTTAATACTTAAACTATTCGGCAAGGTATAAATAAGCCTAATTACACAACCAGTGTGAAAATAAAAACTGCAGATGCTGGAACTCTGAAACTTGCCCACATTACCATCATGTCCCACCTACACTTGTCCTACCTGCCTGCATCAGGCCTACATCCCTCTAAACCTGTCCTATTCATCTACCTGTCTAAATATTTTGTAAACCTTCTGATAGTCCCTGCCTCAACTGCCTCCGCTGGCAGCTCGTTCCATACACTCGCCACCCTTTGTGTAGAAAAGCTACCCCTCAGATTCATATTAAATTGTTTCTCATGTGAATACAGTCCAGTATGGACAGCCCAGTATGAGTACGGTGTCAGGGGGTTATGGGGAGAAGGCAGGAGAATGGGGTCATGGGAGAGATGGATCAGCCATGATTGAATGGCGTAGTAGATTTGATGGGCCGATTGGCCTAATTCTGATCCAATCACTTATGAACTTTTAAACGTATGGTCCCTCTTTGAGTTGAACTATCCACATACTCTTTCAAGAAACCATCTTGAGTACATCTGACAAATTTTGCACCATATCTTCATCCCTGTTCCTCCATCTCCAGCTGGTCATTTAGAGGCCTATAGTAAATCCTATTAGATTGATTGCACCTTTCACATTTTTGAACTTGACTCATTTTGCCTCAGTGAATGAACCCTCAAGTGCTGCTGCGACTTTCTCCCTGATTGGTATTGCAACTGTTCCACCTCTTTTACTTCCCTCTCCATCAAATTCTGCAGCTTTGAGTCAATGCTGTGAGAAGATTGCTTCAGTCACAGAACTTTAACCCAACTTCAATGGTGTGGTAATGGACTTGCTGTATTGGTTCAATCATACAGGTAAAAAAAGATCCCCATGGATTTTTCTACTTTCACCTTTATCAGTCCTTGATAATATCCTGAGATTGCCAGTGCCAAAAACACTCCACTGCGGCAAGCCTCAACGACTTCCGCCCAGTTGCACTTACCCCCATCATCACCAAGTGCTTCGAGAGGCTGGTCCTGGCACACCTCAAAAGCTGCCTACCCCCCACACTGGATCCCTATCAGTTTGCCTACCGCAAGAACAGGAGTACGGAGGATGCCATCTCAACGGCACTTCACTCCGCCCTCTCCCACCTTGACAACAGAGACACTTATGTAAGAATGCTGTTCATCGATTACAGCTCAGCATTCAACCCATTATTCCATCAAAACTGATCACCAAACTCGGTAACCTGGGCATCGACCCCTCCCTCTGCAACTGGATACTGGACTTTCTAACCAACAGACCCCAGTCTGTGAGGTTAGACAAGCACACCTCTTCAATTTGTGTGCTGAACCTCTACTCCCTCTTCACCTTGACTGCACACCTGTACATGGTACTAACACCATCATCAAGTATACAGATGATACAACGGTGATTGGCCACATCAGCAACAACGATGAGCTGGCCTACAGGGAGGAGGTCCAGCACTTAGCAGCATGGTGCGCTGACAACAACCTGGCCCTCAACTCCAAGAAGACCAAGGAGCTCATTGTAGACTTCAGGAAGTCCAGAGGTGGCACGCACACCCCCATCCACATTAACGGGACGGAGGTGAAACGTGTTTCTAGCTTCAGGTTCCTGGGAGTCAACATCTCCGATGACCTCTCTTGGACCCACAATACCTCTACTCTGATCAAGAAGGCTCATCAGCGTCTCTTCTTCCTGAGGAGACTGAAGAAGGTCCATCTGCCTCCTCAGATCCTGGTGAACTTCTACCGCTGCACCATCGAGAGCATCCTTACCAACTGCATCACAGTATGGTATGGCAACTGCTCTGTCTCTGACCGGAAGGCACTGCAGAGGGTGGTGAAAATTGCCCAACGCATCACCGGTTCCACGCTCCCCTCCATTGAGTCTGTCCAAAGCAAGCGCTGTCTGCGGAGGGCGCTCAGCATCGCCAAGGACTGCTCTCACCCCAACCATGGACTGTTTACCCTCCTACCATCCGGGAGGCGCTACAGGTCTCTCCGTTGCCGAACCAGCAGGTCGAGGAACAGCTTCTCTCATCTCAGGCGGCTGTCACTCTACTAAACAACGTACCTCGGTGACTGCCAATCACCCCCCCCCGGACACTTATTATTTATTTTTTATTCAAATCATTTGCTATGTCGCTCTTCAAGGGAGATGCTAAATGCATTTCGTTGTCTCTGTACTGTACACTGACAATGACAATTAAAATTGAATCTGAATCTGAATCTGAATCTGAATCTGAGATTAAGAGTTATATATGACTTTATTCCTTGGAGAGCAAGAGACTGAGGTATGATTTTGTAGAGGTGGATAAGGTAATGTGGGGAACAGGTAGGGAGAATGCACAGAGGGCAGGGGGATCAAGAACAAGAGGACACATGTTTAAGGGGAGTGAGACAAGATTTAATACAAACCTGAGGGCCAACACTTTTACTCAGAGGACAGTGGGTTTATGGAACTGGCTGCCCGAGGAGGTAGCGAGGTAGCTACTAAAACAGCAATTAAAAGACACTTGAACAAGGTCATGGATAAGAAAGGTGTAGAAGGATTAGGGGTCAAACATGGGCAAATGGGACTAGCTTTGATGGGGCACAGTGGTCAGCATGGAGGAGTTGGGCCAAAGGGCCCGTTTCTGAGCTGTATGACTCTATGCCTCCATGACTCTATTAAAATCAGGCCGACACAGTGTCAATTTCTTGAAGGCCATATGGGTCAAGTAATTTGAGCCATGGGGGTAATGAAGAGCAGGCTGTGGGTGAGTGGAGATTGATGTTGAACCTGGCGAGCTTTCTTTTGCTGGCGCCAAAGTGTTAACAGGACAGATGGTTGGCCCCAGGTTGTAGCAAACCGGTTCTTTGCTTTGAGTTGATGCCTCGCTCACAATGTTGTACCGAGTTAAGTGGAAATGACATTCAGAGCTCCATCTGCACAATGGCAGAGACTTCCAGAACTATCGGCATTATTCAGGCAGCCTCTGAAGGATATTTTTGTTTATTCTCATTCTGAATTACAAGCCAATCACACTGGGTTTAATAGATCAAAAGCAATTAAAGCCATCATCCTTGTCCCCAGTTTGTGGAGGTCCTTCTACCAGTGCCAATTTTACTCTCCCTCAATCCTTACTAATAATGTTATTATGTGCCTTGTCCCAATTTAGTACTTTCCCCTAAGGTCTAGACATAAACTTATTCATAACTATCTTAAAACCAGTCATCTGGTCAGCTTTGTTTCCCAATACAAGGCTCAGTATGGTCCCTCCTTGAGTAGGACTATCCACATACTCATCTGAAGATACCCTCTGACTTGAGTCCTCCACACTCTTTGTCTATCACAGACTGCATTAGCTCAATCATCAGAATATAACTGGTTGAACCTTTGATAGACACAGTGCTGGAGTAATTTAAGTGGTCAGGCAGCTACTCTGGAGGAAAAGGATGGGTCGGAACCCTTCTGATGGGTTCCAACCCGAAATGTCACCCATCCTTTTTCAATAGAGATGCTGTCTAACCCGTTGAGTTACTCCAGCACTTCGGTATAAACTAGCATCTGGTTACTCATACTGTATACTCAAAGCCCTTTCTCATAAAAATCTGTTCACAGTGAGGCACTAAAATAGATAGCTCCAGAAACCTGGCCTACATCAAACTTGCTAGCATTCAGTACCCACAACACTCTGTCTGAACAAAGACCTTTCACAATGCCCGGATTAACAATTTGGCAATAGCAGGCATCTCTTAAGACAACACAGATGGGCCAACCCACCCCTGGGATTGGCTTATTTTCTCCCTCTGTTTTCTTGAGAATGGGATTCCCATGTGGTTGTTATGGTGATGGCATCCATTAATGCCGGACTCAGTTGGGTTTGGCTGAGCTAACATCTGTGGCCTGGTATGTCAACGGCCCAAGTTTCAGGCAATGTTTGAGATGAACTTCCACGAACCCTATTCCTGGTCGGCTCCTGTTACCAATTTTATCTTTGGAGATCCTGAAATCTTCCAGCGGTGTTCAAAACCTAACTCCTCCTCTGCCTAACCAGCCAACAAAACATCAACACATCCACAGGAATGCACCAAGCATAAATCACAAGGCTTGATGTTTATTTCACTTGAAATTATTTCCCTTTCATTGCATTACCTGGACACTGACTCACTGACTGGTTGGGATATCAGCCATCTGGTACAAGAACATCTCAAGGATTGAATGCCAGCGAGCCATTTAACCCCAGGCCCACACCGTCTTCACCCCATATCCACACACTGCCACTTTCCAGAGGGGGAGGGCAATCGAAAGTGTAGTGCTGGCTGACTTGACCCCTCCGTAACCCACTGAAACGTGTAGCTTCCCAGTACAGGCAGTCCCTGGATAATGAAAGAGTTCTGCTCCTGACTGTGAACTGTCCCTAAACCAAGTTCTCCTTAAGTCTGAAACGTCCATTAGCTACAGCTACCTATATCGTATTACTCTGCATACACTTGCTATAATTCTTTTAGTTCACCGAATATTCTCCCTAACAATACCCACAATTACACTAATGGAATATATACTGTGTCCAGTCATTAATTAATATTACAAAACAGTTTATTGTTATTATTGCTATGTTGAATCATGGTTTTAAAAATACATGGGAGTTTGTGTAAATTTGGATTTCTGTAAGGGGTCATTTGTAACATATTGGAGAAGAAATTCATCTGCCGTTGTAACTATTAAACATGTAGTGTGATAATATCCATGGGCTGAAGTCACTAAAACAGGATGTTACAAGCAGAGTGTAATCCACATGTGTTATGTATTGTTCGGTTACTACTTACTAAAGGTGAATTATAACTCCATCTGCCTTGTGTTCTCACCAATTTGCTACTGTGCCTCGCAACATGAATACTTTTAATAATCTCACCTGGGTTATGTGAATACTCTACCTCAAGTTTACCTCACCACGGTATGGTTGCGTAGCGGTAGAGCTACTGCCTTACAGCGCCAGAGCCCGGGTTCGATCCTGACAATGGGTGCTTGTCTGTACGGAGTTTGTACGTTCTGCCTGTGTTCTGCTAGGGTTTTCTCCGAGATCTTCGGTTTCCACCCACATTCCAAAGGCATACAGGCAAATGTAAACTTCTCCCTAGTATATGTAGGATAGTGTTAATGTGTGGGGATCACTGGTCGGTTTGGACTTGGTGGGCCGAAGAGCCTGTTCCTGTACTGTACAACATTCATCTAGCTGACCCAGTTCTCCAGATTGACCCCCTGAAACCCTTTCCATCTGTCTCTCATCCTTTAAAAGTCTTTCTAAAGCCAGTCATTCTTACCAGGGTTTTCAGTCACAACTGCTGGCAATACCATCTGTGGTTTATCCCCTTCTCTGCTCCTGGCTATTGGCAATAGCTTTTTATTTCAAAGCTCCATGTTGATTTGTCTCCAACTTGTAACTAATCTGCACAAGGTTTTACACTCATAGATACCGCGTCAACCTCAAACTAAGTCACATCCCCTCATAAATCCGCCACACAGACTGACTGCTATTCTGAGGCAATCTATAGCACAACACCAGCTGTGCAGATGGATGGTGAGACTTACACTACAGCTCATGCCAAAAAACGTTGTTTCAAGAAGTTGAGTTATAGTTAGTATATTTATCCGCAGACGTACGGCTCCCTGGGACACTGGAACACTTTGGTTTAACGTTTCTCTGTCATCTAATTAATTCAGTCGAAACTGGTTCAAACACATGCCAGCGAAAACTCACCCTGTGCTAACAGCTTCCCCATGATCTCCTTTGAAGAGTGACTTCCTGAGCTTGCTGGCCTGGTGTTCGCACAGTTTAATATTTGCCCTCACTGGCAAACCATGGCCTTCATTGTGTTGTGTATAAGAAACAGTGCCACAAACACATCAAGAGTGCTTCCTTCGTCAGTACCTTCAGGGCTGTGCCTTCCACCACCTTGAGGCGAGGTCTACTAATACACAGAAACAATGCAGTTTTGCAAGTTTTTACCCTACATCAAACAATCCCCTGGCTTGGTAGTGGATCACTGTCTCTTCATGGATCCATTAGCTATAAATACTTGGTCTTGAATCAAGGGCTGCATGGAAACACCATCACCACAGCGGCTGTTGTACTTCAGAATGGCTCCTCACCACCATCCCAAAGCCTGCCAGGGATGGACAGAGTTGCTGGTGATGCACACATCCAGAGAACAGTTAAAAAGGTCTTTGCCAGAAGCCTACATCACCATGTGCTTACTGTATATCTCCTCTTTTGGCGTTCCTCCATCACCAGCTTCCCCTCACCCCCTTACTTCATCATTACCTGAACTGCACTGGAAAAACACCCACAAACCTTCACTAATTGGTTCCATGGCCAATTGGCTGGCAAAAGGGACTTGAGAAGGTTGTGTTCAGACCAATTTACAGAGCAAAGATAAGCCTTGTTGCTCAACATTAAAAAAACTACATTCACACTTGATGGTAATAAGAAAGAACAGATTAGCAATATCTTTCACAACCTCAATGTATCCCAAATTTGTCTCTTGTCCATTTTTTTAGGGTATATTCATTGATGCAATGGAAACACAAAAAGAAAATACTCTTTGAGGAACTTACAGAATGACTGGCATCATCTTACATTGGTCTCGATTAATTAGGTGGTGGAAGATGTAACACAAACTGGATCTCTCCCCCTAGCAGCAACGTCTGATGATTCTACCAGGGCTCGCTACACATCCAGGACTTCGGTGCTAAAGATCCCTTGCAGAAAAACTCAGCAAACCAGGCAGCACATGAACAGAAACAAACCAATACTTCAGTGTCCAAAAGGTCTCAGACAATAGCTGGTGATTTTTATCTCTTTTCATGGATGCTGCTTGACCTACTGGGTTTTCCCAGCACTTGCTGTTTTCATTATTTTCTCTCGTCACTGTGTGTGGGGCCTTGCTGTGTATAGACATATCCTTGGCACCAACTATATTGAACATCCCCAGATAATTCCAGTAGGGTATTTTAAAGTGTTAAAAATTGCTGGATGACAGTAATTAATTCCTTACTGCATTCCTAATGCCATGATTAATTCTTATATTTGCACGGTGTGACAAATCATTTTCTGACAATTTCTAGCTGAGTTCTGCAACAACTCGGCAGGCTACCAACAGACGCAGAGAGGGCACAGACTGGTGAAGACGGCTCAGATGGCAGGTGATATATTTAATGCCAAGGTGCGTGAACTGATTGCCGAGGTGCGTGAACTGATACATTTTAAAGAGAGACAATATAAACTAAAAGAGGAGGCAGGAACATAGAGGTTTATGGATACCTATCTCTGAAAGTGACAAATCGAGAAGGTTATTGAGGAAGGAGACGGGGTTCTTTCCTAACCCCTTCACGCATATTAATCGGTATTTATCAGCT
Source organism: Leucoraja erinaceus (assembly GCF_028641065.1). NCBI lineage: Eukaryota > Metazoa > Chordata > Chondrichthyes > Rajiformes > Rajidae > Leucoraja > Leucoraja erinaceus. The sequence continues at coordinate 18,296,711 of NC_073405.1, forward strand.
GCAGTGCAACATTTTTCTCATCACAGTTTAATGACGATAATGGCATTTTGGAATGGAGAAGAGATTTATCAAATAGAACTTCAGATGTAGTCATGGGTCAAGAGTCTTTTATTGTCATATGTAACGGAAACGGAACTATGAAATCTTTACTTACTTACAGCAGCACGACAGCTTTGTAAGTGCAGTACTCAATAGGTAATATAATAAACGAACATTAAAAAAAGTTCAATAAATAAAGAAAACAATATTTTGAAAAGAACAAAACAAAGCAAAAGGAGCAAGGTCAGCTTCCTTAAAGGGGGGGGGGGGGGGGGGGAGGTGTGGTTGAGTGAAGGTGATCAAAAGTATTAGAATTTGATAAAGATGCTCCAAAGGCAATCCAGTGGGTAGCCGATGACAGTGATTTAAAGCAGTCCGAGAAAGAATTACAGGCTGCTGTGGAAATTGTATTATGATGGCCCGAGTGTGCTGCCTGTAAAGCTGATGAAAAACAGGATCCACACAAATAGAGGATTGACTACTTTGTTGGAAGGAGGATATTGCAGCAATATGGGGAGAGAGGACTGGAAATTGGATAATTCATTCACTGTATCAGGCATGATGTGTCAAATGATCTCCTTCACTGTCCAACAGCTCCTGGCTGAACTAATATTCTTACCACCCGTTTGCTTCATCACCTTTTTCATCTTTGTGTCAGAGGCAAGATTTTGATGAGAGGTGAATAGGTGAAATATTTCACAGCTTGCTGACTTCCAGCATTTCTGTTTGAAGTTCTCCAACTGCAGCAGCAAAGGCTGAGAGGAATGGTCGCCATTCAGTTGCCAATGGCGACCAGGAAGAGTGCAGTTTGATATCTGAGCCTTTGCAGAGTCATGTGACCTCAACAAATATGGCTGCCACTCTGTAGGTTAGGGAAGACAAGATGAACTAGCAATTCTGCTCCACATGCTCAATCCACGAGTATGATGAAACTCCACATTTTTCCTGGTATGACGCTCTGATTTAGTTTCACAAAAATAAATTTACTTTCAGTGCTGCCATTAAGAAATTCCTGAAAACCCATCTTGCTTACAATACTTCTGGCATCTCTCCAAATTATACAGACTGCCTCTACAAATTTACAATTCTACAAATTATTTAAACTGTCTCTTTGCTCAGTGTGGTGCCTCAGAACGCCCAATTGTGTAAAAGATGGTTTTATTATTCTATACCTGTTGGAGTTATCACCTTGATCCAGTGGCATCTGAGTATTTCTTGTGATGCAAGTGTCATGTGCCTAACTCATATTACCCTACATATATTGGGAAAAAAAACCTGGACAGCCTAACAATGGAACTCCCCTGTAACCTGAAGGGATATCAGTACTTTCTGTGGAGGTATCTCTGCAACACAGAAAAAGGGATATCACTGTGTTGTGTGTGCACCATCTACAAAATTTACTGCAACAACCAGGCAGCACAGTAGTGCAGCTGGTAGAGTTGCTGCTTCACAGTGCCAGAGACCTAAGTTTGATCCTGACCTCGGGTGCTGTCTGTGTGGAGTTTGCATGTTCTCCCTGTGACCACGTGGGTTTTCTCTGGGTGCTTCGGTTTCCTCCCACATTCCAAGGATGAGTGGGTTTGTAGGTTAATTGGACTGTAAAAACGTTATTCCTTTATCATGTATCTATACACCTTAAATAGCTTGATTGTAATCAAGTATTATCTTTCCACTGACTGCCCGCTGAGTTACTCCAGCATTTTGTGTCTATCCTAAATGGGAATAAAGCAGACTAATGAAGGCTGCAATACTCCAGTGTATAAAAATTGTTTGCGGTTCCTCTCAGTCTGTACATCAAATCTGAATAGAGACCACCTATCAGTTACACACGGACTCAATAATGACAAGCACAGGCAATTATCCATATCTAGCTTGCCATCGCTAGACACCAGTATAGCAACAGGCATCATTTAACCAATCCCTTAACCACATACTATCTTGGGAAAACCATAAAACAGAGAAGTAGAATTTGTGGTCATTTAAGGATATCGGGAAACGCCTCTCCACCTCCCGAAAGTAATCAGGCAAAGCTCAAGGGGATGTTTTCTAAAATATAGGCGGAATCTCATGTTGTAGTTCAATAATGCACGGAAGCATGAATGCAGACTGATAATTCTGACACAGGCCCTAAAACGTATGCAGGCAGCTAAGATTCTTGGATCCTGGGCTGTTGGTAATCCTTAGGATTCCCTCCAGTCAAATGGCAAATGTTATCAACATCCATGGTATCAAGTAATATAAAACAATAAGAATGGAGAAAACAATAAGATCGGGGAAACTAGAACTAGGGGACATAGTTGCAGAATAAGGGGGGGCTCTTTTAAAACTGAGATGAGGAAGAACTTCTTCACCCAGAGGGTGGTTAATTTATGGAATTCACTGCCCCAGGGAGCAGTGGAAGCAGAAACTTTAAATTCACTAAAATAGATGGTTTTTTAGGAAGGGGATAATACGGGGAGAGGGCAGGGATTCAGGTATCTTTTATCCTGAGTGATCTCCTGGACAAGTGTCGAAGATTGGGGTCGGAGAGGAGTTTCCCGAATTGAACTATCCGTTTTTTTGCCTCCCCCAGGAGATGGGTTCTTAAGGTGGAGAGGGGGATAGCGGTATAAAGGGGAGGGTTAAAGCCATGAGTGGCGGTGCGGGCTGATGGTTATGGTTCTCTCTCGCACCTACTTTCTAGTTTCTATGGAGAAGGGTTAACAGGACATGATTAACACATGCCAGTTAGGATAATGTTGTTTTTTATCCCTGGCAGAAAGTCTGCAGAAGGCATGATTAAGGTGCTTAAATTAAAGGAGTTCTGAAGGTTATATTTCTCACACAGAGGGTGGTTAACAGGAATGAGCTGCCAGAGTAGTTGTTGGAGGCAGATGCAATGATTATGCTTAAAGATGCTTGGATAGGGACATGAATAGGGAAGGTGTAGGGGCAAGAAGGGTCTCGACCCAAATCGTCACCCATTCCTTCTGCCTGTCCCACTGAGTTACTCCAGTTTTTGTGTCTTAGGTATAGGGCGGTGTGGGCCTAATGGGATTAGCATAGATAGATGTGTGGTATGTTTGTATGTTTCTATGGTTTTAATAGCAGGAGAATTCAGATTCTCAATTGGAATTGGAATGAATAAATGAAGAACAGGGTCATTGGTCTACCAGTGGACAACTGGGCGATTAACACCAATAGGGGTATGTCTAACATTTGTCACACTGTCATCACAAGGTTGGTCAAGTTGGGAAGTCTTACCTTCAATCATGGTGTCAGACACGGCCGAGGACAGCAAAGCCATGAAGAAGACTAAAGCTGGCATCATCAAGTGAGTAGGTAACAGCATCCTTGGCAATGACATTACTGGCCTGGAAGCCGAAGCCCGTCCCAGAGTAACTATGCGTCTTCAGATTGGATTCAAGTCTGGAGACAGAAGACAAAATATACAAGGTTAAAACTCTGAGCATTTTTAAAAAGAAGTACCCCTTGAAAGCCCCGGTGGAATATTGCTTTCAAATTTATGACGAGTGGAATTGAAGAGCCCAAGCACTCAGGTGTTGGCTTCAGACCAGGAACACGATCCAGCCTTAATGATGGCTTTTATTCTCCTAAATGCAAAAGTTGCAAGTGAAAGGAATTCTGGCAGAGTCCACCATTTCTGAATGGGCAAGGTCTCGAGGGACACCAATCTCTGTGATTAGTGTTGAGTATGACTGTCCATTTGAGCACGGAACTATATTACTTGGTGTACATACGCCGATTTTTGCTTATATCACTGATGCATTATATTCCGTGCACGTTGCATCAGTCAACTATGCAGGGAAATCCAGGAAAATAAACACTTTGTGAAGCACAGATCCAAGTCTGGAAATTCAATTACTAAACAGTGCTCCAGAAAATAATAAGATATTTTACAACTTGGAAGTACATTGCCGTTGTCCTTTGTACCGACCAAATTGGGCCTGCTGTTCCAAGCATAAAACAAAACTGCCCCACCAGAAAGCATTTTCCATTTTCTAAGCTATAAATTGAAACTTTTATTTTTCTCATTATTGAAAGTCATCACTGGCAAAATTGACACTTATTCTCCACCCATGAATTGTTTTTGAACTAAGAAAGAAGTGGAGATTCAACCACATAAGGTGGGTCTGACATCGTGTACACCCAGAGTAGGTAGGGTTGACACATCTGCTTCACTGAAGGATGATCATTTTATTGCAATCCTTCAGTTTCATATTTGGTAGCGTTTTCAGACAAATTATTTATTGAATTGTTAGAATTTGTGTTGCTCCGTGGTTGATAAGACACAAAATGCAGGAGAAACTCAACGGATCAGGCAGCATCTCTGGAGAAAAGGAATTGGTGACGTTTCGGGTCAAGACTCTTCATCAGACTTAGAGTCAGGGAGGGGGAAACTAGAGGTATGGGAAGGTACAGAACAAAGCAGAGTGCGCATCGATGGCTCAGTAAAGGTGGAGCCCACAATGGTCCATTGTTCGCTGGCGATGAGGTGATAACGAAGGAAAACAAACGGTGAAATTAGCAAGAGGACAAGGGTGGGGGAGGGACAGAGAGAGAGAGGGAATGCAAGGAGTACTTGAAGTTAAGAGAAATCAAAAATCATGCTGCTGGGTGGAAAGCTGCCCAAGCAAAATATGAGGTGCTGTTCCTCCAATTTGTTCACCCTGATAGTGAAGGAAGCCCAGGACAGAAAGGTCATAAGGTATAGGAGTAGAATTAGGCCACTCGGCCCATCAAGTCTACCCCACCATTCAATCAACGTTGACCTCTCTCTCTCTCTCTCTCTCTCTCTCTCTCTCTCTCCCCTAACCCCATTCTCCCACCTTCTCCCCATAACCTCTGATACCAGTGCTAATCAAGAAGCTGACTATGGGAGTGTGAAGGGGAGTTAAAATGTTTGTCAACTGGGAGAGCTACATGGCTGGATTTGAATTATTGCTTGATGTTGGATAATGGGATTTCAGCGCTTTTCCATATATGTTAGTATCTCTTCTACATACGTCTGTATTAAATTGTTAATGAACTGTTTTTTTTGTGGGGACGGTACAAATCATCACTGATTGTGGGCGGTAGATGTGTTTGGAACCTGGGCAGGGGCTTGGAGTCCAGGGCAAGGACTGGGAACCTAGGTAGGTGTTTCAAATTTCAACATGGGGCTTGGAGTCTTGGGTGGGGGGGGGGGCGCAACGTGGTTGGAGACTGGACAAGGGTCTGAAGTCTGAGCAGGGTCTGGAATGTAGGACAAGGGTTGGGAGTCTGGGCAGGACTCCCGGTGCATGTCAAACCAAAGTACATGTTAGCCATTCCCTTTCTGAGGAAGGTCACCCTTCCCTTCAAAGGAAAATACTTCAGCATGTCCACATGCCCCTCCACTGGTTAGCTCAGCTCATCGATGGACCAAGTATCCATCTCAGCATATAATGCAGTGAATCAGCAAATTTTAATGTGTGAAGGAGATGGATGAACAAAACTGCAATGCCCTTGCCTTTGAAAGCAGCCTTATTAATATCCAATGGGCAAAAGCTGGATGTCAGGATCGATGGAAATCACAGGCTAAGATTGTCACCAAAATGAGAAGGGGCATGGTTTTTAAAATTACTCAGTTTTATACATCCTTTCCTGCAATTTAATTGCGAGGTTTAATTTCGAATGATTTTTCATCACAGTGAGAGGCAGCCAGCTCATATGCAGAGCACACCTCTTTGAATAAAATCCATCAGGGAATGAAGGCTGCTGAATGTGTTAGTCAGAAGCTCATGAATAAAAAAACACTAAGTGCAGCATGCCAGCTCTCTCCTTTCAGGTTACACGTGAGGTCAAGGTGAAGATTCACATCCATTCAGTGAATTGTCTGATAACGCTCAGGGAGATAAATAACCTGGCTGATTCAGCATTTGGCACCTGACCTAGGATCATTCATTATCATCGAACCGCCCACCGCAATAATAGCTAAAATCTAATAGCACTCCAAAAAAATAAGACTATTCAGGCTGCTGCAGTCAGTTCATCAATATACAAGACCTGGGCTAATGAAGCTGGCGTGATCTTGTTTAACAGCGGCGCATTCCAGAAAGCTGGAACCCATATTTAAATAGCAGATATGCAAACCTTCAAGTGAGAATACATAGAGGCATACAGCATGGAAACAGGCCCTATGGCCCAACTGGTCCATGCTGACCCAGATGCTCCATCTAAGCTCGCCTCATTTTCCCGCATTTGGACCATATCCCTCCAAACCTTTCCTACTCATGTACCTGTCCAAGTGTCTTTTAAATGCTGTTCTAATACCTGCCTCCATTATCTCCTCTGGCAGCTCCTCCATATACCCACTAAGTGAAAAATATTGTATCAGGCAAGTCTTCAGCCCATCTCAGATTTAATGTGGACACTGCAGCAGGACATTCATTTTGTCAAGTCCAATCTGTTGTTCAATTAGATCACGGCAATCCATTCAATCTCCCCATATCCAACAGAATCCCATTGCTAGCTCCAATCCTCCTGGACATTCACAGCTTCTTGGAGCAGGGAAATCCAAACTTCTGCTACTTATTGCAAGATAAGAGGGTTCCTGAATTCTCAATGAAATGATCAATGTATCCTCATGATTCGCCCTTCAGAGAAAATTGATTCAAAATCATGTATTTTAAAGAGATTTGTATCCAAAACAGAAAACTCAACCCAAATGATCTAAAATATATTTCCCTTATAACCTTATAAGGTGGCATGGTGGCACAGTGGTAGAATTGCTACCTTACAGCGGTTGCAACGCCGGAAACCCGGGTTCGATCCTGACTACGGGTGCTGTCTGTACAGAGTTTGTACGTCCTCCCCATGACCGGGTGGGTTTTCTCCGAGATCTTCGTTTTCCTCCCACACTCCAAAGACATACAGGTTTGTAGGTTAATTGGCTTGGTGTATGTGTAAATTGTTCCTAAAGTGTGCAGGATAATGTTAATGTGCAGGGATCGCTGGTCGGTGCGGACACGGTGGGCCGAAGGGCCTGTTTCCGCGCTGTATCTCTAAACTAAACTAAACCTCTTTAATTCTTCCTCTTAGCCCTCTATCCGCTTCCATCTCTTGTGCTAATCGAGCTTCCTCAGCATGCATCTCCACAATTTGTCTCAACTATTCCACTTGCTCATGAATTCCATTCTCTCTTCATCCAGGGAGATTTACTGCCAGACTGATTGATAGGCAACTATTACTGATGGCCCCTGGTTTTGTTCTTCTCCATATGTGGAAATTCACTCTCTGTGTCTCTCTTACCTAGACCTTTCATAAATCGGAAAGTTTCTGTTAGCTTTCATTTTGCAAGAACGAGGATCTCTTTCCTGTGTTGCAACCTTGAACTCAAATTTCTTAGATGCAGGGATGCCAGGTGTCTTGGCAATCTTCTTTAAAATCTTCTCTGCACTCTTTCAAGTTTAATGGCATCTTTCTTACGACCAAAATGAAATGGAATGCTTCAAGAGTGGGCTCGCCAACATCTTGTACAACCGTAACATAACATCCTAACTTCTATACTCAGTTGTGTAGCAAGGAACTGCATCTGCTGGTCAAAACCGAAGGTAGACACAAAATGCTGGAGCAACTCAGCAGGCCAGGCAGCATCTCTGGAGACGTTTCTGAAGAAGGTTCTCGATCCGAAACATTACGCATTCTTTCTCTCCACAGATGCTGCCTGTCCTGCTGAGTTACTCCAGCATTTTGTGTCTATTTTCTCTACTCAATTCCCCGACTGACTTGAGTCACCCCAAAAGGTCAGGCAGACCTTGCTCCCACGCCAGAGTCAATGTTGACTCGATTAAACTTTCATTAGCAGGCATTATGAAAAGGTCATTACTTTCCAATGAGTCTTAGATCCTTGGGAATGCCATCAATAATTTTCACTTAACCTCCAAGACATTAAGTTCTTTGAATTCATAAAACTGAGGTCCAATGTTCAGTCGGCATTTGCCCAGATAACGCCCAGGTTGCCATGGTAACAGTCATGTCCTTAACATGGGCAAACGCATTGGAAAAAGGGGGCTGAGACATGATGAGAATGAGAGGCTGTGGTCAACAACCTCAAGGTCATCTCACGATTCTACATATTACTCATCACAAAAGCCTATTTTGCAATGGATGTGTGTTTCCTCAACTGCTTTCCATCAGGCCATTGGTACAACATTGAACGGTTCTTCATGTTTACTGGCTGCAAATTTACCAGAAATTCAACGCACAACATGCTCAGACATAAAAAAAATGCTGAAAATCAGACATAAAATGAGAAATTGCTGAAAATGCTCAACAGGTCAGGCAGTCAGGGTCAATGAAAGTAGCCACTGGAGGAATGGGAGGAATGGGACCTTGAGGCTGGGTTGGGGTGGGTGGAGGGTATGGGGTCATTTCTGGTTAGATGGAGATTGGCACCATGGATGTTGGGGTGAGTGGGATGTAGATTGGGGTCTCATTGCAGCGTTTGTGGGAGGGATATGACAAATAGGGAGTTGTGGGCAGGATGAATCAGTAGTAGAGGCCATGGACAGTCAGACGTTAGGCCAATTAGATGACATTGGTAACATGGTTGTGGTGGGGGAAAGTTAAAGATAGTACATAATTAATTGGGAGTAACAAAGGAAGCTCCTCCTCAACACGTTCGGGAATATCGGGTAACACCGGGAGCCCGCGGGTCCCTGCTGGGAGACCGCTTTTCGGGGCTTCCGCAACGGCGACTTCTCCTGCCCGAGTTGCGGGGGTTGAAGAGTAACTGGAGCGGGGCCTTACATCATCGCCCGGCGCGGCTTTGAATGGCTGCGGGACTTGTTAGTGCCCGCCGGGGGCACCAACACCAAGACCCGGAGCGTGGCCTTGCATCACCCGGCGCGGTTTTAAATGGCCGCGGGACACTTACCATCGCCCGCCGGGGGCTTTGACTCTGACATCGGGAGGAGAATGGGGAGTGCAGGGGAGAAATAAGACTTTGCCTTCCATCACAGTGAGGAGGAGATTCACTGTGATGGATGTCTGTGTAAATTGTGTAGTGTCTTGGTTCTTTTTTCTTGTGTGTATGACTGCAGAAACCAAATTTTGTTTGAACCTTAATGAGGTTCAAATGACAACAAATAAATTGTATTGTATTGTATTGTATCTGTAGAGAGAGAAACAGAGTTTACAGTTTGGGTCGATGTGTTTCTTTCTCTACAGATGTTGTTGGACTTGCTGATATTTTACACCATTCTTTTTAAGAGTTCAAATTTCCAGCATCTCCAGTGTTTTGCTTTAGGTAATAAATTACTTTGATCGCAACACTGCAGTGTGCAGAAAGCATATCTGAAAACATATTCAAGAGTGACGAACTTAAGGCGGACCCGACACACCTCAGGATAAGTTCCAATGCTCCAAAATCAAATAATTTCATGAGCCTGAGTTTAGAATGTGGGAGAGTGGCTCACACCAGTAAAGGTAGTCAAGTTTCCAAGGTGAACCATAGTAAGCTAGGAAATGCCTTAAATGAAGGTAATTTTCAGTGGCTTAGCTTAGAAATAAGCAGAACAAGGCTAAATCTGATCATCAGTTGATCATTGAATGAATCTTCTCGAGGACTTCAGGAAGTAGTGTCAGGTTGGCAAATTGCTAATTACTGCAATTTTAGGACAAATTTGGAGGACTGACAATCCCAGAGAAGTACATTAGCCACCTTTCATTAACCTGGGTGTTGGCATTTAGAGTCATAGAGTCTATGGCTCTAAGTTGGCCCACACCGGCTAACATGTCCCATCTACACATGTCCCATATATATGCCAAGGATAAATTCACAATCCCCCAACCAACCTTGTTGTGGACCTTGTACATTTCAATCTGCACTTTCACTGTAGATGTAACACTTTCTACAATCTGTATATTTTCTGTTTGCATTACCTGCTGTACTTGTGTGTGGGTTGATGGTGCTTCATGTATAGTATGATATGCCTGGACAGTGTGCAAAACAATTTTCACTCTTCCTCGGTACACATGACAATAATAAACCCACCAATACCAAAGTGTTGTATTTCATGAATGAAAACATTTCTTATTGCAGTCCTCAAAGAGCCCCTTAAATGCCTGTCCCACTTTCACGACCTAATTCACGCCCTCTGCCGAGTTTGCCTTTGACTCATACTCGCAGCATGGTCGTCACAAGGTCGTTGGACATCGTAGGAGGTCGTAGCAGGCCGTGATGCTAGTCGTAGGTACTTGTGGCATCTAGGTCGGGGCATTTTTCTAGCATGATGAAAAATGTCCACAGAAAAAAAAGGTTGTGAATTAGGTCGTGAAAGTGGGACATGCTCTTTATCCTGTCCTGTCCTGTTCTGCTGTCCTGGTACATCAGGTCTGTGCGTATTTGTGTCCACTAACTGTTGGAGCATAAAAAGCACTGACACATCGGTGGTAAAGGTAATTCTGAGGGAGCAGGTGAGACTCAGGTTAAGAGAGACTAGCTTCATCTCTATCTCCAGGGGTTCTCATACTTAAGCCTAGGAGAGTGGTAAAGCCGGAGATGATTAGCAATAAAAATCAAACGAGAAAAGTGTAGATGCTGGAGATCTAAAATGAAAAAAAAAACAGAACGTGTTGGAAACGCTCAGTAGATCCGGTAGCAACTGTCGAAAGAGAAACAGATAGCGTGCCAGGTCTGGGACCAGGATGCAGGCTCCGACGAAGGGCTCGAGTTCTGTTTGCATTCCACAGTTGCTGCCTGACCTGCTGAGGGTTTCCTGCTTTTTCTGTGGTTAACAATGACCTTCAGATAGAGAGGTCTCAATCTTTAAACTCGTTTCCCATGTGCCATTTCCCAGATGGACACACTGGTAGGGCTGCAGCCCACTACTCACCCCCTCCACTTTGCACGTTGCATAGCACAGTAGGAACATCAAGGAGACAGGACGTATGTGGACGGCTCTCCCTCCCCCACCATTCCAATATCCGGGAAGGGGGAGGGGAGGTAAACTGAGCATTCACAGCAAATCATTCAAATGAGCTGAACTCCAATATGCGATGGGTCTGATCTCATCGCCGACATTCATCAGATTAATGATAGTTAAATGCATTAGTAGCCACGCCAGTCAGTATTAATATCCGGGATGATCTACTTTAAAGAGATGATTCTTTATTCCACTAAAGTTTCCATTTCCCATAATGAAATTGGGATTGTCGGAAGACGGTGGGCACTTTTGAGAATTTACTGACAAGGGGGATAGCCCAGGCTTTGAAGTAATTTCATTCTGCTGATTGCCAGGGTCAGTCGTTAACTCTCGCTCGGAGACTGAGGCTTGTGGGTTCACACTCAACAATTGACGTGTGCTGTGTGGAAAGGAACTGCGGATGCTGGTTTATACCGAAGATAAGCACAAAGTGCTGGAGTAACTCAGCGGGTCAGGCAGCATCTCTGGAGAAAAAGGATGGGTGACGTTTCGGGCCAGGACCCAGTCTGAAGAAGGGTCCTATTTCAAAGCGTCAACCATCTTTTGTCTCCGGTGAAGCTGCCTACCCCGCTGAGTTCCTCCAGCATCTTTGTGTCTATCTTCAATAGACGTGTACTTGTACACTACACAGGGGATAACTCTGACCTGTCAGCGGTTGTTATCCTTGTTAATACAAGACCACCTATCGGCCTATTCTTCAAGCACACGCTCCTCATTGGAGCTTCAAATGCTTGTGCTCATTCTTCCCAAAGTTCAAGATCTGGATCCCTCCAAATACCCTGTCGATCTCATGTAGCACCAAAGTGGCTCATGTCACTGGGAGTGATTCATCTTTGCCCAACCTGACCTGTTTGAAGAGTTTTTGTGGGTGACCGCGCCATCGTCACCCACTGTCGACCAGCTGGGTGGGACCACACTTATCTGGTTGTAGCCAGGGGTTCTGCCTCTCTCTCAGCTCACCTGATGATGATACCATTAGTCATGGTCTAGTTACCCCTGGACATGACTATCTCAGCGCACCCCTGCCTGGCTTTCCTCAGTGCACCCTCCTTAACCTTAAGGATATCCAGACCTCCACAGCACCTCAAATGCCGTTATTGAGACCTCAGAGATACAGCATGGAAACAGCCCCATCGGCCTACTGAGTCCGCACGGGCAAGTGATCACTAGCACTATCCTACATGCACTAGGCGCAATTTACAATTTTAGCAAAGCAAATTAACCTACAAATCTCTTTGTCTTTGGCGTGTGGGAGAAAACCAGAGCACCAGGAGAAAACCCATGCGATCACAGGAAGAACGTACAAACTCCGTACAGACAGCACTCGTGGTCATTATCGAACCCTGTCTCTGGCGCTGCAAGGCAGCAACTCTACCACTGCGCCACTTTGATGCCCCCGCTGTGCCACTGTGATGCCCTTAAGGACATTCAGATGTCCACTCCATGCCACATGAATCTCGTTCACTTTTCCTATGCAAGCTGACGCACATTAACTCATGTCAACCTAAACCTCATTCTGACACCGAGTCTCCAACCTGAAACATTAATGGTTTCTCTTTCTGCAGATGCTGCCTGAGCTGCTGAGTGTTTCCAGCAGTTCCTGGTTTCTGCTTCACATTGAACATCTATAGTTTTTTTTTGTTTTCAACTCAATTTTAAAATCCATCCCCTTGTATCAGAATGTCTCCACACTCCATCTGCTCCCTGTTGCCATTTCTCTTCCGCTCTTCCCATTCTGACCTCTCACTATTTCCTACTAGCTTCACCGCTGGTGGATACATCTTCAGCTGCCAATGCTGTAACCTCTGGGGTACCCTCGCTGGACTTCCCAATTTCTCTACTTCTCTTTCTTCCTTCAAGACATTTGCTCCTATCTCTTTCACATGGCGTGTAGTCCTGAGGCTTGGTGTCAAATCCTGTTCGATCACGCGCCTAAAATAAAGCTGTCTTAAGGGTGCTGTATAATACAAGCTGTTGTCAGTGCTACTGAAGACAAATGGGTACAAAAGATATCGCAGTGCAACTGAAATAGAGCTGGTTTTAGAGTCAACATTTTTCTTGCAACCAATGCCACTGAGTAGAATTGAAGGCACATTCAAACTTCCTTGATTAAAGGGCAACGTACATTTATATAACACCTACCAAAACCTACAGCTGATTCATGTTCTTTTGAAGTGCAATCATTCTTGCTTTGTCTGGAATATGGAAATGGATGTGTACACAGCAAAATCTCAAACTGGAAATCGGTCTGTCTCAGTGATATTTGTTAAGGGGTGAAATGTAGTTTACACCAAAATATTATGAACTTGGTACTCAGGGGTCATGGAATTGACCTTAGGCTAGGTGATGTAATGTTCCCCCTTTCCAGAAGTCTCACCATGCTGTCAAGAGATATCAAACCCCTCAGGCTGGAGAATAGTTAAAACCAGTTTCCGATACACCCCAGTTGTGATGTAAATGCTGCTTAATTGGTCAAACATCCCAGCTGGTAATGACACACTTTAGTAAAGAAAAATCACTCATTACACTTCAGAGTGCCAGTTCACTGTTTGCTGTGGGCTGTGTCTGAGAAATGCATAAACTTGTCATGTTAATGCTAATTCATTTTCAATTTCTGTGGGTGAAAAGCAGAAAACTGGAGGAACGCAGCAGGTTGAGCAACAGCCGTGGGAGGAAAGGAATTGCCGATGATTCAGATCAAAACCCTGCATCAGGACCCAAAACGTCGACAATTCCCTCTGCCCAGTTCATCCAGAAATGTGCTTTGTTGCAGATTCCCATCTTTGGTCTCTCTAGTGTTCAATTCCTGTCGAGATTTGCTTCAGTGAGGATAATGTGGTTTCTGGTCTTCTCTTGCAAAAAGCTGAAGGATGATCAGATCAAGCAGCCCCAAATGTTAAGGTTCAACAGTGCAGATGCAGCAAATGTATTTCCTCTGGTGGTTCAATTAAAAGTATTAATTCAATGAGTGGTACATCTGTGATATCAAGGCACAACGAAGAAAGGCTGGCTATTGGTTTAGTTTAGTTTGGAGTTCTTTAGTCAGAGGGTGGTGAATCTGTGGAATTATTTTCCACTGAAGGATGTGGAGGCAAAGTCAGTGGATATATTTAAGGCAGAGATAGATAGATTCTTGATTAGTACGGGTGTCAGAGGTTATGGGGAGAAGGCAGGAGAATGGGGTTAGGAGGGAAAGGTAGATCAGCCGTGATTGAATAGTGGAGAAGACTTGATTGGCCGAATGGCCTAATTCTACTCCTATCACTAATGATCTTATGATATAGTGTGGAAACAAGCTCTGCAGCCCACTAAGTCCATGCTGATCCATACACTTGTTCTGTGCCCTCTCCCCCTTGCCCAAAAAGCAACATGCATCAAAACAACAGAGATCCAACTCCAAACCAAAGATGTCCTCCCGCATTTACCCAATGTAGTCAGTACAGTTGGCACAATAACACGATGAATAGAAAAGAGTGGGTGCAGTCAGGGGAGAAATGATACAGAGATAGAACGTGTCACTTCTAAGCCACTGAGCTCCCTCCTTTCTGTTATCTCACTGCACAAAACAGGCCAGGAATGACAAAGAAAAAATGTTGCGGACAAGCATATAATGGATGATGGAGCTAGTGCTGACTAAGGTTTCATTCACAAACTACCAACCTGCTGCAGGATGGCCATGCTATACTCTGTGGTTGTTATTTTAATAGTAAAGGTTTTCATTCATTTGTTTGCACAAAAACCAAAATGGCCACCAGCTGAAGTAAACATTGAATGACTCTTGCAGAATAGCTGAGTGAGAGTTCCAGCAAGGTTCAGGGTGGCAGGCGGGAGGGGGATTCCATTGAGCTCTGAACAAAGACATTCGGCCGTCACAGAGGTCAAGTTCATTATAGAAGGAGGTGGCCGTTGGTCGGAACTCGAGCTTTCATGTGTATTAAGGAATTGGAAGAAGCAATGCAGGAGTGCGATCAAAGTTCTGTCTGCATAGGGAGAGCAACACGATCACGGGCAAGAGAAAATCCTTCCAATTCATTCAATCTCCTACATATTTATTATGAGGAGGTCATTTAGACCTATGATTGCTTACAAATTAATCTGATCAATGCTATTCCCCCGACTGATTTCCCTACATTCTACTTCCTATTACTTGCTGCCCCCATCCCTGATTTTGTTGGAGCCCCACTTCACTGTTAAGTAGCCGTGGGTAATTAACCCACCAACCCGCGTGGACTCAGGATGTAGGTGGAAACCGGGACACCTGGGATAAACCTATGCAGTCACAGGAGTGACCGTGCAAACTCCACACAGATAGGAGAAGAGGTCACCATTGAACATGGATCGCCATGCCACTGAGCTGTCCAATGGAGCCTAGTTTTGATATCAACACGGGTTACAGGGAGAATATAAAACCTAGAACCATGCATCATGTAAAATTGCCATGTGAATCAGAAATGTCACAAATACTTCCACAAAATTGCTGCGGCACCGTGGAGCAGCGGTAGAGTTGCTGCCTGACAGAGCCAGAGACCCGGGTTCGATGCTGACGACGGGTGCCGTCTGCATGGAGTTTGTATGTCCTCCCCGTGACCGTGTGGGTTTTCTTCCTGGACTGCATGTCTCCTGCTGTGTCTTGAGAATACCTGGTCCAATACCCCTTGATTGTAAGGGAAGGTTTCATTTTGTACACAGCAGCATTCACAACGCAATATGTCTCAAGTTACTTGTAAAAACATCCATGAACTGTGTATATTGTTGCAATGGACAGATGAAACCCCAATATTTTATTGTGGATTAGTCCGATCTCCAACATGGTACCACATCCCACCACAGAAACCACCCTCAAGCTCTCCTGAAAGTTTCCCCAACAAAGGCCACTGGCGTATCCTTGTGATTAGGGCAGTTCCGCAGGCCTCATCCCGTGCCGATGCACTGTAGCAGCAATCAGGAAAATCCCAGTTGAATGTCAGAGTGCAGACTGTGGTTGGACTCCTAGCACAGGCCTGAGAGAGAATCCAAACGAACCAAACCGTCACTCGAATTAAACAGGCAGAACAGAGAGCCTGTGGGAGTTTAATATATCGTGATCCCAATTAAAGATAATTACCCAGCACAGTGTGGTCTGGCAGTAATGCTAGACATTTTAAATCTTAAAGTAAAGGCGATCGTAGGTTTGGTTTGCTATTAAATTAATTGCCTGCGATTTTTTTCCATAATGTGCAACATTCAACATGCCACAAATATTGAAAGACACCGAAGCAGAAAATCCAACACAAAAAAAGTTATTTGTTTTCAGTCTGCCAACGCTAGACAGTGTGGCTGTTACAGAATGTCTGCAGCACCAATGCTGTGTGCAGTCTTGAGAATCGAACACTATCTACTGCATATTATGAATAATGTTGGTCAGTCAAGGGTTAGGAGAAGTCTGGTGGAACAACACGTGCCGTAATTGAATGGCACAATGGCTGCCCCATATCTCCAGTGGTTGAGGGTCGATCCTGACCTCTGGAGCTACGCCTGTGGTGCTTGCAAGTTCTCCCCTTGACTCTGCAGGTTGCCCCTGAATGCACCTGCATCTCTAAGACATGCACATTGGTAAGTTACTTGGCTACAAAACACAGGAGGAGTTAGGACAAACACCATGAGTTTGGCTAATGAGATATGTTTTAAGGGTTGTTTTAGTTTAGAATTTGGTTTAGTTTAGAGATACAGAGCCGAAACAGGCCCTTTGGCCCACCGAGTCAGCGCCGACCAACACATTAACACCATCCTACACACACTAATAGCAATCTACAATTATAACAAGCCAATTAACCTGCAAACCTGTACGTCTTTGGAAGAAACCGGAGATCCCAGAGAAAACTGGGATCATGTCACGCAGATCATGGGGAAAACGTACAAACTCTGTTCAGACAAGCACACGTATTCAGGTTCGAACCTGTGTCTTTGGCGTAAGGGACTACGGGTAAGGCAGCAACTCTACCGTTGCGTCACCATGCTGCCTGAATATCTAAGAGAGGATAAGAAAGTGGCAGAGATGGAATTCCAGAGTTTGGATCTCGGCAGCTGAAGACAGGTCATTATCGGAGGGGTGAAAAAGATCAGGTGTGTAAGAAGACTGAAAACAGAAATAACCACAAAAAAAATAATCACTCCCCCCCCCCCCCCCCCCCCCCCCCTTCATGTGAGTGCTGGGATTGTGCAATAGGTTGAGTTCAAAAATTCACCTTTGATTTAAATTAAATTGAATAACGTGGCAATTGAGCAAGTGCGAGCTCTGATCTGCTGTGCTTAGTAAGCTCTCTCATGCGATTCATTCAGACCCATTCATCCACGAGGAACCAATATCCTTACCATGTTGAATGATCATTCCAAGGAATGCATCAGTGAGGGTGATAGAGAGAGGGAAGGGGACCAAAACTGGTCACATAGCATTAGAATATATGACAGATAATTTAGACACAGCAAGGGAAATAACACTAGATAATGCATCCAATAATTGCTGGTTGGGAAACAAGTATTTGCGTGGACACCAACAAATTCTTCCAAGATCTTCACCAAAAGGTTGCTGTGGTTCTTATTTGACTATCTGAGAAGATACGTAACCAGGCCTTTAGTGTACTGCACTGTAGTGTTTGCTTCTTTACATGCCCTGGCCTTGGAGTGAGTTTTGAAGCCACTACGTTCTGTATTGAGCTGTCTGTGCTGAACTGTAATTGTAAATCTTTATTGTCATTTCCTGAGTATTCGCATACTCAGAGGAAACAAAAAAACGTTTCTCAACCAGTGTCCATTCAGTTTTCATTACAA
The DNA here is from genome assembly GCF_028641065.1 of Leucoraja erinaceus. NCBI lineage: Eukaryota > Metazoa > Chordata > Chondrichthyes > Rajiformes > Rajidae > Leucoraja > Leucoraja erinaceus. The sequence goes on from NC_073405.1 coordinate 18,314,506, forward strand.
AATAAATAGCAATTAAAGTTAAAATACATGTCATGAACAATTTAACCCTCTAATAACATTCAATAACATTCAACAGCCGTTCCGACCGGCAGCGGGGTGTTTGTGCGCGATACTTGGCAGGGGGGAAAGTTCATTTAACAGTCTTATAGCCTGTGGGAAGAAGCTGAGGAGCATCCTGCTGGTTTTGCAGCTGATGCTCCTGTACCTCTTCCCAGATGGGAGGATGGTGAAAAAGTCATGCGATGGGTGGTAGGGGTCTTTGATGATGGAGATGGCTCTGTTGATGCATCTCTTCTTGTATATGTCCAGCAGGAAGGGGAGTGGAGCACCAATAATCCTGCTTGCGGTCTTCACTATCCTGTCCAGTTGGTGCCGTTCGTACGCCTTGCAGCTCCCGAACCAGGAAGTGATGCCGTATGTCAGTGTGCTCTCAACAGTCCCCCTGTAAAAAGTCCGTAGGTGTGTGGTGGGGAGGCCTGCTTTCCGTAGTCTTCGGAGGGGGTGAAGTCGCTGCTGGGCTCTCTTGACCAGAGCTGTGGTGTTGGCCGTGGACGTCAGGTCATCAGACAGGTGTAGTCCTAAGAACTTCATGCTGCTGACCCTTTCCACATCAGCTCCGTCGATGTGCAGAGGTGTATGGTGTTGTTTCCCCGCCCTCTTGAAGTCAACCACCAACTCCGTAGTTTTTTTTTCCCACGTTAAGAATGAGGTTGTGGGATTTGCACCAACCTGTGAGCAGCTCCACCTCCATCCTGTACGCCGATTCATCGTTGTCACTGATGAGACCCACTACTGTTGTGTCATCAGCGAACTTGCTGATGAAGTTGTTATTGAGTCTGGCAGTACAGTCGTGTGTCAGCAGACTAAACAGAAGGGGGCTTAGGACACAGCCTTGGGGTGAGCCAGTGCTCACGGCTATGGTTTTTGATGTCCTACTGCCCACCCTGACTGTCTGCTGCCGCTGCGACAGGAAGTTCAGGACCCAGCTACATGTGCCAGCATCAACCCCCAACAGCTCCAACTTCTCCACCAGCTGCTGCGGGATGATTGTGTTGAAAGCAGAGCTGAAGTCTATGAAGAGGATCCTGGCATAGGTGTTTTTCCGATCGAGATGTGACAACACGAGGTTCAGTGTTGTTGAGACTGCATCCTCTGTGGATCGGTTGGCTCTGTAGGCGAACTGCAGTGGGTCTAGGTCGACAGGTAGACTGTTTTTGATGTGCTGCATAACTAGTCGCTCAAAACACTTCATTACAATGGGTGTTAGGGCCACTGGTCGAAAGTCGTTATGGCAGGCTGGGTTTGGTTTCTTCGGTACAGGGACGATGGTGGCACTCTTAAGACAATTCGGCACTACTGCCTGGCAGAGTGAGATGTTAAAAATGTCTGTGAAGACATCCTTCAGTTGCTCGGCACAGTCTCTTAGAACGCATCCAGGAATGTTGTCCGGCCCTGCAGCTTTGCGTGGATTGACGCTGGCGAAGGCCTTTTTAACTCTGGCTGCGGACAGCCTGAGCGACTGGTCACTGGGAGATGGCAGTGGTGCACGTGTCTGGGTGCTGTTTTTAACCTCAAACCGTGCGTAGAACTCGTTCAGTTCATCTGGTAGGGAGGGGTTGCTTTGGCATATCCGCATCGGGGGGGGGGGGCTTGTAGTCAGTGATGGTCTGAAATCCCTGCCACAAGCGGCGTGTGTCTTTTTCATTTTCGAAGTGGCTATTGAGCTTTTGTCCGTACAGCCTCTTCGCTTCCCTGATCCCCCGGGATAGGTTGCCCCTTGCCAGTTTGTATGCTTCGTTGTCCCCAGATTTGAATGCCGCATTCCGGATTCTCAGTAGGGAACACACTTCCCCAGTTAGCCAAGGTTTCTGATTGGCACGCCTCCTGATGGTTTTTACCACCGTTACATCCTCAATACATTTGTTGAACTGGATACTGGTTGCTGTCTGTATGGAGTTTGTAGGCTCTCCCTGTGACCTGCATGGGCTTTTTCCGGGCGCTCCGGTTTCCTCCCACACTCCAAAGTCGTACATGTTTGCAAGTTAATTGGTTGTGGTAAAATTGTAAATTGTCCCGAGTGTGTGTAGGATGGCGTTAGTGTGCGGGAATCGACTTGGTGGGCCAAAGGGCCTGTTTACACCCTGTATCTTTAAAACAAAATAAACTTCTGATCCAGGTGGAAGATCTACCCACCATCTGTGACCAGCCCCAGACGAGATAGCCGGAGAGAGCGGCAGATCAGTGGTATGGACATGGGAAAGAGAGATTAAATGAATTACATTTTGGAGAAAACAGCTTTCAGAGACAGGCACACTCACAAGGCATCTGCTGAAGCCTTCCAGCATATTACTCAGCCATACAAACATCGCTTTTACTCCATAATATGGCAATGCCCCAGGCTCACAAAGACCTATTTGTTCATCTGTTTTCTAGTTATCTTGACAATTTTAATCCTTTGATATAAGTATTAATAAAAATTCCTGGTGGATTGTATCATGGGATTGGCGCCCTGCTACGGACAGAATGCGGTTTTGTCTATCCCACTCCGTTGTCTTGGGATCCAGTTGCTCATTACTGCTAAGTAGCAAAGTTTTTACAATTCTAGGGAGATTCTTTTTTGCCAGAGGTCGCAGAAACTGTGTTTTAGAGGGGCCAAGGTGGGACTAGTGTATATTTGGGCACGTTGGCCGGCGTGGGCAAGTTTTGCCGAAAGGCCTGTTTCCCTGCTGTATGACTCTATAACTCTACAGCAGTCAATGAAGTGCTAAGAATGTAGCCTCACTTCTTCAGATTTTCGCTACTGTAGAAGGGCCCAAGAAAGGTACGTTAGTCCAAAAAATATGCCAGCAGACATCATCATCTCAGTGTTTGGGTTAAGAAGGGATATTCTGCAGTGTCTCACCAAGGTTATGAGAAAGTAAGCACTGAAGTTCACTGTGCAAATAAATTTGAGTGGTAAGTCGGTTTGTTTAGAGAGAGTGTAGGTTCGGGTGAGAAAACAAGAGACTGCTGAAAAAAGAGAATTTCACTGAGATAATTTCCGTCCCTCCACCATCCATAACTCCTGACGGCTTCACGAGAAATGGACCTGGTGCATATATTTCCTCCGAAATTCCATCATGACATCATTGAATGCCCATCTGACATTTTGCTCTCTACTCTTTCCTCTTTCCTCCTAGGCAGGGGTTTGGGATTGAGAATGACTGGTTTGCACTTTGTGCGTTGAAATGACTGATGAGACTGACACGACACCCAAGTGGGGAGGGATGTGCTCCATGGGTATCTTCAGAGGTGGTTAGTTCCTTCTATTTGTTTATGGTAGGCAACCAATTCACATTCAACAGTTTAAGAGCCCGGATAGAAATATTAAACCGGCACTTTACGCACTCGTGCACAGAGCAGTCATGCGTTCCTTATATAGACAAAAAATGCTGGAGTACATGATAAGATCAGTGGGTCAGGCAGCATGTCTGGAGGAAAGAAATGGGTCTGGACCCTTCTTCAGCCATCCCATCCTTTTTCTCCAGAGATGTTGCCTGACCCACTGAGTTACGTTTGCACTTAGCGTCTATCTTGGGCATATACCAGCATCTGCAATTCCTTTCTACAACACGTGCCCCTTATGAAGCCTAATGTCAACTGTAGACTCAGGAAGATGATAGATCAAACAAATTAAGTGGCCTACACTTTGGAGTAGAGCTTGGAAACTGTAACCTCAAGTAATTAATGCAGATCACAGAGTTTCTGAAGTAAGTAATGGGCCTTTTGAACTTGGGTCTGCACACCCACACCCAATTGATGCTTGCCTTGCCTCAATGGTCATTTGCTCCCTTCTGTTGGAAACATTCCCTAGAATGGTTTCCACTTGCCCAATAATAGAGGGGCCTTGACCTGGGAGAATCCTGGGCCATGGGACGGAGTAAGATTTGCCCAGGAATCCATCCTATGTATTTGTCAACAAGATAGTGTTGGCTAGAGTGGTGTTTGTTGACCATCCTAAGATACTGCGCAACCACATGGTTTACCATTTCAAACGGGAGTTAAAGGTTAAAGACAATGCTGTGGAATCTGGAGTTAAGCACAGGCCAAATTAGATAAGGATGCCAGCTTCCTTCTCTGAAGGAAATCAGAATGACTTTCAGCTCAATGGGTGAAACAGTGGCACAGCTAGTAGAATCGCTGCCTCGCGGCACCAACAACCCAGGTTCAATCCTGACCTCGGGTGTAGCCTGCGTGGAGTCTGCACGTTCTCCCTATGACCACAAGGGTTTCCTCTGGGTGGTCTGGTGTCCTCCCATATCCCAAAGATATGCGGGTTGGTAGGTTAATTGTCCAATGTGTGTGGCAGAATCTGGCAGGGAGGTTGGAGTGAGGCTGAAGGGCCTGTTTCTGTGCTATATGATTCAACGACTCTAATCCAATAGTTTAAATGTGTGCTATTGCTAGCACAAGCTTTGTTATCCATGTTTAATTAGTACACCTGATTTATTGTGGAAAGTTTCAAAATGATGTCTCCAGTTCAATAATACAGCTGTTTGAACATTAGGCAACCATCTTAACCATCAGGCAACAATTTCCCATACCTTTCACCTTGTGGGCTACATCTTATTCGTGACGTCTGAGAAACCAGCAAGCTGGGTTTATAATTAAAAAAATCATAGAAGGTATAATTACATTTTAAAAATTGAAGTCATCATAAACCAATGGGTCTGAGTGGCGGAATTGTTGCTTTAATTTGAAAATCAGGTCAATTAAGAGGAATCCTGAAATATTCCAGCTGTAAGATGGGAGACGGAAAAAACGACTTTTGTCTTGGTTACGTTGTATCAGACAAAATGCTCTGGTTAAATCAGGGCATGAAAGTGAGGATCCTGCTTTCTGGTGCCATACCTGTGTCTTCATGCAGAGGGAGGAGGCACACGGCAAATCATTAACTCTCCTCACGAGGGAGTTCTGTTTTCCGGCTGCACCTGCCGTGTGCTAATGGGATTTTGCACTCTAGTGGCTCTTCGAATTCCTGATAAAGGGCACGGCTGATCTCCGCGATTGCTCTGGCGAGCAGGGGATGTGTTAAGATTGAGCCCTTGGGCATAACCTTGATAGCAGCAGCTCTTTGAAAGGAAGCAGCTCTCACGCGAGGCATGACCTCATGGAAAGGCAGCAGAAGACGGAATAGGAAGGGAGTAAACAAAGCGCAAGCAAAGTGAATGCATCCCCTTCGACGGAATGCTCGCTGTTGGTTTTATGCTCAGCCAACTCCTGGCAAGCGCTCGGAGATGTCACACTGACCCAGCGGTGCAGGGACACCACCTAGGGCTATTCCTGTCCTCAAGATTACATGTTCCTCGGGATTTTATGGGTTAGAGAGAGGTTTGCTCAGAGTTACGGGGTGAAGGAGTTTGTGAGGAGAGATAAATTAAGCGCATCATCAAAACAACAGAGCTGTGTCCAGACGAGTTAACACATTTCCACTGATCCACAATCCTAAATGTTCTGCGGCCTCCTGAATCTTTACAAATGACACAAAAGCCTTGAAACTGCAAACTACCAGAGTCAGCAACAGCTTTTTAACCACTGTTATCAGTCTATTGAATTACCTCTCATTAACTTATGGGTGTAGTCCTGATTTTCCAATATACCTCTTTGCAGTCCTTGCACCTATGTTTTTATCTGAATTTTCTCCAACAAGTCAAGAGTATTTTATCGTCATATGTCCCGAAATGGAACAATTCTTACTTGCAGCAACACAACAGATACGGAGATATAGTGGTCTGTAAACATCATGTACCCAACAAAAAAGCTCAGCATGTGTATGAAAAACAATAATTGAATTGAATATTTATTATATGTCATTTGAACCTCAGTGAGGCTCAAAAGAAACTTAGTTTCCACAGCCATACAAACAGAGACAATTCCTACTAGACACACACACAATTCAAGTTACGCAAACATCCATCACCGTGAATCTCCTCCTCACTGTGATGGAAGGCAAAGTCTTGTCTCTCCCCTGCACCATTTTTCTCCCAATGTTGAAGCCCCAGGTGGGCGATGGTAAGTTCCACGGCCATTTTAGGCCCCGCCGGGTGATGTACGGCCCCGCTCCGGGTCGTTCCAACCCCGCGACACGGGCTAGAGAAGTCGCGTTGTGGGAACTCTGGAAAGCGGTCTCTCACCCGGACCCGCGAGCTCCCGATATCCCAGTCCACCGGACCTGCGGCTGCAGCTGGAGTTTCCGAACTCCGGGGTCGAGCCACAGCAGCGAGCCACCACCGCTCCCCATGCTCCGATGCCGGCCAGCCCCACGATGGTAAGTCCGCAGCTCCGTAGGCTCCGGGACTGGAGCCCCCAGGTCGTTCCAACTGGAGGCCGCTCGGCGGTGCTCGGCCCCAACGACAATGGAGACCCGACAGGAAAAAGGTCTGGTCTCCCGTCCAGGGAAGAGATTTATTAAAGTTTCCCCCTCCCCCCACGCCCCCCACATATACACAGTTAAAAACACTATTAAAAAACACGAACAACTACATTTAACTAAATAAAAAAATTAAAAAAGACAGACAGTGACAGTGTTGCGCCACCACGCCCGAAATAGCACTATATTGTTTCTGCTTGCACCACCTGTTGTACTTATGTATGGTTTGATTGTACTCATGCATGGTATAATTAGACCTGGATAGTACACACAGCTTTATACATCTTGGTAGATGATAAGAATAAACGAACACCACTGTGATGGAGGCGGTGAGATCAAGATTGGCATTAATCGTTTGGGTTAGTTATGATCTATAACTCATCAAGATTTTGTGGTGAAACTGATCAACGTGGAACAGAACAGGAAAGAGAAGGAATCTTGTACCAGATGAAGTTGAAGACTTCATCTGTAACAAGTTGTCGGACTTGTTTAAACTGTGGTTTAAACCGTGGTTTATCCCAAATGTTAAGACATTGAAAACTAGGAGCATGTGTCAACCATATGGTTCTGGGTGAATTTTCTGTAATTCAGTACAAACCGATTCAACAGCACAGGTCCAGCTAACTGTACAATAACTTAATCCAATGATTGCCATATATCTCCTGCCCTCTGCCTTGAATATATTTAACGCTGAGTATCTAAGACCTCCAAGTATCCAAGACCTCAAACATAGAGAAAAGCAAAGATTTACAATCCTCTGTTCAAAGGAATTTCTACTTGCCTAACCCTAACTCTCTTGGTACTAAATGAATGACTCTTGACCCGACACATCAACATTGCTTGTTGTAAAGCTCCCAGACTTTTCTTGATATCTCCTCCTCTGATCAAAAGCTGTGATCACTGCCGAGAGAACATCTTCAATCTTTCTCCCTGCACATTAACAGGGTGTAGGAATTAGTTGGGAGATTGGAATGGAGAAGGTGGTTGATTTACAGATGTCACAAACCTTGCGGGAACAATGAACATTGCTTGGAAGACACCAATGGAGTTCAGGGAGATGGAAGCAGCCTCTTGGAATGGTTGAATAAAGGGCCAATACAATTCAATGTTGAGGAACCTAAAATGTTACCTTTTGCAAGAAAAAATAGAAAGAGCAATATAAACTAGAGTACACAATTCTAAAACAATACAGGAACAGAGAGATCTTGGGTGCACAGTTAATTAACAGAGGTTTGAGAAAGTAGTTCAAAAGCATACAGGTTTCCAGGCTTTATAAAGAGAGATCGCAAGAGGCACAAGAACCGAGAAAATTAGGAGCTCTTGTATACTAACAGGAGGTGAGACAGGGAGATAATAGATGGTGAGATGTGCAGGTAACAGGATGTAAGAGGAGGCGCTATCAGGTGGTGAGACGGGGAAGATAGTGGTTGTGCAAAGTAACAAATGCACTGGAGGTTTTGCTGCCTCAAGCTCCTCTGTCATTGCAGATCCATCCTGCTGGACCTCAGTTACACAACGAGACCTCAGCATCAAGAGAACCAAGCAGGGTGACAGGATTTTCAAGAAACTTTTTCGTAATACTTAAACTGAAGAAGGGTTTCGGCCCGAAACGTTGCCTATATCCTTTGCTCCATAGATGCTGCTGCACCCGCTGAGTTTCTCCAGCATTTTTGTGTACCTTCGATTTTCCAGCATCTGCAGTTCCTTCTTAAACTCTTAAAAATTGTTATATGGTTAAAACAGATATAAACTCATCTGTAAGACTTACTTTTCCTGGTTAAATATAATCTGCCAAACAAATTGGAATTGTGAATGTGCACATCTTCAAAATGTCTAAAATTATAAGTTGAAAATGAGCTTTTTAAAGCTATTCAATATTTATAACCAAGGGCTTCTGCGTTAGGGTCTCCATCTGAATGGAAATTTATGTGAGAGTGTGATACTTGAAGGTTGAAGGGCACAGCAAGCTCGAAGGCAACATGTCCTACACACAATGACTAACCAGTCATGCTGTTCAATTGGGACTAGAGCATAGTTGGTGTGTCCATCTCTTGTGAGGTGCCATTTGAAGCCCAGTGGTTACATCTTTGTCTGTGAGTAGAGTAAATAGGTTTGCATTCCTTTTAATGAGTAATGGAAGTTTACTGAACATTTCTGATAGGGCAGGATCTAAAGCCACCATTACACTCTTTCTCATTTATTACACAGGGCTCCCTGGAATGTAATAAGTGCCTTCAAAATGTTTATACAAAAGTTTGCACCAAAACAAGCAGATGAATAAAAATGGCAGGTATATTAACAAAGCAAGTGTAAGATAGCTGGGTAGGCGGAGCGACAGAATTTAGGCCTAGATAGATAGGCACATACATAGACAGTTATATAGAAGTTTTTTGTCTGATTCATAGAGGAGAACAATTAGATGGATACAGAGAGACAGACATGTTGAAGGAAGAGATAGACTGATAGTTTAGACAGGTATAAATAGACAGGCATGCTGAGGGAGGAATGGACAGATTAGGTAGATGAAGACAGCCAGGCACATGGAGAGGGATAGGCAGATGGATAGATTATATAGATAATATATTCACTGGCACTAATTTGATGTGAGGGCTTGGCCAGGATGGATGAGGGCTCCCTCCTTGTTTATCCACTACCAACAACGTGACTCCTTTTCAATGTTACAGAGGCACAAACAAACCGCATTCCTTTGATTTCTTCAGGCTCCCAGCCCCTAGCAAAATAGGGAAACCTCGATAGCCACAATTAAAACAAATAGTGGGCGTCTCATTTCAACAAGAAGTCTGTGAAGGCCATCCCTAAGCAAGGTACAATCTCCAAACATTGTGACCCCATCCATCAACACAAAGTCAAGAATTGTCTAGGGCCACCGTTGAACTTCAGCCAAGAGAAGAATTTCAAGCTGAAATCAGTTCCAGAATATCGACATGTTATCTGTTTTGTCCTTGCAAGTTAGTTTTCATTGATCAAATAAAAGGCCGCTGATTCATAACACAATCTAGCTTCTGCTGGCAACTAGGAGCTTAGCTCTTAAAATTCAGACAGGTGTCTGCACTATATCTTCCCCTAGGATTTATACGTTCTTTATCCTGGACTGTGATGAGATCCAATGATTGCTGAAGTGCGTTCACTCCCTGACAGTCAATCTGGCCTGGTGCCTCGTGTCCCCTCCCTGGCTCCCTGCTCCTCTCTGGAATAATGTAAGTCAGATAGGAAGTAATTGAAACCCAAGGCCTTTCAAACCCTTGACCTGAAAATTAATCCAAGTATTTTGTGACTTAATCCCATCAGGAAATGCTGCTGAGAGCTTCCTGTATTGCTCATCACCCAAATCCTGATCTCTCCCCAGAGCAGCTGGGTCCGCTGAATGCCATCAGGATGAGGCCGATTTCTGGGTCAGGTATGGGGCTTTATGAAACCTGTTAAATGGCTCTCCCTGATGAGGAACGATTACTTAGTTAAAAAATTGATGGGTTTATTTTCGACTATCATCATCTCAGGTGCATGAATTCTAACGTGTGCAAATTGCTCCGGTTTCTTCCCACACTACAAAGACATACAGATTTGTAGGTTAATTGGCTTTGGTAAAAATTGCAAATTGTCCTTCGTGTGTAGGATAGTGCTAGTTTGCGGGGGATCGCTGGTCGGCACGGACTCGGTGGGCCGAAGGGTCTGTATCTCTAAACTAAACTAAACTAAAGGAGCCTCAGCCTGACTTTGACAGAGGGGTAGCTACTCTGATTGTGAATCACTGCACTGGGTTCATGACTTGAGAGTGGGATTCAATGGCTCAACAGAGAGGGGAGGAATGGGAAAATAGAGCAAACTCATTGTTGCAAGAAAATGGGATGGTATAAACCACACTCGGGAGAGGCTCAATACAACAACCATCTGATTCAGGAGCAGAATAAGGCCATTCAGCCCATCAAGTCAATCACGGCTGATCTACCTTTCCCTCTCAACCCCATTCTCCTGCCTTCACTCTATAAAGTCATGGCAGATTCAGAGGTAGATACGCTGGCCTCCAGGTCACAGGTCATGGACGGTGCTTTCAATCAATACCACAGCCTCGTGTCTAACTTTTAAACACAAAGACCAGATTAGTTGGTTTCATCCAGCCCAATGTTACATTGCCCAGGCAATGAAACCAATTCAGTCACAGAGTAACATCCACCCAACAATGGTCAGTGTTCCTCCTGCCATTTCCTCACTCTGACCCACAGATGTTCATGCAGTCAGTGAATTAAACATGTGAATAAGGCCCAGGGATCACATTGAAGTTCTGTGCGTTTGGCTCCTATCCTTCAGTGTTAGACATCAGATGAAGAAGTGTCTCGCCCTGAAACATCACTTATTCCTTATCTCCAGAAATGCAGCCTGACCCGCCGAGTTACTCCAGCTTTTTGTGTCTATCATAGGCGGAAGGCATCTTTGATGCATGAGCAGGATACAATAATTGTATTTGTCTCAATATAGCATGGAAATCCTAGTTAATGCTGGAGTTCTGCTGCTGTAGACAGCACATTTTCTCTACACGGTCTACATCTGTTCTCCCAACTGTTTAGTTCCCCAGTCCCCAGCTGCTTCCACTTTGTTGCATACTGGGTTAGAGTGATGATTTATCACACAAAATTACAATGGAGGCAGAGGCTTTATGAAGCAACCGCCTAGTGTTGTTAGTTATCCTTCACCCGAGCAGTGTCTTCCAGCTGCTTCCTATGTTCTTCCTCTTCACTATCCCCCAGTCCGCTTGATCCACAGCCACACAATTCACAGTGTAAAGAATGTCTGCAGTAAATCTCTGACATCAAATCTGCTCTGCAAACAGCAAATTGGTGCTCGTTCAATTGTTCATTTTATAACTGGGAATATTAGACTTTTATGAAGTATTCAACTATACGAGGCGAAGGTGGATATACACTGTGCCATGTTAAAATTACACTGTGCCATGTTAAAATTACCTGCTGTCATTATCAGCAAGACACAGGTTAAAAGAAGGGTCCTGAGTGAAAACGTCACCTATCCATGTTCTCCAGAGATGCTGCTGACCTGCTGAGTGACGAGTGACGCATAAACGATGTCACGCAAATGTCACCCAAGTGGGACAAGACCTTACAGGTTAAAGTATGTCATTAGCTGGGGAGGGAAAAGCCCCCCGGGGAGAACATACAAACTCCACTTGGGTGTCATTTGCACGTCACACATGGGTTGAACACAAAGAAAAAAAATGTCTTTAAAACAGGATTTGCTCGCGTGCTCATGATTCTCTCTAAACATTGAGGGGACAAGACCTTACGGAAAAAAAGTCTTGGCTGGGGAAATTGTTGACTTCATCAAAAATGAACAGACACTTCTTATTGCCTAACATTGAGGGTGGGGAGGAAAACTATGGTGCAAATCATCCCAGACACTCTCAGCCCAAAGGAGGAGGAGGAAATCTTTACACTTCGCTCCCCTCTCAGCCCAAAACCATTCTTTACAGCGCTCCCACATGTGAACACAGAAAGCGTGTGAGTACAATTTTATTTTTATTTTAAAGATCTGGATTCGCTTCATTGCCTCAGGAGATACGGAGCGGCTCATTGTGAATGAATGCTTTTGAAGTCTGATTCACAGAACATTGATACTATATGGACGTCATAGCACAGCCTCACTTTTACACTTGAAGAACAAGGACTAGATTCACTGTAGAAACAAAGAACTGCAGATGCTGGTTTATACCAAAGATATTCACAAATTACTGGAATAACTCAGCGGGCCAGGTAGCATCACTAGAGAAAAAGGGTAGGTGCGTTTTGGGTCAGGACCTTCTTCGGACTGATTCATTGGTCTGGTGAAGCCCAAAGCACATTTTCCCCTTGTCACGTTGTCCAGATGAAGTCCTCTTTTGTACCTTGGTTCCTATGTTAGGTCGTTGATACAGGATCAAGACCCCTCAGATAGTTTTTAAAATCTAGCCCTTCAAATTTCTTAAACACCAGGTCCGCTTTATTCTATTCTTGAGGAGATGGAGATTTCATTACATTGTTTAATTAAATGAACAAATAAGTTGTTTCTCCAAATCTCCTGGTATATCAGTGGCTTGAGCAAACTAGAGCATTTCAGCATAAATTGACACATACCGCTCATATCCCATGTGGGAGCCTCCAATGTTTACCACTTTTAAAGTCAGGGAAGGAATATAAAGGGCCTGTCCCAATTGGCGATTTCTTCGGCGACTGCCGGCGTTATATCAGTGTCGACAAAAGATTTTGAACATTTCAAATTCCAGCGGCGACAAATTAAAATGATGCGAAACTTGAAAAAACATTGTGCGTCAAATGTCATCACGCCACATCACCGCCGCATCACGCCGCAAATTTTTCGGTGACCTGATACGTCAGTCAATGATGCCGGCAGTCGCCAAGTGGGACAGGCCCTTAAACCAAAGGAGTGTAAAACATCTCCACAACAATGAAGTAAAAGTGACTTTTTTTTTAAACCAGACTCTCTCATTCTGATTAATCACCTTGGCCTGAAGCTACGGTATTCAATCAGTGCTGAAGTTGTTCATTTCCTTGTGCGTTGGTGACAAATAGACAACATATTGCTTCAGTCTCTTTGTTCACGTCCCGCGTCTGCTGTATAAATTGGATCCCAGGACAGCGAAGCTAATGTGAGCTCCGTGCACCAGCTCCCGCATTTCTCTTTTCATCTGGCATCCGTCCATCGGCCGGAGGCAGATCTGGATAACGAAGGCACACTCGGGAAGAGGAAGGCACAAGAAAACATCCTTGCAACGTGATCTTAGCGAGCGACTAAATTAGATCAGTTTGCTTCCTGGACTGGAAGAAGAGGTAATTAACCTGACATCAGAACATAATGCGCCCATAGAGCCCCCACTGCATGCTTTGGCTGGTTCAGGAGAGCATCGCTGAGTCAAGGACTACCTGTTGGCAGG